>NC_089842.1:101990728-102678728 GCF_035609145.1 Eleutherodactylus coqui | reverse complement strand
CATGACTAGACAAATTGATACATTTTCCAGACATCACCAGACATTATCAGACATTAACTCTTTCACTCCTGGAAGTACTAATACACACAATAGTGACTCATTCCACATTCATGACAGTGACATAAGACATACATAAAAAATGCATTCTACAGTACTGGAGGGTCCCCAAACTCTGGGCCACTACACATTCTACTTCCTTGCAAAGTATCTTTTTGTCTTAATCCTCCTAATGAGGGGGTGGAGGGAGGGTGAGGGATTTTCTCACAACCTCTACTCCAGCAAATCTTAAAGGGACTCTGTAACCTACTCTTATTCCTACAAGCTGAGCTATACTTACCTCCCCCGTTGTTCCCCCGGTGTGCAGTGCATTGAGCGGCATACTAAGTAATTCGTTTATATTAGAATGGGCGGATTAATTAGCCCATCGCTTAATGCATTAAACAGTGGATTTCAGTTCCGACACTGGTGGAATAAGGGGGAAATAAGTAGAAGATATTCTTCAGACACTCATGATAGCATGACTTTTTGCGCAGTGAAGGTTGTGCTATTATGTCCATATCTGTGCTTTTTACTGTATTTTTTGCGCTGCTGAGGACCATTCACATTAGCACGGGACACATCCGCACTATGATTTCAAAGGCTGTGTGGTCTTAATTAGTTCCCAGTGTGATGATTGCTCCCCAAAATTGTGCAGTTCATTGAGCAATTCACGGGTATCGGGTGCACATTTGCACAAATCCCATAGACTCCTATGGTGCCTTTGATGCGCAAAGGCACCATAGGAGTCTAGAAAGAGCCAAAACACAGCAAGTTGCAGGGTTTTCTTTGCACGTGTGAAAGTGAGAATGAACCGATTGAAAACAATGGGATTTCTTCTCTGCGCATTGCGCATGCAGATTTTGCACGCGCAAACGAGCTTGTGTGATTAAACCCTTACACCTACATCGCTGGACTCTGCAGGTTACTTACTTACAGCCTGTAAGCTTAGTTTGTAGGGCTAAAAGTAGGTGACAGATTTCGTTTAAAAACTGCAACTCTGCATTATGTTTTGGCACGACGTGTCTGGCTAGAGGGGTGTCACAAAACATTATTGTGTCCTTCCACTAGCCAAGGAACAGATTAGTATACGTGAATGAACAAGACTTGCCTATTGCAGAGCCCCTGTGCTGGTGGAGGAACCTGGTACCAAAGAGGATGCTATTATGACAATCAATAAATTCAAGTAATTGAATCCCAAATGCTTTATGACTAACATTATTTCACTGTCACCCATCCTAAACCATGTGGGATATTACTATATAGTGATTAGAGATGAGTGAACCTAGTCGTTTAGGGTGTTTTTTCACTCGAGCACCACTTTTTCCGAGTAACTGACTACTCGGACGAAAAGAAAAACGCCCTAAACGAGTACGTTCGCTCATCACTAATAGTAAAATCACAGAGGTGAGGGAAAAAAACCAAAACATTATTCACAGAAAAAGCCAAAAATACAATACCTGAAGGTCTGATAAGCAGACACGGTCGCCATAGGCACGATCGCCATAAGGCAGGCACAATCGCCATCGGCACAATCACCGTAGGGCAGGCCCAATGGCCGTAAGCCCTGGAGATATGCAGTCAGCCAGACAATAAAGTGGAGGAGCAGCTTGTTCTTGGCAGGCTAATATGCAGTCACCCACTCAACCCAGCCCAGATTGGGGAGGAGTGACTGCATATACTAATAGCCTGCACATGTGAATGATACCAAAGATGCCAGCCATATATGGATGGTGACCCACCATACAGGATATCAACCCTGGCTGATATAACAACGGGTTGCCCTGTATCTCTAAAGTGGGCCACACTGGCTGACATCTTGGGCTCCCCCACCAACTAGCAAACTACATACAAAAGTACTAATGTATACTAATAAAATGCGGGTGTTGGTACTGCATTTTGGCCAAAACGCATAGGCTGAAGGGCCGCACCGAGGCCACACCACTTCCGTCAGTACCTACGCTAACTCTCTATAAATTACATAAAATCACAGAGGTGAGGGAAAAAAACAAAAACATTATTCACAGAAAAAGCCAAAAATACAATACCTGAAGGTCTGCAGTATTTTTGGCTTTTTCTGTGAATAAACTCATCACTAATAGTGATTCAACATCAATAAATCCCAATTGTATGTCCTCATCAACAGGGATCCCGATAATCTTTAGCTGTAAATCTGGGGTCTCTCTAATAAATGATCGTAGGGCTGCCAGAAAGCTACATAGCATCTAGTCTACATAGATACTGATGTTTTAACATATGGAGTTGACCCCTTAATTGATTAATGCCTTTGTGTATTTTAGATAAGGCATAAAAGGTAGATATTTGAGATTTAGCAGGCAACATAAGTCTAGACTCTATCTTATTGATCAGCATCTAAAGCCTCCATCAGAATCTCGCTCAAGAAAGAGAAACATTCCTCCATCAGATTTTGGTCCAAAATCTAACAATCACGATTGTATAATAGGTCCTGACACATTTCGTATGCTGTTCATGATCTAAAATAACAATATTACCCCCTTATCAGAGGGGTTTATAACTATAGAGGTACCCCGTTCAAGATTGATCAATGTTCCGCTCTCCACCTCAGTAGGATATTACAAAAGCAGTGCTCACACTTCTCAAGCTCCTCATATTCCTTAGAATACTGTCTTCAAGAATATATTTATCTCAGGACAATCAATCTGTGGGGGACTTTCTAGTACTCTTCTTCCTCAGATTGGTAAGGGAGCAAACCCTTCGGGTCTTTCATTTTTCAGTAATAAATCCATAAAGTCTTTACAACCCATAAAGTCTACCCAGCTTACACTTAAGTGTGAACATTCACTTTCACTATTTTTAACCTTTAATTGTGGACATGGAGTCTTACAGACTGCTCCACATTCTAGATTTCAGAGTATGGTGTGCTTCCCTGCATTCCCCGCTATCAAACTGCTCAGTAACTTTAGTTTTAGTTGCAAAAAGACCGGTACAGTAAGAGCTTGTGTCATCCATCAACCCTTTCCAATCCAATTTGTATCCTGGTTTTCCTAG
Organism: Eleutherodactylus coqui; assembly: GCF_035609145.1. Classification (NCBI taxonomy): domain Eukaryota; kingdom Metazoa; phylum Chordata; class Amphibia; order Anura; family Eleutherodactylidae; genus Eleutherodactylus; species Eleutherodactylus coqui. The sequence goes on along the minus strand of NC_089842.1, from coordinate 102,675,662 downwards.
GGGGCTTACTCTTTTTCGGCTGTTATACAATGGTGCTATCTGCTGGCTAAAGCCAGTACTACATGAGGTGACACGCTGGATAGGCTCCGACAGCAGAGAGGCTGGCAATATACAGTAAGAGAACCCCGACAGATGTCTTCCAACATCAGAGCTGTACAGTTTTAAATCATAATGTCTTAAGACTTTAGACAGTGGATTAGAAAGGGTTAAAGGCTGATTCACATGGGCGAATTGTCAACACGTATTATGCACACGTATTTCTCGAGCATAACACACAGTAAATGCAGGCAATGAAAGTCTACAGACTTTCACTCTTCCACTCACACCTGCATTTGAATTGTGAGTGGACACTGCGGAAAAAACGTAGGAGAAGTAAATTGCAGCATGCTCTATTTCTCCGCATATTACACGCAGCCTTTGAAGGAGTTGATCCCTTGAAGGGCTGCATTAAACGCTGTCCATTTACAGGCATTGTAAAGGGTCAGCGTTCCAATACGTAGCCCTGCTCTACACAGAGCATGGAATTTGAAAATAAAAGTCACACTGCGCATGTCCGTGACAACAGAATCCCAGGCATGCGCAGTGCGAGTCACAGCCCATACGCGATCTCTGCCAGCAGAGCAAATGGGCTGCGATGCTACAGTGCTTCGAGATGCTTACAGCATTGTATGCAGACACCCAAGCAAATGAGCCCTAAGATTGTAAAGTTCGTATATTTCTTTATTATGTAACATTACTAAAATATATAAATAAAAATTGATTATTTCTACGTTTTTTAATTATTAAAAACCTGAAAATTAACCCCTTAGTGACCAAGCCTGTTTGCGCCTTTACCCTTTCCAATCCACTGTCTGACGTCTAAAGACATTATGATTTAAGGCTGTACAGCTCCGATGTTGGAAGACGCCCGTCGGGGTTCTCTTACTGAATATTGCCAGCCTCTCTGCTGTCGGAGCCTATCCAACGTGTCACCTCATGCAGTACTAGATTTAGCCAGCATATAGCATCATTGTATAATAGCAGAAAAAGAGTAAGCCCCCTAGGAAAACCAGAATACAAATTGGATTGGAAAGGGTTAATGACCAGGCCAAATTTTGGAAATCTGACGTGTTACTTTAACATAGAATAACTCCGTGAAGGTTTTGCATATCCAAGTGATTCTGACATTGTTTTTTCGCCACATGTTGTACTTCATTTAGGTGGTAAAAATAAACCAGTAGAATTTGTCTATATTTGTTAAAAGTGCCAAAATTGGGAAAATTTTGAAAAAATTGTCATTTTTTTCAGATTTATAGCTGCAATATCTCAAATATGTGCACACATACTGTACAAAATTTTGATGGGGTATATATCTCCATCTCTTCACTTTGTTCTGGACGCACATTTAAAAAACCTTCATGTTTTTTTACCATTCAGGAGACGTACAAATTTAACATTGATTGTTAACATTTTGAGGAACATTTTGTCTTACTGCACCAAGCCAAGATTGTAAAGGCTCGTAGGTGTCAGAATGATAGATACCCCCGCAAATGACCCCATTTTACAAAAAACACCCCTTAATGTATTCACTGAGGGGTGTCATGAGTATTTTAAGCCCACTGTTTCTTTTCAGGCCTTAGCCAGACGGGCGTTTTTTGCCGCGATTTGCGCATGCGTCCGGCGATTTTATAAAACCACTGTAACAGCTGTGGCAGAGAAGAACAATGTTTGCCCATTGAATTCAATGGAGCCGGCAATACAGCCGACTCCATTGAAAGCAATGGGCTGCCGGCGTGCGCGGGATGAATTGTCAGGAAGGGCTTAAATATATAAGCCCTTCCCTGCAATTCATCCAGAAATGTGTAAACATAAAAAATATATATACTCACCTGCTCCCGGCAGCCGGAGTTCCGTGCGGCCGGCCTGCAGTGGGTGTGAAGGGGGTGTGAGTCAGACCTGCCCCCTGATTGGCTCAGCGCTGAATGCATTGAATGCAATGCGCTGGACAGCTCCGGCCCGTTTCTAATGAAACACGGCTAGGAGCAGATTTTCGGGCAATTTGCGGGCACCGGTCACGCGATTTGCGGATGCGCATCCGTCATGCGATCCGCAAATCGTGCGAAAAAACGCCCGTCTGACTAAGGCCTCAGAAGTTAATGCAATTTAGAGGAGAAAAATTAAATTTAACATTTTTGTAAATATGTCAGTTTAAAGACAGTTTTTTTTTCTGTAGTGCACACGAAAATGAGGATTTGCACCCCAAAATAGATACCCCTGTTTGTTCTGTGTTCAGAAACATACCCATTGTGACCCTACTCTTATGTCTGTATGCACCATAGGGCCCAAAATGACAGGAGCTGCCAGTGGCTTTCAGAACAGAAATTTTCCTTGAGGATGTTTTAGGCCCCATTGCACTCTTTCAGACCCCTTGAGCTGCCAAAACAATGGAGATCACCCACAAATGACCCCATTTTGAAAACTAGACCCTTTAGCGAATACTGTGTATTTTGATCCCACAGTTTTTGAATGAATCTAATTTCCTGAGCCCTTCCCAGCTTCTGCACTTGTGCCCGCCATTTTGGCGACGGGCATATGTGCCAAAGCTGGGAAAAGGACAGTGGATAAGGATCCAATCGGGGGACATTACTGGAGGCCTTATGTAAGAAATTTCACCTCCCTTCATAGTTTGAATCTGTGACGGGAGGTGAAATTTTTACTTTTTTTACTTTTTGTGATTACCATTATCCATTGGCTAACGGCAATCACATGACCTGGGACCCCGTGAAACTTTTACATGATCGCTGTTATCAACTGGAAAAACGTCGATCATGTGACCGGGAACCACATACAGCAATTCTCCATGACAGCTCCTTTCTCTCAGCTACTCATACTAGCCGGGAGCAGGGAGTTTTAAAATTTCCCAAACCTCCCAGCCCTCTGCACATGTGCATGATGTAATGACGTCTGGCGTGCATGCGCAGATGCCGGCATAAGGTCCTGGACGACCAGAACGCCGGAGGACGGGGGTGATCAGATGCGTGAGGGGAGTTGAAACTTTAACTTTTTAAAAGCTTGTATTGATTTAAATGCGATTGCTGGTATCTGGTGGATACTGGCAATCTCGTGACCTCCGTCAGCTGTCAGCATAGACCTGTTACGTCCACAGCCTGCAGGGCTTTAATCCCAAGAGGAAACGTGTCTTTACAGCCCTAGGAATTAAAGCCCAGCAAACCAGGATGTAAAAACACTATGGGGTGGTCACTAAGGGGTTAAAAAAACAAGGTATTGTAAACATCCAGTTCAATATTGCAAAAAAAGTCAAACACAATATATAATAGAATGTGAAACCTCACATTCACGGAAGTGTAACAAATAAATCACATACACAGTTGAAGGTTGATGGATTTATGCCACATAAGATGTCTGAAAAACAAATTAAGATCCTTAACCCCTTTAGTGGCAGGTTTATTATTACCATGTCATGCCTCACGGGGCAGGCTTTTTAAATGAGTCAACAATGCAATAAAACCCCCTGGAAGATTTCAGATGATAGCTCAGTGCTCTGCACATGTCAGCACTAGAGCTGTCCATGGAAATCTTCCAGGGGTTTAACTGCATAGTGAGTGCAGCAAGCCCTGGAGATTTTCTGGGCGTGCACTAAAGGGGTTAATCCAGGTAAAAGCCTTAACCCTTTCCAATCCAATTAGTATCCAGGTTTTTCTAGGGGGCTTACTCTTTTTCTGCAGTAATACAACAGCGCTATATGCTGGCTAAAGCCAGTACTGCATGAGGTGACATTTTGGATAGGCTCCGACAGCAGAGAGGCTGGCAATATACAGTAAGAGAACCCCAACGAATGTCTTTTAACATCGGAGCTGTACAGCCTTAAATCATAATGTCTTTAGACGTCAGACATTGGATTGGAAAAGGTTAAATTTGTTTGCTGGTATAAAGCCCAGTCCCCTAGAGCGTACTTCAAACTCCACCCTAGTTAATGTGTGTTGTAACAGATTATTAATCTTAAAATTTGTTTAATTTACTTGGTGTTCTCTCTTGAGCGGTTTCAATCCCTCAATTAATAAAGTATTCCACCTCCAGATTGTGAAAAAAAAGGGGAGATGGAAGAAGAGGGGAGAAGAGCAGACTAGGTGAGATGTGAGGAGGATGAGGATTATTGTGTTACAGGGGCTGATATGGAAATTTTCCAAACAATGTTGGGCTATTTTGTGCTTCGACATAGAGGTGAATGGAGCATTACCTCACAGAGAATTGCCTACACTGACTGATCCATTCTAACTAAATGGATTCTACCTCTCATAAGTGGCAGCGATAGGCAGGAAGGAACGGGGGCTTACCCAACTTTTATCCATAACTTGTGTGAAACTGCACAGGGCTCCCACTCTCAACAGCTACAGCAATATTACTAAACGTTTGAGGGGGAAATGGAGAGGGGGTTGGAGAAGAAAGGACAACAAGCAGCTAGGCGGCCAATTCCAGGATGGGGCATTTAGATATTATTGGAACACTATTTTGATTTCAGTTTAAGTGCATAAAAATCAACAACCAAACAATCATTCCTAAACGAGAGACTTTGAAAGTTGCCTTGATCTTTCAAAGTGAACATCACGTCCTCTCTTGATGCCAGTCACCAGTGACGACCATAAATCATGCCAAGCATATACTGACACTGTCATTTTCTTAAAATACTCTTTGGAGAGACAGAACCGCAAAATTCAATCTCTAAATAATATCCTTAATTCCTATTTAGTTTACTTGATGTATGTCCAGCAATGGATTTCCGAAGGTAAATGCTTGTTAATTTAGATTAGTAATGCACGCCAGACTTGGCAAAATCATATTTTAAAAGTAATTTCTGCTGATGCAGCTTTCATGCAGGTACTCAGACTGAACCATCAGAAATTATGAATGTAGAAGTTGACATTTTGTAAAGAAATATTTACATCCAGGATGAAAATGCATAGATAAACTTTACTTTACCTGGCAATGATATGGAAAGATCCTGGCACAAAAGACTCGATGCATTATATTGGATAAGTTCATATTCTTTTGTATAGAACTTGGCTTACAACATAATGTCATGAGAGAAAGTTCTAGAGTTTATACCTATCCAGGAAGTTTGTTTCACAGCTGTGCATTTTATTTTGCTCATTTTATTTTATCCTATACTAGGTTTCATAGCAGTAGGGGATAGGCAATAGTGTGGCATGGGCACTGCCAAAAGCTCTATAACCCTTCTCTGCCCTCCACTCTGTGCCAGCTCATCTTTAATCTGAAGACCCATAGCAAGGATCTGCTGCCTGCCAACCCCATATAAAAGGCTGGCCAAATCTCTAGAAAGTTTCTCTTTAATACCCCTGCTGTTCCTCTCAAAACTGAGCTACTTTGTGCTGGCAAGAAGAAAAAGAAAGTGCATCCTTGCAGCAATCAAGCTATGCCATACCCTACATCTATGCATCACAGAAGGGGAAATCAAGAATTAAAAACAATCACAGAAAATGGCCGTTACTTACTGACTGAGGAGTGCATATAGATGCATCCTCCTCTCACCATGCAGGTCGCTGACTACCAAATGGAGGAGCCAATAACACCTGTGCAGGCACTGATAAAACACCCACTCACACTGCCTCCTGATAATGAGGGGGGTGGAAGCTACATCTAGCTTCAAGTGTATGTTCGCCCTTTGGCAATAGAATCACAATGGAACCCTCTCTACGCAACCCTCTTCTAGATGGGCAAAAAAGTTGTTTACTCACTTTTTCCTAATAAAGTGTATGGCCAGGTGTGCTTGGAACTGGCACTAGTCTGTCCATACTCCTTCTTTTCATATCATACCTGTGAGGTTCTCAGATGCTGAGAAATTCGCTATTGACTGTTTGTCTTATTGAAAGTTCCACAGTGAGAATAAATGGGTTCATATACACAGGCTAAATATTAATAAAGTTTACTTAAAGTAATAAAAAGTGTAATAGGGATAAAAGGCATCCAAGATATCAAAAAAGAGATAATCAAAAGAGACATTTAAAATGAAAGGATACAAATAGGATACACAAGTAGATATGGACTAGATACGAAATAGGATATCAGCAAGATATGAAAAAGCAAAACAATACTATGGTTAGCATTCATGGTACGTGGCAAGCAATCTGGGGGAAAAGGGGAGGTCATCATTGATTTTTATCAACTCCAGAAGTTGGGAGCAGACTTCACCAACACTATTTCATAGTAGATTCCACCCTTGCCTTATCTGAAGCAAACCTAGAAACCATAGATGACAATAAATGCTAATTCTACAGATATATCCAATAAGAAGATTTATAGCCATTCTCTCATTACTTGTAAGTTAAAAGGCTTGCTCTTATCTATCAGAGAGTCACTGCAGAAGTCTCATTTTTAATCCCTTAAAGGGGTTCTGTCATTAGGCAGCCTTCTTACTGCATCTTCTCCTCGAAGATCTTCTCCTGGCTCCTCCAGTCCCCCGGGTCACCTCACCTCCAGCCGGCCGGATCCTCTTCTTCCGGTGATGAAGTGTAGAGAATGCCTAGCAGAGAATGCCAATCTATTGCCGAGACTCCGTATGCATGCTGTCTCACAGCAATAGTATATGAACATTGGTGGCGAGACAGCGCACATGTACAGTCTCGGCGATAGCTCAGCATTCCCTGCTAAGCAGTGAACCCTGCATCATTAGTGACGTAACCTACACTGACCAGCCGGAAGGAGAATGCAGAGAATGAAAACTCTAAAACAGGAAGAAGAGAATCCAGCTGGCTGGAGGTAAGGTGACTCTGTGGACTGGAGGAGCCAGGAGAAGATCGGTGTGGAGAAGATGTGGTAAGACAGCTGCCTGGGAAGGGATAGGTGCGTATTTTTTTTTTTTTTCTAATGACAGAACCCGTTTAAGGACGAGGCTTTTCTGGTCCTTAAGGGCCAGACATTTTTAGGGATTTCACCAATGTGGTAGTTTTACTGCCTTCAACTACCAAAATTATTTTTGCTGCGTTTTTTTTTTCCGGTTACATATAGGGCTATTTTTTAATATCTTTTTCACTGGATTTTTTTCAGTTTTTTTTAGGTTTATTGGGGGTAAAAAGCTAAAAAAAAGTTTTTTAAATTTATAGTTGTATTTTTTTAATTAGTTTATTAACGCTAAAAAAAAGTACGGGAATGGTTCCGCATTTTGTTCTGGCCGTTTTGATATATAATATGTATAGTTTTGGATTATAGGGCGCATACGGTGATGGATCATTTCTTTTTTCTGTTTATATATTTTATATTATTCTGTATTTTTTTTAAATTATTTTTGTAACTAATTATTTTATCCCATCTATATCCCTCATGACATCATATAAGACCTCTAGGGGATATTCACATTGTGTTTATTTTTAATTTCAGACTTAACCCCCAGCATAACTGAGGCATCCATAGGAGCCCCAGTTACAGGGGAAAACAGTCCCCTCTAGTGGCGATAGTCACTAGCAGAACTGATCAGAGTCTGCTAGGACCCTGCAGCTGTACTCTAACAAGGAACACCAGGGGGTCCTATGATCGCTGAGTCACATAGTGGAAGTAATGCTTCCACTTTCACGTTTTAGTACACATCACTCATTGAGTTCTACAGCCCAGGAAAGGAGAAGGCAGTTAAAAAATTGCTGCTTCTCCTCTTGGTCCTTGGCTGTGATTGACAGCCAAGAACCCGACCTGCTCCTGCTTAATTGCAAAGGAAGAGGCTTTAATCCCGCGCCGTACTTCTGCTATTGGCGGGGATTAAGGCACAGGACAAAGCACCATATATTTACCACGCTTGGTCTTTAAGGGGTTAAGGAATGTCAACAATGTTCAACTAAAAGTGCTTTTTCTTGGACCAATAATCGTTCGGATTCCCGCAATCCAGCAAAAATCTGAATGATTCGTTCAATGTAAATGCATGCCACAACTGAACAGTGAACAAGAAGTCATTCACTTCTCATTCGCTGTTCAACTTTCACATACAGAAAACCTAATAATGAATCGGTCCGTGTAAACTGCCTGCTTACTGTGAATGGTGGCGGATGGGTCAGATCGATCCTCGTCATGCTCCACCTCCATTCACTAGTGATAATCATTCCTGTGCAAAGGCAAAGGAATAATTATCACTGGGAAGAACTGTCAGGCATCTTGCACCCAACAGGTCGTCCCATGTAAAAGCACACTGAGTGAGACCAATTAACCCTTTAGTTAAGGGAATGCTAAAAGCTAATTGACTCTACTTTATAATACCATACTTTCATAAAACAGCTTCCTCTTGTGAGGACCCTTCCAACGACTCTCTTGAACTAGTATATAATAGTTTTGGCTGTATGCCCTTACATTGGACATTTGTCTTTGTATATAGTTTTGCTGAAAGGTAAGCTATAGCTCTTTTGAATGCCAGAAGCAGATGCGTCTTAGTTACGCTGGAAATATTAATTTGTTCAATAAAAACTTAATTGGCGGCCATAATCAAGTTAAACAGATGAACATAACATTGTTCCACCGTACAGTACAATCTGTCTGTGTCACTGTGTCCTTGTAATTTAGCCTTTAAAAGGGTATTCTTATATCAGCCAGTAATTTCAGCCCGTACAGTACGTTGTGTTCTCATTCACTTCTGATATATTTATGGAAACAGCATTGAAGAGCTAATTTGGCTATTTTGTAATCTTGGTCACTGGTGGCCATGGCGGTGAGTGGGGATAGTGTCAAGAGACCCCTGCTCTGGCAATAGGTGTGGATCCTAGAGGTGTGACCCACATCAATCAGATATTTATGGTATATCCTATTGCTATATCATAATTGTAAGAGATAGGAATACTCCTTAAATACCCTACATGGGGTGTGTTAGGGCCTCACAATCTCACAGAAGAATACCTGTATGAAGCAATGCAGGCATATATTTCTGGGTAAAAGTTTTATGTAGATGTGGAAAAAAATGCTGCTAAGTAATGAATCCTTCCAAAAATAGAAATGTTAATAGTTTATTTTTGTCGATTAACAAACTGCAAAGTGAATGAACATCAATATTTGGTGACATAAAATTTTGCCTTCAAAACAACATCAGTTCTTCTAGGTACACTTGTACAGAGTTTTTGAAGGAACTCATCAAGAAGCTTTTTTCAAACACCTTGGAGAACTAACCTCAGATCTTCTTCTCTCCAATCCTTCTGTCTCTTCATGTAATCCCAGACAGACTGGATGATGTTGAGATCAGGGCTCTGTGGGGCAATATCATCACTTCCAGGACTCCTTGTTCTTCTTTACACTCAAGATAGTTCTTAATGACATTGGCTGGATGTTTGGAGCTGTTGTCCTGCTGTAGAATACATTTGGAACCAATCAGACGGCCTCCCTGATGGTACAGCATGATAGATCAATATCTGCCTGTATTTCTCAGCATTGAGGACACCATTAATCCTGACCAAATCCTGATCTCCATTTGCTGAAATGGAGCCCCAAAGTTGCAAGGATCCTCCACCATGTTTTACTGTTGTCTGCAGACACTCATCCTAGCGCTCTCCCGCCTTTCAGCAAACTGCCTTCTGTTATAGTTCATTATTTCAAATGTTTGCTCATAAGTCCAGAGCACTTGCTGCCATTTGTCTGCACCTAAATTCTTATGGTTTTATGCATGGTTGAGTCGCTTGGCCTTGTTTCTACATTGAAGGTATGACTTTTTTGACACAATTTTTCCTGTAAGACCATTTCTGGTCAGACTTCTCTGAACAGTAGATGGGAGTACCTGGATCCCACTGGTTTCTGCCAGTTCTGAGCTGATGGCACTGCTAGACAGTTTCCAATTTCGAAGGGAAGCAAGCATGATATGTCTTTCATCTGCTGCGCTCAGTTTCCTTAGCCGATCACTGTGTCTGCAACCCCTAACATTGTCTGTTTCTTTGTACTTTTTCAAAAGAGCTTGAACAGCACATCCTGAAACCCCAGACTGCTTTGAAATATTTGACTATTAAAGCACAAACATAAGTGAAAAATACTGCACATAAGTAAAGTGAGCTAAGTGCAAGTCAAGTCAAAACCACATACTGAAAAAGTATCCATTAATGGAGCCAGGTGGTGGTCGGAACAGGTGCAGACCAAAATGGTTCAGCGCATGTGCTCTGTCAAACAGGAAATATTTGGCGAATCATTGCCAATTAAAGAATGAAATGTATATAATAACAATACAAAATAATAAAAAAGTGAATAAAAAGAAATAAATCTAGGAAGATGCTGCGAAACAATAACTGCAATGAGTGAAATGAAAGGTATGAGGATGAAAAGTCCATTAAGATGCACAAAGTGCAAAAATGTGGGGCACAAAAATAATAATAATTGTATGTATTAATATATCTGAAAATAGCAATAATAACAATGACAATGTTGTTGAATACGAGGTGGATTAAAGGTGAATGCATTTCTCAATCGGGGTACATAACGGCTCTTATCGAGTATATCACTAAGTTTATGACTCTGTCTTGTTGTCATCACTGGTCTATCAGAAAGTGCAGTGGACAATAGGGTATGTCAGGCAGAGGCGTAACTATAGAGAGTGCAGGGGATGCGGTTGCACCCAGGCCCAGGAGCCTCAGGGGGCCCATAAGGCCTCTCCTCTCCATATAGGGAACCCAGTACTATGAATGAAGCATTACAGTTGGGGGCCCTGTTACAGGTTTTGCATTGAGGCCCAGAAGCTTCAAGTTACACCTCTGATGTCAGGTGTCAGTGAAAATCGTAATTTTTCATGCATCAGCTTGCACATTAGGAACCTAATGTATTTGGATATGGAGAACCCAGTTCTGGTATTATTTTTGTAAAATATTGAGGTTTACCTATTGTAAAATGGTAATTAAAATTACTCGATAATGTTCATGTTAATCATATTACGCTTGCCTTTTATGGACAGTTTAGAGACATTTAGTATCAATTAATAACATGTATTTAATAATTAAAATGCAAGATGGAAGTAAAATAAAACTTACTTTAGTCACTGCTAGTAATAAAACGCCCGTAAATTACGATAATTTGAACATAAGAACAAACAGGTGGTAAAACATTGTGCATACAAATAATGACTGAACTGCAAAAAAGTCTATCCACATTCTGTTTTAGTGCACAAAACCAAAACTCCAGACAGCCAGTGATATAGTTATTAGTTATTATTTAAGCTTGGATCACTTTCAGAAAGTCCTTCTTTGTTTTCAAAGAAGGCATCACTTCCCGATTACGCAACTGTGTTTGTATAAAGCCATCTTTCTTGGCCCAACCACATACTGATTCAGCTGCCTCTGGAACCAATTGGACTGCTCTCTAACAGCTTTGAGTATGTAGTGAATATGGAGGAAGGTCTAGGGGGGCAACTTTCAATGCATCAAGTTGGGCCAACTTGCTGTGAAAACTGATTTAGTGATGGTCTCTGCCTCCCAATCAATGAGAGCTTTGAGGTTGCAAGCATCGAGGTTTACAGTTTCAGGAACTGTAAAAGACCGGACTGCAGTGTAACCTTGTTCACTTCCAGCCCTGACTGCCATTATTGTGTCAACTGCAAACACTCTCTGTCTTGTATCATCAGAACAGAGAAGAGTGATGAGTACATTCTCAGGATGAGCCCACCAGGATCCGATTTTTAGGTAGGGCTTTGAGGCATCCTTGACCCTCACATCTTGTTTCTGCCAAAGTCTAAATAACTTTATTAGATGCCAAGGTCCATACTTACTCTCATGTTTCAACTTAATCTCATAGAACATGGGAAGGTAAACTTGTGTTACCCAGCTTGCAAGCAGCTTCAAGACATCCATATCCTCAGGTCCAAGATCATGCTTGCTAATATAGAGCAGCATGCCCCTCATGCCACAAGTAAGCTTCCTACTGTGCAACAACGCAAGATGCCATTGTGGCACTGAATAATTATAAAGACAATCCGAGAAGCTTGCTAGCACTCTTGCTTATCTGAAAGCTAAAAACGCACAGGAATAATCACCAATAATAGCAAATTTTATTATGAAAATAGTCGATTTTTAGGAATAAAAACAAATTTTAAGTTAAATGTGTTTTCCCGGTAGCAAAAATTGCTTCCCCAAATTTTTTTTTGCACCCAATCAACTCAGAATTAGTCAATACATAAGAAAAGTGACACACTGAATTGAAAATAGAATATGCATGTGCATGACATACCCTAGTGGACAATGCTGAGTCAGACTTCAATATTAGCCAATATTTATCTAAAAAGGAACGCATTGCACCCCATGTTTTGTTAAAAGTTAAAATACACCTAATATATCAGACTATAGCCTTGGTGCAAGAACCTTTACCCAAGATTAGTTGGGGATAGGTTTTTGAGGAATTGACCAACTGGGATAGCCCTAATTGTGGACGGAGTGTGAAAAGAATAAACGTATTAACAGGAGGAGAACGTTCCTTTGTCACCCTTTGTGTCAGGGAGCTGGGGTCTGGGTAACTGGGAGTCCCTGAAAACTTCCCGCAACCCCTGTCCCTCCCTACTTACCCCCCTAGGCTAGGCTCTAGGGTGACAACTGGGCGACAGCCCCTAGACTTACTAAGGATGCGGGGCAGGAGTCAGACTCACAGACAAATACAGGAGACAAATGAATACAAAGGCAGGTCAGGCAGTCTGGGTCAGCAACAGAAGAAGGTGAGGTACAAAGGATCAGGCAAAGGCAAGGTCAAGTCCGAGCAAGCAAGTCAACACAGGAAATCCAATACAAGTAACGTGGGTGTAGCTGGAGACCAAACATACACTGGCAACATAAGACAGAAACTGAGCAGTTTAAATGATGTCAGAACTCCTGGCCCAGCACCTGATTGGGGCGGGGAGCCTGACAGCAGCAGGACCCAATCACCGAACGCTGGGAGAACAGCCCCCATCGCCTGCTAAGGACAGGCAGAGACTCAGACATGAGGCAGCGAGTGCAGAGCAGAGACTCAGACCTCAAGCAGCGAGTGCAGAGCAGAGACCCAGACCTCAAGCAGCGAGTGCAGAACAAGCACGGCTGAGTGTCATGGTAACGGGGACGCAGCACGGGCTGGTAATCTGTCGCTTCTCCAGCAACCTGGCTAACTAGGAGCACACTCCCTGTGCACAGGAGCGCATGCCCGGAGCATGTGTCCAGGACTACAGCAGCCAGAGCAGGTCACCAAAATCGGGACTCCCCTGTGCCGCACCCCCGCGGCCCGGGTAATAGGACCGGTATTTTGGGCACTGAGACCCGCAGAGTTGGCGGACCTGACACTTTGAGAAAGAAAAAAAACGCTCATCGGGTGTCTCCTGGCTGCATTGATGCCTATTTTTTTCAGTATATGGTTCTGACTCAATCTGTACTTAGCTCACTTTACTGATGTGTAGTATTATTTTTCACTTATGTATGTGTTTTACTAGTCAGAGTCCTTGAGATCCATATATTTCTCTGTTATACTGAGGTTTGTTATTGCACTTTAAATTCCCATTCAGTGGATCCCTGGTTTTATTTCAGCCTTCTGGTTTTGTCTGTGATATATATGTTTTGTTAATAAATTCATAGTTTGGCTTCATTCTCATTTTTTCTTGTGTTATCACTATTATAGGGGGGCATTGAGTTATAATGTGGAATACGCCTGGACCCTTTACTAGTAAATCCTCCATTTTTTTGTGTGTGCTTTGAAATCTTTGCCTGGTAGAAACCTTGCTGAAGCAGTATAATAAATTTATGGCCTGATTCACACGAGCCTTTTTACGCGGCTATTTTGACGTGATAAAACATCAGACAAAAATCGCTAACACGTAAAGCATTGGATTCCAATGCATTCGTTCAAAAGTGCGATTTTTGGGTGCGTCAAATTGCTGACTGTTTTCGGTTGCCGATTTTTCTTGCAGCATACAAAGATAGTCCATGGCCTATCCTTTGTCGAAAAACGCAGGGAGCTCCCATAAACTTGCAGGGTGGCAAGCCTATAATTAGGGAGGTCCTTGATTTTTAATTAGGGCCTAATATCTTAATGCTACGCCACGCCACTGGCTATGGGTTACAGATCAGGATACAATAGGCCATTTAATAGAGTAGACTCCACTATTAGTCATCTTGATACATGAGCAGATAAGATACAAATGGTTATCTTTTCTAAATGAATTTCTAATAAATACACATCCAGTTAATTTACATGATCAAATGTTGTGTTCCTCAATGTATTAGAAACTGTAAAAAATGCGAAGCCAAGAAAAACAAAGAAAAGAATTATTTGTAGATCCATTTGATTAATATCTCCTAGGAGATGAAATATAATTAAACTACGTGCACAAACATCTTTGTGTTTTGATAAGCAAGTATTTAGACTCATCTATAGAGGATCCTGTGGCATAGTCTAATCATTTGCCTCGTCCATAGAAAAGACATTAGGGAACATATGTCAAGCACAACTTTAATAAGTGTGAGGTGTGATTAAAAAGACTAATCCTGAAGCAATATGGAAGAAAAGCTGAGCCAGAAAATTACCAGTCATTAGGTTTATTTCTATAGGGTATATCATTGTGGGTTATGGTAAAAGGAAGTGTCATATGAACTGACAATCAGTGGTCTTAAGATATTGTCCTAAAATAATTTATGCTCTCTAGGAAAAATAGAAAACAAAAATATCATTAAAATGTGAATAATCAGCATAAGTAAAGAAAAATATGAAGGATAGTGCATTGATCTCAATTTGAAGTATCTTCCAATAAGAGTTGGCTCCTGCAAGTGATATGAGTCCAGTGGAAAGAGAAGACCACGTGATATGAGTCTCATGGAGAGAAAATACCACATAGTATGTCTCCTGTCATGTCAAAAGACCAAATAGTATGAGTGCTTAGAAAAATAAAGACTACATCCTGTAGTACAGCATGAATCCAGAGAAGAGAGGGGACCATATGTTAGGAATCCACGGAAGAGAAAGAACCATATAATTTGAGTCCTGTTGAAAAAGAGGACCACATGGTATGAGTCCTGTTAAACTTGGTCCTTATAGTTTGAGTCCTTGGAGAGAATAGACCTTATGGTACATCATGTAGAAAAAAATGGATCTTATGGTATATGGTAAATCCTGTGTGGGCAAGGGACCCAAGTTTAGGTTGGCTTAGCCCATTCCCACATCCTATACATGATGGACATCTGCAAAGCAATCTAAATCTCTGCAATAAAATAGGCAAATAAGTGCAAAACCAGTATGAGAGTCATTGAATCATTCTCAGCCATGAAATATGAGCAGTATGGAAATAAAACAGCCACCGGGCTCTCCTATTCTCCTGAAAGGTAGGTAAGGTAAGCTCTTCTTAACCATAACCATGAGGAGAATCTGCTATATTTTTGCTATAGGTTGCCTTCATTCCCCTCTCTACAAGGAGAAATTAAATAATTGACAAACTGGTACAAATCCACAACCGTGAATGTGCCGTGTGGTGATCATACGATATCATTCTTACTCCTTTCTCATTTATAATAAATTATTGTAAATCATATCAGGGCTACTTAAGTAGCAGACTTGATTTGAGTGGTAGAGGACAGCAAGGTCACCTCGTTAGGACAGATGCTTCCTGATGATTGAGCCGCTGAACTAGCCACTGTATACATATCAGCATAACTTTTTGGAGGTGGTGTATCATACTTATTCTTTACCCTGGGTAAAAATAAAATTAGCTAAAGTGGGAAAGCCATACCATAACACTCATGAGGATAGGATCAATGTAATTTGCCTCTACCCACTCTACGGAAACTGCAGCTCATGTACCTTCTATGTTACGTGTGCTCATTGTAAGTGAGAACAAAGTATTCTTGATGAGTGCTGTATCTTATACAATTAAACGAAATCTTTCAACTGTATCCACTATATGTTATTTATCTTTTCAACCAAGAAGAGAACAGATATTTACAGTAAAGCGTGATGCTGTAAAACACAAAGTGGAAGGAAACATTTAGAGAATCTGCTAGGTAGCATCTGCTGTTAGTGGCAGAACGTGGAGATATCTTGCTGTAGCAGATGATTTATCATGCGTGCATAAAAACAGAGCTCGTCTTTAGTAAAACAGAGTAATACTGCACAACTGACAAGAAATGTCTAGTGCCGCATGTTTTTATATCTGTTTTTTATGTTGATAGTTTTCCTTTCAAAGAACGACTTTTTGTTTTCTTGACTTGCAAGTAATCACTCGGGATTTCCATGCTGTGACTATGCACCGACTAGAATATTCTTTTGTGGGTCCTATTACTGTATAAGAGATTGTGTGGTCCCCTGTTGTAGATATTTTTGCCCACAGTCCTATTGGGCAGAGTTTATGTTGGCTTGAATTATAAGAGATGGTTTGCCAGGTTTGCTCAATTACAATGAAGGGGCAATCTCTTCAAAGGTGGAGCTTTATGCAGGATAAATCTGAACTCTATTTCACCCAAGGCAAATATTCAGCGCTGATGGAGTTGGGGTTGGTGGTTGGGTGATCATGGACAGAAAATATTATGACAAGAAGACCCTGTAGATCCTTGGATATCAGGATTACTATAACATCCTCCCCGAGAATCCTACTTCTCGTCTCAGGGAATCCTTTATAAGCCTCATTGAAGAAGCTGTCCCCCGAAACATGTTGCACACCTCTATTGGCTGATTTTTTTATTTTTATTTTTTTAATTTTTATAACATGTTAGGACTGATAAGTCCATATTTCTGAATAAATATTAATAACTATTACTTCAATGGATCCTTCTCTTCAAACCTTGGAAATCACCACTGGGTACACTGCTAACCAGGATTAAGGGGTGTTCCCATCTGAGACCCCTCTGTGAAGTAAGTGAATATTCCTTACTCTCAATAATAGTTTGTTTATGGTTAGAGATGAGCGAGCGTACTGGTTAAGGCAAATTACTCGAGTGAGTATCGCCATTTTTGAGTACATGCCTGCTTGTCCGAAAAGATTCGGGGGCAGGCAGGGGTGAGCAGTGAGTTGCGGGAGTGAGCAGGGGGGAGTAAGAAGGAGAGAAAGAGAGAGAGATCTCCCCCCAGTTCCCCCACCCCCCCAGCTCTCCCCCGGCCCCCGAAGCAGGCATGTACTCGAAAATGGCGATACTCGCTCGAGTAATTTCCCTTAACGAGTACGCTTGCTCTTCTCTATTTATGGTCAATCATCTGGAGCGCTGGGCTCTTTTTAACATATAGTTTATCTGCATTTTCACCGAAATCTACATCGGAGTCCCATTGACGTTCTTTCTTTTCTGAGGAGACCAGGGCCTCCTTTGCCTGTGTGACTAGGGCAGGTTGATCCAATAACCTACAGCCAACCTAATTGTGTACAGGGACTTCAGGCATGATGGACTGCCCCACCCCAGGTAGCCCGATCACGCCAGATAAGTCACCTTTATTTTGCTCTAAACATCTATATACTTCTTTACCCCAGGAGTGCTGCCTTTGTTTACTATTTTTTTCTCACCATAAAGTAATATAGGCAAATCCCACTATGCTCATGAGCATATTATACATGAATTCCTTCACAAAGAAGCTAGGTTAAATGCCCAGCAGTTTCCAAGCTATGCCTAAAAGCAAAAGCATAAAGTCCATTTCCTGAACCTCAATACAAAATCCATATAGGCCTCCCACATATACAATGGGCCATTTATAATAATAGTGTATTCTTATATGGCAGAGGGAACTTTGGGTCCCCTCAGACAACAGGACTCAGGGTCCAACTATTAAATCTGCACTCCTCATAGCTATATCCCTAGCTTCACGTTAGTCATGGATTAACAATATGCCTCCCCTCTGTTTGATCTATCAGTATTGAGAAGTAACCCCATCTGCTGGCTCCATGGTGCTATTCTGTTCCATACAATTAAAACACGCTGATGTGCTGATGGTATACATATTTATAAATGTGTGTGTGTATATATATATATATATATATATATATATATATATATATATATATAACTTTTTTATCTATTTCCACAAAGCTTCAGCTCTGTAGCCACAGGAGCCAGGCAGGGTTTAGGGCGCTACATAAGAAGCAATATACAGCATCCAGACTACCCCAGCATGGATTAAAGTCATATGTTGCAAAGGCACTAAAAGCAATTTAGTTTCCCATATAGTCTGAAATTCATAGCACATCCTGAAAGCAATGTCATATAGGTGACAGAAAAAAAGAACAGTTCTTTTTGTCCTGCTTTGTCCACACAATGCATCAATGCAAGGTTTGAAGTTAAAAAAGAGAGAAGAATCGTAAAACAGAAATAGAAGAAGTAAATGGATAAAGTCATGTATAAATAATGGATAAGAAAATTCCCTGCCGCCTTAAAATATAATAAATATGTTTTATATGAATTTATAACATGGTTTTCAGAACAGCAGCTCATATTGTGGCACCATATAAAATATGCAAACATACAAAACAAATAGAACAAAGCGTTCTCTTCTACCATTGATTTGCAAACTGAAAATGCTGAATGGAAAGATAGACAGACCGACAGACACACAGATGGATCTTTATGGAGTTGTTCCCCCAAGTGGCGGCTGCAGGTAATCAGAACTAAATAATTTCTTTATAGGTGTGAAGCTAAAGCGGTTGTGTTACTACAAAAAAAAATTCTAACTGGTCAGCATGAAATAATTCTGCATATTCACCAGTATTTGGACCTTCAAGACACAACTAAGCATCTCCTTACGGCCGTGGCTCCAGTACCTGGCATGGATGTCCGCCAGAAGTCAGGTGACTATTACAGCCAATTAGAGGTCACAGTGTTACTGTCCAAACTCCTGGCATCAGTGCTCACATCCTGGGCACCATGATGCCAGGAGTTCCAGAAAGTGACACTGCAACATGACTTCTGCCAGATGTCCATGCCGGAAGCCAGGATCACCGGAGCTGCTCAGATGTGTCCCATGAGTGGACTGAAGACAGATAAGTATGTTCTATTTGTTTTAGTTTTATAACAGGCTCAATAGTTGGAAAATATTTTTCTTGTAGTGACACCACCCCTGTAGGGCTCAGTCAGACGGACGTTTTTATGTGCAAATTTATGTGCTCAAAAACACGTGCCTAAAAAAATTTGCGTGACCGACGCGGGCGTCACGCTGAAAAAAACGCACTTGGCCTCGTTTTTGCACACATAAAGTGTGCTGCCCGCTATCCACTGCTGTGGCTGTGACAGCTGCAGCAGGGGATTCCTTGGATGTTCCCTGTATGTCAATGGAGTCGGCGAAATCCATGGATGTGACAGAAATCAAGGGGTTTGATATCCAAAAAAGAAGGATCTTGCAATTACCTGCGTTTTAAATCCGCTGCCCTATATTTACCGCTGCGCATTTTTGAGCGCAGGTAAATATCGGGCACATGACTGCTGCCATTGAAAAGCATTGGTTTTTAATACATGCAGGATCACAAACGCAGGTAACATACACACATAAAAATGCCCATCCGACTGAGCCCTTAAGTAACTAATTTAGTGCTCAGTAGTATAAAACTTAGGATTTCACTCATATAAATGTATTTTATGAATTCAACTACCAAAAAATATCATAATTTTTAGATTAAAATAATATTAAAAGAAGCTATAGGTACTACTCTTTATGTACCTATATGAGGTGAAGGTACACCTTTTAACACCACGGTGGACCTACACTATTCTGTAAAACTACAGTATCTGGGCTCAGTCACACGGGCGTCGATCCGCCCGTGTTTCTGGACGATAAAACGGCCGCACTGCAGGTTGGACGAATCTCCACATGACCAGCTCCATTTCCAGCCATATGTTCTTTTTCCAGCCGGTGTGGAGATTCGTCTGCACATGCAGTGCGGCCGTTTTATCGTCCAGAAACATGGGCGGATCGGCGCCCGTGTGACTGAGCCCTCTCTGTAGGGATAACAGTTCTGCACAGATATACTGGGGAAATTATGAATTGATTTTTTATCAGATTTTATCTATTTTCTGGGGTAAAAACATGCACATTTTAGTGCATACCATATTTATGCAAAAAAATGTGAATTTTTACTTTTCTCACCACTTTTGAAATTGACATAAATTTATATATGCCTGCATAGATTTAAATGTCTGGCGCATGGACAGCCAAAGATGTATGACCTTCTTAATAAATTTTTTTTTAAATCAAGTTTTTTATTAAGATTTTTAGTTTTCCATATTGTTTTCAAAACATACAATTCAATCAAACATTTCTCTTAAGCTTGTACGTACAACATTTGTCATTGCTGCATCTGCTAAGATAATAATACAGTAAAACGGTAAAGCAGTAATCTACGGGAGGGTCTCTCGTGCCAGATCAACCTGGTCTTCCTAATTTCTGTAAGAGACTCTAGGGTCCTCTAGTTGAAGCTAGGTGAATCGTGCGTTTCAGGTATTTCCCGGGCAGTGTCTTACCGAAAGCTGCCCGTCCCTTCCTTGTTAACTCTGGTTGGTGTCACGAGAGAGGGCTCCCGTCTACAACATCCTCAGTAGTAATATAGACACATCTTGGGCTGTTAAATAACTTGGAACTTGCTGCATCAGCCTATTGCCCCAATATGTCAAATAAGTTAAGCATGTAAGGGGGGAGGGGTGGGTAGGGGGGGAAGGGATGCAGGAGGTAAGCACAAGAGAAGAAAAGAAAAAAAAAAAGAAAAAGGGGGGGGGGTAGTAGAGGGGGAATAGTCTGGTTACAGACAATGCACCAAAAAGGCACTATACAAAGCTCTTGTTCACCCGGTTCATTCTCTTTCTTCCGCTCCGGCCACCCCTCAGCGGGAGGGCGCGGGTGTGTCTCTGTGTTCAACGCCCGGGGTCCTTCTCGTCCGTCCCTGCCAAAACTTCCTTTGCTAATAGGAATTATCGTCTATATCTTTGTAATGTGTTTTGTTCCCTACAGGAGAGCTTTCTATAAGCTTAGTGGTCCTTCCTGGCCTCTCTCCAGGGATGCCAGGTTAAAATAAAGTCTTCATTAGTCCCCCTGTTCCAGCTTGTTAGCTCTTCCATACAGCATATCATGTCTGCTTTTTCCCTCCACTGTGACACAGTTGGTTTTTTTTGTTGCAGCCAGTTTAGAGGGATCAGCGCTTTTGCTGCATCCAATAGGAATGCTATTAATTTGTTTTTAAACGGAGGAAAGCTAGACGAGGGCCTCCAGAGGAATACCATTTCCGGTGAAATTGTTATACCTGGCGAGAAGATTTGCAGGTCCTTTTCTACCTCTTTCCAAAAGGAAGCGATTCCCGTGCACTCCCACCAAATGTGGAGATATGAGCCCTTGTGGCCTTACATCTCCAGCATTTATCATCAGGGGCAAGTTTGTAGTCGTGTAGCCATTGGGGGGTTTTATACCATCGAACTAGAAGTTTGTAATGGCTTTCCTGCATCAAAACGCATGGAGAGAGGCCATATGCCAGTCTTAGGATTAACTTAGTATCCGCTGTGGAGAGGGTAATTTTTAACTCTTTTTCCCAAGACGTTAGGAAGGTTGGTTTGGAGAATAGAGGTGGGGTTATGAAGTTCTTCCTGATATTAGAGATTCTCCTACCACTGGGTTTGTCTTCTATTAAGGCTTTTTCGAAGTCTGTTTTAGGTCTAACCGATTTGTATTTGGATAAGAATTCTTTTATTACTTTTTCTATATGTACCCGCTGCAGGAGCGAAAGTTTGGGGTTGGTGGCCAGTGTGGTCGCAATTTCTTCTGGTGTTTTATGGGGTTGGGTCTGCAGATCTTCCACTCTGCTGCCCTGTATCTGTTTCCAGATACTCTGGGAGCCTGGGTCTGGGGGGATTTCAAGGAGCCTACACAGGCTTCGGGTGGGTGTCAATGGGGAAGGGGTAGGAGCCAGTGACTCTCTAGTTTTGTCCCAAATTTCACAGGGGCCTTTGAGGAGGGGATTGAATCCCTTAGCTCTATAAACGCTCCTTTTTGGAAGCCACAGGTCATCCGTCAAAGATTCCCCATATGACGTTTTCACCAGGTCGTATAAAATCGGGTCTCTTGACGGACGGGTCAGATCCATCCAGTATCCGATTTGAGTAGAATAGTAGTAGTCCTGGACGTTCGGCAAGTCCATCCCCCCTCCGATCTCCTCTTGGTCATAAGCTTATACGCCAGTCTGGGCCTTTTTTGTCTCCACACGAAGCCTGAAAACAGCATTCGTATAGATTTAAAGAAGGCTAGCGGGAGGTTATTGGAATCATATGCAGCTTGTAAAGTATTACAGGTAGAACATAGGATTTTAGAATATTTTTCCTACCAAACCATGAGAGGAATGGAAGGTCATATTTTCGTAATAGTGTTTTTATTTGGGCAGTTAAAGGGTCATAGTTTTTCGAACGAAGGTCTCCAGTTCTTTTCGTGAGTTTTATACCTAGATAGTCCACCACTGTCTCGGACCATACAAACGGGGAGCTAGCTTTCAAAAGCCTGCATCTAGCTTCGGGGATCGTTATGTTTAGAATTGTTGATTTTTCAAAGTTAACTTTGAAGTTTGATAAAGATCCGAAGTCTCGTAAAATTGAGACCAGTCTCGGCAGGCTCCTCTCTGGTTTAGTAATCACGAATATGACATCGTCCGCAAATGCCGCTGACGACAAGCAACCTGATTGAACTCTCAGTCCCTCCATAATCGGGTCCTGTCTCACCCATTGTAACAATGGTTCTATCGTGAGGATAAATAGTAAGGGGGATAGGGGGCAGCCTTGGCGCGTCCCATTGCTAATTTCAAATGGAGGGGACAGTGATTCATTTATTTTCAGCCTAGCGTGTGGGCTTGAATATAGTGTCAATATCGCCACGATGAGGGCAGGAGGGAAGTTGAAATTGAGTGATGTTCTTTCCATAAAGACCCAGTCTACCCTATCGAAGGCCTTTTCGGCATCAGTGCTTACTAGGGCCATTGGTATCTTACGGGCTTGGGTGTATTGGATTGCGTGGAGTAGTCTGTGACAGTTTCCCTTCCCCTCTCTGCCCTTAACGAAACCCGCTTGCTCCGGGTCTATCAAGGTCGGGATGAATTCACTCATTCTTCTCGCCAACAATTTGGCCCAGATCTTAACGTTTAAATTGATGAGTGATATAGGCCTATAGCTTCCACACTGTGTAGGGTCCTTATTCTCCTTCAAGATAAGGGTAATATGAGCCTCTTGGGCTTGTCTAGGTAAAGTGGCCCCTTTTAGTAGTGCGTTGAGCGTTTCGGTAAATCTGGGAATTAATTGCTCCTTGAAGGCTTTGTAATAGGTAATTGAGAGGCCATCGGGCCCAGGGCTTTTACCATGAACAAAGGAATTCAGAACTTCCTCCACCTCTTTCCCTGAGATTGGGGTCAGAAGGGATGCCGCCTCTGTTTCACCCAAATTTTGGTATTTTTAGGGATCTCAGAAACGCGTCAACCCTCTCAGCAAGAATCTGTTTGGCCTGAGGGGATGCTCTCTCTTCGAGATTATACAGTTTTGAATAAGGCCTTGAATAAGCGCTGAGCCAATCAGGGGGCAGGTCTGACTCACACCCCCTTCACACCCACTGCAGGCCGGCCGCGCGGAACTCCGACTGCCGGGAGCAGGTGAGTATATATATTTTTTTTATTTTAACACTTTTCTGGATGAATTGCAGGGAAGGGCTTATATATTTAAGCCCTTCCCGACAATTCATCCCACACTCGCCCGCAGCGCATTGCTTTCAATGGAGCCGGCTGTATTGCCGGCTCCATTGAATGCAATGCGCTGGACAGCTCCGGCCTGTTTCTAATGAAACGCGGCTAGGAGCAGATTTTCGGGCGATTTTCGGGCACCGGTCACGCGATTTGCGGATGCGCATCTGTCATGCGATCCACAAATCGCGCGAAAAACGCCCGTCTGACTAAGGCCTCAAAGAGTTGGAACTCTCTGGCTATATCTGGTGTCGAGGAAACTCGCGACCCAGATTGTGTTTTTATACTTAGGATAGCATTCCTTGTCTTAGTTTTTTTAAGAAACGAGGTCATGAGTTTACTGCCTCGGTTACCGTGTGCGTAAGCAGCATGTTTAAAATAGATGTGTTTTTTATTGAACTTTTCAGTTAAGTAGCATTTGAGGCGGTGCCGAAGGGAGGTAAATTCTTCAAGGTTCTGTTTGGTCTGGGATTGTTTTATTGTGTGTTCAAGTTTTGTAATTTGGAGCAGTAATTTATCAATTTCTTTTTGTTTTTGTTTTTTTACCTTTGAGCACAAGGCTATCAATAGCCCTCTAACAAATGCCTTATGGGCTTCCCAAACCATAGGCGTTTCTACACTACCATCTGAGTTATTCTTGAAGTATTCCTCAAGATGCTCTCCTATTTTTAGTCTTTCCTCCAGAGGGTCCAGGAGGGAGTCGTTCAGACGCCATCTCCATTCTCCCAGGGCAAAGTCCGGTAAATTGATGTCTAAATGAATCGGGGCATGGTCCGAGACAGTGATGGGGTCTATAGTTGCCCTTTTCAAATGGGTCAGGAGTCCCGTGGAGGTCAGTATGTAGTCCAACCTTTGGAAGGAAGAATGGACTTGAGAGTAATGAGAGAAGTCCTTTGTGGAGGGGTGGAGGGGTGGAGGGAGCGCCACGCGTCCAGGACCCCCAGCTCTAACATGGAGTGCTGTAGCCTTTTTAGTTTTACCTGTGAAACTTGTGAGCGACCTGTTGAGGAATCTAGGAGCGGGCTTAATGTAATATTTAAGTCTCCTCCTAGTATGATATGTCCAATGGCGAATTGCCTAAGAATATCCATCTGCTTTATCAGCCAGGGGATCTGGTCGGAATTTGGGGCATAGACATTTGCAATTGTCAGCTTTAGGTTGTTAATGGACCCCCTTGGTATTGTGCATCCAATTTAAATGGAATTGATTTATGGAATCCTATGGTTACCCCTTTAGACGCTGAATTTGGGTGTGAATTGTGGAAGTATTGCTGAAACCCCAACCCAGGGAGTGTAAATTGTCTGTCCTTTTTGAAATGTGTTTCTTGTATAAAAAGAATTTTTGTCTTACATTTTTTTAGCAGGTGTATCACACTGTGTCTCTTGTGCGGCGAGTTTAGACCCCGGGCGTTGAACGAAGTAACACGGGTGAGAGCCATTCCAACTGCCTTCTCCTATACCGTGCCTGTATTTTTAAGAAAGACAAGATAAATCAGGACAGTTAAGTCTTAATCGGTACAGATAAGTTGCTTTTGTATCAAGAGCAGGTGGGGGTGGGTAGGTGGATGTGTTAAGGTCGGGAGTGGGGGTACGGGTATGGGGGCCGAGGTAGTTTACAAACAGATCAAAGGTGTGTCAGTTGAGAGATCTCTGTCGGAGTACCGCAGCTGATCTAATCTAACTGCTCCCAGTATATATTCAGGGAGTGTGATAGTTCTACCTGTGAGCTCTCAACTGAGACAATATTCAAACAGCTGAATAAAAACAGTAAGTAACTATCTTAAACTGGGCCTGTGCCATGTGGTCAGGCCCCATCACTTATGCAAAATATGCAGAGATAAAGATAAAGTCCTTCTTTTTATGTCAACAGATAACTATAGAGGTTTCCATAAACATCATCATTGAACCCCTACTCTCAGAGTGGTGAGGTTGACGGCTCCCTTCCTTCTCAGGTGTCTTCCCTTGGTGGACCATCCTTGGGTCTTTTCTTTTTTTCCCTAGGGGATCGTGAACTTCCTTGGGGAGGCTCTGAGTCTTCGCTAGGTAGCTCTGGGAGAGTCGCTGGCTCAGATAGCGGTAGCCAACACGGGATCTCGATTGGCTCAATTTCTAGTAGATGCCAGCATTTTTGGAGATCCTCAGGGGAATGGATATTTATCCTTCGGCCTCTTAGATTTATTCCCAATCCGAACGGGAAGAGCCAAGAGTAACGAATGTCTTTGGCCCGGAGTGCCTCTAATAATGGTCTCATCAGCCGGCGTTTGGCCAAGGTTGTTGGCGCAAGATCCTGATACACTTGTATAGGTGCCCCCTCATACCGTAAATCTTTGATGGTTCTGGAGGCGTTTAATATCGCTTGTGCATCTGGATAGTTTAGGAGTTTGCATATTATATCTCTTGGCGGTTCTGCGCCTGTGTGCATAGGTCTCAGGGATCTGTGGATCCGCTCTATAGAGATAGTTGATGCTCTGTCTTGACCTACAAGAAGGGTGAACAGTTCTGTAGCAATCTTTGGTAATACTTCATACGCCCACGATTCTGGGAGACCTTTCAATCTTATATTATTCCGTCTATTACGGTTTTCAATGTCCTCTTGTAATATAAGAACTTGGTTTAGATGTTGGTGGTGTTCTCTTACCAGATGAGCTATTTTGGCGGAGTGTTGGATAATCTTGGAAGAGGAAGATTCGAGGGTCTCCACCCTTTTTGTCATGGCCTTGATGTCATCTTTGATCTCTGAGAGGTCATTTCTGATTGGCTGTAGAGAGTTAGACATTAATTCCCTCATAAAGCTTTTTGATATTTGACCATTATCTTCTTCCTCTGAGGACTCTTCTCCTTCTCTTTCACTGCTTTGCAGAGCTGGGGCTGTTAGAATCAATGACTTTTTGCTGGAGGGAAACGGAGATCTTGAGACTCTTTCTTTTAAGAATTTTTGCATATCTGATTGACTCTTAGAAGGACGTGGTGTAGATAAGGAGTCATTGCTTTTGTCTCTGCTGTTTTTACCCATTGCGAGGGTTACGGTTTAATCTTAATCATGTGATGGGGCCCTTCACCCAGCCTGCCCTTTTACGGGGCCATTTGGGAGGTGTGGTCCTTAGACGAAATGCTCGGCTAATTGCAGGATATTAGTGGATATGAGGTGCTAAGCGGGTTTAGGCGGTGCAGCTGGATCGGATTGTCTCTCAATCTGCTTCAACACCCCGGGAGTGTCCAGTGGGGTGGTACGCGCCTGAACGAGGCTCCTGGTATATTTGTTCTGGAGAATTGCTGCTTGCAGTTCTGTAAAAAAAATTCAGGCTATGCCTGTGGGGATTTTAGCTTTATCGCCAATTTCAGAGTCCACGGGTTAGTAGAAATTCTCTGAGTGAGATTGGAAAGGGGAGCTCTGCTCTGCAGATCCAGCTACAGGGTTCTGCAGTGATGAAAAAATTCAGGCTAGGCCTGTGTAAGATTTAAATTATTAAGATATTATCCCCTCTTTAAGGGTCGGACAGGTAGGCAGAGAGATCAGTTTTAGTTGGGCATGCTTGGACTGAATTGCTGCAAGCTCACTGTGTTATTTGGCGCTTTTATTGCTTGTCAGCTTTTGAACTTAAATGCTTTAGCAGGGCAAAATGTCTCTTGGTATAGGTCTCAGATCTGCTCCAAGGAGTCAGACTGAGTGTGACCTTTCTTGTTCTGGTCTTCCTATGAGAAAGTGCAGCTTATGCAATTTATGCAGACCGGAGCTGGAGGGGGGGGGGTGGAGGGGGAAAGAGTAGCACCCAGTCCCGATGGCAGACTCTTGATGGGTAGTTGTCTATTCCCTTCGGATGGCAGTTATTCACCACTCCCAGGCGCTAACAGTAATGCCCCCAGTCCGTATCGGGGAAGTTTCCCCTGCCTCCCGTCTTAATGGCGCCGCTGCCGCCGCTTCACTCTTTTCCCGCCTCTGCGCGGGGCTCCACTGTGCAGCGCTCTGTGAGACGAGCGCGGCCCCCACAACCCACTCCAAACCTGTTCCTGGAGGTCCTTCTCCGGGCTCCGGGTGGTAGCCCGCCACTGGCACTGATTAGTGTTTCTCCGCGCCTCCGGCGCACCGCGCGCCTCCCGGCACTCTGGAAATTTAGGCCCTGGCTTCACTAGCGGTAGTAGGCCCCGGCCGTTAACGGCGTCTCTCAGCTGTCCGGAGCGTCTCTTCCTGCTCCTTAGCTTGCAGAGCTGCTGATGCAGATATTCAGCGGTGTCTCCCTCGGACGAGGGAAAAGGGTTTTATCCGCCCTGGTCACAGGAGCTTAGCTTCTATGCGACCACTTCCTCTGCTGGCTAAGCCACGCCCCACTTCTTAATAAATTTGATGCATTCTACCCCACCGTACTGTGGTTTCTTTCAGGGTGGCATGTGAATTCCAGTTTTAATCAATTTCCCCCATAGAGTTAAATGATGAACTTTATTACCAGTAATCAGCACCGAATAAAAAATAAAAATGAAAGTGTTGTACACTACTGGATATTCCCTTCAAGTTTTGACACATTTGAAAAACTTCCCTAATAGAATTTCATATTTGTCAAAACTCTTGGCACACAAGTTTGCAAGCCAAAAGTTTAGAGTGAAGACCAAATTAGTTGAGTGTGCTGGATCTATAATTGGCTGAACATGGTGCGTGTGTTGTCTCTGGTGACACATATGTAGACAGACTATAAGCATCCCAGACAAGTATTTATTAACTTTCTATCACAAAAAATAATTATGTCCTAAGAGAACGTGATCTTCCAGTAAACGCCACATTCTGAGTAATGTATCTCCTAATTTGCTACTTTACAAATGACTGTAGTTAGTCTGACAATTTTCTCTCTGTTTCCTTCTCCCTAGTTTCACAAAAGGGCTGCACTAAGGAAGGAAACCAGGAACCCAGCCGTGATTGCTTTATCTCAATGATTGCTATTTCTGAACTTCTAATAACCAATTGTCACTTCAGAAGACATAATTACACGTAGGGATTTTTTTTCGTGCCAGGGGTAACGAGTTGGAATCAACAGTTGGATCTCTCTTCTGCTGATTTCTCAACATTAAGGCTTTTTTCTTCTGCTGCTGCTAATTGTCACAACTGTGGCAAGTAAATGATTTCCACATTTTCTACTGTATGTGCCTGTGTGAATGTGAGTGGAAATCTGTTAAGACTAAATAGTTGTCAAGTTTGGGGGTTTTATTGTTTTATTTTTCTTTTGAATTTATTTTTGGATTTTTGATTCATTTTTCCTCTTTTGGCACTAACACCTTGTTCATTGCTTTACCTTTGTAGGATGAATTCCCTAAGGGACAATTAGCGTTGAGAATACAGTTCTTATTAATGTAGACAAGGCATAAATTGACACCTTTTGTTGTAAATATTCGCATAATTGTCACATCAATATTTTTTCCACATCACACTGCCTCATTTTTCTGCACAATTTGAGTCATGTGATATTCTCAAGAGGTTCATTAGTCATATAGTATCACCCGGAAGAGCATAGATCATGGTTTTAGCAATGAACATTTGGATAGAAGTTGGTGAGAATAGCACAGAATGTATAAATTGCTACATTTGGAGAGGTTGGAAATTGGATAGGAAATTACAGTATTAATTATTGATATGTGATATTTTTTAGCTTACTATTTGATGGAATTCAATATTTATTAACATTATAATGTGAAGGTAACTTAGTATGGGCTGCCTCTCAGGAGTGGAACTGTCCATGGTGCTGAATCACAATGTAACTGCAACCAACTTGAATAGTCTGTGTAAAACTTGAACAATCTTAAAGGGACACTTCCACCATGGAACAGCACCATAAACTAAGTTCTGGTGGGAGAGTGCGCATATAGTGGTACAAAAGAGTCAATGTTTGAGACTACACGTGGACTTCCTGGGAAGATACCATGGGAACCAGGGCATGGGTGAGTATAAAAAAAGATACATTCCCCAGCTCCCCGTCACCTCCCGGAAGAGAACCATAACTTAGTTAATGTTGTTCTTGATTGGATTTAAACCCAAGACCCCAGTGCTGCAAGATAAAAATGCTAACCACTAAGTCATGAGCCTAAGTGAGTGAGGTATCACAATCTTCACAGGTACCCAATTGGAATGAAGAAGTGATATTCATTTAACAGTTAATGCCATTAAGGCCTCGTTTAGATGAGTGCAGTTTTACCGCTGTTAAGCAGCACTCAAAATGCGCTTCTATAGGAACCAATACGTTCCTACAGAAGCGTTCACATGAATGATTGTCAGATGCACTAAATTACTACATCTAACAGAGATAGGACATGTGAGGCTACAATGCCCGCATCCCAGGTCCGTACTGTGTGAAAAGATAGTACCTGACCTATCTTTGGTGCAAGCTGTGCAGGAGTTTCCATAGACTCCTATGGAAGCAGGAGTTTATGGAAACTCCTGTGCAGGGAATAGTTCCCCTGCTGCTTACAGCAGGACATTTAACACCTGCTGCCCAGAAGCACATTTTAAATGTCTCACTGTAAACTCCAGTTAGGGGATGAGGGGACTCCCTCCACCTCTTTCTTGAAGGGATTTCCCTGTAGCGTGGAGAGAAAGGGGGCAGGGTTACAGGGCTTCCCCTGAGAGCGTGGGAGGAGGGGTCGGGCTAGAGGAATCCACCATATAGCCCCACCCACTCTATCTTTGCTATGGGGAATCTCTGTGAGAAGCTCTATAGCTCCGTCGACTCTCTCTGCTCTTGGGGACCCCCAAAGCAGGGAGAGAGAGAGAGACAGGCTATGGTTTGATCCCCCATAGCAGAGAGTGAGAGAGCACAGATTAACCTATAGTAGGGAGAGACAGAGCACTGCTATGGGGGATTAATCCATAGGAGGGAGAGACGGAGCATGGCTATGGGGGATTAACTCACAAAAGGGAGAGACAGAGCAGGGCTATGGGTTAATCCCCTGTGGCCCCACTCTCTATCTCCCTGCTATGGGGAAGTCCTGCGGGGTTCATCTTTCTCTTCTCCTGAAGCAGCTGCACTTTCTCAAGCACAGTTGCTCCAGTGCGCAGCTGCCTGTTCATGTGATTTTTAATGCAGTATAGGTGCACTTTTTTCGCGCACCTATAGTGTGCTAAAACAGCGCTCGCCTAAATGAGGCCTAAAAGGATCCCTAAGGAAGGAAAGCCCAGGAGCAATGATACGCAACCCAATATTATTTAAATAATAATAATCTTTATTTGTATAGCGCCAAATTCCGCAGCGCTTTCAAGGTACATGGGGAACACAAACAATACAAAAATTACAGAAATTACAAAAGTTACATGTAGTGTTTGGCAACACTCTGTATGATTGGTAAATTATTTGCTGCATATTATCTAGGAACTATATTGTTGTCTAGTATATTGACAGTATTGTTTTGGCACTTCATAGCAGTTTGGCAGTATTATGTGGGTTGAAATTATGTGTGAAACTCACTAAAAGTAGTTGACAAGGGTCCTTAAATTGCTTGTTGTCCAGGGCCCAAATTTCTATAAAACTCATCCTGCATAGGCGTAAACATTTCTTGTGTTATCATCATTTGCTGCCTATATGTGGTACTGCATTACAGAGGCATTGTTTCCACAGTTCAGCATTCAGTTGGATCATGCCATCATTTATTTTCTGCAGATTGCGTATGTGCCATGGAGCAGTGATTGGACACTGCCACCTGTCACAATGCAATGAACTCTGCATACTTTGTAGTTTTGTGATCCAGCCAGCTCTGCTACATCACTACACAAGTAAACTAACAGTAAATCTTTCTGCTTTGGATTCCATCAATGACCAATCGGCATCTGCTATATAATCATCCACACACTAGGGTGGATGCCTAAGCAATTGGCCTCATACAGTCATTGTGATAATGCCTCAGCTTGTGCATATTTCTGGTTCTCATCCTTGCCTGTTTATTGACTACTCTAGATTCTGTGCTCCTGTTCAGATTTTCAGGTACCTTGTCTCTGCCCAGTGCAGTGTCAGCAGCTACACAACTGGGACTACCTGTGCATATAACGACTTGGGGATGCCACTTGGAGGGGTTAAACCTGAAAACCAGGGTTTCCCAGGTGCGCCTACTCAAAATGCCAACATCCAAACTGATGTGTGGCAAGGCGGATCCACATTTGTGTGCCTAACACACATGCTGCGTCCTACACCTCTGCTAGCTCCCATTCCTCTGTCCTTAAGGCTTGTGCATGCCCCTGCCTCCTTTCTTCAAGGACCAATGTGTGTTTCCTATTCAGTTGCCCCACCACTCACCAGCCAGTCCCTGCTATGTTACCCATCCTCTCCTCATGGAGGATGCCTAAGCAATTGGTCTCATACAGCCATTGTGACAAAGCCCCCATTTGTGTATATTCTGGTTCTAACCCTTGCCTGATTCTCACTATCCTGACTTCTGTGCTCCCTAACCTCGGTTCTGTATTCTGGACTTTGATATTGCTTGCTGCCTGCCCTGACCTTCAGCCTGGACCTCATTATTTCATCTGTGCCATCAGCACTGACTACAGCCTGTTTCTCCACTACACTCCTCTCAGACCTTCAGGTACCACGCCTCGACCCAATGTAGCATATACCAGTGTGTATAATGGCTTGGGAACCCCACAGCAAAGATAGTATTCAAGTTGGAGGGGCCAAGTATAAAAAATAAGGTTTCCTATCTGCTGTCTCCTCAGTTAGCCGAAAGCCAAAGCAATATTTGGCAAGGTGATTCCACATCTGCTTGCCTGACAGTATGACTCTGACATATAATGAAGGTACAGTATTGCTCCCATATATTTGCATGGATAACATATTGCATCTCCATAGAACTCCATATCCATAATTTGGAACAGGCCAGTTAGGAATTCAGGGTAGATTTCAATTTTAATTCCTGCTGTTTTGCTCAGAACCTTTTACAAGGTTCTATAAAGCAGATTGCCTTTTAAGTTTAATAGAAAATCTTAAGAAAAAAGGCCATATTTTATGAATAAAGCCAGCCGCCTCGTGTTTATACATTACTCTCTTATGCAGCTTGGCAGCATATTTTAGTTTTTAGTCATATAAAATGCTAATAAATACCTCTGACGATAAAGATAAGTGAGCAGACCCATTCGTTGACAATGATTTTTGCTGTGTTGGTAAACGTTACATGTTGGGTAAATCTACCTAAAATTCTTCCAAAGCAAACACAAACAAATGTATCCATCTGTTAACTGTGAAACGCCTGCAATGCTATAAGACATGTGTTCAAGAAGAGGAGCTACTGGCGTCTGTTGCATTGAAAATAGACACATTTCATAAATATTTTTTGTAAGCTTTATTTTATTAGATTCCTATTTTAATGGAACGATTAACCCTTTAATGACTGCTATTATTCCTTTTAATGTGCGGTATCGTAGAATATGTCCTGCATGGGTGTCCTGTGCTGCTGTAGAGTAGGTGAGGTAGACAGGTGTCTGATGATAGTCTAACTCCTATGAAAATGAACAGAATTGGAAGAACCTCTGATCTCTGCAGTTGAACCCTTTGATCGCCTCTTTCAAGAGTGACCACAGCGTGATCAAACAGAACTACCCCTTTTGATCAAGTCACTGGGTTTTGCAGTGAGACAATTTGGGACTGAGGAAATCCTGTACAGTCAGCCCTTTTAAGCCTCAAAAATCATCCAATTCTATCTGTACCTGCTATTAAGGCACATTAAATGTTGTCCTAACTAGAGCTTGTATCAAAATGACACAAAGAAAGTGTAATGTATTAGCACGCAGGAAGTATGCTAGAACATTAGAAGCATAAAATAAAGATGTAAAACAGAAATCCTTTAATGGGTTTAAAAATAAATTAAAAGTGTAATAAAGAGGGCACAGGCAAATTCTAAAAAACATTAATTTTTAGTATAAAATAAAATTTCTTGTACCATCATTACATAAAAACAAGAGACCTACATGTTTTAGGTATTCACAGGACAGTGATAAACTGAAGAATTCAATTAGCTGGTTATTTAGTGTGAAATATGAACAGTATGAAAAATTAAAAAAAAGATGAAAGCGTTTTTTTTCCAAACTCACCCTGCAAAAAAAAAGACATAAAACACCCCCTATTTTCCTAATCATAGAAATAGGCCTCATATAGCCACACCAATGAAAAAATTGAAATAATAAGTTATGGCTGCTGAAAATGTATAGAAGTGGTATTGACCATATTTGGAAACTCTAAAGATATAGAGAGACATTTATAAAGCCCCTAATGCCAGTTCTTGGCATAAAAATGTAACACATTTTTGTGTAAGTGGAAATTTGTGCAAATATTTGCGACTATTAAGGCCCTTTTACGCAGGGCGAATGTCGGGCAAATGATGCCTGAAACTCATCCCTGCACATACTTGCTCCTGTGCTGTTACACAGGAGTGAGTATCATTGGCTCTCTGACAGAGCGACCAGCATGGGGCCGGGGCGGCCGGAGGAAATTTTACTTCTCGATTTCCCTTGTCCCTCTCAATTCACGTAACATAACGGCCGTTCAGTACTGAATGGCTGCTGTTTACACTGAACGATTTTTTGCAGCCTAAACAATGAGCAATGATCCTGAACAATGAATGATGAGTGTAAGCAGCAGGCTTCAGTACTGAAAGGAGTAAATGGAGAGGGGCGGGGGAGAGCAAGGAGTTAAATCTCCTCCAGTCACCCCAGGCCCCTGCTGGCTACTCTGCGAGCGAGCCAACGATACTCGCTCCTGTGCAGCAGCACGGGAGCGAGTACACACAGGGATGAGTTCCGGGCATCATTTGCCTGACATTCGTCCCGTGTAAATGGGCCTTTAGACTTTTTGCACCACACTCGCCACTCTTGTAAGAAGTGGGTAAATATTATTGGCTATCCAGGACTAATACATTTTTAAGGTGGAAAAATAAAAAAAATTAATTAAATAATGTTATACTTTGTTGATGTACCCTTTGACTATATGACAGCATTCAGTCTTTTAGAGTATTTGTCTATCAGCATAGCACATCTTGATTTGGCAATCTTTGCCCAATCTTCCTTGCAAAATTGCTCTAAATCTATCAGATTGTGAGGGCATCATGTGTGTACTGTCCTCTTCAGGTTAAGCCACAGATTCTCAATGGGATTCAGGTCTGGGCTTTGGTTTGGCCATTCCAAAACTTTGATCTTCTTCTGTCGAAGCCATTGTTTTGTACATTTGGAGGTATGATTAGAGTCCTTGGCATGCTAAAAGGTGAAATTCCTCTTACGTTTTTTAGCAGAGACACAAAGATTTTGTGGAACTGTTCATAATTCCCTCCAGCCCCAGTTCCAGCAACCAAATAACAGACCTAAACCATAATGTTACCTCCACCATGCTTCACTGTGGGTATGGTGATATTTTGGTTATGTACAGTGTTGGCTTTACACCAACATAGTTTTTGGAATTATGGCCAAAAAGTTGAACATTGGTTTCATGAAACCATAACACACCAACCCACATACTTTTGGCAAACTATGTGGGAGATGGTTGTCACATGCTCTACACAACCAGTACTTGCCAACACAACTACATCCCCAAATATAAGAAGGTGTTCATAATTATGCAACCACATTATTTTAGTTTTGCCCTTTTGTTCTCTTTTTCCACCCTAAATAATTTCAATTTGTTTTTTCAATGGAGTTATACAGATAACGCGTCACACTGAAGATGGAAATAAATCTAAAATGATTCATCTTTGACAGATTTTTGAACACAACGAAAACTTGACATTTTAAGAGGGGTGTGTAGACGTTCTATATCCACTGAATATGCCAAACGTTTAGTTCCAATTGAATCAGTGAGTAAAGTATTGTAGAATGCTCTATTACATTCTGTATTATGATGGCATTCTCCCCTACTAGCATTGTTTTCTGGGGTGAAAAATGATGTGTAGGGTTTTTGCGTCTTAAAGCAAAGGCTCTGAGCAAAGCTCTTTGCTATACAGTATGCATAAACCCTAATTCTGTCCACATCTGTTGTGAGATCAATGATCTTCTATTAAAAATGTGGCCCTAAGCTACTTTTAGCCTCGGTCCGATAAGCACATAGGCACGTGAAGAAAATCGCTCATTTTACCGCAGCCCAAAGCCCAAGCGCTCAGCCATTCATTTAATGCCAAAAGATTCGGTAGCTGGCAGGGGTGAGTTGCGGGAGTGAGCATGGGGGAGCAGAGAGGAGAGATCTCTCCCCCGTTCCTCCCCACTCTCCCCCACCGCCCCCCGCACCCTGTCGGCCCCCGAATCTTTTGGCACGAGCAGGCATGTACTTGAAAATGGCAATACTTGGTCAAGTTACTTGCCTTAGCGAGTACGTTTGCTCATCTCTAGCTGTGATCAATCACATGCAGCGCTCAGCTGTCATTCAATGAATTCAATGAATGGCAAAGCACTGCCTGTGATTGGCTGAGCGCTCAGCCAATCAGATGGAGCTCTTTCAGCAGGCAGAGATTTTAAATCCCCGCCTGCTGAAAGAACTTCATTACAGTGACGGGACCCAAGCAGCGGCGGAGAGGTGAGTATATATTTTTCTTATTTTTTGGGATGATTTTCAGGGAAGGACTTATATTTAAAACCCTTCCCCAAAAATCACTGCAGGGCTTCCCGGCAGCCTATTGCTTTCAATAGAGTCGGCTGTAGCGCCGACTCCATTGAATTCAACAGGAGAACATTAGGGTCCTCTGCCACAGCTGTGACAGCTGTGGCAGAGGATTTCTTTATCTCCGCGGGGAGTCCCATTGTCACTGGACACTGTGACAATGCTGTCACAGTGTTCAGTGACAAGGGGACTCCCCGCAGAGATGAAGAAATCCTCTGCCACAGCTGTCACAGCTGCAGCAGAGGATCGCGATGTTCTCTGTATGACAATGGGGCTGCCGCTAGCCCCATTGACTGAAGGTGAAACCCCTGAATGTGACAGCATCCAGGGTTTCACAACCAAGGAATCCCCTGCTGCAGCAAATAGTGCACCCCCCACTCCCCACCGCAACCCCCGATCACCCCTCGAATCTTTTCGCTCGAGTAGGCAGTTACTCGAAAAAAGCGATGCTCGATCGAGTAATTGTCCTAAACGAGCACGTTCGCTCATCTCTGCAAAACTATTAAAATATTTATTGCACGTGATAAATAGTGTAAAAAAAAGTGCACGACAGAATTACAGTTTTTTTTGGTCACCTTGCTTTCAAAAGAGGAATACAAAATGATCAAAAAGTCCCATGTACCCAAAAATCCTAACAATAAAAGCTACATCTCACCCCACAAAAAAACAAGCCCTCATACAGCATATATGTAGGATGGTGAAACAGTCCTCCTGCTGTAAATGTCCTGGTTTCTGTTGTAACTGTCATTTTGTTTTTGACCACAAGAGGTCACTGTGCTCTGGACTGAGACAGAGAAAAAAGAAGTGCATCATGACCATAGAGAGGAGGAGCAGAAAAAGCGGTTAAGTGCGTGCGAGCGAGCTGAGATGAGCTGGTGAGGACTGCAGCTAGCAAGAGAGACACTGCGATCGACCGGGAAAAGGACCCCAACGAGGACCGGACCTACCGTGAGGGGAGCTGCATTAGAGACTGTTCCAGAGTTTGTCAGACTACCATCTTAACGGAGAAGATGGTCATTACAGACCGGGCTCAGAAGTAGCGGCGTCAGTGAGTTCATATGGTTCTTGGATGAAATCCTATTCCTGCGTTCCGGACAAAGTCTAAAGGTACCCACCAGACCCGGGTCAGCCAGAGAACTCTGGTGTAACCGTGCACGCACCGCCAATCTGACTGAGACTAATAACAAGGCCGGCAGTTAGTTAGTTAGTTAGGCATACTGATGGCCGCCGGCCGCACTGCTGGGGACTGAGCTGTCCGACATAGTCCTAACACACAGAGAACTCTATACTCGTAGAGCTGTCTAAGGATATCTACAAGTCGCACGTTACGCAACTGTACTTTGCCTTGACTTGTGAGCTATATATATTGTTATATCTGTTGAGTGGTGTTGTGTAAGGGGAGAATACGGGTGTGTTAATAAGATTGTAAGCTCTTGTGCTGTGCCGCCGGTGCTTCCCT
The DNA here is from genome assembly GCF_035609145.1 of Eleutherodactylus coqui. Classification (NCBI taxonomy): domain Eukaryota; kingdom Metazoa; phylum Chordata; class Amphibia; order Anura; family Eleutherodactylidae; genus Eleutherodactylus; species Eleutherodactylus coqui. The sequence continues at coordinate 102,637,982 of NC_089842.1, read as the reverse complement.
AGCATCCTCACTGATTGTTCCTACTTCCAGGGTGATAGAAGGTAATAGCGGCTGGTTAGAGACGGCCTGCGGCTAGGCAAAAGCTTGGAGGATATTGAAGGCGCACATTATAGAGCACAGCGCTGCATGGCACAAGAGTCTCAGCTTCCCCGCTGAGTGTATGTAACTTTCTGGGGGAGTTCGGGTTGGTTAAGGGTTCTGCCAAATTAAGTAAAATCTCATTGCTACGGATTGGTTTTGAGTCGCGTCTTTTGTTCAGGACTTCGCTGTATTCTGGAAAGCCCACCCCGGTCGGCGGCTTACACTTGGCGTAGTTCGGCAGGATACAGCGATCGTCATGGACGGAGACGTGGCGGGAAACATTCCCCTAGCGCCAGCGGCCCAGGGTGCCCCGGCACAACAAGATTTCCTAGCCCCAGTACCTGTCACGCCAGCCCAAGTAGGGTACTTATCGGCTGGAGCACTAATGCAGCACTTGCCAAAGTTTAACGGTAAAAATATGGGGTTGCAGGACTGGACCGAAAGGGTACAAAGTATAGTTAAATTGAGTAATTTGATACCTGCGCTGCATGCAGAGATAGCATTGGGAGCCCTGGAAGGCGACGCTAGACGGACCGTGATGGTACGGCCCGAGTCAGAAAGAGACACTTTGGAGAAAATATTCTCCCTGCTGGAGGGGGCACAGGGAGGGCGAACCAGGGTAGCGCAGTTGCGCAGCAGCTTCTTCAACCGGTCCCAGCGAGAGGGTGAAACGTTGATACAATACTCTAACACCCTACAGGAAGTGTTGAATGAAGTGCAACGACGGGATTCAGGGGCCATGGGAGCTTTCAAGGAAGTGGACCGGCTACTACGAGACCAATTTATTCTAGGACTATCCAATAGATTTTTACAGGATAAACTGCAAGAGATGACCCGGGCAGATGCTGACCTGACATTTTATAACGTTTACCGGGCTGCTGTAGAGAGAGAAGAAGAGCCCACGGCTGTGAGTGTGCAGGCAGTGAGTAGCACCCAAGTGACAGGGGCCCGGGGAGGTCTTGAAGACTCCGAGTCCTTGAAGGATGTGGTCCAGGCCCTACGAGCAGAAATGAGAGAACTCCGCCTGGAAGTGTCCCAGATGAAGGCGGACTCATCCAGGGCCCCGGGATTGACCCCATCGTCCTGCCCACCTCCACAGAGAGTGTTCTGGGGGCGAGGATCCATTAATCCAGACCCATCCGGGGTGCGGGGATCAAGGGGACCTCTTTGCTGGAGCTGCCGACGGTATGGCCATATCGCTCGAGAGTGCCACCAACAGACGGAACCTGAGCTGGCTTTAAACTTCCGACTGCCGCAGTAACAGGGCATCCTGCGGCAGTTCCCTCAGAGCTAAGCCCACTACGCAATGAACGCGATCTCTATGCTAGCAGTCCCATTATGGAAGCTGAGCTGGAGGGCCAAAAGGTACACTGCCTAGTGGATACCGGATCGGAATGCACCCTGATGCCGTTGGAGTTTTTCGAGAGACACTTCGGGCATATGATGGAACCGGAAGATGGAAGTGTTATCCGGTTGACAGCTGCCAATAATGGTGCAATGGATGTACAAGGGATCGTCTGGATGCGAATCCGGCTGTTTGGGCAGGACATTGGCAAAAAGGGGATCGTGCTGGTAGATCATCCGTCCCGAAAGGGACTCGATGTAACGCTGGGCATGAACGTGCTGAGAGACCTCGATCATCACCTCTATGCCAAGGAAGGGCCTAAATACTGGCAGCGGACCACCACGCACCGGCCAACTCAAAAGGTCCTACAGCAGATGGTGAGGAGCTGCAGTTTACAGAAGAGCCTCATGTCAGGGTGTCCTATTGGGCATGTGAGAGTACCGCTGAGAGCTCCAGTGAAGATTCCACCACGCCAGGAGAAAATTTTGATGCTTCCAGTGGGAGCTGGGCGGCCACTGAATGGACTGGAGGTCCTGATCGAACCTGCTCCACGGGGAGAACTGCAGAACCGCCCACTGGTAGCCCGAGCACTCGTCACCGTGAAAGATGGGTGCGTGCCTATACACTGCCTCAATGTCTGGGACAGTGAGTCGATCGTTCCTGGGAATACCCTGCTGGCTGAAGTTCATGTGCCCGAGGGCGGTGTCATTCACCGGAGGAGCTTCACGCTACAGCCAGATGGGAGGTCAGCTTGGACCTTTGCTGTGAAGGTCCAGAAAGAACAGGCCCCAACAGCTGAGTGGAACGGTCGAGTGATCATGTCTCTGATGGGAGTGGACCCCCGCTCTCTGACCCCGGGGCAACAAAAGCTTCTGGAAGACACGCTATGGGAATACCAGGAAGCGTTCTCAAGGCATGATGAAGACTTCGGGTGTGCCACCGCTATCGAGCATGAAATCCCTACCCGCGACGCTGCGCCAGTTCGAGAACGGTACAGGCAAATCCCACCCAAGATGTATCAAGAGGTGAAAAATATGGTGGCCAGCATGCTGGAAAACCAGGTGATACAGGAAAGTAAAAGCCCGTGGGCTGCTCCTGTGGTCCTGGTGCGAAAGAAAGACGTAAGTCTTCGGTTCTGTGTAGATTATCGGAAATTGAATGCCCGAACCATCCGGGATGCTTATCCTCTACCACGGATCGAAGAGTCACTATCCTCCTTGGGTCGAGCCAAGTACTTTTCCACGCTCGACCTGGCTAGTGGATATTGGCAAGTGCCAGTAGCTGAAAAAGACAAGGCAAAGACAGCCTTTATCTTGCCCATGGGACTATATGAGTTCAATAGGATGCCGTTCGGACTGACCAACGCTCCAGGGACGTTTCAGCGGTTGATGGAGCACTGTCTGGGTGACCTAAACTTTGAATCAGTATTGATATATCTGGATGACATTGTGGTGTTTGGGACTTCATTCGAAGATCATCTTAAAAAACTGCGGCAGGTCCTGGGACGACTACAAGATCATGGTCTGAAAATCAAGCCCAAAAAGTGTCAACTGCTTCAACAGCGCATAGAGTTCCTGGGACATGTGGTCACTCCAGAAGGGGTACAGCCGGCCCCTAGCAAGGTGTAGGCCGTGCAAAAGTGGCCCCAGCCAAGAACCCTACGGGAAGTACAAGCGTTTCTAGGCCTGGCCGGTTATTACAGGAGATTTACACCCAAGTTCTCTCATCTGGCCGGTCCACTAAACGAGCTGCTGAGAGGCACAACTGGAGGGCCCAGGAATCGCCCCATTGAGTGGGGGCCACGACAGCAAGAAGCCTTCGAGGCATTGAAAAGAACTCTGACCAGCACCCCAATCCTGGCCTATGCACAGTTTGATAGCCCGTTCTTGCTGTACACGGATGGAAGTTTACATGGTCTTGGAGCTGTGTTATCTCAAGTTCAAGACGGGCGTGAGAGGGTCATTGCCTATGGCAGTAGGTCGTTAAGGGAGTCGGAGCGCAACCCTGACAACTATAGCTCCTTTAGGTTGGAGCTTTTGGCGCTGGTCTGGGCCATGACTGAGAAGTTTGCAGAGTATCTGATGGGTGCAGAAGTGACTGTGATGACGGACAATAACCCGCTAGCGCACTTGGAGAACGCTAAGCTAGGCGCCCTTGAGCAGCGATGGATGGCCCGCCCTTCCAAGTATCGATACCGCACCCAGTTCCGGTCAGGGAGGAAGAACGGCAACGCCGATGCCCTCTCCCGAGTTCCAGTGGGGTCGCCGACCAAGAGGGGAGAAGAGGATTTAGAAGACACTGAAATTCCACACCTCGGCAGAGTACCACCATTACAGAATCTGACACATTCAAGTGGGGTGGCTTCAGGGATGCCGATGGTGTTGGGGAAGACGTTGGGAGATTGGGAACGAGTCCAAAGTAGCTGCTCGGACCTATGGAAAGTGAGAGAGTGGGTCCGAACTAAGGTTTGGCCTCGCCCGGACGAGCGGGCCAGTCTGACGCAGGAAGGTCAGAAGTTGCTGAGACAATGGGATAAGCTGAGTATTAACCAGGGGCTCCTGTGCCGGACCATATACGTACAGTCAGAGCTGCAGCACCGGCAACAGGTTGTCATCCCTATGTCACTGGGACCAGCTGCCGCTCAAGAAGCCCATGAGAGGGGGGGCTCATTTCGGGAGCGCGAAGACGTACCAATGGCTCCAGCGCTTCGTATATTGCCTGGATTTGGGAGAAATGGTGACCGAGGCATGTCTGAAATGTCGGTCCTGCGGGCTGAGTAAAAGCCCCGAGCAACGGGCCCCTGTGCAAACTATCCGCACTTCCGCCCCCCTGGAAATCTTATTGATTGCCCTGGAAATCTTATTGATTGATTATGTACAGATCGGGTACTCTACCTCAGGACGCCCCTACTGTTTGGTCATGACGGACCACTTTACAAAATATGCAGTGGCCATGCCCACCAGAGATCAGACGGCTGAATCGGCTGCTGAGGCAGTCTGTAAACACTTTATACAAGTGTTTGGGTGTCCGCGGAGAATTCATTCAGATCAGGGGGCATGTTTCCAGGGTGCTTTGATGAGGGAGCTGTATTAGCTCTATGGTATCGAACGTTCCCGCACGACTCCATACCATCCACAAGGGAATGGGGCGTGTGAGCGGTTCAACCGCACCTTGATACAGATGCTGCGGACTCTAGAGGAAAGTCAAAAAGCCCAGTGGCCAGAGTACTTACCTGAGCTGATGTGGGCCTATAACAATAGGGTTCACAATACCACTGGTTACTCTCCACACATGCTTATGTTTGGGAGAGCAGGCCAGGAGATCGAGGATCTTCACATGCCGGATCCGAGACAGCCTCCGCCGAGAAGCACCACCGCCTGGGTGCAAGATCATCGTCGCCGACTGAGAGCAATACATAAGGTTGTGGGTGAGCGCCTGAGACAAGTGGTGCACCCAAACCCGGGGCCAGTGCAGATGGACGAGTATGCTCCAGGTGATCGTGTGATGGTCAGAGCCAAGAGGCCAACCGGAAAATTGGATGGGCGGTGGGAGGCGGTTCCATACATAGTGAAGCAGAAGGTAGATCCTGATATCCCCGTGTATGAGGTTGAGCCCGAGGGGACTGGGGGACCCTCAAGGAACCTCCACCGTAACATGTTGAGACACTGTCACTTTCAGCAACCTGCGGCTGATAAGGAGATGCTTATCCCTACCCCTAGTATTGGGGAACCCCTGGTAGATGATGAATGATGGGTAGTTCCTGTCCCGGCCATGTCGGAATCCCCGGTCGTGACAAGCTCGCCACCCAGGGAGAGAGATGCCCAGCCAGCAGAACCACATCCACCGAGTGTGCCAACTGTCCCTGGTCCTATGACTCTGCGCAGGACGGCCAGGTCCACCGCTGGTGTACCCCCACAGCGCTACGCGCAGGATGAGTTTGAGTGGGGGAGGTTGCCAGGGACGGCAACATCTAGTGGGGTGGCATGTAAGATGGTGAAACAGTCCTCCTGCTGTAAATGTCCTGGTTTCTGTTGTAACTGTCATTTTGTTTTTGACCACAAGAGGTCACTGTGCTCTGGACTGAGACAGAGAAAAAAGAAGTGCATCATGACCATAGAGAGGAGGAGCAGAAAAAGCGGTTAGGTGCGTGCGAGCGAGCTGAGATGAGCTGGTGAGGACTGCAGCTAGCGAGAGAGACACTGCGATCGACCGGGAAAAGGACCCCAACGAGGACCGGACCTACCGTGAGGGGAGCTGCATTAGAGACTGTTCCAGAGTTTGTCAGACTACCATCTTAACGGAGAAGATGGTCATTACAGACCGGGCTCAGAAGTAGCGGCGTCAGTGAGTTCATATGGTTCTTGGATGAAATCCTATTCCTGCGTTCCGGACAAAGTCTAAAGGTACCCACCAGACCCGGGTCAGCCAGAGAACTAAGGCCTCTGGTGTAACCGTGCACGCACCGCCAATCTGACTGAGACTAATAACAAGGCCGGCAGTTAGTTAGTTAGTTAGGCATACTGATGGCCGCCGGCCGCACTGCTGGGGACTGAGCTGTCCGACATAGTCCTAACACACAGAGAACTCTATACTCGTAGAGCTGTCTAAGGATATCTACAAGTCACACGTTACGCAACTGTACTTTGCCTTGACTTGTGAGCTATATATATATTGTTATATCTGTTGAGTGGTGTTGTGTAAGGGGAGAATACGGGTGTGTTAATAAGATTGTAAGCTCTTGTGCTGTGCCGCCGGTGCTTCCCTAGCATCCTCACTGATTGTTCCTACTTCCAGGGTGATAGAAGGTAATAGCGGCTGGTTAGAGACGGCCTGCGGCTAGGCAAAAGCTTGGAGGATATTGAAGGCGCACATTATAGAGCACAGCGCTGCATGGCACAAGAGTCTCAGCTTCCCCGCTGAGTGTATGTAACTTTCTGGGGGAGTTCGGGTTGGTTAAGGGTTCTGCCAAATTAAGTAAAATCTCATTGCTACGGATTGGTTTTGAGTCGCGTCTTTTGTTCAGGACTTCGCTGTATTCTGGAAAGCCCACCCCGGTCGGCGGCTTACATATACATGGAAAAATAAAAATTTTATGGGGCTCAGAATTTGGAAACACAGCAATTTTTTAAAAGTTCTTTTTAAGGGCTCAGTCAGAGGAGCTTTTTTTTCATACATGTATAGGCACATTTTAAAAACGGCTCTATTAGAACCAATGCTTTTCAATGAAAGCGGTCATATCTTCGTTTTTTAGAAGCGCTTAAAATTTGCATCTGCAAGAGATAGGACATGTGAGTGCAAAATCACCCTGTTATGCGATTTTTTTCTACATGCTGGCAGAAGCCAACTTAGCCCATTGTGGGGGGAAAAAGTGTCAGTTAGAATAATCCCTGGATCAATGTTTAAGAAAATTCTAAAAATTTGGTATTGTCATAACTGTACTAACCAGGAGAATAACATTGATATGTCGCTTTTACTGAACAGTGAATATTATAAAAACAACCCCCCCCCCCAAAAGGTGGGTTTGTGTTTTTCTTTCCCATTCTACCTCACTTTAAAAAAAATTCAATATGTTATATGGTACATTAAAGGATACATTAAAAAATACTACAACATGTCCTGCAAGAACAAAGCTATGCTGATGGTTTATGGAAGGTAGAGGTAAAAAAATGAAATAAATAAATAAATAAAAAGTGTCAGTGACTGGAAGAGTTAAAGACCTTGGGAGTCGGACAACTATTTACAGCAAATGTACCTCAATGCTGCTACAATAAGTCAAAATACGCCACAAGTCAGAATTGTGTAAGAAAGGCTTTCTTCCCCTATTAAGTATCTAAGAATAAAGTTAGATACGTTTATATTTGCATTTTTTTGTATATTTTAAAAATCTAGTATTATTTGATTCTTAAAAACTAATTAACAAAGAATTAAAAGTATGTTTTTACCTTTTTTATTTTACAATGATTAATTAAATTTGGTAAGAATTAGATTTCTTAAAAATTAGTCAAAAATAGAGATGAGCGAACGTACTCGTCCGAGCTTGATATTCGTGCGAATATTAGGGTGTTCGGGATGCTCGTTACTCTTAACGAGCACCACGCGGTGTTCGGGTTACTTTCACTTTCCTCTCTGAGACGTTAGCGCGCTTTTCTGGCCAATTGAAAGACAGGGAAGGCATTACAACTTCCCCCTGCAACGTTTAAGCCCTATACCACCCCCCTGCTGTGAGTGGCTGGGGAGATCAGGTGTCACCCGAGTATTGAAATCTGCCCTTCCTCGCTACGGATGTATTCTGACATTAGTTCAGGGAAAGTGGTATCGTGTTGGAGCTGCTATAGGGAGAGTGTTAGGTGTATTGTAGGCTTCAAGAACCCCAACGGTCCTTCTAAAGGCCATAAATCGTCTCTATATGCGCTCAGTGGGGCCGGCGGCAGCAGCGCCGACCCCATTGAGAACATATAGAAGACAAATCCTTCTTTTCTGCCACAGCTGTAACAGCTGTAGCAGAGAAGAACGATGTTTGCCCATTGAATTCAATGGAACCAGCAATACAGCAGGTTCCACTGAATGCAATGGGCTGCCGGCGATCACAGGATGAATGGTCGGGAAGGGGTTAAATATATAACCCCTTCCCTGCAATTCATCCAGAAATGTGATACACTAAAAATATATACCGGCGTATAAGGCGACGGGGCGTATAAGACGACCCCCCAACTGTCACCTTATACGCCGGCAATACAGTGGAGCAAAGAATAAAAAGCATTACTCACTTCTTCAGACGATCTGTGCCGCTCCTGTAGACTGTCACTCCTTCCTGGTGTTCTGCGGTGCTCCTGCAGGCTGTCGCTCCCTCCTGGTTCCCGGCAGAGCATTGCTTTCTCTACGAAAGGCTTTAAATCCACGCCTCCAGAAACACACGTGCCTTCAGCCAATCACAGCCAATGACAGTGATGTCATTGAATTGCTGTGATTGGCTGTGTTTCTGGAGGCGGGGATTTCAAGCCTTTCATAGAGAAAGCTTTAGTCCGTGGACCAGGAAGGAGTGACAGTCTGCAGGAGCGGCGCAGATCGTCTGAAGAAGTAAGTAATGCTTTTTATTCTTTGCTCCACTGTATTGCCGCCGTATAAGGTGACAGTTGGGGGGTCGTCTTATACGCCCCGTCGCCTTATACGCCGGTATATATTTTTAGTGTATCACATTTCTGGATAAATTGCAGGGAAGGGGTTATATATTTAACCCCTTCCCGACCATTCATCCTGCGATCGCCGGCAGCCCATTGCTTTCAGTGGAACCTGCTGTATTGCTGGTTCCATTGAATTCAATGGGCTAACATCGTTCTTCTCTGCTACAGCTGTTACAGCTGTGCCAGAGGAGAACGATCTTTACGCTGACAGTGCGGGGGGGAGGGGGGGGCACTCTTGCCGCTATTGTGGCTTAATAGTGGGACCTGTGAACTTGAGATGCAGCCCAACATGTAGCCCCTCGCCTGCCCTATCCGTTGCTGTGTCGTTCCCATCACTTTCTTGAATTGCCCCGATTTTCACACATGAAAACCTTAGCGAGCATCGGCGATATACAAAAATGCTAGGGTCGCCCATTGACTTCAATGGGGTTCGTTACTCGAAACGAACCCTCGAGCATTGCGAAAATTTCGTGCCGAGTAACGAGCATTTTGGTGTTCGCTCATCTCTAGTCAAAAACCTTTTAATGTTGAAATATGTTTTTGCAGGAAATAATATTTTTGTTTTAGTTTTTTTATCTTTTTTTGTCTCATTTTTAGTTCCTTGGTTTGCTTTTTGAAAATTATTTCGTATTGGTAATAATACAGTAGCTCACAAAAAAAAAAAAAAAAGTCAGTGAGTAATTTTGACCTAATAGACATTGTTAACTCTTGCTACAAATTGATATACGTTGTATATTACAGCAAGATATAATAAAAAATATAAATATCTCTTTAGGACAGTTGCAATAGACCTAAAGTATATAAATGTGATTTAATAAAAAAAATAGCAAATAACACACTTGGGTCAAGGGAATCCAGCAGTGGAATAAAGGATAAATGGTTCTATAATGTCACCTACTGTGGAGAGTCATTACTACAGGTGAAGATTAATACTTTCCAAGCTATAAAGACCAACTGAGTATCAAAAGATCATGTTCTTACCCAAGACATCAGTTAACAGCTCCTCGCTAAAATACTAGGAAAGAAAAGAAAAATCTAAGAAAAACAGTGTAATATGGAAGATCTATTCCAGGAAGACTCATAAACTGCAAATGTGAACAAAATTACTTACCCTAAAAATGATGTGGTCTGCCACTTGTTCGTCACTCTAAACAAATCATAATTGGCTGAAGTGATTATTTAAGGCAATGTTGGCACGTTCATATTTTGAACATTTTACTACAATTTTGTAAAATGTAATTTTTACACAAATGTAAGCAAAAAAAAAGAAATTAAAAATGCATTAAAAACCATAAAATAAAAATGCATATGTACCTGTGAATGCACCTGAAACTTAGCCCTTTCACTGGAGCAGCTGCTCCACAAAGGTCCCCTCATCACTGAACACTGTGACAGCACTGTCACAGTTTTCAGTGATGAAGGGACTCCCCACAGGGATAAAGGAATCCCCTGCCACAGTTGTGGCAGAGGACTGTGCTGCTGTCGCCCCATTGAAAACAATGGAATGAAGGCAACCCTTGCAGGGATTTTCAGGGAAGGGCTTGAAATTTGGTTTTCCGAAAATCATTACAGTGTTCAGTGATGAGGGGACTCCCTGCAGGGATTAACAGAGTTTCCATTAACTCCTGCTCCCATAGGAGTCAATAGAAATGGCGGCAAAATGTGTACCTAAGATAACCAATGTCCTATCTTTTTTAGGCGCGCACTGTTTTGCGCTTCAAATTCTGCGCATATGAACGTTTCTATAGGAACATATTGGTTCTTTTAGAAGCGTGAATTATGTGTGTGCAAAACACACGCTCATGCGAATAAGGCCTAAAGGTCAATGGAGCCAAACTCAATGGAATACTAGGAAATAGTTGGTATTACGCAAAAAAAAGTTAGTAAAGTGAATATTGTAACTATTTTTTTGTAACAAATATAGCTTTTTTTTATAAAGTAGAGGAAATAAGCAAAATATACCAGAATTTAAGCACAAATTGCTCCTTAAGTCTAACTTCAAGCACACGTATTCTCGCACAATATGCAGTGAATAGAACCCAGTGATTTCTATATGTTCGTGGACATGCGTGTATTTTACACGCACATTTTTGAAAATGCAAAAAAGATAGAACATGCTCTATATTTCTGCGCATTTTGCACACCAAAAGTCCCCATAGATGTCAATGGGGGGGGGGGTACAAATGTGCGTGGAATACTCAAGGAGGTGCATAAAAAACTGCGCAATTCTGCTGAAAAAAGAACACATCTTGAATATAGATGAGCGGACGTACTCATCCGAGCTTGATGCTCGCTCGAGTATCAGGGTGCTCGAGATGCTCGTTACTCGAGACGAGCACCACGCGGTAGTCGAGTCAATTCCATTTCCTTCCCTGAATGTTTAGCGCCATTTTATGGCCAATAGACATGCAGGGAAGGCATTACAACTTCCTTCTGTGACGTGCGAGCCCTATCCCACCCCCCTGCAGTGAGTGGCTGGTGAGATCAAGTGACCGCCAAGTATTTAAAGCGGTCTCGCCTGCGGCTCGCCTCAGACACACGCTGGCAGAGATTAGGGAGAGTGCTGTTCCTGCTATAGGGAGAGTGTTAGGCTACTGTTAGCGTCTTCAAGAACCCCAACGGTTCTTCTTAGGGCCACATCTGACTGTGTGCATTACTGTTGTGGCTGCTGAGAGCAGTTTTGTACAATTTTTTTTTTTTCATCTTGGGCTGTGCAGGCTATAGCGTTCTCAGTCTGAAGTCAATTATACAGAGTATAGGGGCAGTTCTGGTGAGGCAGGGACAGTGGTAGTGTAGAATCCTGTCAACAAGTACCCCAAAAAAGCTCCTTCTTAGGGCTACCTGTGACCGTGTGCATTTTACTGCATGGCTGCTGGGAGTTGTAGTGCCTCACTATTACCCAACTAGGCCTTTTTAAAGCCTTGCACATGTTTTTTTCGGACTGCAGTGTGCGTTACATAACCGCTGTGAGCCTCCAACTGCAGGCCAATAATTGCATATTTTTTACACCGCTCTGTGTGTGCCGTCAACTTCACGCACAGCGTGCGGCGACAGCCCCTGATAGAGGGAAAGACATATACGCGCTCTCTTGGCTTTTTGCTTTTTCAATAAATCTTGAAAAAAAGCTCCTTCTTAGGGCTACCTGTGACCGTGTGCATTATACTGCGTGGCTGCTGGGAATTGTAGTAGCTCACTATCACCCAGCTAGGCCTTTTTGGAGCCTAGCGTATAATTTTTTTCGGACTGCAGTGTGCGTTACATAACCGCTGTCAGCCTCCAACTGCATGCCAATAATTGCATAATTATTCAGACCGCTCTGTGTCTGCCCTATTCGTAATCCACCATGCTGAGGTGTAGGGGTAGGCCTAGAAGACGTGGACGTGGACGCGGGCGACAACGCGGAGGCCCAAGTGAGGGTGTGGGCACAGGCCAAGTTCCTGGTCCAGGAGAATCGCAGCCGGCTGCTGCGGGATTAGGAGAGAGGCAAGTTTCTGGGGTCCCCAGCTTCATATCACAATTTTTGGGTCCACATGGTAGACCTTTATTACAAAATGAGTAGTGTGAGCAGGTCCTGTTGTGGATGGCAGAAAATGCAACCAGCAATGTATCGACCACCCTGTCTTCTACGCCGTCCACTGCTGCAACTCTGAATCCTCTGGCTGCTGCTCCTCCTTCCTCCCAGCCTCCTCACTCCATGAAAATGACACATTCTGATGAGCAGACAGACTCCCAGGAACTGTTCTTGGGCCCCTGCCTTGATTGGGAAAAAATGGTTCCTCTCTCAGCTGAGGAGTTTGTCGTGACCGATGCCCAACCTTTGGAAAGTTCCCGGGGTCCAGGTGATGATGCTGGGGACTTCCGGCAACTGTCTTAAGAGCTTTCAGTGGGTAAGGAGGTCGATGATGATGAGACACAGTTGTCTATCAGTGAGGTACTAGTAAGGGCAGTAAGTCCGAGGGAGGAGCGCACAGGGGATTCGGAGGAAGAGCCGCTGGATGACGAGGTGACTGATGATGAGAACATTCTTGAACCAATTAGCCATTTTATTATGTACGTTCGTTTGTCACGTGCAATTAAACATGCTCTGAGAGCAGAAAAAGTACAGTAAAACACGCCAATACATACGCACAAAATCCTCGTCCGCACTGCAAAAAAGGTGCGCTAAGGCATGAGCATTTAGGCATTGATTGAATTCAATGAATGGGTGAGTGCTGCCTCTGATTGGCTGAGCGCAGGGACCAATCACAGACAGCTCTCAGCTGTCATTCAATAGCTGAGAGCTGCCTCTGATTGTTCAGAGTGCTCAGCGAATCACAGGCAGTCCTTTCAGCAGACAGGGATTTAAAATCCCCGCCTGCTGAAAGCACCTCAGAGCAGTGCAGGAGAAGACCCAGCAGCTGCAGAGAGGTGAGTATATATATATATATATATATATATATATATATATATATATATATATATATATATTTATAAATATATATTTTTTTTTTACACATTTTAGGGATGATTTTTTTAGTGAAGGGCTTATATTTAAAGCCCTTCCCTGAAAATGACTGCAGGGCTTGCCGGCAGCCCATTGCTTTCAATGGAGCCGGCTGTAGTGCCGGCTCCATTGAATTCAATGGGAGAACATAACGGTCCTCTGCAAAAGCTGCGACAGTTGTCCCAGAGGACTTCTTCATCTCCGCGGGGAGTCCCATTGTCACTAGACACTGTGACAATGCTGTCTTAGTGTTCAGTGACAAGGGGACTCCATGCAGAGATAAAGAAATCCTCTGCCACAGCTGTCACAACTGTAGCAGAGGATCGCGATGTTCTCTGTATGTAAATGGGGCTGCCACAACTGCTGCCGGCCCTATTGACCAAAGGTGAAACTCCTGGATGTGACAGCATCCAAGGGTTTCACATCCAAGGAATCCCCTACTGCAGCTGTCACAGACGCAGCAGTGGATAGCGGGCAGCGCACTTTTTGTGTGGAAAAACGCGTCCAACTGCATTTTTTCCTGCATGCTGCCTGCTTCGGTCATGCAAATGTTTGAAAACGCATGCATTTTGCGCACAAAAATTTGCACGTTAAAACACCCATGTGACTAAGGCCCTAAGAGATCCTCCCACGCTTGATCAGACTAAACAGCTTGGATCTTTGGGTCACGTCCTAAATTGTTAATAAATGGCAGCAGAATGTGGTAGAGAATAGTCAGGTGGAGACATGGATTAGCACAAGATGGTAAACCAGGGGCAATAAATCCAAGGGACAAAACAGAAGACAGAATCCAAGAAGGACAGCTGAGTCAAACACAGGCTGGCAATTCAAATCAGATGGCTAAAGTCAGCAGACTAGGGAGCAAGCACTACTCAAGCAAAGGTCAGGAAGGCATTGCCTGCTTTAAATAGTGAACTAGAAATGATTTGTGTCTTTGCCATGGCAACTGGATGCTCAAGCTGGTGACCTCACGCTTCAGTTCCCATGTCAATGGGTTTAACTGCTGGTTTATAGCAGAGGAGCCGTGCTAAGTGGGAAATAATATGTAACAAATACCTTTTTTTTTAAAGTTCCTTTTAGAGGTTAAGATTACACATTAATGCATGTGTGAGTATGTTTGTACCTATATTCCATCTCATTCTTGACATTATTTCACTCACCTTACATATTTATGTCTTGACTTTCAAGTTTACTTGAGACTATGGAAAGCTTACAAATTGCCGGTGACAAAAAATGAGTTGATTTGCACTTGATTAAGTTGTTGAATCAAGTAAGACAGTAAATCTATAAATCGTACCATTATATGCTAATCTCTTTTGGAATCCGCTGCCTGATATTTTGCCCTCAGCCATTAGTTAAAAAGCCTTTCAGGTTGAAAGATTAAGTACCAAAACATTTAAACAGACATGATATTTTAGTGTTTTTTCTCAAGCAAGTCTATTTCTCTCTTTTTAGACTTTTCCAATGTAAGATTGGAACAGAAGCCTTAATAAATGCAAATGACTTGTATCTAGAGATGAGCGAGCATACTCGCTAAGGCAAACTACTCGAGCAAGTAGGGCCTTATGCGAGTACCTGCCCGCTCATCTCTAAAGATTCGGGTGGCGGCGGGGGGCGGGGAGCGGCGGGGGAGAGCAGGGAGGAACGGAGGGGAGATCTCTCTCTCACTCTTTCCCACCCCGCTCCTCCCTGCTCACTCCCGCAACTCACTTCTCACCTGCCAACAAACGAATCTTTAGAGACGAGCAGGCAGGTACTCGCATAAGGCACTACTCGCTCGAGTAGTTTGCCTTAACGAGTATGTTCACTCATCTCTAATTGTATCCAAATGTACGGAGTTGCTATACACAGTTGTAATACATTGCAGTGAATCCCCATGTTCAGTTTCTATCTCCTAGTTCATCTCCTAGTTTCGCTAGTAAAGGGGTTATACTTTATATAATTTGAAAAACATGCCTGCATCCTTCTAACAACAGCGCCACATCTGCCAATGGGTTCTGCTGGTATTGCAGCCCATTTATAAAATCTAGACCCGAAAAAATAGATGATTTGCCCATAACAACATTCAGTGACTTTGTAATTAAACACTAAATGAAAAATCGCCCCTGTAAGTTAGCTTCTGTTATAATCAAGATCTACTGTTACTTTGGTGGGCCTGAACAACCTTGTATGCAGGTAAGTTTGTACCAGCACAGAAAGTAATTGGGGAAGATCACTATTCTATATAGGTTAGCATGGATCCACCAGCAAAAGACAGATTGTGACCAATGGAGACACATTAGCTTGGGTCTGCAGCTGTATTAGAGAAACTGCTATTACTTTTTGGGAAAAAAACAAGCACAAAAATATACATATACAAAACACTTTTAGGACTCTTTCACACGAGCGCTGTCCGCACGCAGTATAGCCGCGTGCAAAGATTGTGGCTATAGTGCTTTAAAGATCTGTGAACAGGCTAATTCCAGCCACTTGATAGTAGCCTGTTCACATAATCCAAGGAGTGTATGGAAAGCACGCAGCAGGTCTTATCTTTTCGCACACAACGGAGCTGACATGCGAGTTTGTACTTGCATGTCTTATCCTTGTTAGATGTGCAAATTCAGCGAGTCTAGCAATCCTTCATGTAAACGCTTCTATTAGAAACCCATTGGTTCCTATAGAAGTGCACCCTGTGCGCACCTCTGATGTGTGCGGACAGTGCTCATCTGAACAAGCCCTTCAAGTGCATCTGTCATTTCAGGTGACTTATCAGAATAAGCTAAACAAACACAAAGATTGTACCAGCAGCAACACCAGAAAACCCACTCTGGGTAGGATCATAGAGATGCAGCAACCAATGAGGAACCTGAACTATAGTCCGTAGGCCTGACAAATACCTTAAATGGTTGAAACGTAGCTGTATCTTTTTTGTTATGGGACAATAAACCGAGCTTCACTTTTTGCACCTTCCTATGCTGCCAAGTTGCTCTTTTATCAGAATAAGCTGCCATATGTACTGTACGTACAGATAGGCATTACTTCTGGCCATTACATGTCTTGTCTATAGATTTTTTCACCAGTTTTCCCATCTGAAGGCTCCATCTCTTTTTCCCAGTTTTCTCTGAGCTTGTGGGTAGAGACTTGCTGCTATGATGTGTCCATTTACTGTATCCAGAAAAGAGGAGATTCTGCTGCCCTATCTCTCTGTAGCATACCCTTAGAAGCAGCAACAACATAGAGTACATTATACAGCTTTTCTGAGCAGTGTAGTTGTGAATATAGTGTCATTTAAAACTTACTACATCCTTAAGTAGCAGCATCTGTGACTCTCTCATACTCTCTTACTACAGCTACTCCCTTCTTCCTCCCCCCCGCCCCCCGCTATAGACTTCTTTGGGTAGCATTTAATATGACGAGAGGTGCCTATGTATGTGCCTAGTGTAGGAAATCACTGTTATATTGGTTTGAAAGTAAGTGTAGGAGGATTTGTAGGAGTCTGGATAAGTTGGTTTTGTCATGAGACCCCTGAGAATGATGAGGAAACCCTGTTACTTGTAAATGGAGGTTGTTAGAAAAAAGGAAGATGGGGGGGGGGGGGGGGTTGTTGAGACAGTGAGTTCTACAGTACTTGGGAATCTAGAGGGGAGCTGCTGCAGGCAGGTAGTCAGATATCCTCTGCACATACCAGAGAGCTGCTTCACCTTAGCTGGGATCAAGTAGGTAACAGCATCAGCACACTAGTTATATAGTTGGCCTGAATCTAAACAATAGTGAATAAACAGCTACTGTACTGTTTAATAACTTTCAGTCTCCCTGTGCAGAACTGGTAATACCAGTTCGGCTGAATCACTGTTACTGCTTGATTCCTCTAGGCTTTATACGTTGTTGTTTGGTGATTGCTAATTCCTAAGCAGCTCTAGTTGATCATATGTGGGTATGCAATAGCCACAGTGTGATTATCATACTAGAGAGAATTATAGTTCAGTTTAGGAACAGTCTCAGGTTAGGTGACCGCTGGCCCATAGGAAGAGTAGAGGTCCCGTCACACTGATAGAATAGATATAGAAGAGGGAACAGTACAGCATAGTTAGGTTTGTCTTCATCATCTGGCTTCCTGTGTGGCGATCATCGGATACAGCAGCTCCTAGCTCTTCTTACGCTCTTCTATCTCCTGACCTGCCTTGGAGTGTGATTCATCCTGCTGTGGAATCCAGCTACAGGGGCCCCTGCATCGTGACTGTTCATCTTTCTGACGTCTGAGATATCACCTGTTTATAAATATATATATATAGTCACCATTTACCCAGGACTATTTGGAACTATTTATAAAGCATGATATCCCTTATGGTTGTCTCTGTATTATCAGTTATATTAAATAAGTTGGATTCACAAATATATGCCTGTTTGTATTAATGCATAGGTAATTCTCAGGAAGAGACCCTTGTTAGTATAAGTCAGTGGAGGTACTGACTACAGAAAGCTTACTATTACACCCATTCTTACAATTAGCGAAGGTGCCAGGTCTCTTTGTGCCATACAGGTTAGTACAAGGGCCTGTTGGGAAGGGTCACTATATACCCTTCCCCAAACAGAGTTACACTATATTTACCCACTGAAGTGTTGAATAATTATGGAGATAACTGGCCACAAACTCCATTAAATATCAAAAAAGGGAATCACAAACGTTTACCCATTTTTTTTCTGACCGATCAGTCATTGAAAAGTTATCAGGGTACGGCATTTCCCTGAAAGGTGGTGGGTCACAGAGGTAAGCAGGGCATGCACTACTTATATCTATATTGACTTCAAGGTGCCTAACTAGAAATTGTGAGTGAGGTGGATTGGAAAAATCAGACTCATAGTGATGGCACAACTGGAAATCGTGCCAATAATCAGGTCAAATTGATTCCAGGTCAGGCTGCACTCAAACCGATGTGTGCCTAGATTCTCAAGAGCAACTCTCCTTGGACTCGCACAGACACCCCATTTGTGTGCTATGTGATGTGCTGGACAGTGGACATTTAATATCCTACTCTCATCTGTGATATGGACAGAATAGGACATGCTTGGAACTTTTTTTTGACATGGACCATCAGTTTGTGTGAAAACTCATGTGCATAGCCTCATAGGCTATAATGTGTCTATGCGCTGTCTGTGAAATACACGGACAGAACACAGGCAAAATATATGCCCATGTGAATGAGCCTTTAAAGGAATTGTATTATATATATAATTGACTGTGACAAAGTTGACCACATTCTGCGATAGGTTGTAGGTTGGCTAGAGTACGGCCTTATGTCCACAATTGTATCAGTAAAATGCTGTGGGTCTTTGTAAACAGTTGGTATGGCAGAAACCATGTATGGCTGCGAGTGTACTGCGCATGCCCGCACATCACATGCAGATGCACATTCGCAGTGTGACTCTTTTTTTTTTTACTTCCCACTTTGTTTCATAGCGGGGTTGCGTATAAAAATGCCACCCATACATAATGTATTGCATATGGACGGGGTCACGCTGCATGGCACACAGAGAAATAGAACATGCTGCAATCTATTTCTCATGCGTATCGACTCCATTCATAGCGTATCCCGTGGCCATGCAACGCAGCATAATATGCGGTATAAAACTACCCATGGACATGAACCCTTATAGCTGTTTCACACGGATGAAATTTTGACACGATGTAGGCGCGTAAAAAAAATTGTATATTAGAACCAATTGTTTCCTGTGGGTTCCCTCAGATGAACGATTTTTTTTGACATGACTAGAAAATCATGCATCAAAGGATAGAACATAAGTGCGTTATTTCAAATTCAAGCTTTCTTGGTGTTTCTGCGGACCAACGCAGGAGGCTCCATAGACTCCTATGGGAGTCTACTGGGGGCCGTCCAAAAAAGGGAGGAGGAGGGAGTTTAGCAGCGGCGAGCACTGCTCAATAGAGATGAACGAGCACCAAAATGCTCGGGTGCTCGTTACTCGGGACGAAATTATCGCGATGCTCGAGGGTTCGTTTCGAGTAACGAACCCCATTGAAGTCAATGGGCGACCCGAGCATTTTTGTATATCGCCGATGCTCGCTAAGGTTTTCATTTGTGAAAATCGGGGCAATTCAAGAAAGTGATGGGAACGACACAGCAACGGATAGGGCAGGCGAGGGGCTACATGTTGGGCTGCATCTCAAGTTCACAGGTCCCACTATTAAGCCACAATAGCGGCAAGAGTGCCCCCCCCCCCCCAACAACTTTTACTTCTGAAAAGCCCTCATTAGCAATGCATACCTTAGCTAAGCACCACACTACCTCCAACAAAGCACAATCACTGCCTGCATGACACTCCGCTGCCACTTCTCCTGGGTTACATGCTGCCCAACCCCTCCCCCCCCCGCACAATGCAGTGTCCACAGCGCACACCAAAGTGTCCCTGCCCAGCCTTCAGCTGCCCTCATGCCACACCACCCTCATGTTTATTTATAAGTGCGTCTGCCAGAGGAACCGCAGGCACACACTGCAGAGGGTTGGCATGGCTAGGCAGCGACCCTCTTTAAAAGGGGCAGGGCGATAGCCCACAATGCTGTACAGAAGCAATGAGAAATATAATCCTGTGCCACCGCCATCAGGAGCTGCACACGTGGGCATAGCAATGGGGAACCTATGTGCCACACACTATTCATTCTGTCAAGGTATCTGCATGCCCCAGTCAGACCGCAGTTTTTTATAAATAGTCACAGGCAGGTACAACTCCGCAATGGGAATTCCGTGTGCACCCACAGCATGGGTGGCTCCCAGGAACCCACCGGCTGTACATAAATGTATCCCATTGCAGTGCCCATCACAGCTGAGGTAACGTCCGATTAAATGCAGGTGGGCTTCGGCCCACACTGCATGCCCCAGTCAGACTGGGGTTCTTTAGAAGTGTACACATGGAGTTACAACTCCGTGTGGACCGACAGCATGGGTGGGTGCAAGGAAGCCACCGGCGGTACATAAATATATCCCATTGCAGTGCCCATCACAGCTGAGGTAATGTCATGTTTAATGCAGGTGGGCTTCGGCCCACACTGCATGCCCCAGTCAGACTGGGGTTCTTTAGAAGTGGACACATGCAGTTACAACTCCCTGTGGACCCACAGCATGGGTGGGTGCCAGGAAGCCACCGGCGGTACATAAATATATCCCATTGCATTGCCCATCACAGCTGATGTAATGTCAGCTTTAATGCAGGTGGGCAAAAAATTAATTGGATTACACTGTAGGCGAGGGCCCCAAAAAATTGGTGTACCAACAGTACTAATGTACCTCAGAAAAATTGCCCATGCCCAACCAAGAGGGCAGGTGAAACCCATTAATCGCTTTGGTTAATGTGGCTTAATTGGTAACTAGGCCTGGAGGTAGCCCAGTTAAAATAAAAATTGGTTCAGGAAAAATTTCAACGTTTTAATGAGAATTGAAACGTATAAAAATTGTTTACAAAAATTATATGACTGAGCCTTGTGGGCCTAAGAAAAATTGCCCGTTCGGAGTGATTACGTCAGGTTTCAGGAGGAGGAGCAGGAGGAGGAGGAGGAATATTATACACAGATTGATGAAGCTAAAAGGTCCACGTTTTTGATGGTGATAGAGAACAATGCTTCCATCCGCGGGTGCTGCCTACGTATTGTTTAAGTATCGCTGCTGTCCGCTGGTGGAGAAGAGAAGTCTGGGGAAATCCAGGCTTTGTTCATCTTGATGAGTGTAAGCCTGTCGGCACTGTCAGTTGACAGGCGGGTACGCTTATCTGTGATGATTCCCCCAGCCACACTAAAAACACTCTCTGACAAGACGCTAGCCGCAGGACAAGCAAGCACCTCCAGGGCATACAGCGCGAGTTCAGGCCACGTGTCCAGCTTCAACACCCAGTAGTTGTAGGGGGCAGAGGCGTCACGGAGGACGGTCGTGCGATCGGCTACGTACTCCCTCACCATCCTTTTACAGTGCTCCCGTCGACTCAGCCTTGACTTGGGAGCAGTGACACAGTCTTGTTGGGGAGCCAGAAAGCTGTCAAAGGCCTTAGAGAGTGTTCCACTGCCTGTGCTGTACATGCTGCCTGATCTCTGCGCCTCCCCTGCTACCTGGCCCTCGGAACTGCGCCTTCGGCCACTAGCGCTGTCGGATGGGAATTTTACCATCAGTTTGTCCGCCAGGGTCCTGTGGTATAGCATCACTCTCAAACCCCTTTCCTCTTCGGGTATGAGAGTGGAAAGGTTCTCCTTATACCGTGTGTCGAGCAGTGTGTACACCCAGTAATCCGTAGTGGCCAGAATGCGTGTAACGCGAGGGTCACGAGAAAGGCATCCTAACATGAAGTCAGCCATGTGTGCCAGGGTGCCTGTACGCAACACATGGCTGTCCTCACTAGGAAGATCACTTTCAGGATCCTCCTTCTCCTCCTCCTCCTCAGGCCATACACGCTGAAAGGATGACAGGCAAGCAGCATGGGTACCCTCAGCAGTGGGCCAAGCTGTCTCTTCCCCCTCCTCCTCATCCTCCTCATGCTCCTCCTCCTCCTCCTCAACGCGCTGAGATATAGACAGGAGGGTGCTCTGACTATCCAGCGACATACTGTCTTCCCCCGCCCCTGTTTCCGAGCACAAAGCGTCTGCCTTTATGCTTTGCAGGGAACTTCTCAAGAGGCATAGCAGAGGAATGGTGACGCTAATGATTGCAGCATCGCCGCTCACCATCTGGGTAGACTCCTCAAAATTACCAAGGACATGGCAGATGTCTGCCAACCAGGCCCACTCTTCTGAAAGGAATTGAGGAGGCTGACTCCCACTGCGCCGCCCATGTTGGAGTTGGTATTCGACTATAGCTCTACGTTGTTCATAGAGCCTGGCCAACATGTGGAGCGTAGAGTTCCACCGTGTGGGCACGTCGCACAGCAGTCGGTGCACTGGCAGCTTAAAGTGATGTTGCAGGGTGCGCAGGGAGGCAGCATCCGTGTGGGACTTGCGAAAATGTGCGCAGAGCCGGCGCGCCTTTACGAGCAGGTCTGACAAGCGTGGGTAGCTTTTCAGAAAGCGCTGAACCACCAAATTAAAGACGTGGGCCAGGCATGGCACGTGCGTGAGGCTGCCGAGCTGCAGAGCCGCCACCAGGTTACGGCCGTTGTCACACACGACCATGCCCGGTTGGAGGCTCAGCGGCGCAAGCCAGCGGTCGGTCTGCTCTGTCAGACCCTGCAGCAGTTCGTGGGCCGTGTGCCTCTTATCTCCTAAGCTGAGTAGTATCAGCATGGCCTGCTGACGCTTGCCCACCGCTGTGCTGCCGTGCCGCGCGACACCGACTGCTGGCGACGTGCTGCTGCTGACACATCTTGATTGCGAGACAGAGGTTGCGTTGGAGGAGGAGGAGGAGGAGGAGGGTGGTTTAGTGGAGGAAGCATACACCGCCGCAGATACCACCACCGAGCTGGGGCCCGCAATTCTGGGGGTGGGTAGGACGTGAGCGGTCCCAGGCTCTGACTCTGTCCCAGCCTCCACTAAATTCACCCAATGTGCCGTCAGGGAGATATAGTGGCCCTGCCCGCCTGTGCTTGTCCACGTGTCCATTGTTAAGTGGACCTTGGCAGTAACCGCGTTGGTGAGGGCGCGTACAATGTTGCGGGAGACGTGGTCGTGCAGGGCTGGGACGGCACATCGGGAAATGTAGTGGCGACTGGGAACTGAGTAGCGCGGGGCCGCCGCCGCCATCATACTTTTGAAAGCCTCCATTTCCACAACCCTATACGGCAGCGTCTCCAGGCTGATAAATTTGGCTATGTGCACGTTTAACGCTTGAGCGTGCGGGTGCGTGGTGGCGTACTTGCGCTTGTGCTCCAACACTTGCGCTAGCGATGGCTGGACGGTGCGCTGACAGACATTGGTGGATGGGGCCGAGGACAGCGGAGGTGAGGGTGTGGGTGCAGGCCAGGAGACGGTAGTGCCTGTGCCCTGAGAGGGGGGTTGGATCTCAGTGGCAAGTTGGGGCACAGGGGTAGAGGCAGCGGTGCAAACTGGAGGCGGTGAACGGCCTTCGTCCCACCTTGTGGGGTGCTTGGCCATCATATGTCTGCGCATGCTGGTGGTGGTGAGGCTGGTGGTGGTGGCTCCCCGGCTGATCTTGGCGCGACAAAGGTTGCACACCACTGTTCGTCGGTCGTCTGCACTCTCAGTGAAAAACTGCCAGACCTTTGAGCACCTCGGCCTCTGCAGGGTGGCATGGCACGAGGGGGCGCTTTGGTAAACAGTTGGTGGATTATTCGGTCTGGCCCTGCCTCTACCCCTGGACACCGCACTGCCTCTTGCAACCTGCCCTGCTGCTGCCCTTGCCTCCCCCTCTGAAGACCTGTCCTCAGTAGGCGTAGCAAACCAGGTGGGGTCAGTCACCTCATCGTCCTGCTGCTCTTCCTCCGAATCCTCTGTGCGCTCCTCCCTCGGACTTACTGCCCTTACTACTACCTCACTGATAGACAACTGTGTCTCATCGTCATCGTCCTCCTCACCCACTGAAAGCTCTTGAGACAGTTGCCGGAAGTCCCCAGCCTCATCCCCCGGACCCCGGGAACTTTCCAAAGGTTGGGCATCGGTCACGACAAACTCCTCCAGTGGGAGAGGATTCGGAACCCTTGCTGCCCATTCTGGGCAGGGGCCCGGGAACAGTTCCTGAGAGTCTGCCTGCTCCTCAGAATGTGTCATTGTAATGGAGTGAGGAGGCTGGGAGGAAGGAGGAGCAGCAGCCAGAGGATTCAGAGTTGCAGCAGTGGACGGCGCAGAACTCTGGGTGTTCGATAGATTGCTGGATGCACTTTCTGCCATCCACGACAGGACCTGCTCACACTGCTCATTTTCTAATAAAGGTCTACCACGTGGACCCATTAATTGTGAGATGAATGTGGGGACGCCAGAAACGTGCCTCTCTCCTAATCCCGCAGCAGTCGGCTGCGATACACCTGGATCAGGAGCTCGGCCTGTGCCCACACCCTGACTTGGGCCTCCGCGCCCTCGCCCGCGTCCACGTACTCTAGGCCTACCCCTCCCCCTCAGCATGCTGTATTACCAGTAGTGCAGAAACAGAACGCTGTAATTAAATGTGCCGCTTATTGGCCTGTGGTTGGAGGCTGACTTTGCTTACGGAACGTCAGGAAATAATTTTGTGCAAGCCTGCTGTAACACTTAGTTGGCTGCGTATGAATTAGGAGGACAACTACACCCAGCACAGACCCAGTACACTGAGGACAGTCACAGGCAGCCCAAATAGATTTTTTTTCCCAAATGCTTTTGGAAAGGCCCACTGCCTATATTCAATAAATATATGTCTTCTGTCCCTGCCTCACCGCTACTGGCCCTGGAGTATGTAAAATAACTGCAGACTGTTGCACTGTGGACAGGAATACAGCGGTGATGTAACAGCCAACACAGAGCCAGGAAATAATTTTGCGCAAGCCTGCTGTAACACTTAGCTGGCTGCGTATGAATTAGGAGGACAACTACACCCAGCACAGACCCAGTACACTGAGGACAGTCACAGGTAGCCCAAATAGATTTGTTTTCCCAAATGTTTTTGGAAAGGCCCACTGCCTATATTCAATAAATATATGTCTTCTGTCCCTGCCTCACCGCTACTGGCCCTGGAGTATGTAAAATAACTGCAGACTGTTGCACTGTGGACAGGAATACAGCGGTGATGTAACAGCCAACACAGAGCCAGGAAATAATTTTGCGCAAGCCTGCTGTAACACTTAGCTGGCTGCGTATGAATTAGGAGGACAACTACACCCAGCACAGACCCAGTACACTGAGGACAGTCACAGGCAGCCCAAATAGATTTTTTTTCCCAAATGTTTTTGGAAAGGCCCACTGCCTATATTCAATAAATATATGTCTTCTGTCCCTGCCTCACCACTACTGGCCCTGGAGTATGTATAATTACTGCAGGGCGCAATGCTCTGCACGGCCGATATACAAAAAAAAAAAAGTGCAACACTGCAAAAAGCAGCCTCCACACTACTGCACATGGTTAGATGTGGCCCTAAGAAGCACCGTTGGGGTTCTTGAAGCCTAAAATACTCCTAACACTCTCCCTATAGCAGCTCCGGCACCAGCAGCACTTTCCCTCCTCTATGTCAGAATAAATCTGTGCCGAGCCGCGGGAGGGGCCGATTTTTATACTCGGGTGACACCTGATCTCGCCAGCCACTCACTGCAGGGGGGTGGTATAGGGCTTGAACGTCGCAGGGGGAAGTTGTAATGCCTTCCCTGTCTTTCTATTGGCCGGAAAAGCGCGCTAACGTCTCAGAGATGAAAGTGAAAGTAACTCGAACATCGCGTGTAACTCGAACATCGTCACGAGTAACGAGCATCTCGAACACTCTAATACTCGAACGAGTATCAAGCTCGGACGAGTACGTTCGCTCATCTCTACTGCTCAACAATGACAGGTGCCTCTGGTGAGGCATTTAAATTAATTACGTAGTACTTCTGCCAACCGATCAATTTTGGGACTGCAGCGTTATTTCACCCCGGCCGGCCCTCTGAACGAACAATAAAATCGCGAAAAATTTGTCATTCATCTGAATTGCAGCTGAGTTAGTTGCGATTTTTTAAGCACAGCAAACTCAGCATCAAAATGACGCCCATGTGAACTAGCTATTTCAGTACATGGAAAAAAAGAGAGCATTCCATTTGATTTGGGTCTTCTTTAGAGATAAGCGAGCATACTCGTCCGAGCTTGATGCTCGTTCGAGTATTAGGGTGCTCGAGATGCTCGTTACTCGAGACGAGCAAAACGCGGTACTCGTCTCGATTAAACGAGCACGATGTTAGCCCATTGAATTCAATGGAGCCGGCAATACAGCCGGATCCATTGAAAGCAATGGGTTGCCGGCGATCTCAGGATGAATTTTCGGGAAGGGCTTAAAAATATAAGCCCTTCCTTGAAAATCCATCCAAAACTGTGTAAAAATTAAAAATATATATATATATACTCACCTTGTCCCGGCAGACGGAGTTCAGCCGCGGCCGGCCGGCAGTTCTCCTGAGTAGTATTCAGCAGCCGGGGATTTAAAATCCCCGCCTGCTGAATGAGCTGCCTCTGATTGGTCACAGCCTCACCAATCAGAGGCAGCTCTAACTCACCCATTCATGAATTCATGAATGGGTGAGTGAGTGCTGCCTCTGATTGGCTCAGCGCAGGGACCAATCAGGGGCAGCTCTCAGCTGAATGCGCTGAGCCAATCAGAGGCAGCACTCACCCATTCATGAATTCATGAATGGGTGTGAGTGAGATCTGCCTCTGATTGGTGAGGCTGTGACCAATCAGAGGCAGCTCATTCAGCAGGCGGGGATTTTAAATCCCCGGCTGCTGAATACTACTCAGAGCAGTTCAGGAGAACTGCCGGCCAGCCGCGGCTGAACTCCGTCTGCCGGGACAAGGTGAGTATATATATATATTTTTATTTTTACACAGTTTTGGATGATTTTCAGGGAAGGGCTTATATTTTTAAGCCCTTCCCGAAAATTTATCCCGCGCTCACCGGCAGCCCATTGCTTTCAATGGAGCCAGCTGTATTGCCGGCTCCATTGAATTCAATGGGCTAACATCATTCTTCTCTGCCACAGCTGTTACAGCTGTGCAGAGGAGAACGATCTTTATGCTAACAGTGCGGGGGGGGGGGAGTCCTCACTCTTGCCACTATTGTGGCTTAATAGTGAGACCTCAGAGCCCGAAATGCAGCCCTGCATGTTGCTCCTCGCCTGTCCTATCCATTTCTGTGTTTTTTACATGACTTTGGTGATTTGCTAAGATTTTCACAAATGAAAACCTTAGCGGAGCACCAGTCATATACAAAAATGCTCGAGTCGCCCATTGACTTCAATGGGGTTCGTTACTCGAAACTAACTCTCGAGCATCACTGAAAGTTCGACTAGAGTAACGAGCACTCGAGCATTTTGGTGCTCGCTCATCTCTAGTCTTCTTCTTTGGCACCATTCAGCTATTTCTCTTTGGTCATCCTCTACTGGCAATTGTGTTTGATAAAGGTCCTTATTAGAGATGAGCGAACCTTCTTGGCCACGCCCCTTTTTCGCCCAAGCGCCGCGATTTTCGAGTACTTCCGTACTCGGGCGAAAAGATTCGGGGGGCACCGTGGGTGAGTGGGGGGTTGCAGCGGGGAGTGGGGGGAGAGGGAGAGAGGGCTCCCCCCTGTTCCCCGCTGCTACCCCCTGCTCCGCCACGCCTCCCCCCACCCCCCGGCGCCCACCGAATCTTTTCACCTGAGTACGGAAGTACTCGAAAATCGCAGTGCTCGATCGAGTAATTAATCGAAACGAGTATACTCGCTCATCTCTAGTCCTTATATATATATATGATCCAAAATGTCACATGACTTGGATTGGCTGTCTAATAAAACTTTCACATCATTAATCAATATTGGAGAGATTTTTTTTGTTTTAGCAATGACTGGCTATAGCAATATTGTGCATTGAGATCCATTATAATCCACTTCTTTTTCCCTCTTCCTTGCCATTGTCTTATGATTTTGAATTCTTTTGATGAACCTTTTATGTAAAGCCTTAAAAAGGAAAGCCTGGAATATCTCATTACCAACTGTAATGAATGTAAGCAATTTAGGCCCCCTCAATATTGTGTGCTCTGTCAATTATAGAACTAGTAAAATACAATTAGGTCAGAGACACTTGAGCAGTTTTTTTTTTTTTTTTAATCAGTGTTGAGCTTCAATGGTACATCTGACATGTAACTCAAAGACTAATTATACGGAGGCATGACCTTAGAAGTACATCCTACCTCGGCGCGGAGCTGCAATACTACATGGCTATTCATCGTTACCTTTTCTTCCAGTTGCTTCTTGGTTCATCTCTTCTTCATAACTTGAATGCGTACATTGCTTTACGTGTTACTTTCATACAAATGGTATTCTAGATAAAATGTATAGTTTAACTCAATAGATGCAATAGCCATAAACTATAGAAAGTCTGCAAATTCATAATAGGCTCCACACAGGACAATGGTGTATTACGTGATCATCCACCTTAATAACACCTAGTCATTTTTATGTTCAGTATTCCGTGTTGATTCCATAATATGTATTATAAGTGGTAAAATTCTGAAACCTGCTGTCACTTTCCCTTTAATGATAACTTTCTGCCTGCCTACAGTCATCACTTAGAGGAGCTTAAGAGGTTACTGAATATTCATTTACTATTTACTTCAATGCGGCTTGTATGCAGTAAATCTCCCCTAAGAAAGCTTTATTTATTCCTAAACAGGATTTAGTTTTACATGGCGACTGTTGAAATGAAGAACATCCCCAAAATAGGATTTTAGTGAAAACACACCAGCAGGTAAAGGCACTTGTATATTAAGTATACCCAATGAGTGAGTTAAGACATCTATTCTGTTACAGCAAGCTGGCCATTTAGGAGTATTAGGACCATGGTTATATCATGGAATCAGTTCCTGCCCACATATGGTGGTGAGACCTCCACTGGAGGTGGTGAGTTCTCTATCAATGGAAGTGTTCAAACAAATACTGGACAAATATCTGTCTGGGATGATTTAGTGAATCCTGCACTGAGCAGGGGGTTGGACCAGATGACCCTGGAGGTTCCTTCCAACTCTGCAATTCTATGAGTCTATGACATCACCATGCCAGTGCATGCTCAATTTTATTTTGGCACTAGGCGAAGATGAGGACAATTTTCTGGGTATGTATAAATTGATTGGTCAGCTGGGAGGTGTATATCCCAGCTGGCCAATCAGCTTTAGGTTTTACATATTTTTTGCCACCTCACAGAGGATACAGATTGTACTCTTTGTCTGAAGGTGTTCGTGATCAGTTCTAGTTCTGTGACTCAGTTCAGATAAGCCTGTTTGGTGATCTACTTTATCTGGGCTGTTATATCTTATTTCCTAAAAAAATGTGTTTCACATACTTGTCTAGCTTTTTATGTACTTATATAACATCTAGCGTATCTTACTGTGTAACATTCAATTGTAGCCACATTCCCTGTTTCCAACGAGGTAAAGTCAGGTTCCTGACATGGGGTTGTACTCATCATGGCAGGAGCTCCGCTTTTAGGTAGGGTAGGATCACTACCCTACAGGTCCCTGTTTCTCCACTTTTTTGTTTCCTTATATACTATTTTATGATATCTGGGTTTATACTTTGGCAAACAAGCAGCATCAAAAGGTGTAATCTAAACTTTCAAGACCATTAAGGCAGAAATCCAATTTCTTTAAAAAAAAATACCTTTATTCCCATGGTCATCAAACAGCAACGTTTCGACCCATATATCAGGGTCTTTCTCTGCACTTGGACAGATTTAAACCCAGAACCCCAGCACTGCAAGACATCTGTGCTAACAACTGAGCTATCACACGACTCCTTTTTGCTCCAAGGGAGCAGGAGAACAACAAGAATAAACACAAAGAGAGCATAAAAACACCATTCAGATATTGCCCTTCCCCATATTTAAACATAGAACTTCTGCACTGCAAGGCAGCAGTGCTAACAACTGAGCCACTGCACTTCTTTATTTTCCTTCTCCTGAGGAGGAAAATATGAAAAAGAACCTGAATAATAAACACAAAAGAACTTACAAAATCCATGCAGATGTTGTCCATAATCAGCCATGAATCTAGAACCCCAGCGCTACAAAGCAACAGTGCTAGCCACTGAGCTGCCAAGCTTCTTCATTCTTCCTCCTGCTTCTTCTTCTCCAGAACAAAAGAAGGAGACAGAGAAAGAGAAGAATGGTGGCTCCATCATTATCATTGTTGCCTTGCATTGCTGGGGTCCTAGGTTCAAAGTCAACATCTTCATGGTCTTCTGTGTCTTCTTCTCCTCCTCCAGAGATGGAAGACCATCATTTGCTAGCACTGCTGCCTTGATGTTCTATGTTCAAATCTGATTAAGGGCAACATCTGGATGAGTTTTTTTCTCCTTTGTATTTATTCATAATAAAATAGCAGTATGTAATCCACTTCGACTTCCACTCATTCCCGATCTCTTTAATCAGGTTGCTGTTACTACATGGTTTTCTAAATTATATTTATGAGAGGCATATTATAATCTGATATGTATTAGAGAAGAGGATTAGTGGAAGATCGAGTTTAATACCCCTAAGGCTTGACAAATGCTCCTGAGGTATTTCAGGCATTTACAAATGATGTGTTGCAAGGTTTTATAGGCTGTTTTGTGTTGGTATATTTGGATGACATTCTTATTTATTACCCAGATTTCCCCTTTCGTGTTTCTTATGTTTGTCAAGTATTGCGAGCTCTTAGCAAGAATGATTTGTTTGCAAAAAGAGAGAAGTTCCTATTTCCTGTCTAAGAGATGTCCTCATGTCATAACTCCCCATGGATTCAAAATGGACCCAGCTAAGGTTCAAGCTATTCTGGATTGGGTTCAACCTGAGAACGTCAAGGCCCTTAAATGATTTTTAGGGTTCGCTAACTACTATGGAATGTTTATTCGTTGTTTTGCAGAAATTATGAAACCACTTACTGACATGACCAGGAGGGAAGCAGATCCATCTAACAGTGTCCTGCAGCCAAGAAAGTTTTCAGTTGTCTTAAGAAATGTTTTGCTTCCACTCTTGTATTCAAGCTGATACTTCTAGGCCTTTTGCGGTAGAAGTCGATGCATCAGAGAATGGAGTGGGAGCTGTTCTGTCTCAAGGCTGAAACAACTTGATTAATCTGCGTCCTTGTGTCTGTTTCTTCAGAAAGTTTTCTTCTGCTGAGCAAAATTATGATATTGGAGATAAAAAGCTACTAGCTATAAAATGGGCTTTTGAAGAACAGAGGCATTTTTTAAAGGGGGCTCTCACAAAGTGATGGTTCTTACTGATCATAAACATCTGGTATACCCTGAATCTGCAAACAAATTGAATCCTAAACAAGTCTGTTGGCCCTTATTCTTTTCTCATTTGAATTTTGTAGTTATGTATCATTCAAGGAGCAAAAATGTCAAGGCTGATGACTTGTCTGGACGTTTTGTCCCAGTAATGTCAGAAGAACAACCTGCTTCCATTGTGCCCTAGGGAGCGGTGGTATTGGCTCTTTCATTAAGTTTAGGGGAGCAAATCATAGAAGCAGAGGATTTGGCTCTGTCAAGTCTCCCAGAAGGGAAGTTGTTTTTTCCTATTCATTTGCACTTTAAATTGCTGTCTCAGATGCATGATTTAGTTTTGGTGGGTCATCTAGGTATTTATAACACTAGAAGATTAATTTCCAGAACCCTTTGGTGGCCTATTATGAGGTGGGATGTTGAGAACTATGTCAAGACTTGTGATGTTTGTGTCCGTGGCAAATCCCCTCAGAATCTTCCTGTTCCTGCCTTTACCTATTCTAGAGAGACTTAGGACCCATCTATCTTAGACTTTATCACTGAACTTCCTAACTTTGAAAGTAATTCATTTATCTGGGTAGTGGTTGATCGGTTTAGCAAGATTAGTCCTCTTATTGCCTTGCCAAGTCTTCCTCATGCCAAAACATTAGCTAAAATGTTTATGACACATATTGTCAGACTTATAGATTACATACCAATATTGTTTTTGATCTAGAAGTTCAATTTGTTTTTAAGTTCTGTCATTTTGTTTGCAGTAGTTTCATTTCGACACTGGACACCATTGAGGACACTTTTTTGTGTGGATTGATTGGCAGCCTGGGAGGGATGTATCCCAGCCAGCCAAGCAGCTTTAGTTCACGCACATTTTTTTCTGCTGCTCCTCACAGAGGACACCGGTTATACTCTCTATCTAAAAGTGTTCCTGGTCAAGTTGGCAGCTTTTGGTCTAGTCTTGTGTCTCAGTATAGATTACTCTATTTGGTGATCTACTTTATCTGATGTGGTGTTACATGTTATCTTCAGACCATTTGTGTTTAAAATATTTATACAGCATTTAGCTATTAATATACTTTTGTAACATGTAGCTTATCATCTACTTGTGTAATATCCAATTGTAGCCGCATTCTCTGTTTCAAACTAGGGAAAGTCAGGGCCACCCCAGATACCTGACATGGGGTCACCCTCAGCAGGGCATTTGCTCCACTTTTTGGTAGTGTCTGCTCTCAGTAGTAGGTTACAGTCAGATTCCCCATTTTCCGACTGTTTAGTTACCTTATATACTGTTTTGTGTTATCTGTATTTGTACTTTGTGTGTATATTTTTCCTTAAGGACAAAAGATTTATATTTGATCCAGATGTGGTGGTCTGCATCTGGCTCAGATGTAACATTCACTTTTGCTCAGAGTGTCACTTTAAAAAAGTTCTCCAAGAGAAACTTTAAAAAATCTGGATAGGAAGGATGGGCTGAAAAGAAAAGGAATCGGTTAAATCGTCCCCTGATCCAGCACAGCCCTATTCCACTGCTCTGGTTTCAGAAGCTGCTGCAGCAGTCACGAGCCGTTCATTGTTCACGTGACCACTGTGGCCAATCACTGGCTTCAATGGCAATCTTGCCATTAATGGTATGTTACCGTTGCATCCTGTGATTGGCTGTTGAGTATTGCTTATTTTTTATTTCAGCTCTTTCCTGACCAAAATTTTTTTTAACTCTCAGAAAGCCCCTTTAATTTTGTACTTTCAAGTAAATTAAGCACATTATTAATGATAATGACCCCTTGATGCTTCAAATTCAGATACTTCCTGTACATTGTCCTGTTTAATTATGCACATCAATTAGCATGTAAAATCCCATCATCTTCCCCAGTCACTGAGCGAACACAGAGGAATTGTTTGCTGCCTTTTTGATGCAAGTAGCTACAGGATATATTTGCTATATAATTCCTATAGTTTGCACAGCAAAACACTGTTCTCTAGTTGAAGTATTAGCAGCAATAAATTAAGTGGCACCTACCATTCTGCCAGCTTTCCTTGCTTCTTGTCTGCCTTTATGTCACCCGAAATAATGACTACAGGGTCCCTTTTCTCCCTCAGTTGACATAATACAGCCATTAATCCTATATTCTGCCTTTGGCTTGTTTTGGCCCAGTTGCATTATTTTGCATTTATGGTTTTATGTTCTCAGAGACACCTTTTCCCACTGTTCTCTTATCCCAGTACCAGTCCTATGTTGTAGATTAGTATTCCTTACATGCTTCTCTAATCGCTATAAAAGAAGCTACAATATTTCTACAGCATTCTAGCATGTGATATCATGTTACTAAATATTATGTCCAGGTTTGTAAATCTATTTATTTTATTTATTTGGTACATTTAAAATAAGAAATGAAGCAACTTTGCAAATGGCCGTGTTACAAATATCCCTCTGTTTTGTGTATGCAGCTCATGCGCCGATCTATGTATCTCCTTTGATATAACCAGAAATAAACTCTGTATGTAGTCGAATCTGGTGGTTGTATTTTATAGCTAATACAGGAAATTATCCATATAAACAATACGTATATCGGTATATAAAATATAATTAGGTAAATAAACTAGTTCCTCTGCCCGCAATAAAACACTGGAGTGAATTTACAAAGAAACCTATGTGTTGAGCCTTTCCACCATGATAACGAGCTTATTCCTTGGGAATACGACATATGTTAAAGTGAAACCCTGCAGCTACTATGTGCATATTACTAAGCTTTGAATTTCTGTAAGAACACTCAGCAAAGAGAATATATTGCTCAACTATCTGACAGATCCAGGGCACAACAGCTTTAGTATGCAAAAAGAAATTAAGGCTGAGCCAAACGGTTTCAGAAATCATGAAACGGCGAGCGCTCATTCATCTGTCAAACCTACTTGTATGATTTATCAAGTCTATTTTAAATCACAGGCTTCATGTTATGTACTTTTCAATACTTCACATTTTCTGGAGTTAGCTGGTGATCTGACAACTGTGTGCCGAAGGTAAGAGGCATCTCAAGATTAAAGGGAACCTGTCACCTCTGTTTTGGCACTCAAACCACTCACACTGGCATGTAGAACAAAAGAATAATAGTCCTTCCCTAATTTTTTTTATTGGTATTTGATACCTTTTGTAAATTGGATTCAAGCATTCTAGCACCATATGTTAGTTAGAAGGTCTGAGTCATCTATATCATCAGGGCATCTTCCTTTCAGTCTTTGTTCTTCTACCTCCAGCCTTTTGACATCTTTGTTGTTTGCTACTTGTTGCCTGTTGCTTCTGAAATCTTCAGAGATGGGAGCATGCATAGTGGTCTTGTGAAGCTAGGCGAAGGTACAGCGTGGTTACATTGTACAACTGGCGGAAACAAAATTGTCACAGTGCAAAATTCTATGAGAAGATCTGAGTAGAGCATCAATCATCTTACTGAGGGAATGGTTGCTTCTCTAAGTCATGAGTATGTCGGACTTTTCCTCAGGATGAAATGCCCAGCGAACACATATTGTCTAGTGTACATGCAGTGCGGGAATTCATCGAAATTGCCAAGGTATCATACATCAATTAGAAAAAAGTAGTACCGAGGAATAGCTATCATTCTTTTGCTCTACGAGTCAGTGAGAGTAGCTTGGTCACCAAAACAGGTTGCCTTTACAGACATGGAACGGTTTACATTTTATACATTTATTTAGCTATGCGGCTGGTTGTAACAATAGGTTGGCTCATATCGTCAGGGAAATTCTGCGTACAACACCAATCAGGCCCACCCCAATGCCCCGTTGCCGGCAGTAAAGAAGAAACACCACACACGGAGGTCTGGTATAGTTCCTCACATGGGGAAATAACTTTGCACTTTATTATAGATCGCATGGGGCTTTATACTCCTTGTCACGTCACTAGAAATGTGTAACTGTTCTCATTAGCCCAAATCCACCGCATAACCATACATGTGATGTCCACAGTTCCGCCTATGGCAGTGTTAGTCATATAAGCAGTCGTTATCTAGATAAGCTGATTGTGGGAAAACAGCCAAGCACGCGGTCTTCGTATCCCATTCTGTATCATCTCTGAATTTCTGGACACATCTCTTTCGGCCTTGCAAAGCCTGGGCATATCTGATATGATTTTTAAGGCTACATATTAAGTTTTTTGCATTTTAGCATAGCATAGAACTTGCATACAGCTATAAAAGCATAAAAAACATATGGCAATATATACATATACCCTCTCAATATAAATAAAAAATTAAATAAATCTTGTTATTTGTATAGTGCCCACTTATTCTGAAATACTTTCAGGTAATTTATTACCCCCCACCAAGCTGTGTACTCATTTTACCGACCTCAGAAAGATGGTAGGCTGAGTCAACCTTGAGTCGGCTAGCTAAACTATGCAGGGATTGAACTTGCAACCTTCAGATCATGAGGAGGGATGGAAGGCTGAGCTCTCACTCCCAACCTGAAGGTTGCAGGTTCATTTCCCGGATAGTTCAGGTAGCCAGCTCAAGATTGACTCAGCCTTCCATCCCTCCGAGGTGAGTAAAAGGAGTACCCACCTTGGTGGTGGGTAATAAATTACCTGAAAGAGCTGCAGAATAAGTTGGCACTATACAAATACAAGATTTATTTATTTACTTAGCATAGGTATGAATGTGTTATCGTAAAATATGGGTCATCATTCTTCAACACCTTATTCAGTGTTGAGCTTTAGGCACACACTGCTAAATTCTGCAAAAGGCCTGCTAAAGCTTGAGCTGCCACTAGTTGCATATTTACATTGACACTGGCTGCTAAATGATAGAAATAATCAGAGTCTGTTACCTTTTAAGGTCATCATGTCATTCTGAATGGGGCTGAGTAATGTGGGGAAAATTTTTAATTAGCACTCAACAAAATGCAATTATGAAATATAAATTATTAAACAGATTATTTGACGAGAACTCTTTTCGTGTTATCCCTACAGCAAGAAGATATAATCAATGACATAGCGGAGCCCAACCATGGTTGCTTAACATTCTCCAGCTTTATTTAGTCATTTATTGCTGGTAACTCAGCACCTCCAGCACCTCCAGCACCTCCTGTCCACTGGAATATGTTCCATTAACTGTTCTCTGCTGCACAAAAATGAGCTTTTTTAGATAGATAGATAGATAGATAGATAGATAGATGAGATAGATAGATATGAGAGATAGCTAGGAGATAGATAGATAGATAGATAGATAGATAGATAGATAGATAGATAGATAGATAGATAGATAGACATGGGATATATATGGGATAGATAGATAGATAGATAGATAGATAGATAGATAGATAGATAGATAGATAGATAGATAGATAGATATGGGATAGATATGGGATAGATATGAGATAGATATGAGATAGATAGATAGATAGATAGATAGATAGATAGATAGATAGATAGATAGATAGATAGATAGATAGGAGATAGATAGATAGATAAATATGAGATAGATAGATAGATAGATAGATAGATAGATAGATATGGGATAGATAGATAGATAGATAGATAGATAGATAGATAGATATGGGATAGATAGATAGATAGATAGATAGATAGATAGATAGATAGATAGATAGATAGATGGATAGATATATAGATAGATAGATAGATAGATAGATAGATGAGATAGAGAGATTGATAGATAGATTTTGTAGGGAAAATTAAGGCTTCCAGCAAAAATCTAGGAATAATAAAAGATCAGAAATTAGGGTTCCTGCATTCCTTGCTGAATGACAACTAACAAGACAAATTAAACCCTAAAATTATAATCTCTGCTTTTCCAAACTTGCTAAATCCATGCAGTTCTCCCACTACTAGGTTTAGGTGATATCAGCACCTTTTCATTATCATGATTCCCCTGGAGCGTACTGATAATATCACCTAATGTCCTCTAATGAATGGAGCAGTGGTCATTTATGTGCACAATCACTCCATTCATCTCTATGGCCGCCACTGAAAGCCTGCATAGAAGTGCATTACAATACGCACTCCTATGCAGACGGCCGCGGTTTGGCCGCGCGAAATGTGACGCGGCAAACAAACCATGGCATGTCCTATTTCTGTGCGGGGCTCGCAGAGCCTCGCACAGAAATGTCACTCACCCGGCCGCTGGCTCTGGTCTGTGCATGCGCCAGCTGCCCGGCAGCCGGCACATGAAAGAGTCGGGGCCGCCAAGCGCGGGTGAGTACGCGCTCGTCCCTGCAGGCGCTGGGGTCGGGTCCCGTGGCGAGAATTCTCGCTGCCGGATCCAACCCGCCCGTCTGCAGGCGGCCTATGGGACTGTCCTGGATACTTGAGTGCATGTACTTGGCTTTAGTAGTCAAAAGTATTCCCTAAAAGTAGCTTTACAGATGGTGAATATCACCCAAATAATCGCTGGAAACAGCAAATTGGGGCAATAGTCATCCCATGTACAAACGACTGCCAGCATGGAATTGAGTTAGAAATCACTTATTGGTCGGAATTGCTTGGTTTTTAGCTCACTCGAAAAACCAAACAATTGTCAGCCCTTGTAAACAGGAATTACTCAATCTTTGAGCAACTGCCTGTTTACTATGAATGGAGGTGGGCTGCCAGAAGAGATCTCCAGCCCACTCCACCTCCATTCATTCACAAAACAACTATTGCGCTTGTGTAAAAGCACAAAAGCAAAAGTTGCTGGGATGGCTGTGGAGTGCTTGTGTGCCTCATAGTCATCCCGTGTAAAGGGACCCATAAAGATGAATGGAATGGTATACCTTCAGTGGATAACTGAACCTCTTATGCTATTCATATCATTTGTGAAAAACTATACTTTTTGTCTATCAACAAGATGGATTTTTGTTTTTTTTTTTGCTTACAAATTTAGGCTTTATGTATAACCTAATTAAAAATTATTGTGAATAATTAATGTGTTCTCGGGGTATGAGATCCAGGGTTAGGGGGGGCTATATAGTTTGTTCGGCTATATGTGCTGTATTATGTGATGTATGTCATTATGTAAGGAGAGAAAGCAAAGAGGTTTAAATTTTAAAGAAATCTACAGTGTAAGATGAACTAAGAGATGTCACTGGGTAAATACGTCTTCTGTGAAATGTAGTGGGATTTTCTGGTTAATAACAGTGTTAATGCATTTTTCACTGTAAAATCCTATCACTTAATGTCCAAACAAACAGAATCATAATTAAAATAAATTAGCAATGATAACTCCTAGAGAATACATTCAAATAACACAACATAAACTGATATTAATTGGTTTTTGAACATATTCATTTGTGTAAATTATAAGATCCCAAGGCATTCTGAGCACAGAATGCAATTAAATATTTACAGTATATCCCGATTCTGCTTCAGAACAAAGTGCTGCTCGTATGTGAAAGTTTAAAGAAATTTACAGATAATTGTTCAGACAGATATATATTTGTGACATAATATACAGTACTGCACTCTCTGGTGTCAATTATAAGGACATGCAACTACCCTGTGTCCCTAAAAATAAGGCCTACCCTGAAAATAAGCCATAGCAGGATTTTTAAGGATTTTGAGGATGCGGAATGATTTTTCAGGATGCTTGAAATATTAGCCCTACTCCAAAAATAAGCCCTAGTTACAGTTAATAAAAAGACAATGCAAATAGTGTCCAGGCAGCTAGACATGTTAAAAAGGAAAATCTTTTGGAGCAAAGATTAATATAAGACCCTGTCTTATTTTCAGGGAAACAGGGTATGTGACCAACATATAGTAAAGGTCTTCTTTAACTGTCTTCAAAATGCTAAAATGATAACCCCCTCGACATGTGCTTCTGCCTCTGTTTGCGTCGGCCACCATCTACTCTGATAAAAAAAGAACATTCATTATAACTACTGTTGTATATTACACTTATTATTTGGGGGAAACATAAAGGGAGAGAGCAGAAAATCTTTTGTGTCTCATCCTGGTTTTCCCCTTAAACTGCTCTTAGTCAAACGTTTGCCAGTTCCAATAGTACTTAAAGGGACTGTACCAAGACTACAAGTTATCCTCTAGCCACAGGATAGGGCATAACTTGCTGATCAGTGGGGATCTCACTGCTGAGACCCCAACCGATTTCGACAATGGGTCTCCCACGTTCCCCTCTGTCTGTCACTGCAGGGTCACTTCTTACCCTACAGTGGAATCAGAATGAATGGAGTGATGGCTGAGCATGCACAGTTGGCGCTCCTTTCATTTTATTGGGGCTGACGGAAGTACATGAGCTTTTGCTACTTGGCTATCTTGGCAGACCTATTCAAAGTGAAATGAACATTTGGTCCCTTGCATGACCAGCGCTTAATTCAGTCTTCTCCTCACTGTGGGTGGTGTAGTAACCCAACAGTGAGGAGGATGGGGGATACGGGACCCCCACCAATCAGCAAGTTGCAATCTTGATGCAACCCCTTTAAACTTTTCATATACAATAACACAATAGCTATCACCCTCCTGTAACAATGTATGTTCAAATTGACCTAGTGCTCAGGTTTGCTGCCATAGGGATAGGGGGATCTGCAGTTGCCCTACATAACTAGCAAATTTATCTTTGAGGATATCTGTCATGCAAATCTTTTGTTTCTCCTAGAATTCAGGCATTATAGGGTAGCTAGGATGGCCCAAAGCACATTGAGCCTCATTTACCAAAACTGTCTAAAGACTCCCACCCACTGGCGATATTTTCTTTCTTGCGCTGTGAGAGCACGAGAAAAATCTCGCATCGCAGCGCAAGAAAGAGGCCGGTATAGAAGCGGCATATCGCAAGTGCTTTCAATGGGGCTAGCGAAAGCAGCGCTAGCCCCATTGAAAGCATAGGGAGAATGCCGCGGACTTCTAGGAGTTTCCTTCATCTCCGCGGGGACCGTGGGGATGAAGGAACCCTCTGCCACAGCTGTCACAGCTGTCACAACTGTGGCAGAAGTCTGCGGCATTCTATTCTATTGCTTTCAATGGGATCGGCACTGCTCCAATCCCATTGAAAGCAATGGTGTAGGCAAGCCCCGCAGAATGATTATCGGGGAAGGGCTTGAAATATAAGCCCTTCCCCGATAATCATCAATAAGTGTGAAAATTTTTTTAAAAAAATCATACTCACCTCTCCTGCGCTCAGCCGCGTCCTCCGGCTGGCTCTCCGGCTCTGCTATGAAGCTCTTTCAGCAGTCGGGGATTTAAAAATCCCCACCTCCTAAGAGAGCTGTGCAGATTGGCTGAGGGCTCAGCCAATAGCAGCTACTGCTTAGCTGTTGGCTGAGCGCTCAGCCAATCACACATAGCCCTTAGCTATTCATTCATGAATAGCTATATCTGAAGAGCTATATCTAAAGAGCTTCATAGCAGTGCCGGGGAGCCAGCAGGAGGACGCGGCTGAGCGCAGGAAAGGTGAGTATGATTTTTTTTTTTCACACTTTTGGCAGATTATCGGGGAAGGGCTTATATTTCAAGCCCTTCCCCGATAATCATTCCGCATGGCTTGCAGAAAGCAGTGCTTTCAATGGGATCGGCAGCAGTGCCGATCCCATTAAAAGCAATGGAATAGAATGCCAGGGACTTCTGCCACAGCTGTCATAGCTGTGACAGCTGTGGCAGAAGTATCCGACATTCTCAATCTCTTTTCAATGGGGCTAGCGCTGCTGCCGCTGGCCCCATTGAAAAGACTGGCGATATGTCGGCGTGATGCCGATTTTTTTCTCGCACTGCGATGCGAGACTTTAACTTTAGAATCGCATCGCAGTGGAGAAAATATCGCCAGTGGGTGGGAGCTTGTCTTTGTTGCCCATAGCCACCAATAAGGCCCTAACTTTCACATCTTAAAGCTGCTCTCCGAAAATAAAAGCTGAGCTCTGATTGGATACTTTGAGCAATAAGGACAGTCTTACTGTTAGAC
The DNA here is from genome assembly GCF_035609145.1 of Eleutherodactylus coqui. Classification (NCBI taxonomy): domain Eukaryota; kingdom Metazoa; phylum Chordata; class Amphibia; order Anura; family Eleutherodactylidae; genus Eleutherodactylus; species Eleutherodactylus coqui. Next base: position 102,597,125 of record NC_089842.1, on the reverse strand, counting down.
GCCTTTGATAAAAGAGGCCCAATGTATTGTAATAAGATCCCACCAACATTATTCTAATGTGTGTGGCCAACTTTATAGTGTAGATAAATCCATAAATATCAATTAAAAACATTTATTGTCCAGGCACCCCTATATTAAGAATATAGCCTATGTAATGGACTGTATATGTACATCATGTAGTGGGTTTCCTGCTATCACCCATCTTTTAGCCAGAATGCAGCACTAAAGTGACTCCTGCTTGAAAAGACTCATATATTACATGCTTGCAGAGTAATATTGCCATTTTTTCTTGGAGTTGATGCAGAGAAAATATGTGTCCACAGTGTCCTGTGGTGAGAGCCGCTGCTCTCTTGGGTGGCTTGATTTCTGAAAGGGGTTGATACATTGCATTCCTCCCTTTAGTAATAAGGTAGCAGCCCCGGACGCATTGAAAGCAGTGAGAAAACTCTGTGATCCTCTGCCATGACTGTGACACCCACGGACGCGGATTCCCTCCATCCCTGCAGTGATGCAAGGGTATTTTCACATGAAAATGGGGCTTTAACATGGTGGCAAGTGCGATATTGGGCCATGAGTAGAGATGAGCGAACACCAAAATGTTCGGGTGTTCGTTATTCGGAACGAACTTCCCGTGATGCTCGAGGGTTCGTTTCGAACAACGAACCCCATTGAAGTCAATGGGCGACCAGAACATTTTTGTATTTCGCCGGTGCTCGCTAAGGTTTTCATGTGTGAAAATCTGGGCAATTCAGGAAAGTGATGGGAATGACACAGTGACGGATAGGGCAGGCGAGGGGCTACGTGTTGGGCTGCATCTCAAGTTCACAGGTCCCACTATTAAGCCACAATACCGGCAAGAGTGGGCCCCCCCCCTCCCAACAACTTTTACTTCTGAAAAGCCCTCATTAGCATGGCATACCTTTGCTAAGCACCACACTACCTCCAACAAAGCACAATCACTGCCTGCATGACACTCCACTGACACTTCTCCTGGGTTACATGCTGCCCAACCGCCCCCCCTCCCCCCCCACAGCGCACACCAAAGTGTCCCTGGGCAGCCTTCAGCTGCCCTCATGCCACACCACGCTCATGTCTATTTAGAATTGCGTCTGCCATGACGAGGGACCGCAGGCACACACTGCAGAGGTTGGCACGGCTAGGCAGCGACCCTCTTTAAAAGTGGCGGAGCGATAGCCCACAATGCTGTACAGAAGCAATGAGAAATAGAATCCTGTGCCACCGCCATCAGGAGCTGCACACGTGGGCATAGCAATGGGGAACCTATGTGCCACACACTATTCATTCTGTCAAGGTGTCTGCATGCCCCAGTCAGACCGGGCATTTTAATTCATAGACACAGGCAGGTACAACTCCCTATTGTGAAGTCCCTGTCGACCCACAGCATGGGTGGCTCCCTGGAACCCACCGGCGGTACACAGAAATATCCCATTGCATTGCCCAACACAGCTGAGGTAGTAATGTTGTGCTTAACCCTTTCCAATCCAATTTGTATATGGTTTTCCTAGGGGGCTTACTCTTTTTCTGCCGTTATACAACGGCGCTATATGCTGGCTAAAGCCAGTACTGCATGAGCTGACACGTAGGATAGGCTCCGACAGCAGAGAGGCTGGCAATATACAGTAAGAGAACCCCGACGGACGTCTACCAACAACAGAGCTGTACAGCCTTAAACCCTAATGTCTTCACAGGTCACACAGTGGACTGGAAAGGGTTAATGCAGGTGGGCTTCGGCCCACACTGCATGCCCCAGTCAGACTGGGGTTCTTTACAAGTGGACACATGTAGGTTAAACTCCCTGTGGACCCACTGCCTGGGTGGGTGCCAGGAAGCCACCGGCGGTACATAGAAATATCCCATTGCATTGCCCAACACAGCTGAGGTAGTAATGTCGTGCGTAATACAGGTGGGCTTCGGCCCACACTGCATGCCCCAGTCAGACGGGTTCTTTAGAAGTGTACAGATGTATTAAAAACTCAGTGTGCACCTACAGCATGGGTGGCTCCCTGGAACCCACCGGCGGTACACAAAAATATCCCATTGCATTGCCCAACACAGCTGAGGTAGTAATGTCGTGCTTAATGCAGGTGGGCTTCGGCCCACACTGCATGCCCCAGTCAGACTGGGGTTCTTTACAAGTGGACACATGTAGGTTAAACTCCCTGTGGACCCACTGCCTGGGTGGGTGCCAGGAAGCCACCGGCGGTACATAGAAATATCCCATTGCATTGCCCAACACAGCTGAGGTAGTAATGTCGTGCGTAATACAGGTGGGCTTCGGCCCACACTGCATGCCCCAGTCAGACGGGTTCTTTAGAAGTGTACAGATGTATTAAAAACTCAGTGTGCACCTACAGCATGGGTGGCTCCCTGGAACCCACCGGCGGTACACAGAAATATCCCATTGCATTGCCCAACACAGCTGAGGTAACGTCAGCTGTAATGCAGGTGGGCTAAAAATTAATTTGATTACACTGTAGGCGAGGGCCCACAAAAATTGCTGTATCAACAGTACTAATGTACATCCCAAAAATTGGCCATGGCCAGCCAAGAGGGCAGGTGAAACCCATTAATCGCTTTGGTTAATGTGGCTTAAGTGGTAACTAGGCCTGGAGGTAGCCCAGTGTAACGAAAAATTGGTTCAAGTTAAAGTTCCAATGCTTTTAAGCGTATTGAAACTTATAAAAATTGTTCTGAAAAATTATTTGAGTGAGCCTTGTGGCCCTAAGAAAAATTGCCCGTTCAGCGTGATTACGTGAGGTTTCAGGAGGAGGAGCAGGAGGAGGAGGAGGAGGAATATTAGACACAGATTGATGAAGCAGAAATGTCCCCGTTTTGGACGGTGAGAGAGAACGTAGCTTCCATCCGCGGGTGCAGCCTACGTATTGCTTACGTATCGCTGCTGTCCGCTGGTGGAGAAGAGAAGTCTGGGGAAATCCAGCCTTTGTTCATCTTGATGAGTGTTAGCCTGTCGGCACTGTCGGTTGACAAGCGGCTACGCTTATCTGTGATGATTCCCCCAGCCGCACTAAACACCCTCTCCGACAACACGCTAGCCGCAGGACAAGCAAGCACCTCCAGGGCATACAGCGCTAGTTCAGGCCACATGTCCAGCTTCGACACCCAGTAGTTGTAGGGGGCAGAGGCGTCACCAAGGATGGTCGTGCGATCCGCTACGTACTCCCTCACCATCCTTTTACAGTGCTCACGCCGACTCAGCCGTGACTGGGGAGCGGTGACACAGTCTTGGTGGGGAGCCGTAAAGCTGGCCAGGCCCTTAAAGACTGTTGCACTGCCTGGGATGTACATGCTGCTCGATCTACGCACATCCCCTGCTACCTTGCCCTCGGTACTGCGCCTTCTGCCACTAGCGCTGTCGGCTGGGAATTTTACCATCAGCTTGTCCGCAAGGGTCCTGTGGTATAGCAACACTCTCGAACCCCTTTCCTCTTCGGGAATCAGAGTGGGCAGGTTCTCCTTATACCGTGGATCGAGCAGTGTGTACACCCAGTAATCCGTAGTGGCCAGAATGCGTGCAACGCGAGGGTCACGAGAAAGGCATCCTAACATGAAGTCAGCCATGTGTGCCAGGGTACCTGTACGCAACACATAGCTGTCTTCACTAGGAAGATCACTTTCAGGATCCTCCTCCTCCTCCTCCTCCTCCTCAGGCCATACACGCTGAAAGGATGACAGGCAATCAGCCGGTGTACCGTCAGCAGCGGCCCAAGCTGTCTCTTCCCCCTCCTCCTCATCCTCCTCATGCTCCTCCTCCTCCTCCTGTACGCGCTGAGAAATAGACAGGAGGGTGCCCTGACTATCCAGCGGCATACTGTCTTCCCCCGCCCCCGTTTCCGAGCGCAAAGCAGCTGCCTTTATGGTTTGCAGGGAATTTCTCAAGATGCATAGCAGAGGAATGGTGACGCTAATGATTGTAGCATCGCCGCTCACCACCTGGGTAGACTCCTCAAAATTACCAAGGACATGGCAGATGTCTGCCAACCAGGCCCACTCTTCTGAAAGGAATTGAGGAGGCTGACTCCCACTGCGCCGCCCATGTTGGAGTTGGTATTCCACTATTGCTCTACGCTGCTCATAGAGCCTAGCCAACATGTGGAGCGTAGAGTTCCACCGTGTGGGCACGTCGCACAGCAGTCGGTGCACTGGCAGCTTAAAGTGATGTTGCAGGGTGCGCAGGGTGGCAGCGTCCGTGTGGGACTTGCGGAAATGTGCGCAGAGCCGGCGCGCCTTTACGAGCAGGTCTGACAAGCGTGGGTAGCTTTTCAGAAACCGCTGAACCACCAAATTAAAGACGTGGGCCAGGCATGGCACGTGCGTGAGGCTGCCAAGCTGCAGAGCCGCCACCAGGTTACGCCCGTTGTCACACACGACCATGCCCGGTTGGAGGCTCAGCGGCGCAAGCCAGCGGTCGGTCTGCTGTGTCAGACCCTGCAGCAGTTCGTGGGCCGTGTGCCTCTTATCGCCTAAGCTAAGTAGTTTCAGCACGGCCTGCTGACGCTTGCCCACCGCTGTGCTGCCACACCGCGCGACACCGACTGCTGGCGACATGCTGCTGCTAACACATCTTGATTGCGAGACAGAGGAGGAGGAGGAGGAGGGTGCTTTAGTGGAGGAAGCATACACCTCCGCAGATACCACCACCGAGCTGGGGCCCGCAATTCTGGGGGTGGGTAGGACGTGAGCGGTCCCAGGCTCTGACTCTGTCCCAGCCTCCACTAAATTCACCCAATGTGCCGTCAGGGAGATGTAGTGGCCCTGCCCGCCTGTGCTTGTCCACGTGTCCGTAGTTAAGTGGACCGTGGCAGTAACCGCGTTGGTGAGGGCGCGCACAATGTTGCGGGAGACGTGGTCGTGCAGGGCTGGGACGGCACATCGGGAAAAGTAGTGGCGACTGGGAACTGAGTAGCGCGGGGCCGCCGCCTCCATGATACTTTTGAAGGACTCAGTTTCCACAACCCTATACGGCAGCATCTCAAGGCTGATGAATTTTGCTATGCGGACGGTTAACGTTTGAGCGTGCGGGTGCGTGGCGGCGTACTTGCGCTTGCGCTCGAACACTTGCGCAAGCGACGGCTGAACGGTGCGCTGAACTACACTGCTGGATGGGGCCGAGGACAGCGGAGATGAGGGTGTGGGTGCAGGCCATGAGGCGGTAGTGCCTGTGTCCTGAGAGGGGGGTTGCATCTCAGTGGCAGGTTGGGGCACAGGGGGAGAGGCAGGGGTGCAAACCGGAGGCGGTGAACGGCCTTCGTCCCACCTTGTGGGGTGCTTGGCCATCATATGTCTGCGCATGGTGGTGGTGGTGAGGCTGTTGGTGTTGGCTCCCCTGCTGAGCTTTGCGCAACAAAGGTTGCACACCACTGTTCGTCGGTCGTCAGGCGTCTCTGTGAAAAACTGACAGACCTTAGAGCACCTCGGCCTCTGCAGGGTGGCATGGCGCGAGGGGGCGCTTTGGGAAACACTTGGTGGATTATTCGGTCTGGCCCTGCCTCTACCCCTGGACACCGCACTGCCTCTTGCAACCTGCCCTGCTGATGCCCTTGACTCCCCCTCTGAAGACCTGTCCTCCTGAGTAAGCGTTGCACACCAGGTGGGGTCAGTCACCTCATCGTCCTGCTGCTCTTCCTCCGAATCCTCTGTGCGCTGCTCCCTTGGACTTACTGCCCTTACTACTACCTCACTGCAAGACAACTGTGTCTGATCGTCATCATCCTCCTCACCCACAGAAAGTTGTTGAGACAGTTGGCGGAAGTCCCCAGCCTCTTCCCTCGGACCACGGGAACTTTCGAATGGTTGGGCATCAGTGACGATAAACTCCTCTGGTGGGAGAGGAACCGCTGCTGCCCAATCTAAGCAGGGGCCCGAGAACAGTTCCTGGGAGTGTTCCCGCTCCTGAGCAGGTGTCATTGTAGTGGAGTGAGGAGGCTGGGAGGAAGGAGGAGCAGCAGACAGAGGATTCGGATTTGCAGCAGTGGACGGCGCAGAACTGCGTGTTGACGATAGGTTGCTCGAAGCACTTTCTGCCATCCAGGACAGGACCTGCTCACACAGCTCATTTTCTAATAACCGTCTCCCGCGTGGACCCATTAATTGGGCGATGAATGTGGGGACGCCAGAAACGTGCCTCTCTCCTAATCGCGCAGCAGTCGGCTGCGACACACCTGGATCAGGAGCTTGGCCTGTGCCCACACCCTGACTTGGCCCTCCGCGTCCTCGGCCGCGTCCACGTCCTCTAGGCCTACCCCTACCCCTCAGCATGCTGTATTACCAGTGATTTGATTTCACAGGCAGGAAATAAATTGGCGCAAGACTGCAGGCCAAATATAATTTTTGCCCTTTTGGGAAAACGAAAGGCCCCACTGCCTCTAGTGAATGAATAATCTAAGTTTAATAACTGTGCTGTGTCCCTGCTTATGTGTCACAGAACGTGAGGGTAGCAGAGTTATTATAACTCTGGCAGAGCAGGTATTTTTTTTCCCAATTAAGGAAAGCAAATGGCGAAGCCAGCAGTAAAGCGTAGCTGGCTGCGTATGATTTAGCAATGTTTTTCACGCAGCTCACACGTGTCCACAGGCGTTAGGACGGACAGAGGCTGGACAAATAGATTTGTTTTCAGTTTTTTCCCACCAAAAGGCAGCACTGCGTATATTCAATGAACATGAGAAGTGTAATAACTGTGCTGTGTCCCTGCTTATGTGTCACAGAACGTGAGGGTAGCAGAGTTATTATAACTCTGGCAGAGCAGGTATTTTTTTTCCCAATTAAGGAAAGCAAATGGCGAAGCCAGCAGTAAAGCGTAGCTGGCTGCGTATGATTTAGCAATGTTTTTCACGCAGCTCACACGTGTCCACAGGCGTAAGGACGGACAGAGGCTGGACAAATAGATTTGTTTTCAGTTTTTTCCCACCAAAAGGCAGCACTGCGTATATTCAATGAACATGAGAAGTGTAATAACTGTGCTGTGTCCCTGCTTATGTGTCACAGAACGTGAGGGTAGCAGAGTTATTATAACTCTGGCAGAGCAGGTATTTTTTTTCCCAATTAAGGAAAGCAAATGGCGAAGCCAGCAGTAAAGCGTAGCTGGCTGCGTATGATTTAGCAATGTTTTTCACGCAGCTCACACGTGTCCACAGGCGTAAGGACGGACAGAGGCTGGACAAATAGATTTGTTTCCACTTGTTTTTCCACCAAAAGGCAGCACTGCGTATATTCTATGAATAATAACTGTGTTGTGGCCCTGCCTATACAATTCTTTCCCTGCAGTATCAATGGAGGGTGGAATGCTCTGCAGAGGCGATTTTGAGAAGCCCAAAAAAAATGCAGCACAGCTAACAGCAGCCTGGACAGTACTGCACACGGATAAATATGGCCCTAGAAAGGACCGTTGAGGTTCTTGAAGGCTACACGCACTCCTAACACTCTCCCTGCCTATGCAGCACTTCTGTCCCTAATGCCAGGTGCAACGCTCTGCAGAGCCGATTTTGAGAAAAAAAAAAATTCCACTGCTAACAGCAGCCAACACACAGCTATCAGTGGCCCTAATAAGGACCTTTGGGGGGTCTTGAAGCCTACACTAACTACCAATTCTTTCCCTACAGCAGCTCCGGTATAAACAGCACTGTCCCTCATCTAACTCACACCGCATCTGAGGCGAGCCGCGGGAGGGGCCGACTTTTATATTAGGCGAACACCTGATCTCGCCAGCCACTCACAGCAGGGGGGTGGTATAGGGCTTAAACGTTGCAGGGGGAAGTTGTAATGCCTTCCCTGTCTTTCAATTGGCCAGAAAAGCGCGCTAACGTCTCAGGGAAGGAAGTGAAAGTAACCAGAACACCGCATGGTGTTCGTTACGAATAACGAACATCCCGAACACCCTAATATTCGCACGAATATCAAGCTCGGACGAACGCGTTCGCTCATCTCTAGCCATGAGTCCTGGCCCAATATAGCCCTCGCCAACGTGAAGGAGCCCTTAGGTTGCTTTCATATGGCCAAGAAAATCGCACAAGATTTGTGTGTTGTGAGATGCACAAATCTCACACAAATATGAATCCTAATCTTTTGAATAGAGTCATATACATAACGACTTTTTTGATGTATATGAAATCATGGCATGTTCTAGCTTTACACATTCCTCGAACACATCACCCATCAATTTCAATGGTACCTTAATGACATTGCATGCTGTGCAATGTGCATTCAACTGCGACGTGAGATTTCCCATTGAAATCAATGGAAAACACTTCCGATCCCCTATTGGGTGTAATGGCACACCCTACATAAGGACCCATGTAAAATAGCTCATATCATTGTCATCTTTTTTCACTTGTTTATATACATATACTGTATTTTTATCTTTATAAGGCACAATTTCCCCCCCAAAGTGCGGAAAGGTGGTGGTGGTGGGGGGGGGGGGGGGGGGTCAGTGCACCCTATGAAGTGAACATACCAAAATTCAGACCTGGCTGGCAGCTAAGTGAAAAGGGTTGCATGTCCTTGTCACACAAATGCCGGCTGTAATCGCATCCATAGCAGGGGAGGAGAGCCACCCGTATGAACATCTGATTGGTGGGGCAGGCAAGCAGCAGCAGTTCCCTACAGTGCTCACTAATCAGCTGTTTGTATGGGCGGCTCTCCTTCCATACAGGAACCTGAATGACAACTTCAGAGTTATACAAGAGTTTATAGCACATACATTGCTATAACTAGTCAAACATGGCATTCAGGGCTCCTAGAAAGCTGGGTCACAAATAATAAGACCACCATTACATTTACACTCAGCTGTCCCTGGATCCTGAATGGCAGGTTGACCTAGTGGTATATACTTCATTCTGAGGTGGTACTACTGCTCCTCATTCCTCCAGTAATGCCTCGCTCATTGACTGATCTGAGTTTAAAATATTTTTTTCCTATTTTCCTCCTCTAGAACCTAGGTGTGTCTTAGGGCTTAGTCAGACGGGCGTTTTTTGCCGCGATTTGCGCATGCGCATGCGTCCGGCGATTTTTTAAAACCATTGCTTCGCAATGGTATCGGACACATGAGCGCTTTTTATGCGCTCGTCCGAAAAATTATAGAACAAAAAATCGCAGATCGCACCTATCTGCGATCTGCGATTCCTGTTCGCTTCTGTATATGCGCTCAATGGGGCCGGCGGCAGCAGCGCCGACCCCATTGAGAACATATAGAAGACAAATCATTCTTCTCTGCCACAGCTGTAACAGCTGTGGCAGAGAAGAACGATGTTTGCCCATTGAATTCAATGGAGCGGCAATACAGCCGCTCCATTGAAAGCAATGGGCTGCCGGCGTGCGCGGGGTTAATTGTCGGGAAGGGGTTAAATATATAAACCCTTCCCTGCAATTCATGCTAAAATGTGTTAAAATAAAAAAAAATTGTATACTCACCTTTCCGCTGCAGCCGGGGTCCAGCCGCGGCCGCTGTCAGTTCTCCTGAACTGCTTCTCGGCACTATTCAGCCGGCGGGGCTTTAAAATCCCCGCCTGCTGAATGATCTGCTCTGATTGGTCACAGCCTGACCAATCAGAGGCCGGTTTCACTCACACACCCATTCATGAATTCATGAATGGGTGAGTGACTGCTGCCTCTCAGCGCTGAGCCAATCAGGGGCAGGTCTGACTCACATCCATTCATGAAATCATGAATGGGTGTGAGTGAGGCATGCCTCTGATTGGCTCAGCGCTGAGCCAATCAGTGGGCAGGTCTGACTCACACCCCCTTCACACCCACTGCAGGACGGCTGCCCGGAGCTGCAGGCAGAAGGTGAGAATGCAATTTTTTTTTATTTTAACACATTTTAGGATGGATTGCAGGTAAGGGCTTATATATTTAAGCCCTTACCGACAATTCATCCCGGGCTCGCCCGCAGCGCATTGCTTTCAATGGAGACGGCTGTATTGCCGTCTCCATTGAATGCAATGCGCTGGACAGCTCCGGCCCGTTTCTAATGAAACGCGGCTAGGAGCAGATTTTCGGGCGATTTGCGGGCGACTTGCGCGCACCGGTCACGCGATTTGCGGATGCGCATCCGTCATGCGATCCGCAAATCGCGGCAAAAAACGCCCGTCTGACTAAGGCCTTATAGAGCGAAAAATACAGTAGTGTTCTACTCCTGAAAGTTCAATGTTACCTCTAGAATTGTAATGCATCACTTCACCTCCATTTTCCTACTAAATAGGTGCCTCACCGTGTGCAAAATAAGCAACGTTCACACTTACTATGATTTTACATTTATATCAGTAGACGTATGCAGATCCACCTACTCGAATACTCTATACTGAGCTAATTTTGAAAAACAAGCAGAATTGGGATAATTTTCAACCAGACTAAAATAAAGAAAGCCTCTTTTTTAATATGTTGTTTATTTATGAAAAATACTTTGATACGTTGATTTCAATGCATTCTCAAAAAACCTTTCACGTTTTTATTAAAGGAGATGTCCCGAGGCAGCAAGTGGGTCTATACACTTCTGTATGGCCATAATAATGCACTTTGTAATGTACATTGTGCATTAATTATGAGCCATACAGAAGTTATAAAAAGTTTTATACTTACCTGCTCCGTTGCTAGCGTCCTCGTCTCCATGGTGCCGACTAATTTTCGCCCTCCGATGGCCAAATTAGCCGCGCTTGCGCAGTCCGGGTCTTCTGCTTTCTTCTATGGAGCCGCTCGTGCCAGAGAGCGGCTCCGTGTAGCTCCGCCCCGTCACGTGCCGATTCCAGCCAATCAGGAGGCTGGAATCGGCAGTGGACCGCACAGAAGAGCTGCGGTCCACGAAGGTAGAAGATCCCGGCGGCCATCTTCAGCGGTAAGTATTGAAGTCACCGGACCGCCGGGATTCAGGTAAGCGCTGTGCGGGTGGTTTTTTTAACCCCTGCATCGGGGTTGTCTCGCGCCGAACGGGGGGGGGGGTTTAAAAAAAAAAAAACCCGTTTCGGCGCGGGACATCTCCTTTAACTGAACAAATAGTGCTGCAGACTATATTATTTGTTCAATTAACAAAAATGGAATCTAAATGGAATGAAAGCAAACGAAAAGCTTTCCATTTGCTTTCTATTTTTTGAAAGCCCATTGAAATCAATGGAGAAAAAATGGATCAGTTTATTTTTATTTTAATTCATTTTCTTTACTCCAAAAACAGAGAGCCGGAAAGCCCTAATGGAGACCTAATGCAAGCGTGCAAAGGTCCTAAGGCCTCCAGTTTTGCTACATTTCAGTAATGACAGGATAGATGATAGATACTGTAAGATAGATAGATAGATAGATAGATAGATAGATAGATAGATGATAGATAGATAGATAAATAGATAGATAGATAGATAGATAGATAGATAGATAGATAGATAGATAGATAGATAGATAGATAGATAGATAGATAGATAGATGATTTCTTAAAGGGCTTTTCCGGCTCATGAAATTTATCACAGGATAGGGAATAAATATCGGATGATTGGGGCTCCAACTGTTATGATCCTTAGCAATCTCAAGATCTGTGCACCCCGAATGTCCTATGTGAATGGAGCATTGGTGCATATGCACGACTAGCATCCCATTCACTTCTATGGGAGAGTGTACTACAAGAAAAATGGGTGGTGTTCATATAATGGTTTCAGCAAGATTTCTGTAGGTTGAAGGCTTTTCTGAAGAGTTAGGCTTTCAGGTTCTTTCTGAAGTTTTCTAGGGTGGTGGAGAGTTGGATGTGTTCAGGTAGCGAACTCCAGAGTATAGATGACACACAACACAAGTCTTGGAGACAATTGTTTCTTCAAGATATGAGGAGCAGACTAGAGGAGAGCAGAGAAAGACACATTGTGAGGACTAGAGATTATGTGTGGGGAGGTATCAGGATATTAGCTTAGAGATGTATGGAGGGGACAGGTTTTGGATGGCTTTGTATGCCATTGTTCAAGGGAATCTATCAGCTTGAACATATTATCCAAACTGCAGGCATGATGTTATAGAGCAGGAGGAGCTGAGCAGATTGATATATAGTTTTATGGGGAAATAGTATAATTTGTGTTTTATTCATTTAATCCTTTGCTCATTCTAAGTTGAACAGTCCAATTGGTGGTTCTATCAGTGATTGACATCTATCTGTGTATGACTGTACATACAGGGATAACTGTCAATCACTGATAGGACCGCCCTTTGGAATGTTCAGCTCATAATGTACAGTGATATAAATAAATAAAATACAAGTTACACTGAATCTTTCCCCATAAAGCTATATATCAGTCTGCTCAGCTCATAACATGATACCTGCAGCTTGTATAGCATGTTTAAGCTGACAAATTCCCTTTCATATTTTGAACTCCATTCTCTGGATAAAGGGTGGCCAGTGAAGACAAACAACATATATATCTTTTATGGACACTAGGAAAAAAAGACTGGTTTTAAGGAATTGCAGCACTGTAATTTTTCATGTCTTTCTTGAGGTTTGATATCCCAACTACCTGACTAAAAGCACATAATAATATTTAGGAGTATATAGTGGTATAGTACCAAAGTACTAGTAGGACATAGATGGGAAAGCAAATATACCACATCCCATTAGATGCAGACAGCCTAAATGCTAAATGGAGGAACTTATAACAGGTGCAGCATTTCTGAATGGCTAATCATTCCTTTATTCCTATTGGCTGAGTGATATCCATCAACAGCTTAGTGATTGGAGGACAGGACAGCCAGGAATGAGAGAGAGTCTGTGATTAGAGTTTGAGCTCTCCACACAGGTTGGTTAACCCTTTGCAATCCAGTTTTGGTCTCAGGGTTTCCTATGGGGCTTTCTCTTTCTGCCATTATACAATGGCGCCGTCTGCTGGCTAGAGCCAGTACTGCAGTATGGGGTATGCTGGAGAGGCTCCCTGAAAAACAGAGCAGCCAGTAGTCTACAGTAAGAATACCCTGATGGATGTCTTCCGACATCAGAGCTGTACAGCCTTCAATCAGAATGTGTTCAGAGGTCAGACAGTGGATTGGAAAGGGTTAATATTGACAGTCAGAGGAGAGTCAGCTGGAAAAGGAAGTTAAATGTAAGCAGTTAAAAAGAGAAGAAGCAAAGACGAAAGCTGGAGAGAGAGACAGTGCAGTGAGAAGGAAAATGTGTGAGTACAAAGGGGAGTATTGTTTTCAGAAGGAAAGAGAAAGATAGTTTATGTATACAAGGCAGTTAGAGAAAGAATAATTGATAGTCAAAGTAAGAACATAGTTTCAAAGAAAGAAAAGGAGATGTATATACAAACATTAAGCCAGAGAGCAAAGCAGAATGGAAAAGTAATGTATACAGAAGTGTCTTCCTGTACTGACCATAACCAGTTCTAAAGTAAAACGTACAGAAGTGGTTCCTGTACTTAAACCTGTAATCACCTACCTCAAAGAAGAAGTAATGCTAATTGTATGAAGTTTATCAATGGAAGCTTCTCTTAGAAAATAAATCTTTTAAATGTCTTACTGTTCAACCTGACTCCTGGAGTCCCTTCTCACCACCCCGCTTTCTCCACTGAAGCATACCACACCACACTCTTGGGAAAAGGACAATTCTCTATTTTTATTTTATTTTTCTGTTTTATTATTATTATTTTAGCCTGTAACAGGTCTTGACCTGTATGCAGGCTGGAGTCGCAAACCTCGAAATCCATACCATCATACCCTGCCCAACTGATGGGTAGCACCAAAGAGTAAATGCCACACTAGAGACTTAATTATAGATAATGGTTTGCAGAGCCACCTCTGCCATTACTACAGCAATCACTTCCACATTCTGGCACACTACACATGCAGACAGCAAAAGTGCCAAATGGAGAACCATTACAAAAGTGCAAAACACTAATAAGTAACCATTCACACACCTTTGGGTGCTGGGGTAGCTGCTCCCCTCTTTGTAGGGTGAGCGGTTGTTCATCATTTCTTTGCACCTGTTATAAGCTCCTCCATTTAGCATTTGGCCTATCTGCATCTAATAACAGGTGGTGTATTTGCCTTCCCATTTATATCCCACTAATGCTTTGGTGAGTAAAATATGTCCATACATTTTTTTTCTGTGATTTTGTGGTATTATTTGGGAATTGAATTTCTGTATTCTAAGGTAACTAAATGGTAGTTTATATAACATACACATGTGGGCCATGTAAATGAGTATTATTTAGATACAGTATATTATTTGGGCGCTGCATGTTGATATTATGTGGGCCAAAAATTGCAGTATTATCATAACATTGTTTGTCAATATTTGTGAGCTGACATTAGAAGAAAAACTATCCAAAAATGACAAGGAATGGGGTGATAATTTGCTTGTTGCCCAGAACTATATTTTTGAAATATATAGATGTTTTACAGACACCATTTTTATGGGTTTATGAAATTTGGTGTCGTACAATTAAAAGGTTTTCTATAGAATCAGTCTATAGTTCAGAAAATAATTGTTGCGGCTTGTCGGTCGTGACAGTGTTGTGGCACGGTGGCCTCAACACAGTCCAAGACCTGTCGCCTTGCTATGCAGGACAAGGGATAATGCTCCAGGTGTAGAGATTGCTACTGCTGTCTCTCTTTGCTGCATGATGCATGCTGGATTGGTCATGCCTGCGAGAAGGTTGGAGGTATGCTTCTCTAATTGCTGTGCTAGTCCTCAGGTGTGGAGCAGCTTTATATTCTCACCCCTTCTTGCGCTGAGTGCTGCTTATTCAGCTCCATAGAGTAGTATTGGAGTTCTGCTGCGTTGGGTGTACAGCTATGTACAGACAAGTTGCTGCGGTTTACTTTTCAGTTTCTAGGCAGGGACCCTTCACCCCCCTGCTAGGTTAGGGCCAGTCTTCCTTCTCCCTGGAGTGCTGCTAATGTTCAGCATAGCATGGTACGCACTGTTCTACAGTGCATGGTATGTTCAACTGCAGTGGTTGTGAACGTCATCCTGCGTCCGTGCTGAGCATGGTTCTTGTGAGCCGCACGGACGTGACAATATTGAAATAAGTAACATTTTGTGACATAAAATACAACAATTTCAAAACAAACCACAAAAGACAATGAAGGAAATATTAGGATCCAGACATCTGTCTGAAATGCAGAGAACAAAGATCTTCTTCAAAATGAGATTGCGCATATAGTTTAATATATTTTGATCCTCTCTAATCTGTTTTCAGTAAGGAAACCATGATACACAGTACATGATATTGTACTGAAATAATCCAGTAAAATCTAATGGCTTAATGAACAACTTAGACATAATCGCAAAAATAAACCACTCTAAATGTCTGAAATCGTGACCTGTATGAAGTTAGGCAAGACACATCTGTTACTGTGAAAGCTGCACCTCGAACTGACGGCTTCTCAGATTATTCCAGCTGCTCATTTACATTTGATTGAAGCAAAAAGTTTTGCTCATTTGCTGTAACGTTATATTATACAACTCTTTATATAATATGAATTCTCTAATACTGTCACAAATCCTACCCTCTACTAATATCTGGTATCTTGTTAAACAAGGAGGCAAAGTGAGGCCGAACCGATAATAATTGGACCAATTAAAGGAATAGTCCAGGCAAAACTGATACCCTATGTTTAGCCCAGTGCTGGGCTTAAAGGGCTGGTGCAAAACACAAAGATACAAAGAACACAAAAGAGGGACTTCATCCATGCAACTTAATGTACATTATTCCCAAGGGCAGAAATGTCACGTGATGAGTTGCTGTCTAAGTTGCTGAGCTACAAAATATCTTTTTATAGTAGTCAAAAATATTCCTAATCTTTTTTACTATAAAAAAATGTTCAGAATTTCTAACAAAGGTTTCTAACCAGTTGCTGGAGAGGTACGAGCAGCTCTGAAGTCCCATACATGTGGCTCCCAGGCTGTTGGCACATTGCTGTACACTATTGATGTCCATGTGATTTTGAATATGACATCGGGAAAGGAACTACAAGGTAGTGTGACTTTATGTGGCTATTTATACACATTGTGATGATTCTGTTTATATTCTTGCTGCATTTTTAATGCTTACCGACTACCTTACAGATGACCGCTCTTCTGTTATCACCTGCGGTTTCAAAGAATGCCCAGGTAGCACAAGTCCTGTGAGCAGACCTAGCTGTGGACATGGTGTTGGTGCTGTGACTAGTAGTAGCTGAGGATGATGGTATGGCCCTTTTGGTTTTCTGTGACACCCTACTTGCTATCTTGGCCTCATGCTGTTCTGTAATGTTCGCCTCTTCTTCTTTTTCCTGTGAGCTGCTATGATGCCTCACCCTGTCTCTCCATGTTAGGTCAAGTATGTCACCCTCTTCCACATTCTCTTCCTCTCTTCTTCTCCTGAGTGGACTTTATGCTACAGTGAGCATTGGCACCTGGCACTTGAATTTCCGCACCCCCTTGAGTACGCAATGCCTGTGGAGGTCTGACCCACCCTCATCTTTCTCTGTGGAGGAAACAAAGCATTAGGCATCAGTGTCTTGGTATTTTCCCTCTGGTTCTTTGGATTGCCCTGTTGACATCCATGACACTGAATGATCAAATGGCTCTGCAGACTGATCCATGTGGACTGCTTTGAAGTTGGGACGGTGTGAAGTAGAGGAAGGATACGAATGGCCAAGTTGTGCAGACTGATTTGAGTGTGTCTGCGACTGAAAGGAAGAGGAGGTGTTGTTAGTTATAGTGGATGGCACAGCATGCTTCATGACCTCTTCTGTGTACAGGCAAAACCACTTTAAAGCAATGGCAGGGCCATACCTTGCCCCTGGCAGAATGTGGATCTGTTGCTTTAGTGGGAGCCACTTGAAGTGCCAACTTGGCCCGTCCTCTGCCATCACCAGCACCACCATGAATACTCACATGTCCCCTATCCCTTGCTTTCTAAATATTTTCAATTTTTTTATTTGGTCAGTTATTAGTTTACTTTTAATTATCTTTTCAGCTAACTTTGAATTTTGCAGAAAACCTCTGGCAGCTGCATCACATATGCTAGTTATTTGCATTGTCTAAACTCGTGACTTTGATTTATGTCTAAAGCCGATAACACACACTATGACTTTTTGCTGTTCCCCTGTTTGTTTTTAAGTTCACAAAACCCCACTGACACCTACTAAGCTGCAAGGGGCGACATGATGGGTGAGAACAGAAGACCAGAGAGCATATATTGTATATTCTGAACTGTCCCTATTTTGCAGAGCTTCAGTTACTTCCCTTCACCCCACAGGTAGCTGCATAATGCCTGCAAATAACTTGTATTTATTGTCCAGACTTGCTACTTTGAACTATGTCTGAGGCCACTAACACAAACTTTGTCTTTTTGCTGTGACCCAGTGTTTTTTTTTAATTCACAAAAAAACAATAGGCACCTACTAGACAGTGATCCCAGGATAGCACTATATGAGAACAGAAGGCCAGAGTGTATATAATGCATTCTCTGAACTGTTTCTGATTTACGCGGCAACACTTTCTTCCCCTCCCCCCACAAGTAGCTAGCTGCTTAATGCCTGCAAATAATTTGTATTGGACAGATGTGCAACTTTAACCCCTACACGACGCGGCCTTTTTTTCCCCCCATTTTCGTTTTTTGCTCCCCCCCCTTAAAAAAATCCTCCTTTATTTATCCATCGACGTCGCTGTATGAGGGCTTTTTTTGCGGGACGAGTTGTAGTTTTTAATGGTGCCATTTAATGTACCATATAATGTACTGAAAAACGTTTAAAAAATTCTAAGTGGAGTAAAATGAAAAAAAAAAAAAAACGACATTCCTCCATCTTTCATAAATCAATCATTCAGCGCCTCTTATTGAACGAACAAGTATTTGTAAAAAGAAATAAGTGAGTGGTAACTCACCTGGTGCTCAGTGGAATTCTCTAGATAGAGAAACCATTGGCACCCGATATCCACGATAACCTTGTATACAATCCAGGCTCCTGATCCATGCGGGCTGTAGATTTCAATAAAATGCACTCAAAACGTAACCCCCCCCCCCCCCGCACTCCGGAGCTAAGAAAAATTAATAATCCGTTCTAAAGCAAATACATTATTGCGACACATTTCGGCAGTAAGATTCCGCCTTTATCAAGCAATCATAATGATCAAATAAAAAACATCTATAAATAAATAGGGTTAAAGATCTACTCACACACCCTTTCCTGCTCCTGGAGAACGCTGGTGTAGGCGCCATCTTGGTGTCACGGGGTCGGGCAGGTCAATCCACGTGACATACTATGTCACACTAATAACATGGTGGACCACGTCATTCACACACCCATTCATAAAACACGGGTCAACTTCATTAAACTGGTCGCGCCGTTCTACATCTTACGGTTATCCACATTATCATTTATGAATGTGGTATTCATTTATAAGGTGTATTTATGAATGATAATGTGGATCACCGTAAGATGTAGAACGGCGCAATGAGTTTAATGTCCTGTAGTTTCCAGTAGTACTAATTCGGAATACGTACGACTTTTTGATCGCTTTTTATTGTGTTTTTCTAGAAGACAGGGTGACTGAAAAAGTGCATTTCTGGCGTTCTTTTTTTTTTTTTTTCGGACAACGTTCACCGTGCGGAGTAAATAATGCACTACTTTGATAGATTGGACATTTATGGACGCGGTGATACTAAATATGTATTTTTATTTTATTATTTAGACTTTTTAATTATAGATATGGCAAAAGGGGGTGATTTAAACTTTTATTACTTTTTTTTTTACAATTAAAAAAACTTTATTGCTCTTTTTTTCACTTTACTTTTAAGTCCCTCTGGAGGACTACAATATGCAATACTTTGATCGCTCCTGCAGTATGACGTAATGCTATAGCATTACGTCATACTGCATTCTGACAGGCAGCCTATCAAGCCACCCCACAGGGATGGCTTGATAGGCAGTCTCTCAAGGCAGCCCTGGGGCCTTTCAGAAGGCCCACGGCAGCCATGACACCTGCACAGCTCCCCCCGATCTCCCCGCGGTGGAGGCCGTACGGGACCCTCGAACAGCGTTTGGGGGCTTTAAATGCTGCTGTCAGAATTGACAGCGGTATTTAAAGGGCTAATAGCCATGATCGGCCGAACGGACAACAGCTGATGCCTGCGCTGGGGCGACCTCTCTGCATAATACCCCGACGCTCCAGGACATAAATGTACATCCTGGAGCTGGAACGGGTTAAACATCGCTTTTCGTCACAGGGAAATACAATATTCCCCACGCAGTAATGTAGTTTGTCTGTCTGCTCTTCTGCTGCAGAATATGTTGGCGCTAAATAAATAAAAATAATTATTTATATTATAATATATGGTGACTGTAGCAGAAATATATGCTCCGCAGACTATCTCCCCCTAAGTACGGAGCAAATTTGGTGTAGACATATAACGTTCATGCATCTTCTCTGGTCCCTCCAATACAACCCTGTTTATCTTCTCTGCTGGTATACAATTTTTCACAACAGCAGCAATATATCCTCTGCAGAATATCTCTCCCTAAGTGATGCAGGTTTTATGTCCCCCCTAATATGTTACGGCTTCTCTGTCCTGTGCTAAGCTATACAATGGCTCTGGTAACACAGTGCCTATGTTATATATGGCTGAGTTATGTCATGTAGGCGTCCAATGAAAATACTGCCCATATGTAAGATGAACGACCCATTTGGTGACATCATGAAGGCACCCTTGATGCTCATTGGCTGCACACTGACCTTTGCACCAGGTATTAGGGGAAATTTTATATTCTCACGATTTTCACCAAATTAGGATGAACACATCCGATTTGAGCTCACTAAAATCGGGGCAATTTTACCGCCAGGCTAATCAAGATGAGCAACACTAGTTAGCCATACGGTTATAATTTTTGCATTGGAGCTGTGTGCCAGGTTCCTGTTGTATCTACTTGACACAACATTTAGTACTCTCTACCGGGACCATCTACCATTCTGCTGCCAGAGGTAAAAAATAAAATGTCGCCCCCTTTACCCCAGAACTTGAGATAAGAGTGCAGTAATAGATTGTATATATTGATGAATATAGTCTGACTTGGATGGTACACATATCACAGCTACATTGTTTGTTATTTTTTTCCATTGTTTTTTTTTTCTAATAATTGGTTGTAATAAATATTTATTTTTTTAAATTTTTCTTTACTTAGAAAAATGTATTTTCCCCCTATAAACCCCGATACTCAGTTTTTATAAATGTAGTATACAGTACAACAGGTATTTTTCAGCCCACAATGATTTCATGTAACCAATTTATTTCCTCCTACCCAGTGATAATTATAAAAACATTGAGGCTGACCTACCTTAAAATTGAGGTAAAGGACTTTAACCTTCATGTCATTGATTCTTCATTGTACTGGTCAAAAGGGCTATTGTACTGAGTCTGAAGGAAAATAACATAATGGCCATTTTTTGCTATAGGAATCTGTAGCACTTTGCTAAAGAAACAAGAATACAAAGAAATGAAAATCTTGGTAATAAAATAAGATATAAGCCTTGACATATCCTTTTGCAATCTTGCTCTTTTGCCAGTTTCAAACTTCATTGTCAATAGCTCTGATTCACTGTGCTTATGGTTAGAGAGTCGGACAGTCCTCCAGTCCCGGAGGACCTCCAAAATTGTCACTCCGGTTTTCAAGAGCAGAGAAAGCTGGTCAATGTTTTGCTTATTCTCTGTTTCACTCATGGTTGTCGTTGTTATTAGCGGTTTAGTCATTCACGACCGTCGGTGACCCTGAAGGCGAGCTCTCTCCATGTTTTTCGGTTTTGCACTGCTTCTTTCAGTTGTGTGATATCCATGACAGTATCAGCTGTGACAATATCAGCCGTCGTGTCCTTTGGTGGCTGGGTCTTTTTTGCCACTGATCTATCCAAGCATTATAGCGACTCTGCATATATTCTTTAAAAAAGTGGTGAAGGACAGGGTGCTGTATTGCAAAAAAAGGATTATGCCAACTACAGATGTATTTGAAAATAATGCTGTGATAGGCAGGTAACTTACCCCTTAAACAAAAAACAAATTATCCAACATTGATGTCTATACATGGGGGAGATAGCTTCTCAACCGCCCCAGGCAAAAATCGAGTGTCCCTTTCAATGTATGACTCACATGTTGGCATATTGGACATGTAACTACTTATTGGGAGATGGATGTGTCATTGAAAGTTCCTGATGATTTCTGATATGTGCCATTACTTCTAATGTTCAAGAAGATCTATTATAGGTGAAGAGAACTTGAATTTAACTGACCATAGGGGTTGGTATGGTCATGATTTTTTTAGGAAAATATGAAAGACAACCAGCAGGATGGCTACAATAACAACATTCATGAGCAAACTAATGAGAAGCGTGAAGACCCAAAGATTATCCAGAATGCTGAGAAACATTATGTATATGGTCATCAAACGTCACAACTTGATAACACAATGCTAATAATGAGAATAATACAAATGATTGAGAATAGAATTACTTTTTACTTTTTTACTGTGCACAGGGGCTATTTTGTTTTTCAGAAAGCTATGTTCACTCATGTCACATTTATGTCTTGTATCTTCCATGTGACATGGTAGTATAAACCACTCTAGTGACTACCCTGTTCCTTTCATAACATTTCTGGTGATCTCCTTGTTCTTTTGTAACCCATCTCTAAGTATTATTTAGTTCCTCCCATATGATGTCTCTGGTGAACACCTTGTTCCGCTGACTGCTGCACTATGCCAATAGCACACGTCGAAGAGTCTACATATTTTATTATTATGTTCCTGTTGTGCAATATAGACATTTTGAAGCAAAGACTTCCAAGTAGAGATAATGTAGTCCAAACCATTCCGCTTGATAACTTCTCCCTTGTATGTGGGGGACCACTAGCCTAATCCAGCATCGCAGTTATACCCTTGGTGTTCCTTATTGCAGGGGTCCCCAACCGCCGGGCCGCGGACCGGGGCCGGGCCGTTGGGTGTTTAGCGCCGGTCCGCGGCACCGCCGGGAACTTTTACTCTAAACACAAGGCCCGCGGGCCGAATCCGGCCCGCTGCCTTGTGCTATGTGGCCCGCGGCGTGCCGACGCCGCTGACCACCGAAGCGATTACCAGCGAGGGCGCCGCAGCTCCCCGCTGGTAATCGCGCTGATGCCGGCGCACACTGACGTCTGTGCAGCCAGGATACTCTTCCCCGAGTCCCCTGCTCATTAGTTCCGCAGGAGAGGACTCGGGGAGGAAGCGTTCCGGGCTGACGTCAGGGCAAGCAGACAGAGAGCGACAGCAGGGAGGAGGTAAGTATATGGGTTGGGGGGCTGCCTATTATGGGGGGGGGGCTACTTATTACAGGGGAAAGGGCTGCCAATTACTGGGAGGGCTGGTTATTACTGGGGGCTACTTATTACAGGGGAAGGGGCTGCCTATTACTGGGGGGCTGGTTATTACTGGGGGGGTGGGGGCTACTTATTACAGGGGAAGGGGCTGCCCATTACTGGGGGGCTGCCTATTACGGGGGGGCTGCCTATTACTGGGCGGGGGGGGGGGACCTGCTTATTACTGGAGGGGTTGTTTACTGGGGGGGCTGCTTATTACTGGGGGGGGGGCTACTTATTACAGGGGAAGGGGCTGCCTATTACTGGGGGGGCTGCCTATTACTGGCTGGAGGGACCTGCTTATTACTGGGGGGAACCTGCTTATTACTGGGGGGGCTGCTTATTACTGGGGGGGGGGGCTGCTTATTACTGGGGGGGTGTTCTTATTACAGGGGAATGGGGTTGCTTATTACTGTGGGGGCTGGTTATTACTGGGGGGGGGGGACACCTGCGTATTACTGGGGGGGATTGCTTACTGGGGAGGGCTGCTTATTACTGGGGTGGGGTGGGGGCTACTTATTACAGGGGAAGGGGCTGCCTATTACTGGGGAGGCTGCCTATTACTGGGGAGGGGGGCTGCCGCCTAGTACTTGGGGGGGGGGGCTGCCTATTACGTGGGGGGGGGGGGCGCTGCCTATTACTGGGGGTGCTGCCTATTACTGGGGGGGGACCTGCTTATTACTGGGGGGGGGGACCTGCTTATTACTGGGAGGGGACCTGCTTATTACTGGGGGGGGACCTGCTTATTACAGGGGGGGGGGCTGCTAATTACTGAGAGGTGGGGGCTGTCTATTACTGAGGGATGGGGGCTGTCTATTACTGGGGGGGGAGATAAATTATATGCTGCCCTATGTGTGTGCTGGGGGGGGGGAGATTATACACTGCCCTATGTGTGTACTGCCAGGACATTCTAATGTCATAACTAAATAAGAATGCACTAAACTCCAACCCCCTTCATAACCCCGCCCCCTATAACCAAAGCCCCGCCCATGTCCCGCCCAACCCTGCCGGGCCTTGTAAAAATTGTCTTGCTTGAAGCCGGTCCCTGGTGCCAAAAAGGTTGGGGACCACTGCCTTATTGGATAGCCTCTCTTTAGATATCCCTGGCTTCTGCAGTGTGTTTCTGGTTATATCATAAGCTATGTGCATTAAATCTCATGTTCTTTATATGCCTGTAGCATTTTGCTTTCAGTCTAGCTTTCTGTCTGGTCATTATAGTTTACGACAGTGGTTTTCTAATCCTATTCTTGCCTTGTATCTCACATGCTTTTTCCTGTTTGTATCTACCTTGTCTTGCTTCATGCTCTGATCTGCTGATTTGGTTTTCTTGGTTCTGGCTCCTAGTGCCCTCTAATTGTTACTCATGGACCTAATGGACAGGGGTATCTGGTGTAAGGGTCAGTGTCAGGAATACATTATGGGAAGAGAAAGTGATCAATTGGGTTAGGTATTTTTACCATTTTGTTCCTGTCATCTACTGGTTTATTACTTTATTGCATTACCTACTGTTTTTGATATGTGCTTTATTTATTTGTTTGTTTTACTGTTTGGATATTACATCTGGAGGGTATCTGAGTGCTAGAAAACACTGTTAGCACCCAGGAAAGGCGATTTCTGTAGGTGAAGTCCAGATCTGTTATGCAATGTTTAACCAGTGTTGTTACATATGTCACATCTCTGGTGAACACTTTGTTCTTTCATTATGATTTGACACAGCCAAAACTAAAGGAGATCAACAGTATAAAAACCCAATTAAACAACCTTTCATTTGTCATGCTTTAGGATCACTCTGGCTATGATTTGGTATAACCTCAGTTAATCTATACTTTCCAGGCTTTCAAATCTGTGTACCACTGAGTTAAAGAGAAACATAATGTTAACAAAAATATAAATTTAAGAAGTAGAACCCACACAGTCTTAGCTACTACCATTCTATGAAATGTATTGTACACTAGCTTGTAGATTACAGTATACATAGAAATGTTGATATATTCCATCAGAATAAAAGGGAATTAAATTGGATTCAAAATGATGATATTACATCAATCCAACATAAGCGGTTTGAAAAAAGAAACATAATTCCCTTTACGAGAGTGTCACTGTTAGGGAAATATGCTGAAATTCAATTGTAAATCAGGACATGTCATGTACTGTAAATGGATTTGAACACAGAAAGCTCCAAGGAAATAATTCTCTTCATTTCAACTACCAACCTGGCTCTTGTGTTACTGAAGGCTGTTTGTTCACTGCATTATTTGTGACAATAGGGCAAAATACTGCATCCAAGCTCCGTCAAAGCCAAACATCAAGTAAGCTTCTTAGTACTAGACAAATCCAGATACTCAGTAACTGTCCAAATGCTTTCCTGTGAGGATTAGTGTAACACAGAAATTACACTTCACATCGTTATTATTGGTTTGGTTCATTCTAAGTAGAGAAAGAGCATGAAATTACATACTCTGACTTCTTGGGATCAAATAGTGCTGTTGAGAAAGGGTTTTACATCTAGAAGGTCTGATTCATGAGAGTGTCAAAGTAAACTGGGGAAGAAAGCGGTAATATTCTGTGTGGTGTGTAGAATAACATACAGTTGTAGCAGAGCTGGGTTGATCATTTAATTCAGTATTTCCCAACTGCAGTCCTCAAGGCACCCTGACAGGTCATGTTTTTAGAATATCCTATAGAGAACACCTATGGCAATGTCTGAGGCACCGACAATAATTACATTGCCTCTGCAATACTGAGGAAATCCTGAAAACATGACCTGTTGAGGTGCCGTGAGGATTGGAGTTGGGAAACACTGATTTAATAGTTTGTGGTAGTATGGTTTCACCTTTTTCCAGTTCCAGCTGATAATGAAAAGTTCTATAGTCCTCTAAAATATGCTGTGCATTAATCCCTCGCTGTTTTCAAGATCTTTGCTTAAGTCATTGAATAGGAAACCTCTATCGTTTATTTTCAAAGGATGAACACTTCTCTTGGATATATGTTCATTATTCACTACCTAGCTAGCATTTAAAAGACCTAGACCCCATGCAATCAAATGGCTAAGGCCTCCTGAACTTGGTCCCTTATCTCCCACACTCCATCTTGTACCCCATGATACACATTTGATTGGTGGCAGACAGTTAACTAGTTTTGGTCTACTTTGTGGACTCCTTTACTACACTACAATCTGTATTGCCCTGGCGGTGGTCTTGGCAAAACGACAAATCAAGCACTTGTCCAGGACAGATCTTCAATCTCTGAAAATATACAAGGAAGGTTCCATTCATTGGCCACAAGCAGAGTGTATTGAAATTATATTAGTAAACTGTATAACTTTTGATTACACAATAAATATATATTATTTACTAATCTTGAAATCCCATCTGGTCCCATCCCATTTACTATTGAGTGTCAATTACTTGTGCGGCACTTCCCTCTCCAGAGCAATGGGTGCAAATTGGTCCATAAATACCTGGCAAATATCTTGTCTTGAGTGGCAAAACCTGGCACCATAATGGGGGACCTTTGATATTTCCTATGGGGCCCTTTTCGTTAATATACGTAACATAAAAAAAATATTCCTATACTTAGGTGAGCCCTCTCAAATATGCTATAGCTGCTGTTACATCCATTAGACATAGAGCGCAGGTTTTAGTGGGGAATCTTGCTATATTTTTGTGGAAATCAAACAACTGTCCAAATATTTGACTATTCTTTTATGAGAAAATAAACGCAATTTCCATGAAACCAGCAAGATTTTCCCTGATAGTTGGAAGTCACTGAGCTATTAAATAACACACATATACAGAATATGATTAATAGTATTTTGCTAAACTGTGTTTTCTCTCTGTAATTCTCCATAGCTCATTTCATGCCTTTCAAATAGATTATAATGGGTTTCTAGCTGAAATTCTCCCATGTACAATAAGTTTCCATTTCAATAAGTCTGTGCAGTTAATTTCCAAAATTCAAATGTTCTGTACCTTTTGTCTTAGAATTGTGTGCTTTCCTTGAATGAGTTCTTTCCATTGCTCTTTAGAATTAAGCATTGCCTGATTCACCTCAGTCATTTACTACTGTAATAGTGTACTCAGTGTGGGCTTAAAGGAAAACTCCATTGTTATGGTAAAATTATAAAACAGGACTGATCCATCAGTATAGAAATAAAATCTACAATCTAGCAACATATCATGTATATTAAAGGGATACAGGGCCATCCTTTGGGGTGTGCCACCTGTGCTGCCGCTCTACCCAGATGAAGGGAGTGCCACAAGGCGTCCTCTTCTGATCCAGGGCTGCCCACTCTTCAATTAGTACTCTGGCAGTTGGAAAGGGTTAATGGCTTTATTACTCAAACAAGGTCTGCAGTCTGTTCTGCCACCCTGAGGCCCAATGCACACGAGTGGGCATCCACCTACGGATTTCAGAAAATGATTCTTCATGCACATGAGCGGAAACCAATTACAGTTTACACTCGTGCATGACAAATCAGAGCATGCTCCATTTTGCTGTGGTTCCCACAAAGGCGACTCCCATTGAAGTCAATGGAAGCTGTCCGACCAACAGCCGATCCACAATTGAAATTGAGGATGGACCACGGATTCCGCGGGAAGAGCAGGAGATTTTTTTTTAAAATCTTTACTGCGCATGTCCACCAGTGCGACAGTCGGCACATCCACACACATCTGCAGAAGAGAAGAAAGAAGACACGGACAGGTATGCAGGGTCACCGAAGCCTAGCAGGAAAGGCTGTTATCCTAACACTCATACGTCTAGGGGAGCCCAGCTACATTTCCAAAAAGCTGTTGATTGCTCTGCAGCCAAAGGCTCATACGTTGCTGACCCCACAAAATCTGAAGCCAGGCAAGTTCATGTGTGACAATCTGGCCAACCTGCAAGCAGCCTTTCACCTCGGAAATCTAACATATGTACCTTGCCTGGTGCATGTGATGGACCTGGTAGTGCAGCACCTCCTAAACAATTATTCCAGTTTGCATCCTCTGCTGGAAATGGCCAGGACCCCTCGTCTGGTGAAGGTGCAACGACAGTTCATGCTATCACCCAACCATCTCATCTGTGATGTGCCTGCATGGTGGAATTCCACATTGCATATGTTGAAGAGGCTAATCCAGCAGCAGAGAGTGACCATAGAGTAGCAGATGGTGTATGCTACTAGTAGACACTGTATGGAGTGGCTGCGTATCAATAACGTGTGTGCTGTTTTAGCCTGCTTTGAGGTAGCAATGAAAATGGTCAGTCGTGATGATGCACTGCTCAGTATTACCATCACTGTTGTCTGCCTGCTGGAACAGATGCACAGGGCCTCATTAACAATTATGTGTTGTTGTCATAGGAAGGGGAGGAAGGGATTCCAGTCCACCAACTGTTTGGCCTATCCGCCATTGCTGAGCAGCGCAAAGTGTGGGGCTTTGAACAAGAGGGGGGGGGGGGCATTTTCTCAAACACGTTTCTCCATCCATGAGAGAAGCATAGAAGAGGAGGAAAATGAGCGGGATAAATATATGACTAGAAGCAGGAGAAGGGGCTACACAATGTTCTTTTCATCCATCTCTAACCCCAGCTATTCTACGTGCATGGCAAAGCCTGATGGAGGACACTCTTAGGCCTGACCCAGAGCAATGTAGGCCATAACCTTTAAGCACTTTGAGGCATATGAGTGCTTTTATGCTGAAGTGCTTTCAGAAGGACCATTGCATAGTCCGCATCAACAAATCAGATCATTACTGTGTGGCTATACTCCTTGATCCCAGCGGCAAGGCCAGAATAACAAATTTCATTCTGGCAGTGGAGAGGGACTTAAAATGCAGCAGTATCAACACAGACTGTTTCCACACGGCCGTGGGTATGCATCCACAATGGATCACAGCTCTGCAGCTCACGGTGGATGAGCTGGAAGCCGCCGCATCAGGGCCATCACCATTGGCAAGAGAAGTCTTTGTAGAAATGTTTTTTCCTGGTGCAGACTGCAGCAAAAGAACTGGGTAAAACTGACAGTTATAAGCAGCACTTATCTACAATGGTGCAAAAGTATATCAGCTGCCGCATGGATGTACTCAGACATGGTGTTGGCCTCTCTGACTTCTGGATGTCTAAGCTGGATGAGTTGTCAGAGCTTGTACAACAAGCTTTAGAGGTACTTGCCTGCCCCACTGCCAGTGTGCCATCAGAAAGGGTGTTCAGCACAGCTGAGGGTGTGATAACTGACAGACGCATCTCTCTGGCCACAGACAATGGGGGTTGCCTGACGTTTTAAAAAAGGAACCAGGCATGGATTTCACCTGACTTCTGCCCCCCTATGGCATATTCCACTGGCAATTGTTACTCACATATAACTGAACATAGAATGATTTTAAAGACCACACTGTGCTGCTGCTGCTGCTGCTATCCTTCTTCTGCTTCCATCATGTTTACTTTAGCTACTTCCCCCCAAATGAAAAATATCTGCAAGGTCCTGTTGCTGCCGGAGGTGGTAGAACTGCTGCTGCTCTCCCTCTCCTGTTACCTCATCCCCCTCCTTCTCCCAAATCAAAACTTTACTACAGCTTTTTCTTGGAGAAGGCCCGAGCTTGGCTATTATGTTCATGTTGGCCCTTTGCAAACTCTATGACATTGCTTTTAAAACAAGAAGCACACCTGCTGTTTTACATAGAAAAACATGTTGGTAGCTTTGCAGTTGTTCCTTGGAGAAGGTCTGTACTTGAGAGATTTGATCAAGTTTTATACCAAGGACATTGCATTATTTAATGTGGTTGGAGTATTTATTATAGGAATGTATACGTCTGATAGTAAATCTATTTTGAGTGCTGTTGCTACTTTTTGGTTTCTGCTTCTATTGTATGTTGCAGCTGTGGTTTAACGTGCACCTATACATGTCTATTGGGAAGTGCTGACCTATTTTATCCTTTTTTTCTACAAATATTGTGGAGTTGTGGCTGCCTCCACCTGGTTGTGCATGCCCCCGCCCGTTTACCTTCTGTCCCTCCTATTGGACCGTATAAATGGTATTCTACTTTCCCTTGTTTTATTTGTAGGCTTAGTCCCAAGAGAGAAGCATCCTTATAGGAAGGTACCCATCTTTCACAGGTTAAGATTAAACCACCTGGTATTAGCATTAGGACCCATCTGAAAGCCTGGTCACCTGGATGTAGGTAGATGGGCCAATATGATTTGATCAAATTATATATCAAGAACCTTACATTATTTAATGTGGTTAGAGTATTTATTATAGGAATGTATACTTCTGATAGTAAATGTATTTTGAGTGCTGTTGCCACTTTTTGGTTTCTGCTCCAATTGTATGCTGCAGCCATGTTTTAACGTCCACCTAAAGATTTCTATTGGGAAGTGCTGACCTGTTTTATCCTTTTTTTCTGTGCTTGAGTGTTGTCTTCACCTGGCAGAATTTCTCCATGCAACATTTATGACATTCCTTTTGAAACAAGCCACACACGTGCAGTCTTGTGTAGCAACATTTTTGGCACCTATATAGCTTCCTTACAGCATGTCCATACTAGAGTTTCCATAACAGCCATAGAAGTGGATGGAGGTGTCACAGCGCTTTAGGTACTTACTAGTTCTGGGTGCGAGCATGGGTCCAGCCTGACGCCACAGTGCCAACAACAGACCATATGGTGCGCCTGTCGGTGTAGTCACAGTGTATTTTGGTGCTTGATGTTGTGGGAAAAATATCTCCCTATCTGTAATGTTACCTATGGGCAGTCTGGGCTGTTTATCCCTTCAGCCAGCAATTCAAGTTGTCTGGAGGGTTTCTTAACCCCTTAACGACCAGCCCATAGTGTTTTTACGTCCTCCCGAAGTGGGCTCTATTCTCTGAGGACGTAAAAACATGCTTCCTGCAGAGAATAGTGCCCCTCGGGCTGTGGACGTGACAGCTCCATGCTGTCGGTGTCCGCAGGTAGCTGACAGCATGGAGCTGTCATCCCGGGCTGTTCGGAGCCCCCCCCGGCATTGCGATCGGCGCTATGCAATGGATAGCGCCGATCGCAAAAAAAGTAAATAAACGTACATAAAAGTTAAAGATTCAGCTGCTCTGATGGATCGGATCCATCGGAGCAGCTGAAATTACTCACCCAGGTCTGGCACGCTGCTCCCCGCTCTCCTGCCGCTCCGGGGCCCGAAGCCGGTCTTCTGCGCATGCGCGCCAGGCGGCATTACGTCAGCCGCATGCGCAGAAGGCCCGGCGGCGCGGGAGATTTAAAATCTCCTGGCTCCCGGCTCCTGTAGGTAGCCGGGAGGCAGGAGATGTCAGCGGGGACTGCGGTGAGCGGTCCCCGGTACCGCGATCGCCGTTATCCAATGGTTAGCGGCGATCGCGAAAAAGTTAAAAAAAAGTTTAAAAAAAGTCAGTTTCACCTCCCCTCATGGATCGGATCCATGAGGGGAGGTGAAAATACTCACCCCCAGTCCTCAGCGGTGTCCCGATGTCCCGGGACCCGAATCCCCGTCTGCGCATGCGCGCCCGATGATTGACATCGGGCGCGTGAACAGACGGGCTCGAGCCCCGGGAAATTTAAAATCCCTCTGCTTCTGGCTGCCATGTGTAGCTGGGAGCAGAGAGATTATACCGGGGACATGATCACTGTCATCCAATGGATGACAGTGATCATGTAAAGTGAGAAAAAAGTGTAAAAAAGTAAAAAAAAAAAAAAGTAAAAAAAAGTTTTTAAAAGTTTAAAAAGCGTACGTTTCATCTCCCCTCATGGATCATATCCGTGAGGGAGGATGAAAGTACGTACCTAAGGCCCCCAGATTTATCCGCGGACCTTACCACAGCTTCTGCACACGCGCCCGTCGCCAAAATGGCGGGCGCATGCGCAAAAGCTGTGGATTGCCAGGATAATTTAAATTCTCCCTGCTCCTGGCTACAAAACGTAGCCAAGAGCATGGAGATTTAATGGGGGTCCGCGGTGAGCGGTTCCTGGTCACGTGTTCGCCATTATCCAATAATGGCGATCACGTAAAAGTTAAAAAAAAAATTTGAAGTTTCATCTCCCCTCACTGATGCGATCGGTGAGAGGAGATGAATCTTTTTACCGGAGGCCTCCGTATTTGAATCCCGACGCGATCTTCCTCCGTGGACCTTCCAGGATTCTGCACATGCGATTGCCGGCAAAAAGCCGGACACATGCGCAGGAGTCAGGGAGCCCAGGAAATTTAAAATCTCCTTGCTCCCAGCGACCAACGGTCACAGAGAGCCTGGAGCAGTGACCAGGGGCCTCGTTGAGCGGTCCCCGGTCACGTGATAAAAAGGTAGCGATCTACCTTAGGCCGGTCTCACATGACCGGATAGGAATGACGGATTCCGCATGCGTCTGATCCGCGGTAATACGCAGATCAATCGCATTGGATTACACAATTCCGCTCACATTAGCGGGTCAGAATTGTGTTATCCACTCGCAGAAAAGAGAACGCAGCAGGTTCTATTTTACTGCGGATATCGGCAACATAGAGCCCATTGTGCTCCATGGTCGTGGATATACCCGCAGCCCATACGCAACTACATTGTATACGGGCTGCGGGTACCCGCGTCATCGCTAAGCGATGGTGCGGGAAATACAAACAAAGGTGTACTGTGCATGACCGCCTGTGTGAGTAGGCAGTTATGCGCAGTACATTACGCAGCCGTACGCAGGGTCACAGCCGGGCTCACAGATGGGATCCGCTGTGGGCCTCCGCAAGCGGATTCCGCCTGCACCCGCGTGAGCCCGGCGTTATTCAGACCGCTACCTGTGATACGTATTTTACAAGAAGCCCCGGGAACGCTCGCTTTCCTGCAGTTCCAGGAGCACCTTGTTGAGCGCCTTCTGTGTGAGACCGCCGCACCTCATCAAGCTTACGGAGACTCACGGAACGCCACTTTTTACACCCCATACCCGCCACTGAGGTCATGAAATACCCCCAAAAAGCATGAGAGGAGGGGGGGGATACCCGGTTTTATTGCCCCATGGGCCCATTCAACCAGCCTCCGTAATTACCCCTGTCTTCGGAAATACTACACAGTTCACATTTTTACTTTTATCTAAGATTTGCGAACGCCAAAAAGGGCGCTGAGGGGGAGGGGGGGATTTTTAGGGAGTCAATCTTTATTCTGTACAAATAAGCAATGGGGCCTGGAATTTATTCAGTTGTGCCCTAAAATCCAACAGGTGTTCCGTCCTTTATAGGCCTTGCCATGCGTCCTGTAAGTAGATTAGGGCCACAATGGGTATGTTTCTGAACTCGGGACAAACGGGGGTATCCATTTTGGGGTGAACGTCTTCATTCCTATGTGCACTGTACAAAAAAACTGTTTTTAAATTGAAAAAATTGCCAAAAAAATTGAAAATCGTAACTTTTTCCTTCTGCTTTGCTTAGATTCATTCAAATACTGTGGGGTCAAAATACGCAGTACACCCCTAGATGAATTCGTTAAGGGGTCTAGTTTTCAAAATGGGGTCATTTGAGGGGGTTCTTTATAGTTTTGGCCGCTCAATGGCTCTATAAGTGGGCAATGGGGCCTGGAATTTATTCAGCTGTACCCTGAAATCCAACGGGTATTCCTTTCATTGTAGGCCTAGCCATGGGTCCTGTAAGTCTATTAGGGCCACAATGGGTATGTTTCTGAACACGGGACAAACAGGGGTATCCATTTTGGGGTGAAAGCCTTCATTTATATGTGTGCTGTACAAAAAAAACTGTTTTTAAATTGACACAATAGCCCAAAAAATGAAAATCCTATTTTTTTCCTTTTGCTTTGCTTAAATTTATTCAAAAACTGTGGGGTCAAAATATGCAGTACATCCCTAGATAAATTCGTTAAGGGGTCTAGTTTTCAAAATGGGGTCATTTGTGGGGGTTCTATATGGTTTTGGGCGCTCAAGAACTCTACAAGTGGGCAATGGGGCCTAAAAGGACTTCAAGCAAAATCTATGTTCTGAAAGCCACCGATTACTCCTTTTATTTTGGGCCCCGTTGTGCATGCGGAAATAAGATTAGGGCCACAATGGGTATATTTCTGAAAACAGCACAAACAGGGGTATCCATTTTGGGGTGTAAGTCTTCCTTCATATGTGTGCTGTACAAAAAAAGCTGTTTTTAAAATGACAGAATTGCCAAAAAAACAAAAATCCTAATTTTTTCCTTTTGCTTTGCTTGAATTTATTCAAAAACTGTGGGGTCAAAATGCGCAGTACACCCTTAGATAAATTCGTTAAGGAGTCTAGTTTTCAAAATGGGGTCATTTGTGGGGGTTCTCTATGGTTTTGGGCGCTCAAGAACTCTACAAGTGGGCAATGGGGCCTAAAAGGACTTCAAGCAAAATTTGTGTTCCGAAAGCCACCGGTCGCTCCTTTCATTTTGGGCTCCGTTGTGTATCCAGACATAAGATTAGGGCCACAATGGGTATGTCTCTGAACACGGGACAAACAGGGGTATCCATTTTTGGGTGCAAGTCTTCCTTCATATGTGTGCTGTACAAAAAAAGCTGTTTTTAAAATGACAGAATTGCCGAAAAAACGAAAATCACAATTTTTTCCTTTTGCTTGGTTTGAATTCATTCAAAAACTGTGGGGTCAAAATATGCAGTACACCCCTAGATAAATTCCTTAAGGGGTCTAGTTTTCAAAATGGGGTCATTTGTGGGGGTTTTCTATGGTTTTGGGCGCTCAAGAACTCTACATGTGTGCTATGGGGCCTAAAAGGACTTCAAGCAAAATTTCTGTTTTGAAAGACACTGACTACTCCTTTCATTTTGGGCCCCGTTGTGGACTCAGATATAACAATAGGGCCACAATGGGTATATTTCTGAACACGGCAGAAATAGGGGTATCCATTTTGGGGTGTAAATCCTGATTTTCATGTAAACTATAGGAAAAAATTATGTCTTTAAAATGACAGATTTGCAAAAATATGAAATTTTACTTTTTCTCCTCTAAATTGAATTAATTCCTGAAAAAAAACTGTGGGGTCAAAATACTCATGACACCCCTCAGTGAATACATTAAGGGGTGTAGTTTTTAAAATGAGGTCATTTGGGGGGGTATCTATTATTCTGACACTCATGAGCCTTTCCAATCTCGGCTTGGTATAGGAAAACAAAGTGTTCCTCAAAATGCTAAAAAGTAATGTTAAATTTGTACGTCTCCTAAATAGTTAAAAAAAAACGAAAGTTTTTCCAATGTGCGCCCAAAATAAAGTAAACGGGTGGAAATATAAATCTTAGCAAAAATTTCTATATTATGTTTGCACATATTTAAGATATTGCAGTTGGAAATGTGAAAAAATGACGATTTTTTCAAAATTTTCCCAATTTTGGCGCTTTTAATAAATAAACACAATTTCTATCGGTCTATTTTTTCCGCCTAAATGAAGCACAACATGTGGCGAAAAAACAATGTCAGAATCGCTTGGATATGCAAAACCTTTCTGGTGTTTTTCCATGTTAAAGTGACACATGTCAGATTTGCAAAATTTGGCCTGGTCATTAAGGCGCAAACAGGCTTGGTCACTAAGGGGTTAAACCGGTCCTGGGTTTCTGGGGATGCGGTTATACTTTCTGTATTCTGGTTGGTTTCAGTTTTGGAGAGTTTTCTTGCTTTGCCGTCATGTGGCTTTCTCTAGCATGTTCTTTTGCATCTTTGATTGTGGTACCTGTGAGTTTGAAGTCGTTATGCCTTTTTGCTATACCTCCTTCATTTTATCTTAGCTATCTGTATTTTCCTTCCCTCTGTAGCGCCTAACTTCCATTTCAGTCTTGTCCTGTCATCCCAGTGCTCTCTCACTTTCTGTTCGGTTTGCCCTTAAGGACAACTATGGAATCTAGTATGGTTTCAGACATTGGCTAGACCTTGTCTGGGCTGTAGCCCAGCTTTAGGTAGGGTCAGATTCCAATTTCCCCATCCTGCGTATTTTCGATTTGTTCCGCCTGGACTACCTCTCTGATACTTCGTATGCCTTCCAACCTTCAGTCTGTGGGACAGTGAGTTGGTCTGTTCATTAACAAGTCAGATGTAACTGGTGGTTAAGCAAACAGCATAATAAAGCCTGCTTAGCTATTTCTCTAACTCCCCAGTTATGGAAACAGCATAGCTCATTGTGTTACACTGTTTGTGCAACTCCCATTGACTTCGAAACAACACAAACTGAGTTGCACTGAGTTAGTTCCGGTGTTCCCATTACAGCCATACTTGGCTGAAATGAGAGCGCTTATTTAATGTTAGATCATTACTTCTTTTGACACAATCATCTACACAGGAGGCTGTGACACTATTGTAACTGATCGATTGACTGAGTCACTGTAATAAGCCGTGGCAATCCTTGAGCAGCTACTGGAGGGAGAAATAAAATTTTTCTGACATGCCATGGCCCCTTCATTGTAATGATTGATGGTGGTCAGTGGACATGGACTCTCACTGATGACATCATATTAGAATTAACATAATGCATATGACATCATATTAGAATTAACATAATGCAAGGGGTTGTCTATGATGGTCAAAAAAGTCTTCTTCCTTTTCTAGAAACACCACCACTCCTGTCTATGGGTTGCATTAGGTTCAGCAATTAAGCAACAATTCCAGATACGACCTAGGAACAGGAGTTTCTAGAAAAAAAATTTAGGTCTTTTTGTCTAATTTATTTCTCTTTGCGCATCATCAGATAAATCAGAAAAATTTAGGACCAACTCAGATGCCCTCACTGTTATTTTAAAGCATAGGGCTAATTCTGCCGTGCAACCTGGCAGAAAAAGTTATTTTCCTTATAGCACCACCAAAGGTGAAATTAAGTATTGTATATCAATTAAAATAATTTGGTCACCCATAGACATTGTGGGTCCTCTATTGTGCGAGATACTCTTTATAGTTGATCTCTGGCTAATAGAAGGGGTACTCAAGATCCTCAGAAATCCCTGATATTTTATTGTAATAGGCTTTCTAAACCAGATGTCTTCTTTAAAACGTAACTAAGGTGTTTTAAAACTTCTGACAGGTCACAGTGACATGTCATAAGTTTTGATCGATGGGGTTCTGGGTGCTGAGGTCCACACTAATCACTAAAATGACAGGCAGAAGTGCTCATCTAAAGGCTTTGC
The DNA here is from genome assembly GCF_035609145.1 of Eleutherodactylus coqui. Lineage (NCBI taxonomy): Eukaryota > Metazoa > Chordata > Amphibia > Anura > Eleutherodactylidae > Eleutherodactylus > Eleutherodactylus coqui. The sequence continues at coordinate 102,560,672 of NC_089842.1, read as the reverse complement.
CCTTAGGCTGTAATTGCGAGTGCTGTACAGACTCCGTACACTGTCTTTGGAGCATATACACTTCAAAAAAAGCTGGAAATAGCCGAATATGGACAGTGCTCATATGAGCACTTCTGCTCAGCAACCGGACCCCCACTGATCAAAACCTCTGACATGTCACAGTGACGTGAGAAGTCTTTAAAAAGTTTAGTTACACTATGAAAACAGAGTATTTGTCTATAACGGTCAGGATTCTGGAAATGCTGGTCAATAATCTCTCTACGGCCTCTTTCTCACGAGCAACATTTTGACGTTCAGATAGCCGCGCCAAAAATTGAGACTATCGGAGCATAAAATCGCATGAACGATGAATAATCTTTGCAATTTTAGCATCCATTCACACAGCTGGCTGCAGTAAAAATAAAGCTGCAGCCCCGAAATCCCTCGGTCGACAAAACTACTTTAAATGACTTAAATGCCTCAAGTAGAGGCACCTGTCACTGCTTAGCAGCGCTAGCCTGCGCTAAACTCCCTCCCCCTCCCCTTTTTGGACGGGGTTCCCATAGGTTCCCAGGGAGACTATGGAGTCTCCTGCATTGTGCCATCAAAAGATAGAGCTGATGCTGCAAGAAATGTTGGTGTTAAAAGAACGTGCTCATGTCATATCTTTTTGTGGTGTGATTTATTTTTTTTTTTAAACATGTCAAAAAATAGTTCATCTGAAGCAATCCATAGAAAACCATTGGTTCTATTAGATGCGCCAACATTGCGTTAAAATGATACTCGTGTGAAAGAGCCCTAAAGAGCTGTAAAGTAGATCGATGTTGGACCTACTATATATTGAATGATGGGTTTTCATTAAAGGGGTTGTCCCGCGAAAGCAAGTGGGGTTATACACTTCTGTATGGCCATATTAATGCACTTTGTAATATACATCGTGCATTAAATATGAGCTATACAGAAGTTATATACTCACCTTCCCTGCGCTGGCGTTCCCGTCTCCATGGTGCCGTCTAATTTCAGCATCTAATCGCCCGATTAAACGCGCTTGCGCAGAAGGGTCTTCTCCCTTCTGGTCGGTCCGGGCACGAGCGGCGATCTGGCTCCGCCCCTTCTACGCGTCATCGCGTAGCTCCGCCCCATCACGTGTGCCAATTCCAGCCAATCAGGAGGCTGGAATCGGCAATGGACTGTGGGAGAAGACCCGCGGTGCATCGTGGGTGAAGATCCCGGCGGCCATCTTGGAGGAAAAGAAGGAAGAAGTTGCAGAGAGGGGATTCGGGTAAGTAAAAATTTTTTTTTAATTTCAACACATCCCTTGGGTTTGTCCTGCGCTGAACGGGGGGCCTATGCAAAAAAAAAAACCCGTTTCGGCACGGGACAACCCCTTTAATTCTAAGGAAAAATGTTCCATGATCATTTATTTCATTATACCCCAGACAACAATGGGGCTTATTTACTAATGACAATACAACACTTTTCTGGTGCAAATTACTCCAAACATCTTTATGATATACTTTGTATCACATTTACTATGTATTTTTAGATCATTTTTCCAACTTGTCTGAAAAAAGGGCGTGACCTAAATCACAGCAAAAATGTTGCCAAAATGTTGGCGCAATTTTTGGCATAAACTAAGCCAACCAATAGGTGCTCTAAACCCATGCTAGACAGTCTTAAAATGTTACCGATTTGTCATTCAGTAGTGCCACTATGATAAATCTGGCTCTCTTTAAGACGGTATAACGTTTAGACAGTATTAGTAAATAAGCCCAAATGTTTCTAAATTCCTATTTCCTCGATAGAATTTAGATACATTCTGCAGTTTTTTGGATTGATTTAAATTTCAGAGCTATCAAATTAGGGCACACAATTAACCTATCACTGTTTATCTTCCCAGAAGTGCTATTCCTATCAAACTGTCTCGATGTAGAAGTGATTTGGAGTTGTTTAGCATTGTGAATAATGCCACATTAATATAATGTATATTGCTCTTTCCGCTCACAAAACTGCATGGGATTGTAATACGATTAATGAAAAGGGAATAATGCAGCTCCGTCTTTTTTTAGTTTTGTAGAGAATTAGTCTACAGAATGTCAAAGTAAAACCAGTTTGATAGAAAGATGAGAAACATAGATGGGTAACCTTATAGTAACTGGGTAACTCAGGTTCTATTTAGTATCCTAGGGTCTGTTTAAGAGTGTAGCTACACCTTCGAAAAATGTTGGGTATAGAGTCAGTAACTGTAAAGTCCAATAACTTTATTATACAGTATATTTAATTTATCTTTCTGCCATTGTCATGTATTTTTTGAGTTAGCTTCTACTTAGAAACCATCAACAAGCTGGGTTGGTTCTGTTGTTTTATCTCATAAATTAATTTGTATTCTAATGGCAGTGAACCTGAATACCCAAACCAGAGCAGATTATTAATGGGGTTGTCAAAGATACTGCAGCATCCCGTAGGGTGACCCCGGCCACAGGGCATAAGTTGAGGAGCGGGGAGGGTAAGATGCTGGCTTGTCACGGCGGCACTTACCATGCTCCCTCCTGGAGGGACGCACGTAGCAAGGGCAGTGCTGGGCCTCTTCCGGACACCCCTAGGAGAGGGATTCCCAATAAATGGTAGAACAGGGATAGTGGTTGTCACGTATGATGCCACCATTCTAATATACCAGAATGATCTTCGGTGAAGAATAAATGCGCCGCAGACAGATATAACATACCTCAGGTCCCTAGGAACAGTCAGGGCCTGGAACAACTTTACTTAAACAAACTTCAGCAATACAAGGCAAAGTAGACAATCTTCGAAGTGCAGGCATTTAGACAAACTTGATTAGGAGTACCTCCATACGGCGATCCCAGGCTTCAGGATGCCCATGTGTAAACAATTGAAGACGCGTACCTCCACCCAGTGGTCCCAGGCTTCAGGACACTTGAACGTGAACAATTGAAGAAGAGTACCTCCACCCGGCGGTCCCAGACTTCAGGACACTTGAGTGTGAACAATTAATAAGAGTACCTCTGCACTGGGCCCTTGGGGAAAACTCCACTTACTTTTTTCTCACGCTCTCTCTCCAATTGGGGCTCACACCTCTTTCATGCTAAATCAAGCAGTCCAGGGAAACTCTCCTCCTCTTCCATTCTTCACTACATGAGGGTTAAAGGTACCCTCATGTAGCTGGCACTCTTTTATCAGGAACCCAGAAGACATGGACCTCTTTCCACTCTCAGACACTCCTATTATACTCTCACGCATACCATGTGACATAACATAAATTGATACATTCACAGGCAATCTGTAGGTTCTTACAAACACTTAATCCATCACATGCTGCAGCTATGCAATACACATAACAGAATGGCTAGACAGATTTGCATAGCCAACCACCACGCCTGTAATGGTTTGGCCGATGGAAGTCACAGCAGATAACATCTTTAGACAAAGGTGATAGGCGTTATGCCCGTAGGAGTCTGCAGGCGCAGGTAACTCCTCTCCTCAATTAGTCTTGATAGGGGGGTCCTCCCCCCTACTTCTTGTCATCCATGGTGTGGTCTTTTTAGTGCCAATGATCTTGTTTTGTCAGGAGTGAGCTGGAGAGAAGAAAGTGTTGGTATTTGGGTACCATTTTGAGCAGTCTGTGACAGAATGTGGCGTGCAAACATTTGTAATCCATTAAAATATTGTACATTTTTATATTTCTTTCTTCTGGATGGTATTTCTGCGGTAATGCAGGCAGGATAATGCGGCGCAGAGGATTCTATCCTGTTCGTGATGCTAGAATTGCAGATTGTGTGCGCGGGTGCCTCGTGCGAATTCCGCAATTCAAATCCGCCCATGGACATGAGGCCTAAGAATGTGCGGATTTTGATGTAAAATTAAAAATAGAAGAATTCTGCAGGTAAACCGCATTAACTGCATTGGCGCGGAATTGCCTGCAGAATTCTGCCATTTTCAATTCTGCATCAAAATCCACACATTCGTAGTGCAGATTTTGGTGCCACATATTTTGCAGGAGGACTGCTGTGAAATATTCTGTCTCATGCAAAAGCCCCCTTAGTGGTCTCATGTTGTACACGGTTTCCTGTGCAGCTCCATGGCTAATGGTACTGTAGTCCCACACCACATCAGCACTTGACTGGCGTGGGACTACAAGATCATGGGATCTGGAGTGGTAGGGAATTTAATTGATGTGTATAAATTAGTTTGATATTTTAGCCCATATGCAGCTTATCAAACTGAAACCAAATTGAAAACATTGACGACCACTTTAATATTTTCATCCATAGAGCAGACTAATGGAAAACAGTTGTCTAATGAGAGACAACCCCTTCCAGCTTGGTGGCACCAGAGTTATTAGCTGATTGTCACAGATCCGGAACCCCTGGTAAACATTTTGCAAGATAAAATGGCAACTAGCCTGATGAATATAGTATTACATGAGACTATTCAGATGACACATGGGCAGTAGAACCCCAACCATCGGGAATGGAGGTCCACAGCGTACGGAAAGGGGGAATTAGTGAGACCCTTTTAAAAAACCATGGTCTGGAGTAATGGATGGTATAATGGCATTTTCCTTAGTGGTCTAGGGTAGGGGGCGGGTCGGCAATAATAACTGATTTAACAGCCACGCAGTTCCCTCTATTGTGAAGCAGATCCCTTAATAAGCTTATCTTTTAAGGAAACAGTCAGGAGATTCTGCCACAATGACTTTGACCCATAAGACATGCAGTACACACTTTTTAGCAAGTTTATTTTCTTTCTAACACTGAGCTTTATAATCCAAAATATATCATAGTTATCTTTTATATTACCCAATTCGTATAAATATGAGTTCATGAGACAAACAACCTTCTCTACAGAGCTTTTGTTATAAGAACACAGAGAATGATCATTGTAATGAATTGTAGCAGTGAGTGAGACATTTCTAAATGTCGTCCTCCATTTAGCAGCGCAGCGAGTCACGGTCTGTTTTAGTTGATTTGTATTTATTACGGATAAAGCGTTATTGTTTGTGGTAGTTGTCAATTACACAATATGGACAAAATGTTCAAGTGTCTATTGCTCTTGTAATGTTTCTAGCTATGTTACATTGTGCCAAAAGCAACATCTGAATCTCTGCTAATGTTCAGACTAATTGAGCCGGTCATTCTTTCTCTCAGTTAAAATAATGTGCAAACATCTAATCTGTCATTTACACAAAGCTTTAATTGAAACCTTGACTCATTGGATAAATCATTGTAAATGAGGTTAAAGGGGTAATCCAGGCACCACCTGCCAAGATAAACTGGGGTTGGAGTGGAAGCACTGCTCCGACCCCTGTGTAGTGGCCAGTGCTTATAATTGCAGGCGCAGCTCTCATTGAAATCAATGGGACCCCAGCCTGCAATTACAAGAGCAGTTCCTATTAATTTCAATGAGAGTTGCGCTTGCAATTACGAATACCGGCTACCGCTCCGACCTTGGTGTATCTAATGTGTATAAACCAGCAAAGGGAAACCAATAACAGTGTGATTCATTTAAAGATAAAGTGGTATTCTCACCTTAGCCAAACATGGCTGAGATGGGCATGCAGTTCTGCTAGACGTGGACACCGCTGACTGTGGTTACAGAAACAGACGTACTGGTGGTTCTACTCCATTTTTGTAACTCCCATAGAAGTGAAAGTGAGTTACATATATAGCGTAACATCCAAAGAATGACAGGCACACACTGCAAGATATAGATGTGCAGCGTCCCATAGGGTCACCCCGCACACATCGCATGCACTGAGGAGCTGGGAGGGCAAGATGCTGGCTTGTCATGGCGGCACTTACCACGCTCCCTCCTGGAGCGACGCACGGGCATGAACATCGGCAGGGAAATAACCGAGCCGCAGAAAAGGTTATAGTACCTCAGCTCCCTGGGAACAGTCAGGGCCTGGAATAACTTTACTTGGCAATAACTTTAAATGATACAAGGCAAAAATCAGCAGTATTCCAAGTGCAGGCGAAATTATATTTATATATATATATATATATATATATACACAGAAAGACTTGATGATGATGAGTACCTTCACACAGCAATTCCAGCCTTCAGGACGCCTGTGTATGTGACAACCATAAACAAGTACCTCCACCCAGCGGTCCCAGGCTTCAGGATGCTTGGGTGTGAACAGTTGAGGAAAAAGAAAGAGTACCTCTGCACGGGACTTTGAGAAAGTTTTGCTCACTGACTGCTCACTCTCTCTCTTGGGGGCTCACTCCATCTTCATTACAGCAACAAGCACTCTGGAAAACCTCTCAATGCTTCACTACATAAGGGCTGAAGGTGCCCCCATGTAGCTGGACCTCCTCAATCCGACTCCAGAAGACATGGACTCCTTTCCCGCTCTCAAGCACTCACATTTATAGCCTCACTCATACCCCATGACAGGACAGAATTGTTACATTTACAGTCAGCTCACACTTTGCAGACATTACCCGTCACTTGCTGCAGCTGTGCAATACAGATAACAGAATGACAAGACAGTTTTGCACAGAGCATCTACATAAAACAGACATATATGACATTATGGAGGGGGCCAGGAAAGCATGTACTGGGCCACTACAGATGCAAAATAGTGTCCGTTTTTTACATATGCAACAGATATGCAGAATTGCAATGATTTGAGCAAAGCCCTTTTCATGTCATCTTATAGGCGATCTTTGGTCCGTCTTCCTTGCTTGTACAGCTGCTTAAAAAAACTTTGCCAGAAACACTGCAGTTCTGCATATAAACCAACACTATTTTTGCATCTATATCTTAGAGTGTGCTCGCCATTTTTTGTATACTATTCTGACATGATCTGTAGACAGTCTAGCTCTGATCATAGCACCAGGTTTTACAACCAGTAGGGATTGTGCTGCCATTTGGTTGCTTTGCTACATATACAGTGTAGCACAGGACTAAGTTCTGGGATACAGAAACAGTATAGTTTGCTGTGCTGTTTTTCCAACTCCCAAACATTTCTATGGGAGTTACAGAAATAACGGATGTTTCCATAATTTCAGAGAGGAGCCAATGGCAATTTGGGGGCCAATTCTGGCAATAGGTGCAGGTAATAGAGGTGGAATCCACAAATATTTGTGGCATGATCTGTGGATATGTCAAAAATATCCAACATGGAAATACCCCCTTAAATTTAATTCTGCATTTTTTTTTGTCTTCTGAAATTGACACAATTCTTCTCTCTGTCTGCTGTTGCTGCTCGGTATTATTTTGCAGCATCTACAGTTTCTCACTCAATGAAAAGGCATGTAGCGGGAAAGGTAAGGTGAAGTAGCAGGGGGAGACATCTGCTTTGCTCATGGCACACATCACTGCTGATCACCCACTCAACAAGAGAAAAAAAAGGGCATTTACAGAAACCAGAAGGAAAGAGAAAGATTGCACATATATATTTTGCACACAGCATTTCTGTCTGAACTACATTTAATATACATCATCAGCTGCCTAAACCCGGGATGTACAAAGACATCATAGGGCTGTATAGCAAAACTCAGAATGAACACCACGCCTGTGAGAGTTAGGCTGTGTTTTTAACATATAGAGCTTCAAATCCTTTATTTCCCTCTGCATAGTCATAGTTAAATAATACCTTTTTGGCTGCATGTAGCCACCTGTAGGGGGTGCTAATTGCATATGGATTAACAAAGCTAATACTGAACTTGAAACTTTTTCACTTTTATGCTTTCTTTTTCCATTTTTCGAGTCACAGGAGTTGAAATATAGGAAAAACAGCAACTCCAGGTCTGGCACATGCCAGACAATAATGGTGCCCGATGGACTCTATTGTCTAAAATTAAATCCGTCATGTTTCTGAGATGCTGCCCAGAATTTATCAATGTGAAATAGCATAGACTGCTGCACTATTTCTGGTAAGATTTTATGCAGGATCTGAGCCGGAGACGCTGCATAGAACCTCTGATGCTGATAAAAAATAAATGTTGTTATTTGTATAGTGTAAATTTATTCCGCAGCACCTTCAGGTAATTTATTCCCCCCCCCCCAAACTCATTTTACCGACCTCAGAAGGATGAGTAAATCTTGCACTGGCTACCCTCCCCATATGGGGATTGAACTCGCAACCTTCAGGTTGTGAGCAAAAGCTTAGTACTTCATTTCCGCTGCCTTAACACTTGCCCATTTGCCCATAATTAGAGCTATAAAAAAAACTATCAAGTAAGCTATCTTTAGTGGTAGCAGCAGGAAAACAACATGATGCATAGAATCATAGAATGGCAGAGTTGGAAGGGACTTCCAGTGTCATCAGGTCCAACCCCCTGCTCAGTGCAGGATTCACTAAATCATCCCAGACAGATGTCTGTCCAGCCTTTGTTTCAACACTTCCATTGAAGGAGAACTCACCACCTCCCGTGGTAACCTGTTCCACTCATTGATCACCCTCACTGTCAGAGAGTTTTTTCTAATATCTAATTTGTGTCTCCTCCCTTTCAGTTTCATCCCATTGCTTCTAGTCTTTCCCTGTGCAAATGAGAATAGGGCTGATCCCTCTGCACTGTGACAGCCCTTCAGATATGCAGTTGAGTTCTGCTGTCACGTGTTAATTTACACTATTTTTGTATTTTTATATTTTGCTATACAGAGTTTTAATAGGCCTTTATAGTCAAGGTAATAAATAATGAAATTCTGACTGCCTGCAGCCACTACTGGCAGAAGCTTAGGGATAACTCTATACTATTGATATGTTGAACTCAATGATATGACAGTATACGGTAAGCTCCTAAATTCCCTCTAGTGGTGGCTGCAAGCAGTCAGACTTTTGAGATTTAACTCTATGGGGCACATTTACTAAACCTTTTATGCCAGTCTCACCATCTTGTGCACCAATATATTTCACTTGTTGCTGTCTTATGCCAGCCCCACCCATTTCTTGTCATGGGGTTTAACTGCTTGCAGCGCATCAGATTTACTATCATTTCCGACATAAACTGGTGTAAATTATAGCTGAAATCTATGTCAGCTTTCAAATTTATGGTGCTGTTACAGGACATGACAGGGAGACGGTGATATATTTTTTATACACACCTGCTTCCGTCATTCAGGGGCATCCCTCTATTAATCTGGGATGTGGCATAAAATATCATTCTTCTGTGCACATGCTCTTCTACACAAGTCTATGGGAGAGTGCACACATAGTACTCTGAAAAGAGTCAGGTTCTCATGTTGTGTGCCAACTTTAGAGAGGGACACCGCTGGATTGTACAAGCGGGTGAGTGTAAAAATACATCACCTCACTTCCTGTCACATCCCCTAACAGCACAATAAATTAGTGGATGGTGTTGTGGGGATGTGACAGGTTCACTTTAAGAGGTTTGTGCCTCTTAAAGGCATGTTCCCATCTTGGCAAGTGTTAGTGAAATAAATATGACTCCATGTTCTATCCTATGCGTAGCCATTTTGTCAGCAAGTAGCCATCTTCTGTGTCAATTATTTTGTACTTTTCCATTTGTAAGATTTGTTAAAATGTATTGAAGAATAAGAAGATTATTACAACATTCCAAGAAACTTGATTGAATGTCTTGGGTCATTGCTCCCTGTCCACCTGTCTCTCTCTAAACAATTATTGTATCTTCATATTCTGAGAAATTAATCATGTAGGATTCTACTGCATCTGCACTGCTTTTCCTTCAGCAATTTAGATGTTAAATTCCTTATCTTGCATGTTTATGTTTCTGTGATCAATGGTAATAAATGAATTATAATAGATTTGAATTGTAATTAAATAATGTGCCTGTATGTAAGCTGCTGTCTGTCAGTCAATAAACAGATTACTTTGGATCACATCCCATGCTGTCTGATTTAGCTCAGCTTATTCCAACTTGAATTTGGACCCCAATAGCATATTGTATAGCAAATATTGGATTACACTAACACAAGTGATTTCCTATCCACAGCATATGGAATAACTTGCCAATCAGTCGGGGCCCAACCGCTGGGACCCCTACCAATTCAGAAATATCATCAGTGTCCCAGAACTTTGACAGTGATGGCAGCACAAGTGTGCTACTCTACCATTCACTTTAATGGGAATGCCAAGTTCAAGCACTCGGCAATCTCCAGCAATCCCATTCACTTCAATTGAACCACAAGAGATTGATGAACGCTTGAATTCGTCTTTTTTTGGCACTCCCGTTTAAGTGAATATTCTCAAGCCTGCAGATTTCCAAATAATAAATTACAAGATATTAGCACTAGGAGGACGTTATAAAGCAACCCTGCAGTCTTGGACAAACTAATATGGCCACACTGCTTCTCTGACTTTCCTGTGCACACTGTTCATTGATAATGCATTGGTGGTCTAAGAGACCACATGGTGCTTTAATTGGTCCACACTGCTCATGCGAGAAGCCTTGGCCAATCAAGAAGTGTGTAGTGTCTTAGACTACCAATGTATTATCAATGCACAGTTTGCATATGTAGTCAGAGAAGTGGTGTGGTCACCTTGGTGTGTCTAGAGGGTTGTTTTTAAGCTATCTTTAGTTGTTACACATAGTACCCTACTAAGTAGTGAATAAAATAATTAATATGTGGTCATGAGACAAGTTATCATATGTTATTTTGAAACACACTTAAAGTCATCTATAAGTAACACTTGTCAATCTTAATTCATGTCACGATTTCATGGATTTGCCAGGTGGTATTTGTGCATTTAAAAAATTTGAAATATGGGCAAAGATAATATTAACACCATAAGATCTGACTAACATGTTTCTCTAAGCGCTAACCACAACTTCAGCAATTTTAATGCCAGCAGCTTAAAAGTCTGGATTTTACTAAGCAGAAATCACAGTAGAACTTATTCTGAATTTCAATCTGTTCCATTCTATTATTGTACAGAGGTAGCCGTCGTTACCATGACTGGCACATTGTGAATACTATACTGTGCTATTGTGCTGTAAATCAAGTTATGATAATGTTAGATTGTGCTGCTGGGATCTGTAGTACTAAGGGTTTCCAGGAACACACTGCCACAGGTGTGGGATGATTGAGTTGGCTGGGTCTGGAGTTCTCCAGCCAGCCAATATCCACTGGTCTGCTGTATATATATACCAATCCCTCTGGCAGGTGGCCGGACACGTGGTTTGAAGAGTCCTGTTCCGTGTGGTATGCATTCCCTTGTGTGTTGGTGTGTAGGTTCCAGCATGGGGCCATCCCGATTGGGACGATAGCCCCGTTTTCAGGCAGGGCTCATGAGATTGTTATCTCGTGGGTCCCAATTCTAAGAAGAAAACGTATCCCATGAATCCTGCCTGCAAACGGGGCTATCGTCCCAATAGGGACGGCCCCACGCGGGAACCTAGAGACCTGGCTCTCCTGAGATGGAAAGCGATCAGAACAGGACACAGCTTACATCAACACACAAGGGAATGCATACCACATGGAACAGGACTGTTCACCTTATGCCCAGCCGCCTCTTTAGACATGCAGAACACATTGATGTTTACACTTACAGAACAACATGCATAGATGCAAACAAAAGGGTATTGGGAGGGAAATGAGGAAACTAGTACCATCGAGAGGGGCTGGTATTTATGTGCAGCAGACCAGTGGTGATTGGCTAGATAGAGAACTCCACACCCAGCCAGCTCTAACATCCCACAGCTGTGGAAGAGTGCTCCTGAAAACCCATAGAGCTACGGGTCCCAGGAGCACAACCTGACTGATAACCTAAAACATTAAATATCAAGTTAACGTTTTCTATATTTATAGACCAAGAAACTTTTCAATCAGATATTTACACCACAGTAACCCATGCTTGTCACTCTACAACGTCTCTATTATTTTGCCTTTTGCTTTATTTCATTTTTTGTTGTATATTTTCTGCTAAACTAGCAATTTAAGTTCTCTTAAACTGATAATGAAATTTGAAATGTTAAATACTGTACATGCCTATGCAGTTCTAATTCTTTAATAACATGTATCTAAATTCTAATTGTTTAATTACAGCTATCTAATGACCACAACTTTAAAAAAATGTAAAATCTACTTAATATTAACTTTTTGCTTATTGAAGCCAGACACATACTTTTACCATTTTACATTGTTTTACCAACTCTAGTAAACAATTAACTATATCATGTGATTATAAGGCCGCCTGTCCACGGCCGCAACAGAATATCGCTATATTCCGCCACAGGGGGGGGGGGGGAGCACTAAAGGTCTCCGCGATGAGCCTATATTAATGATAGGCTCACTGTGGAGAATCGTGGCAAATTGCAACATGTCGCGATTTTAATCACGCAAGAGGAAAATCACTATAATTTTTCTGCTCATGTGCAGTTGGCTGCGCTTTCCATAGTTACCCTATGGAAAGCGTGTCATGTGAGCTCCACATGCGATTTATTGCCGTGGATCTTTCGCAATGACACCTTGCCCGTGGACAGCCAGCCTAATGCAATATCTCTACTACGGTACATGTATGTTAAAAATTCAATGTGGCACCAGGGATGCAAAAGATGATCTGAACCAAACAATTCTACTTGACATTGGGATTAAAACTTGAGTCAAAAAAAGTTTTTCTTTGTGACGTGGAATGTAGTCTTGTAAAGTATTGTTCATATCTGTATATGTTGCACATTTTGAATTATATGATGCTATATAGGTGGACAAACATAGATAGATAGATAGATATTTAAGGAAATGCTTGCTAGAATGAGGGTTATTTCTACTGTGAAGCTGGTTCATTTTGCTGCACCTGACAGCCCTGGATAAAAAGAGGTGCGATTCTATATGAAGGGGATCCCATTCTGCATGTGAAGAGCGAGGCAGGCTGCGCATTAAAGGTTGTGGGAGCAATAGAGTAGAGACTATCTAATAGAATAGGGTAGAAGACGCACTGTGTTGGTTTATGGAAACTGAAAATTTAGGCACTGGGCCTGATATGGATGCTCATCTATGTGTATGTAATGTGTATGGGAACTACTTTTATGTACTTAAAATTGTCCTTTTTCCTTTTTATTTGGCTATTATTTTGAGGCAAATGAACAGCTGTGTCCAGACTGTGAATCAGACATCTCTTTCCCTCTTTCACAGCTGGAAATTTCAGCATTATTTCTTCTACTAGTCAGCTGCACTTCTAAGCAAACTTCAAAAATAGTACACAGTTAGTAGGGAAAGTTTTCATTTTTTGTCAGTCTTTGCTTTCCACTCACAGTATGGTTCTGAGGTCCTTTTGGGGTTTCCATCAAGCTGTATGGCATGTTTGATGGCAAAAATAGAGTAGCCTGTAGAGCTACCAGAACTCTGGCAGACCTAAATACAGTCAATGGAATCCATCAGTGTCTCTTTGGACCGATCATAAAACTGATTTGTCACAGCAGTCATAGAGCTGTTACAATGGAAAACATAGTGCTATCTTGAGCAGAATTGTATGCTTTAGGAAATTGTATTCAGCAAGCACTTTTGGGACTGTGAATTTAACAGTGTCTTCCAATATGAAAAGTTAAGATGAGAAATGATTAATGATGATAAAAACATGGTGCTAGTAACATTTTCCAGATACTTAGACATGCATCCATATTTTTCAGGAATTTAATGGATGCATAGTGGAGGCGCTCATAAAAAGCAGTAGACCCAAAAACATTTTAAACATATTCCTAGTCAAAAACCAATGTGTCAGCATCAGCAAGCAACAGGGATGTTGACACGTTAAGGACAGGTCATCAGGTGGCAAGGCAAGGTAGACTCATTAGCTAAATCTGTAGGCAGAAGTAAAGCTGGGTAAGAATTTCCATAGGATACACAGGATGAAGGTCAGTAGACAAGGCACACTTCCTAAGGAGCAAGTTTTAGCACAGAGCACTGTGACATTGTGATGGATCTAAACAATATGTATCAAAATTTGATTGCCCGGGCAGAATGCCAAGATTCTCTGCATGTTCTAACTGGCGTTCTGCCCAGCCGCAGCAACTGTGCATAAATTATAGTGGTGTGATGTGCAGCAGCCATGGCTTGGCCCTTCAGACTGCACTGGAACAGACAGATAAACAATAATGTTTAATAGTAGCAGTGAAAACCAAGAATGGTGCCAATCCTCCTTACTACATTATACGATAATTACAAGGGAATAATGACTGGGGATAGGACTGGTGGTAATGAATATTCTGACACGGTGGCTTCAATTACATGGAGTGCAGCTCTGTGGTATAGCATTTGTGCTATGGCTACCATCGTGTGGTTAGGTTTTATTGGGTACATCAGAACTCATTCTTAAGGTCCAGAACAAGTTCACTTTTAACTGCATTAAAAACTTCAATAACATCTAATTACGGTATTATGATCCCATAAGAATTACACCCATGTGACAAGTATTTGTGTCCAAAGTTGGAGTTGAAAACTTTGAGGTATATTATTTTGTCAGAACCTTGACCCAACAGAAGATCTTTTGGTATTCTTCTGGTTCAGTCCAAATCTGCAGGTTTCCTCTAACTCTCTCATCTCTGCATTGCATGTGTTACGTTTGTGCAGACCGTGGGAGCAACGACCTACATGAATGCAATCCAAATACAAGACTGAATGAGAAACAGAAAGGGGTGTGCACTCATGAATGGACACTAACAACATACATAAACTAAAGTGCATACAAACAACCAGAAAGACAACAGACACCAAAATACTTACCAATGTACTAATACACATAGACAGATGGAATTGAAAATAAGTACGTACGAGGTATTGGTTTGTATTTTGGCTAGAATACGTAAGCTCACAGGCCCACGTCAAGGGTCCTCTGTCTTGTGAATCCCTACGCTAGCAAGACAACTAAAACCACAAAAAGGGAACCATGCCTGCAAGTGGGGCAATCGTCAAAATAGAGATGGCCCCATGCTGGAACCTAGGGGCCTGGCTCACCCTAGATGGTAACAGGCAGAAACACAAGACAAGGGAGATAATACAATAGGTATCTGCTCACCTACGGACACAGGGGAATACAATATAGAACATAACACTCATCAGGTGTCTGCACACCGACAGACACAAACATCACCACATGGAAAATCAACTATGCATACAGACACAGAACAAAACATTGTTCACCCCTAATGTCTGAACACCTGTAAACAGACACTGAACAAGTCACTGTACAAATCAACAATCAGACACAAGGGACTCCCACCCAGAACCTCATGCATGCAACTCACACAGAAACAGAACATGCATGACTCCAAGCACCAAAGTTTTGAGTGGGAAATGGATAAATGACCAGTACCCTAGAGTAAGGGGGCCTGATATTTAGGTGAACAAGACTGGTGGTGATTGGCTGGCTGGAAGAACTCCACACCTTCAGCCATCCAAATCAACCACACCTGCAGCAGTGTGCTCCAGGAAACTCACAGAACTACAGGTCCTAGGAACACAATGTGACAGCATGTTAATAAAATTATACTTATATGGTCTCTTTTTTAATCATATTCAACTAAGCTGGAGCAAGCATCAATTTACTATATACTGTATATTGTATGAAGACCAGTTAAAATAATTTCATTCATGGTCACAGTTATAGGGGTGGAGAGGGAGCAAGGCCTTTCGGATGTTTAAACAGGTTATTCCAAGATATAAAGCTATCCCCTATTCTCAGGATAGAGGATATGTTTACGCTTGGTGAAAGTACAATCACTAGGATGCCCACCAATCACAAGAATGCATGCGTGCTGCCGATCCATTAATTTAATTTAGAACAATGGAGATTGCCAAGTGTTTGTGCATGGCAATTTCTATCAATTCCATTAAAATTAATGGCATGACCTCTGCTCCTTTCATGTAGGGATTTTGGGGACCCCTGATTTCTTGATCAGCAAAGGTCCCAGTAGTCAGACCTCCTGTGAATAAGAGATAACTATGTTTTGACAGAACTTCTTTAAAACCCTTTTTGCCAAATCAGAAGCTATCAGTATTATAAATGGTACATGGTATGTTAGGGCCGCATTATAGGTTTTACACCCAGAAGCTTCAAGATAAGCCTCTGTTTTGATCCCTTCTATTATAAGGAATGCATCTTATCTTCGATGTCACTTGAAATGTATTGAAAGCTGCTTTGGTTCCTGCATTTTGTATTACTGTTATATATGACCCTGACGTATAGTGTATTGGATTCTGTATATAAATCCTCAGTGTAAGCATCCAAGTGAGCATTTATTTAATAGAAGGTGATTGTGTACTAAAATTGGATAATACACAACAGAAGGTTATGAACTCTCCGTTTGATGTACGGTACTGTAAGTCAGAATTCATCATTTTTTTTACAAACCTAGACTCCTTTTCTATTCCTTATTTATGAAGTTACTGTTTGCTATTATTCACTGACCAGAAAATTCTCCATATTTCTTATGATGGAACTAAGGATGAGCGAGTATACTCGCTAAAGCACTACTCGTCCGAGTAATGTGCCTTAGACGAGTATCTCCCTGCTCGTCCATAAAGATTCGGGGGCCGCTGCGGCTGACAGGTGAGTCGCGGAGGGGAGCAGGGGAGAGCGGGTGGGAGAGAGGGAGAGAGAGATCTCCCCTCCGTTCCTCCCCGCTCTCCCCTGCAGCTCCCCGCTCCGCAGCGGGCCCCGAATCTTTAAGGACGAGCAGGGAGATACTCGTCTAAGGCACATTACTCGAACGAGTAGTGCCTTAGCGAGTATACTCGCTCATCCTTAGATGGAACCAAATATCAGTCATAAAATACAATGGACGTTCATCTAATGGTCCCTATTTTGGCCTCCATTGATGTTATTGGAGCGCATATGGCTCCATAATATGAACTTGCCAGTTGGCAAATAGGCCATGAGTTGAATTTTCAGATTTGTTAATTGTAAATCGAAGCCAGTGGACTTGATTATTAGGACCATATACTCATCAGTTTTATGGCTATGCTGCTACATTTTAGGTTGGAGAGTTGTAAAATGAATGTGGAATTCTACTTGCAGCTGAGCAAATATGAAAACTTTTAAAGTCAATGCAATACACTTTGCTCCACTCCAAACTAAGGTTTGGATTAACTTGTTTTAACAGACTTTGTTTGGCAGTAGCCAAAGATCTCATAGCTGAGGCATCCAGGAAACTCTCTTGTGAGTAGTGATACAAGTTAGGGAGAGCGCCATAGCCATGGGGAAAGAAAATAACTGTAGAGAATTCTACTTACCGGGTGTCAGGCGGAGCAACAAAAAGCTTTTTGTGTCCCGCCTGCACCAGGAATCCGAGTTCACCTTTCAGAGGTTTCTTTGTTGGAGGGTCGCTGGTATTATCCAGAAAAACATATATGTGTATCTAATAATACTCATCGATGCTGTCCTGGAGAGCAGCAGCTTACAAAAGTACCCCAAAAGTTCTAACAAACAGATGGGGAAAACGTAATACAAAAACAGACAGAAAAAGACTTTTCTTACAGCTGCGCTCCACCACCGGCCCTTTAGGGCGAGCACCCACTGGCGTTTGCGTTTTCCGCGGGAAAAAACGCCGCGTTTTTCGCGGCGTTTTTCGCTGCGTTTTCCCGGCGTTTTCGCGGCTTTTCCATTAATTTCAATGGAGAAAAATAAGGACACATATGCAACTGACAGTTCCTATGTTAAAAACGCAAACGCAACGCAAAAAAAACGCCAGTGGACAGGAACACATGTTATCTCTATGCCTGTGCAGGAAAAACGCAAAACGCAAAACGCAAAACGCAGGTAAAAAAACGCCAGTGGGTGCTCGCCCTTAGATGATAAGGGAATAAGCTTCTAGAAACCGCAGTTAATAGCAAGCTCATTTTATTCCCCAAAATGACCATACACATAGAATAGTAAAAGCAACGCGTTTCTGCGTCAACTGACGCCTTTATCAAGCTTATAATAGTCCTATTCTATCACACATATAAATATATAGACAACATACCTTAATCAAATGTCCCAAATAGAGTACATCTGATCTCCTTCCCTGCACCATGCTGGACGCCGGTCTCCCGCGTGTGTACAGGAGACGGAGTTCCCTGTAGCCCTGCTTACGTCATCTGACAGGTCCTACGATGTACGTGCGTTCCACCTTGGGTATCGCGCTACGTCCCCCGTCATCGCTATCACGTGGGGGGCGTAGTTTGCATGAGCTCATCACGTACCTGCCTCCAGTCTATTCCGTTGCACGGAGCTCTACTACTGACTGGGCAGATTACAATACACGGGATAGCGATCCCCATAGATGGAGCGCAGTACAGAAACAAATCTTTTAAAATTACACCAGGGCTTCTAACAAATACTACAAACGAAATACCCAGAAACATACATTATATCACTTATATCCCCCCCTAAAGCTCATTAAAAATGGATATATATATATATAAAAATATGTTATACTTTCCATAAATATCAATAAATAATACATAGATTCACATACAAAAAGTTAATAAATACATCCATAAATATATAATACTATTTTTAACAATTCACTAACAATCACTGTCATAAAGAACCTCAATATCTTAAAGGGGTTGTCCCGCGCCGAAACGTTTTTTTTTTTTTTTCAACCCCCCCCCCCCCGTTCGGCGCGAGACAACCCCGATGCAGGGGTTAAAAAAGATCACCGGACAGCGCTTACCTGAATCCCCGCGCTCCGGTGACTTCTTACTTACCTGCTGAAGATGGCCGCCGGCATCTTCTCCCTCGGTGGACCGCAGGGCTTCTGTGCGGTCCATTGCCGATTCCAGCCTCCTGATTGGCTGGAATCGGCACGTGACGGGGCGGAGCTACACGGAGCTACACGGAGCCCCATTGAGAAAAGCAGAAGACCCGGACTGCGCAAGCGCGTCTAATTTGGCCATTAGACGGCGAAAATTAGACGGCAACCATGGAGACGAGGACGCCAGCAACGGAACAGGTAAGTGAATAACTTTTGATAACTTCTGTATGGCTCATAATTAATGCACAATGTACATTACAAAGTGCATTATTATGGCCATACAGAAGTGTATAGACCCACTTGCTGCCGCGGGACAACCCCTTTAATAGAAGTAATCTTCAATAATACATCCAACCATAATGATAAAATCTTAAGAACTAATTTTAGTGTGGTATTAAGTGATTTTTTCTAGGGTTTCGTTTAAACCATTGGGATATAAAGAATTCATCCGAAATATCCAGAACATCTCACGCTCACGTAGTTGAGAGAACGATCTGGAGTGGATGGTTTCAAGTGGCGTGACGATTAATTTGGTGGGATCTTGGTTGTGTATTTCTTTAAAATGTCGTGATACACTGTGTTTCATAAAACCCGATACTATGTTAAAACGGTGTTGATTAATCCTTATCCTCAGAGCTCTCGTTGTCCGACCAATATATTTGAGTCCGCAAGGGCACTCAAGTAGGTAAATTACCCATGCAGACTCACAGTTTAGGCGTTGTTTAAAATATACCGGTTTACTCTCACGTTCTACATAGATTTCTTTTCTTTCGTTCGGAATGGAAGCACAACACTTACAGCGATTTTTTGACATCTAAATGCACCTACATTATGCTCACTGGATTTATTTTGGAGTCTTCTTTTATTATTTATAATTTTTTTCAACGGATCTGATGGTGCTATAATGTTTTGAAGGGTTCTATTCCTTCGATAAACGACCTTAGGAACATCAGGTATTTCCTTAGACAAAAATGGGTCCTGTTCTAATAAATCCCAATTATTTCTCATTATCCTTTCTATTACTTTATGTTGCATATTAAATTTCGTCAAAAATAAAAGTTTTTTTTATTAAAATCCTTCTTCTCCACCCTCTTATTGACCTCCTCCATTTTTTCCTTTTGATGATGCGTATAAGAAAGTTTTAGCAGATCAGAGACCCCCTTTTTTTAAGGAAAAAATGGTGTTGCATTCACCAATTTGCCCTCCAGAAGGTCCCCAATGCAAACAAAGCTCCCCAAATTGCATGAGAATACAGCCATACATCTGGGGAACACTATGCTTCTCCCATAAATTGCTCAAAATAGTGTATGGTTGTCTAAGGGTCAATCATAGCACAGGGGTGCCACTGAAGCAAATGAAGGCCCACATAGAGTCTCACAGATCAAAAATTACGCCAAGGAGGAAAAAAGCAGGTGTGGTGCATGTTTTGCATTTTACAAGGAGAAATTATGCCAAATGAAGACAACACTCAAGCAAAGACCTGCTCCATAGAACAGCTGTAGAGTTAGCAAAAGTTTTGCTATACAAGACAGCAGTTGCACAGCTTGTTTTAAATGCAATGTCATAAATTTTACAAGGAGAAAATCTGCCAGATGGAAATAGCACTCAAGGAATAGGAAACATGATGGAAGCAGGAAAAGAAGAGCTGCAGCAGTTCCACCACAACACGCAGCAACAGAAACTTGAGGGCAGAGAGTAGCTCCATATTTCCATAACAACAATTTTTTTTTTTGGGGGGGGGGGAGTAGGAGGAAGAAACATGATGGTAGCAGGAGAAGGACAGCAGCATCATCACCACCAGCAAGAGTGTAGTCTTTGATATAAGTCTATCCTCAGTCATATTTGAGTAGAAATTGCCAGCGTACTAACTGATCAGTGGAATCTGCCACGGGGCTACAAAAAACCATGCCTGGTTCATTTTTAGAAACGTCAGGCGTTCCATATTGTCTGTGGCTAGGTGAATGTGTCTGCCAGTTATCACTCCCTAGCTGTGTTGACCACTGTTTCATATAGAACACTGGCAGCAAGGCAGGCAAGCACCTCTAAAGCATGTTGTGCAAGCTCTGGCCACTTGTCCAGCTTAGACACCCAGAAGTCAAAGGGACCAAGGCCATATCCGAGTACATCCATGCGGTAGCTGACAAACTCTTGGACCATCATGGATAAGTGCTGCCTGTGACTGTCAGTCCTACCCAGTGCTTTTGCTGCAGGCAGCGACTGGCTGAAAAAAACATTCCACAGCTCTGTTAGATTTCTCTTGCCACTTGTGGTGGTGCTGCTGCATCAGCTTCCTGCTCATCCACCATGAGCCGCAGAGCTGCAATTATTTGCAGATGCATACCTGTGTCCAGGGGAAAATGCTGTGCACAAGCTGCTGAACAATCTTTTCTGATACTGCAGTATTTTAAGAACCTTCCAGACTGCCTCTGGGTCAGGCCTAATAGTATCCTCCGGCTGGTCTCACCATCCACATAGAACAGCTAGAGTTAGTGATGGATGGAAGGAACATTGCATACCCACTTCCCTGCCTCTGGTCTTATATTATCCCCCTCCTCTTCCCCCTCTATACTTTTCCTATGGATGGAGAAATGTGTTGAAAAGAATGCCCCCTTTCTTGCCTATCTTACCAGCAGTATTGAGTAATGGGGAACTGGCCATATAGTTGGGAGATTGGTATACCTCCTTCCTCGTCCTTCTCCTTTGACAACAACACTTCATTGTCCCTGAGGCTCTGTAACATCCGTTCCAGCAGGCAGACAACAGGGATGGTCAAACTGATCACTGCATCACCATAACTGACCGTTTTGGTTGTTTCCTCAAAACAGGCTAAAACAGCACACACGTTTTTGATTTGCAGCCATTCCACATGTGTCAAGTGACTGATCTCCATACGGTACCTGCTAATGGCTACTAATGGTACTCCGTAATCACTCTCTGCTACTGGCGTGGCCTCTGCAACATATGCAACGTGAAATTTCACCATGTTGGCATAGAACAAATGAGACAGGTGTGTTGTTGCCTAAACTGTGACTACACTTCCGAAACTTTGTAGAAGAATAGATGTGACAACATCCGTGGTGTCATATAAAAAGTAATTTTATTCCTCCAGACATATAAAATGTGTCTGGAGGAATAGAAGAACTTTTCATATGACACCACGGATGCTGTCACATCTCTTCTTTTACAAGCTGCCAGTTTATGGGTTTTTTTTTGATTGGATCCTGATGAGTGACTTTGCATAAACCTGTCTGGCTTATTGTGGAGCAATAAGATTGTGCTGCTGGTATCCATTTTTTCTATGGTGCACTTATGAAAGTGTGAGCACAGTTTTCTGGCCATTTCCAGTAGTGGATGTAAAGCTGAGTAATAACAATAATAATCTTTATTTATATAGCGCCAATATATTCCTCAGCACCTACAAGACAGGGGGAATAAAAACAAAAACATGGTTACATGTAGTAATCGAATGATGAAAACAATAGGGGTGAGGGTCCTGCTCCAACAAACTTACATACTACAAATAATGGGGTGATATAGAAGGTAAAGGGGGCTGGAGATGTGCATTGTATGGAAAGATGGAGAGTGAGGGGTGCTATATACATAGACAATAGTCAAATTGGGCCGTATAGTGGCTGAATCGCTTAGTTGGAGCTAGCTAGGATTGCAGTCTGTAGGACAGGGAACATGTTGTCAGGCGGAGTACAGAGGGGTTTGGCTTAGGGGATATGGTACACCTTCCTGAGGAGGTGCATTTTTAGAGCACGCCTGAAATTTTATGTGTCAGTGATTGCCTGGATAGTTTTGGGTAGCACGTTCCAGAGGACTTATGCTGCTCTGGAGAAGTCTTGAAGGCGGGAATGAGAGGTTTGAATTAAAGGGGCACTTAGTCTGATTTCGTTAGCAGAGCGGAGGGCACAGGCTGGATGGTAGATTGAGATGAGGGAAGCAATGTAGGGTGGCACAGTGCTGTGGAGGGTTTTGTGGATGAGGAAGGTGAGTTTAAATTGAATTCTATATTTGACAGTGCAGTGCAGTGACTGGCACAGGGCAGAGGCGTCAGAGTAGTAACTGGACAGGAAGATAAGCCTGGATGCTGCATTCGGGATGGATTGCTCAGGGGAGAGTCTGATGTGGGGGGGAAATCAGCAGCAAGTTCCAGTCATCAAGCCGAGAGTGGATGAGGGCAACAGTGAGCGTTTTTAGCGTGTCCACTGTGAGAAAAGGGCGGATTCTTGCAATGTTATTGAAGTGCAGCTGACATGTTCGGGCCAGAGATTGGATATAGGGGGTGAAGGAGAGATCAGACTCGAATATAACCCCAAGGCAGTGGGCGTGCTGTCTGGGAGTTATGATGGTGCAAAATACTGAGATGGAGATGTCAGGAGGATGTCGGATGAGGGAAGAAACAGGAGTAGGTCAGTTTTTGAATGTTTCTGTGATGTCACAGGAAAAGGGTGTATAACTGGTTGTTGTCAGCATAGAGATAGTACTGAAAGCCAAATTTCCTGATGGTTTGTGTGATAGGTGCTGTGTAGATGGAGAAGAGGAGGGGGTGGAGGACCGAGCCCTGGGGGACCCCAACAGCAAGGGGAAGAGGTGGAGAGGTGGAGCCAGAAAAGGAGACACTGAAGGAGCAGTCAGATAGGTAGGAGGAGAACCAGGAGAGGGCAGTGTCCTTTAGTCCAGTGAAGCAAAGTGTCAAATGCTGTGGAGAGATCTACGAGGATCAGTAGGGAGTAATCACCCCTCAATTTAGCCTTCGGGTGGTTATTTAACACTCTAGTCAGGGCGTTTTTTTTTATTGAGTGTAGAGAGCGAATGCCAGACTGTAGGGGGTCAAGAAGAGAGTTTTCTAAGAGATAGCTTATAAAGCGGGAGTAAACCAGGTGTTCTAATAGTTTAGAGATGAAAGGAGGTTGGAGATGGGTCGGTAGTTGGCAGCATCTGTTGAGTCAAGCCGGTTTCTTTAGCAGTAGGAATATGATAGCATGTTTGAACGAGGAGGGGAAGAAGACAGAGGTCAGAGAGAGGTTGAATATATAATGGTGAGGTGGGAGATGACCAGTGGGGACAGGGTCCAGAGGAAGTGTGAGGGAAAAGGGTCGCTAGCGCAGGTGGTGGGGCGATCAGAGGAGAGCAATCTGGAGACTTCTTCCTCTGTCATTGGTCTGAGTACAGCCAGTGAGGAGGAGCTAGATGCAGTACAGACGAGACTAGGGTCAGGGCTAGTCTGGAATTGGGAGGTTATTTCCTGCCAGATGTCGTTGATTTTCTTTTTGAAGTAAGCAGTCAACTCTTCAGCACTGGGTAATTGTTTAGGAAGCTACCAGGTTCATCATATGGGCCAGGCAAGGTATGTGTGTGAGATTTCTGAGGCAAAGAGCTGCCAGAAGGTTGGCCCTCTTAACACATATGACCTTGCCTGGCATCAGATTGTGCAAGGTCAGCCAAATGTCACCCTAGGCCTGCAAATCTATCAACAGCTCTTTGGCTGCGTTGCTGAACTTCTCTAGAGATATGTATTTTAGGACTGCATTTTGCACTACTTTATGGAGGTCGGTTTTTATCACATTCGGATATCTGTCCCAATGTGGAGGGTGTGCAGGATATTAACTCAGTGTGCTGTTAAGGATATGTAACACCCCTGGCCATGGTCAGGTGCACCCTGCCACTGACAGCATTCTTCAATGCCAGGGACATGATATCACTCACATGGCAGTGCAGGGCAGGATTGGCTTTATGGGCAAAGACATTTTGGCTGGGCATCTGGTACTGTGAGTTAGCATGGAGCCCCAGTGCTATGCCATCCGTATGTCCTAGTAAGCCAAATGGACAACCCCTTTAAGTTATGTCATTGTACCTGGAATATTGATGTCAGTAGTCCCAACCTGGGACTTAAGGTTGAGTCTATCCCTGCCGTACAACTAATGTATAATGTTTAGATTTCTCTGTAGGGATTACTTTGATAAATATGTGGATCTAAATTAATCTTGTGAAGTTTACATGCAGTGTTTCTCCACTAAAAGAGTAGGACCAGGATTTCAGGAACAGGTTTGTGCTTGCTTGTACAATTGTCAGGGTAGGGGAATGAGTGGAGCACAATTCATCTGGACAAGTTTACTACTGGATATATCAAAATCTTAGACTAGACTAGACAAAGGAATGATGGAACGACTAGATTTATTGATGATGCCATTGAGACTTAAAGATTATTTCTTCATCTTTGGAACACAGCTAACATAAACAAGAATGACATCTCTTACCATTATCCCAAAGAAAGTTGTTATCAAGTGTTATAAAGTCACAAAAAGACAACTTGTCCTACAGAATGACTATACCATCATAAACTGTAAACTGTTATTTAATACAAATGCGTTGGTCTATCTCACTTTATGGAATTAATTTAATGCACATGATGGATTCATCCTTAATATACAAGCATGCAGAATATATGGGGGATGAGAGTGATGCAAGCCTCATTCAAGGACTCTTGAGAAAAAAAAGAAAATAACTCCTTGTTGACCAAAAACTCTTTGCATTCTCATAAAAGTAAGGAAAACCCAGTTCCACTCCATAGCAATCCAGTTTAGTCGTCCATTACACCACTGAAAAGCACCTGGAAATAGTTCTGATAGACACAGGGGCCTATAACAATAGTGCCATCTGCCTCAGGATGGCGGACAATGAAACAGTTGGCACTGTTCATGCTTGTCAGGCAATCAGATGATCCTCTCTACCGGTTCTCTGTTGAAGCCATTCTTAGCCTGGTTGCCTTGTATGCGTGTCCTTGCACATCCACTGGTCTCAACATCTCCTAACAGTCTCATCAGAATAGCCCAGGTTGTGGGCAATTCATCAATACAACCATCCAGCCTTTTGCATTCCAATAATGCACCTCCTCTCAAGCTCTGTTAACTGGACAGTTCGATTGTATCATAGAGACGTCTAGTGGTCAACAATCTCTATACAAGCTGAAAAAGAGGTCACTACATACAAGTAGCCTCTGATAGCCTTTTTATAGGCCAAGGGTCGAACCATTTTTAGGGCCTCAGGTGGAAAGACTATTCATCTAATCATTTGCATATCTGCCTAAAAGGTAACTGCTTGCTGAGTGACCACATTTCAATCTGTCCTGTGACCCCATTCCTATCCTAGCTCAAAGTCTGATCTTGTTTTTGTAGAGTTATCACTGCTGCATTTGACTGCTAACTGGTGATTATTTGGGAGACTGTGACCTAGGGATCCTCCTGTAGCAAATCAATCAAGATACATTGTATGCAGCCTATTATTGCCTTTACTGAACTCTGTAGATTATACTAGACACTATGCACTGATACTTTTCTATCTCAGTTTTGCTGCTTATGTGTGTGCTTCAAAACCATTTCCTAGCATATTTTGATATTACTTGTCTAGTATCATTGTGCACTTCATGGATAGGAATCTTAACCTTCTGGGGTACCACATGCAACATCACTCTAGCTGACATGAGATTGTGTATTTTTTAAGCATGTTTAACAAAATGGCTTGTTTTTCTTGCCTCCTCCAAATTTTTTGTTAATTAAGTTTTTGTTACATTCTATTTCTTTGCGTGTGAACTTTTTGTGCAGACCTGCTTTTTTTTTTTTTTTTTGCAAGTTTTTGTATTTTGGGCCCACTAGGCTACACTTCCAGTATTTCATTTATTGCTGTGCCAATTGCTATTTTTATCCATCCTTTTTGAATATGGGCACGACATTTGATATGTGCCAATCACATAGCATACACCCCTGTGTTCTAAGGGAATTAAGTTATCTGGACCCAGTGATTTGTCTATTTTAATATAATAATAATAATCTTTATTTGTATAGCACCAACTTATTCCGCAGCGCTTTCAGGCATGGATAAATGCAAAACAATACAACAATTGCAACAATTACAATTTGAGATACATTGGGTTAGACACAAATGGGTTGAGGGTGGTACAGGAGGTGCAGGGGTTGGGGAACACAGGCAATAGGAAGTTTCATGTACAGATCATTTATTAGAAAGCAAACAGGGTGGGGCACCATAGGTAGGGGCGGGGGACTAGGTCAGGAGATTTGGTATGCTTCCCTAAAGAGGTGCGTTTTTAAGGCACGTCTGAAATTTCGTGCATCAGGAATTGTCCAGATGCCTTGGGGTAGAGCATTCCAGAGGATGGGTGCTGCTCTGGTGAAGTCCTGTAGGCGAGCATGTGAGGTTCGTATTACAGGGGTGTTTAGTCTGAGTGTGTTAGCCGATCGGAGTGAGCGTGCTGGGTGGTGTACTGACAGTAGGGAGGCGATGTATGGTGGCGCAGCGCCATGCAGAGCTTTGTGAGTGAGGTAGAGGAGTTTAAATTTAGTTCTGCAGTGGATGGGCAACCAATGCAGCGACTGGCATAATGCAGAGGCGTCTGAATAACGACTGGACAGAAAAATGAGTCTGGCTGCTGCATTTAGTATGGATTGGAGTGGAGCGAGTCTAGTGTGGGGGAGGCCAATGAGTAGCGAGTTGCAGTAGTCAAGCCGGGAGTGGATGAGGGCAACCACGAGCGTCTTTAGCGTGTCCGTGGTTAGGAACGGACGTATTTTAGCAATATTTCTGAGGTGCATGTGGCATGTTTGGGCCAGAGACTGGATATGGGGGGCAAAGGAGAGGTCAGAGTCCAGTGTGACCCAAAGGCATCGGGCATGCCGTCTGGGGGCTATGATGGTGCCCGACACTGGAATGGAGATGTTGAGGGGAGGTCGGTTAGAAGGTGGAAAGACAAGGAGGTCAGTTTTAGAGAGGTTTAGTTTGAGAAAAAGGGAGGACATCGTGTTAGAGACAGCGGACAGACAGTCGGTGATATTTTGGAGGAATGGTCCAGAGATCTCACGAGAGGAGGTGTATAGTTGGGTGTCATCAGCATAGAGATGGTATTGGAGGCCAAATTGGTAGATGGTTTGTCCAATTGGGGCAGTATAGATAGAGAAGAGAAGGGGACCAAGGACCGAGCCCTGGGGTACCCCAACAGCGAGAGGAAGTGGAGCAGAGATAGAACCAGCAAAGGAAACACTGAAAGAGCGGTCAGAGAGGTAGGAAGAGAACCAGGAGAGAGCAGTATCCTTTAGACCAATAGAGTGGAGCATAGTGAGAAGGAGATTATGGTCGACAGTGTCAAATGCAGCAGACAGGTCAAGGAGGATTAGTAGGGTCATCATCAGGTCATTTGTTACTTTTGTAAGGGCAGTTTCGGTCGAGTGTAGAGAGAGGAAACCAGACTGGAGGGGGTCGAGGAGCGAGTTGTCAGAGAGAAAGCGATTAAGGCGAGAGTAGACCAGGCGTTCCAGTAATTTGGAGATGAAGGGGAGGTTTGAGACGGGTCAGTAGTTGGCAGCATCAGTTGAGTCCAGGGTTGGTTTTTTAAGCAGAGGGGATATAATGGAGTGTTTGAATGAGGAGGGAAAGTGCCACAGGTTAGGGAGAGGTTGCAAATTGTAGTGAGGTGAGCAATGAGAGCTGGGGAAAGGGACTGGAGGAGGTGAGAGGGGAGAGGGTCGCTAGCGTAGGTGGTGGGGCGGGCAGCGGAAAGGAGCCTGGAGACTTCTTCCTCTGTCGTTGGTTCTAGCGTAGATAGTGAGTAGGTGCTGGGTGCAGTGCTGATGAAACTGGGATCGGGGCTAACCATGCAGCTTTTAGAGATTTCTTTTCGAATGTTGTCGATTTTTTCTTTGAAATAGGCAGCTAGTTCTCCAGCAGTCAGGTCTTAAAATAGCATAGTAACATAGTATGTAAGGCTGAATGAAGACAATGTCCATCTAGTCCAGCCTGTCTATCCTCCTATGTTGATCCAGAGGAAGGCATAAAAACCCCAAGGGCAGAAGCCAATTAGCCCTTTTGGGGAAAAAATTCCTTCCCGACTCCCTAATGGCAATCAGACTGTTCCCTGGATCAACCCCTAATAGTTCCTACCTGCCTATATACCTGGATTGACAATTAACCTAAGATTTATAACCTATAATATCCTTCCTCTCCAGAAAGACATCAAGTCCCCTTTTAAACTCCTCTATTGATTTTGCCATCACCACTTCCTCTGGCAGTGAGTTCGACAGTCTAACTGCTGTTACAGTTAGGGTGCGGGCAGACGAGCGTAGGCGCATTTACGTTTGCACGAGCGCAACGTATAATCGCCCGAGCGATCGTTTTTCACCGATCACGACCAGAGCTAGAAAGCGTATTTTCGTTTGTTCCTACTTTGCAAACGGTCTTTTCGGCGATCGAATATGCGTTGGCGCGTATTTCGGTCGCATATGTTCCGTTTTTTTTCGAATTGCCGTTTTTACGCGCCGTAAAATCGCCCATGTGAACGAATACATTCGAAACCATTGCCTCAGATGGTCACGTATATACGTTTGGTCGCAAAAACGCGCCGTTTATGCGCTCGTCTGCCCGCACCCTCAAGAATCCCCTTCTATGTTGGTGATGAAACCTACTTTCCTCTAATCGTAGCGGATGTCCTCTTGTTACCGTCGTGGTCCTGGGTGTAAACAGATCTTGGGAGAGATCCTTGTATTGTCCCCTCATGTACTTATACATCGTTATTTGATCACCCCTTAGCCATCTTTTTTCTAGAGTAAATAATCCCAATTTTGATAGCCTCTCTGGGTATTCCAGTCCCGTCATTCCATGTATTAGTTTAGTTGCCCTTCTTTGAATCCCCTCAAGCACTGTGACATCTTTCCTGAGCACCGGTGACCAGAATTGTACACAGTATTCCATGTGAGGCCTGACAAGTGCCTTATATAATGGAAGGATAATGTTCTCATCCTTCGCCCCTATACCTCTTTTAATGCACCCCAAAACTCTATTTGCCTTTGTAGCAGCTGACTGGCATTGGTTACTCCAGTTTAGTCTACTATCCACTAATACCCCCAGATCCCTTTCCATATCACTTTTCCGTAGTGGTACCCCATTAAGTGAATATTGGTGACATTTGTTTCTCCTGCCCATGTGCATAGTCTTATATTTTTCAACAGTGAACTTCATTTGCCATTTTTCTGCCCAAGCCCCCAGTTTATCTAGGTCCGTTTGTAGCAGCACATTGTCCTCCGTTGCATTAATTATATTGTATAATTTTGTGTCATCTGCAAATATTGATATTTTGCTGTGCAGCCCCTCTATCAGGTCATTGATAAATATGTTGATCAGAGAGGGGCCTAATACTGAACCCTGTGGCACTCCGCTAGCGACTGTGGTCCAATCAGAGTATGAACCATTTATTACCACCCTCTGCTTTCTATCATTGAGCCAATTTTTTACCCACTTACACACGTTTTCGCCCAGTCCGAGCTGCCTCATTTTGTATATTAGCCTATTATGTGGCACAGTGTCAAAGGCTTTAGAGAAGTCCAGATATATGAGATCAATAGATTCTCCCTGGTCCAGCTTAGAGCTTACTTCATCGTAGAAACTGATCAGATTTGTCTGACATGAGCGACCCTTCATGAACCCATGCTGGTGAGGAGTTATTCCCTTATTCTCCTTGAGGTACTCATCGATGGCGTCTCTCAGAATCCCCTCGAAAATTTTTCCCGTTACTGAAGTGAGACTTACTGGCCTGTAGTTACCAGGCTCACTTTTGCTCCCTTTTTTGTAAATTGGAACCACGTTGGCAATGCGCCAATCCAATGGTACTACACCGGTCTTGATAGTGTCTAGAAATATTAAGTATAGCGGCCTAGCTATCTCATCACTTAGTTCCTTTAGTATCCTTGGGTGTAATCCATCTGGGCCCAGCGATTTATCAATTTTAGTCTTCTTTAGTCGCTTCCGCACCTCCTCCTGCGTTAGGTATCAGATATTTTGTGAGGGGTTCATTTTATTCCCCTGCATCTCGTGTGGCATTTCCTTTTCGCTTGTGAATACACGTGAGAAGAAACTGTTTAGTAGATTTGCTTTCCCTTCGTCGTCATCAATGATTTCTCCTGCATTATTTTTTAAAGGGCCAATTCTCTCCCTGCAAATCCTTTTGTTGTTAATATAGTTGAAAAATAGCTTCGGGTTGTTTTTGCTCTCTTTGGCGATCCGTCTTTCTGCTTTCTCCTTGGCAGTTTTGATCTTATCTTTGCATATTTTGTTTTTTTCCCTGTATGATTTTAGCGCTTCTTCGCTGCCTTGTTGCTTTAGTAGTTTGAACGCTTTCTTCTTTTCGTTTATTGCCCCTCTTACCGTCTTGTCGAGCCACATTGGTTTCCTTTTAGTTGAGTTTCTTTTATTTTTAATGGGAATGAACTGCTCACATGAAGTGATTAGGATCCTTTTGAACTGTTCCCATTTGTCCTCCGTACTGGCATTTTTGAGGATGTTGTCCCAATTAATGTTACCGATAGTAGTTCTAAGCTCATCAAATTTTGCTTTACTAAAGTTTAGTTTCTTTGTCGCTCCCTGATAAGGCTTCCTATTGATTGACAGCTGGAAGTTGATTATATTGTGGTCACTGTTCCCCAAGTGCCCCTCAACCTGCACCCCCTTTATACGTTCCAGTTTGTTGGTTAGTACTAGGTCCAGAATGGCCCTCCCTCTTGTTGGTTCCTGCACCAGTTGGTTCAGGTAATTGTCTTTAATTACTCTCAAGAACTTATCACCCCTGTGAGATTTGCAGGTTTCCTTCTCCCATGTTATATCTGGATAATTAAAGTCCCCCATGATAATTACTTCGTTGCGCTTTGACACCTCTTCTGTCTGCCTTAATAGTAAGTTTTCAGTTTCTTCTGTTGTTTTTGGTGGTCTATAGAAGACCCCTATCAGGATTTTGTTATTTTTTCCTCCCTGTATTTCTACCCACAGAGATTCCACCTGTTCGTCTCCTACCCCTATATACTCCCGTAGCCTCGGCTTCAAGTTAGATTTGATGTACAGACATACCCCTCCCCCTTTCTGGTTCCTTTGGTCCCTTCTGAAGAGATTGTACCCCTGCAAATTCACCGCCCAATCGCACTTATCATCAAGCCATGTTTCCGTAATTCCGACTAATTTTCATCAGACATTCTCGCTTCAAGCTCACCCACTTTACCAATCAGACTTCGTGCATTCGTGGTCATACAATTTATATCATTTTTTTTGCTTTTTAAATTTGTTTTGTTGCTATTCGTACTTATGGCTGATCTATCAGTTCTAGCTGTACTAACCCCACCCCAGCTCGACCCCCATTCCCTTTGCTTGGACCCGGATCGCTAGTTACACTGGCTACCCCACTATTTCTCATTTTACCCTCCCCCCCAGTCCCTAGTTTAAACACTCCTCCAGCCTTCTAGCCATCTTATCTCCCAGCACAGCTGCACCCTCCCCATTAAGATGCAGCCCGTCCCTACGGTAGAGCCTGTAGCCGACAGCAAAGTCAGCCCAGTTCTCCAGGAACCCAAATCCCTCCTTCTTACACCAACTCCGGAGCCACTTGTTTACCTCCCTAAGATCCTGCTGCCTTTCTAGTGTGGCTTTAGGTACAGGTAGTATTTCCGAGAAAACTACCCTGGAGGTCCTCGTCTTGAGCTTGGACCCTAGGTCCCTGAAATCATTTTTGAGGGCCCTCCATTGACCTCTAACTTGTTCATTGGTGCCAACGTGCACCATGACCGCTGGATCCTCACCAGCCCCTCCCAGTAATTTGTCAATCCGATCCGCGATGTGTCGAACTCGAGCGCCAGGAAGACAACACACCGTTCGACGATCCCGGTCTTTATGGCAGATTGCCCTCTCTGTCCCCCTAATAATTGAGTCCCCCACCACTAGAACCTGTCTAGCCTGCCCTGCACTCCCCGTCCCCGTCTCACCGGAGCAGTCATCCCCCTGGCGTTCAGAGGGCATGTCGTGCTGCAGCGGTGCTGGCTCTGTAATGGCATCACCCTCATCTGCCAACGTTGCAGACATGTTGGGTTGTGCCAGTTTAGCACCAGCCTCCCTGGATCTATTCCCTCTACGCCTCCTTCTATCTGTCAACCAGCTTACTGCCTGCTCCCCCTGCTCTTCCGTACTACCATCCGCCCCCGCCTCTACCCCAGCGAGTGTCTGCTCAGTGAGCAGCAAACTCCTTTCCATGTTGTCAATGGCTCTCAGTGTTGCCAGTTGCTCATTTAGATCCAGAATTTGGGCTTCTAAATGTGCGACGTGCACGCATCTTGCGCAACAGTACGCACCCTCGATCGGCTGATCAAGGACCGCATACATTGCACAAGTAGCACACTGGATGACATTGCCAGACATGGAGCTCATCCTAATGGGGATCTACAATTTCCTTGTGGAAGTAGTGAAGATAGACTTGTTTACACTCCGCTCACACGCTACCGCCTCCGCTCAACCGCTCACACGCTGCTGCAACTGCTCACACGCTGCTGCAACCGCTCAACCGCTCACCCGCTGCTGCAACCGTTCACCCGCTGCTGCAACCACTCACCCGCTGCTGCAACCGCTTACACGCTGCTGCAACCGCTCAACCACTCATACGCTGCTGCAACCGCTCAACCGCTCACACGCTGCTTCCTCCGCTCACACGCTGCTGTCTCCACTCACACGCTGCTGCCTCCGCTCAACCACTCACACGCTGCTGCAACCACTCACACGCTGCTGCATCTGTACAACCACTCACACGATGCCGCTCTCGCGCAACCGCTTACCCGCTGACACTTATGCGCAACCGGTCAATTTTTTTCTTTTTCTCCCCCTCACAGACACTTAGACCCCCAGACACACACACACACAAAAGACACAACTAGGGCACACCAGATACACAGAAAACACACACTTAGCTCAAAAACACACACAGAAGATACTTATCGGCTCCTCCACTCCTCCACTCCTCCACTCCTCCTGGTGACGTCACCCGCTCTCCCGGCGGCCGCTCACTCTGCCCTCCTGTCTCAGCTGCTCTGCTGCTCCGTTCTGGTCCCCTCCGCTGCTGCTGGCGCTGGACTCCTGGTGGCCTCTTGGCGCCGGCTACTGCTCTGCTCCGCTCTGCTCTCACCTTACTGCCCCCGCACCTGCTTCGGCGCCGGTAACGGCTCCTGCGCTGCACCGATGTCCCCTTCAGCCCCCCGCTCGTGCCTCTGTCTCGGCGCGCTGCTCCTGCCGTCTGACGTCACTTCCGTCTGTCAGCAAGTGTCCCTGCGCAGCCTGTATGTCGCAGGGGCCTGTTCTTTGGGGCTGAGGAGGGAGTGAAAGGTCTCAAAGAGTTGTTTGGGGTTGTGGGATAGTGAGGAGACAAGGGAGGTGAAATAAACTTGTTTGGCATGGTGAAGGGCTAGGTTATAAGTTTTAAGCATGAATTTGAAGTGGAGAAAGTCTGCCGGCAGCTTTGACTTTCTCCACAGCCGCTCGGCGCACCTAGAGCACCGCTGGATGAAGCGCGTTTGGGACGTGAGCCAGGGTTGCCGTGGTCTGCGTTTGACGGCTCGCGTCACGGGCGGTGCCGCTTCATCCAGGGCACGGCTGAGGGTGTTGTGGTAGTATTCAGCTGCCAGGTTAGGGCAAGGGAGGCAAGAGATAGGCGATAGGGAGGACTGAAGAGTTTTGGCAAACTGTTTAGTGCGGACAAACTGGAGGTTCCTAGAGGTGCAATAGATAGGAGGGTCAGGAGAGATGCTAGGGTGCCTGATGGAGAAAGCGAGAAGGTTGTGATCTGAGAATGGAAGTGGGGAGTTAGTAAAGTGAGAAGCAGAGCAGAGACGGAGGAAAACTAAATCGAGAGTGTTACCATTTCTATGAGTGGGGGAGTCAGCGATAAGTGATAGGCCAAGGGAGGAGGTAAGTGTTAAAAGCCGGGAGGCCGATGAGGAGCTAGAGTCGTTAGTAGGGATGTTGAAATCACCAAGGATGAGGGTTGGGATTTCACAGGATAGGAAGTGGGGGAGCCAGGCAGCAAAGTGGTCTAGGAACAGGCGGGTGGGACCTGGGGGGCGGTAAATAACTGAGACACGCAGAGGCAGTGGGGGGAAGAGGCGCAAGGTGTGGACTTCAAAGGAGGAGAAGGTAAGTGAGGGAGCTGAGGGAATGACCTGGAAGGTACAGTTTGGGGAGAAGAGGATGCCTACTCCTCCGCCACGTCTGTCATCCGATCTGGGGGTGTGGGAGAACTGCAGGCCATCATAGGACAATGCAGCGTGGGCGGTAGAATCGGACTGCTGTATCCAGGTTTCTGTGAGGGCGAGCAAGTTCAAGTGTTTACTGGTGAAAAGGTCATGGATAGTGGGGAGTTTGTTACACGCAGATTGGGATTTCCATAGGGCGCATTTGAATGGGGCACGGGTAGGGGGAGCATTTTGGTAGAGAACAGTACGAGGTGGGCCTGGGTTGGGGGATATGTCCCCTGCAGCTAGGAGTAGCAGGGTAGCAAGGGTGAGCGCATGGCTAGGGGATTTGTGTGAGTGGCTGAGGTGTTTCTTTGCAGTATTAGGGGGTTGAAGGCGTCTTAGGAAGTTGAACAGTGCATGGAGCCATACATAGGTGAGGAGAGGAGGGAGGGGCTGATGTGGATAGAGTGTGTTGGGGCTGGGCATTGAAAGAAAGTGTTAAGGCTTGAAAAGAGGATAGTGAAGGAAATTAGTGCAAAGAGGAGAGTATTGTCCTCCAGGCTTTGGAAAGTTGTGCATGTTACCTGTCTCCTGCTCTGTCGAACTGCACTGTATAACTGCATCATTCGACAGCATAAAACACTTGTTGCTGGACACTTAGTGCTGGAGACATCAGGTGAGGCATGGAGGATAGAACTGACTTTCAAGTTCTGGCTACAGGACTTCAGCTGGGAGTGGCTTGTTACATTTCACTAGTCAACCAGCTGACCCACCTTTAGATGGCTAATGAACAAGATGGGGGGGGGGGGGGGGGCGCTTTATTGCCCTCTTACAAAAACAAACTGTGTCCAGCAACACTAAGATGAGACAGGGAGAAAGCTATTTGGGGGAGGCGATGAGGAAAATACATATAGTACAAATAGAGTCAACTCAATTTATATCAAGCAATGGGATATACCATTGCGCACAGATTATGACAAATTTAAAGGTATCACAGCAGATTCAGTGGAAGGAAGGCGGAGCAATCAAATTCAGATGGAGTGGAGCAATGGATGAGTGAAACATACCTGTTGGTGAAAGAGAGAAGGTAGATGAATATTAGTAACTGCGCTGTATAACTGCATCATTCGACAGCATAAAACACATGCTGCTGGACACTTAGTGCTGGAGAAATCAGGTGAGGCAGCCTCTGGTGAGGCATGGAGGATAGAATATAAATTTCTCGTTCATATGCAGTGACTTTAAATATACCCTATAAACATCACCTTATGATACTTTGTCAGGCTGCAGAGGTTTACATACAAATGACAAGTCGGAACATCCCCCAGATCTCATGGATATTTTGAGAACTGTTATGTCACCAATTAAATTTTAACAGGTTGCTAAAAGAAGTCTATTTTGTGCTAGATCAATATATGAAGAGGTTGTTTTCTCTTGTAATTAGTGTTTATTTAGAATAGAGAGAAAACATTAATGTGTTAACAGATAATATCTAAATATATGATTGATTATTATATATAGGAACATTCAGTAGTGTATATATTGTATATGAGGAAGAAGATGGAAATATAGACTCCCCGCAAGTAGCATTCAAAGCTGGATTTTCTTGCCTCATTTCAGAAGCCGTCTTATTAGCTAACGGAAACACTTTTCTTGACAGGTCTGTTTTCAACCTTTCGGTCCTCCTAGGCATTGAGAACATTACATGGAATACTAACTCTGCTTAGGAAGAACAAGCATATCATTTCAGAAGCGCTTGTCTTCCTTTTGAAGGAAATTATTTGTTAGAGTACAACAAACAAGGGACCTTCTTTACTATTTCCTACACCATAAGTCTTAGAACATGATGCTAAAGGACTTTTCTCCAAGACCTCTGTTGGCCTATATATAAAAAACTATGTACTTCGTCATATACTAATTGTTTTATGTTCTCTATCTCCTTGGTCCTGCAGCACTCTTCTTCACAATCAAGACAGACAACATGTCTGCCATGGCTCCGGCTGTGCTGTGACTTCCTCTTTCTCCACAGGATTGGGGTAAGATCAGCGCATCACTCAGGACCATTGACGCACTGGGCAGCATATGGGCTGTCATTCAGTTTTGAACACTGAGGGAGTAACTTCTCTATCTGGTGCCAACGCTGAGAGGCTGGCTGTGTTGTTGTTTAACTCAGTCAGTCTATCAACTAGAGTTGTGTGATATGTAAGATGGCCCCTTAGTCCTAAGGGTACCAGTTATACTGCTAGTTACCTGAACACACTGTACCAAAGGTTTCTTCTAATCTCAGTGTGTTTAGTGGAAGTTAACAGTTCAGTATGCTGGTATAGTTAGTGTTAGTGTTGTAGGGTTTAGCATAGTTGTCGCCAGTTTTGTCTGGAACTAGTTTTCAGTCTGTTTTCATCCTTTTTGGGGCAGGTACTCCACTTGAGGAACCACCACTCTAGTGCAGGCAGTCCTGGTTAGTTTATCTGTAAAGTCCTCTGTATCTCATTACACTTGGTTCCTCTATTATTAGTCAGATCATTAAAGATCCATAACACCAGTTATTAGTTTTGTTCTGTCTTCAAGTCCTGTACTTGTCACATCCAGTTGTGCAAACTAGTCATATCAGACATGACAATATCATATCAGTTAAAGAACATATACAGTTGTGTCCTTCCTTACCTTTCCTCCTATCCGCCATGAAATGACCAGCTTTAAAAATAAATATGATTTTGCAATACTCTGTTGGGGTGTGACTATCCTACATGTATATATTGTAGCTACTCAGTCATTGTGATGTGGCTTGTAGGCAGCCAAGGGTTTGCTAGCATGTTGTGATACTGTATGGAATTTATTTTGTTAGAAATTGCAGTCCTTAACTAAATTTCACTGGTTGGGAATCTATAATGTAGAACAACAATAAAAGAAATGATTAATATTATAATTTCTAAAAATCACCTAGTTGAAGGATTTAAGTGTGAAGATCTCATGTTGCATAGTAGAAGTTCATCATGTCAGATAACATAGTGGGAATTCAGATGAAAGGCCATTGAGAAAATGGCTCAAGTCTGCTTGATAGAAGGACCCTTACTTTTTGTTATCCATATGGTCTAATAAAACATATGGACAGCGGTTGGCCAGATGGGACAGGACTAGAGATGAGCGAGCATGCTCGGTAAGGGCAGTTACTCGAGAAAGCAATGCTATTTTCAAGTAACTGCATGCTCATCTGAGAAAATTTGGGGGGGCCGCGGGGGTGTGCGGGGGGATTGCGGAGGGTAGAGGTGGGAGAGAGAGATCTCTCTCACTCTCCCCCCCCCCGCTCCCCCCACGGCCCCCCCGAACTTTCTCTTACGAGCATGCAGTTACTCGAAAATAGCGTTGCTCTCTTGAGTAACAGCTCTTACCTAGCATGCTCGCTCATCTCTGAACAGGACCTTTAAATTTTCCAGAATTTTCTATGGAAAATGTATTTTTAGTTCATACTCTATCATCTCACCATCATTTACTATGTTGTCACATTCAGCATAAAAGTCAAAGAACATGTCTTTGTCATCTCAGACTAAAGACTGATGAATTCCTTGTGTGGCATCCCTGATGTTCAAGATGTCTTAACACTTGTTTTATAAAAAGAAATTGCTAAGCCAAATCCATCAGTTTCCTTTAAAAATTAGCAGATATAAGATCAATTTCTATAAATAAAGCAAGCAGATGTAAATAAGTTCTCACTGACTTGAATGTCAATTATAATACATTACAATGATATAAAGAGAGTCAGGCATTGACACAGATGCAGCGGGCACACATTCAAGGGTGGATTGGGAAATCAAAGTGGCCCTGGAAAAAAATTACAAGTGGCCTTATGTTGTTGGTGGGCCCAAACCAGCAGCAAGTGGCATGAATACAAGTAGGCAGGGGTCAGAAAATTGCCAGGGTAGTAAGAAGGGAGAAGCCTATGTGGCGTGCACAGCTCACCACAGCAAATTTACTATGAAACACACAACATATTAAAACTGGGGGTATAAATTAAGGTGCTGCCTATTGTTGTAGTGACCTGGACTGGCACTACAGAATGGAAATACTTTACCTGCAAGTTAAGAGCAACTGTTTTAACTACCAGTTCATTTAATAAAGGGTAGTTATGCTGGACTTCATTTAATAAGAGGGAATCAGGAAAGTAAAGAGTTAAGTTTTTTTAGGCACTGTCATAAATCAGTTAGTTGGAGCTGAGCTGTTACAATCCCCCCCCCCCCCCCCCCCATCCCCCCTTCCCGGCTCATTTTGAATTGCAGAATTAGAAATTTATAACAGTGTTAGAAGACGGAAGTCAAGGGGGAGTATGGAGTGAGTCATATTGGAGTAGAGAGAGAGGAGCTGAGGTGGACATGAAGGAAGCTGACAACCATGTGAAGACCCAGCTTCTCTGTCCTGCTGTAATTAGAGGCATGTTATGTAAACGATCAAGAAATCCAGTGTGCAGCTGCTCATAAATTATCCCGATGCTGAGAGAAACTGTTTGCTTTTCCAAACCTGAAGTCCGTTCAAGCCAGCTCTGCTTTCTACCGGACAGCAATACAGCCACAAAGCTTCAGACAAGCGGTAGAGAATCTTCATAGAAATTTTGTGAGTACTGGAAAAATATGACCACAGTGTTTCATGGTGGGCAATTTACTGTTAGTCAGAAGAAAGGGGTATTTTCTTGTCAGTTCTCTCTATATAGCTCTCCCTTAGCTCAGATGCTGCCTCTTCAAAGTTTGTTTATGCGTGTATGAAGTGTTGAACTGTATATATGCAATTTCTGGTGCTTAATATTAAGTCAAATAACCATCTGCCTGAAAGTGAATGATGTGCCTGTCATTTACCTACATATGTGTGTTAGTCTTATTTTGCTACCAAGCACTTTTAATCCAGCCACTGGTATCACAATCACCTATTTCCATTAGTCATCCAGATCCTGTTGTGTACCTTCAACAGTACCTAGATTACAAAAAGTGTGCTGCACTCATTGCCACCATGACACGGCTCCTTAGTCACATCTTAGAAACCACTCAGAGAGTGCAGGCCTCTTCCCACTTGTCGCATGTTGCATTCCTAACCTGTCAAGCCTCCATGATGTAAATGAACATCATAGACTGGCTTGTCTTTAACTTCTATGACAGACATTTATGTCATGTGTTCTGTGCCCGCGTGATCCCAATGTTGACTGACAGCTGTAATGGCCAGGATGAGAAAGATCCTGATCACTGTAGTTTAACTACGGGGGGGGCTCCATCTGTCCCAATTGGCCCCCCACAAATGCAATAGCGATATGCTGATGGGTAACCATGGCAGCCAGAGGGCCAGGAAAGACACCCACCCCCAGCATAGCCTAATGGATTGCTTTGCAGTTTTAGATGCGTATGGAATAATTCTTTTCTATCATGAGTATACCAAAGATCACCTTATGGCATTCTTAGTGGGTCTAAATAAATAACGAAATAAATGCTAATAAAGTGTATTAAAATTATAATTTTGTACAAGTAAATAAGAATAAACCACACACATTATTAAATTTATTTAATATATATTATTATAATTAACTCCATTCTGTCATATTCAGTAATAATGCCCCATATAGGTCCCCACTCAGTAATAAGGCCTTTCACAGGCCCTCACTCAATAAAAATGCCTGTCACAGGGTCCCACGTAGTAATAATCCCCCTCACAGGTTTCTCTGCAGTGATAATGCCCTATATAGGTCCATGCTCAGTGATAATGCCCTATATAGGTTCGTGCTTAGTGATAATGCCCTATATAGGTCCGTGCTCAGTGATAATGCCCTATATAGGTCCGTGCTCAGTGATAATGCCCTATATAGGTTCGTGCTGAGTGATAATGCCCTATATTGGTCCCAGCTCCCACTCAGTAACAGTGCCCCTCATAGCTGCCTCCTCTTCTCCCCTCAGTAGCGTTGTCCATTATACTTACCCATGTCGTTCCTCCTGCTGCCAGCCTCCGCAGTCAACGCCTGTACAGGCAGGTAAAGCAATCATAGGTAGCATCAGTGTCTGTGTTGGTATAGAAGAGGAGATTATATGGGCTCATGTCCACGGGGAAAAGAAGAATTAAAATCCGCAGCGGATTTTAACTCTTCTCCCGCGCGCGGATCCGCACCCCATAGGGATGCATTGACCACCCGCGGGTAGATAAATACCCGCGGATCGTCAATAAAAGTGATTTAAAAAAAAATGGAGCATGAAAAAATCTGGACCATGCTCCATTTTCATGCGGGTCTCTCGCGGGGACGGCTCCCGCGGGCTTCTATTGAAGCCTATGGAAGCCGTCCGGATCCGCGGGACACAAAAATCACATTTTACTTACCCGCTCCGATTCTTCTCTTCGGCGCCGCGCCATCCTCTCTCAGCCGCGGCCGGATCATTTTGCTTCGGCCCGGCGCATGCGCGGGGCACGTCACCGACGTCATCGTGCACATCCGCCGAGCCGAAGAATGAAGATCCGGCCGCGACGAGAGAAGATGACGCCGCGGCAAAGAGAAGAAACGGAGCGGATGGGGGGTGAGTTTATTGTCATTTATTTGTATTTTCAGCCCTCATGTCCGCGGGGCAGGAGGGACCCGCTGCAGATTCTACATGTAGAATCCGTAGCGGGCCCGATTTTCCCCGTGGACATGAGGCCTATATAGGGGCTGTATCAGAAGGGCAAAGAAATACTGAGATGCAGCTGTGCTAGTACATGAGAGACAGTGAAGAAAGCATCCTTCCCACAGTCAGCAGGCATTACTGACAGGAATGTAAGCCATAAGGGAGGTAGGTGCAGGTTTTAGTTGTGAAAAATGAGAGGAAAGTGACAAAATCCTTTCTACATAATGTGCAATATTACTAGAAGTGACAGCTAGCACAGGAGCAATAATAAACATCTCACAGGGAGAGGTGCAGTCTCTTAAACATTACCAACGGGCTCTGTATGCTGTCATAGTGGTTCTCCATGTGGAGCAGCAATTAATATTTCACTTCTATGAAACAGGGGTATTTTATGGTGTTACAGGGGTTCACCTTGCAGACTCTCTGCTGGCCACATGACTGTTGCAGACATAGTGCCCCTAGCTCCGGTCACAGTTCTGTCCACTAGTCTGTTGCTCCGGATCTAAATACCCTACAGTCTTCTTTCACATTAGTGTCTATGCCTATAACAATATTAACAGCCACTTTTTGCAGTAAAGCGGTCGCTATTTATCTCTATGCGGGAGGTCCACATGATTAACATAGAGAATCCATGCCCTTACATCTTTTCCCAGTTCTAGACCAATTGCCATGTAGTTCCTTAGCGATCATGGCGTCTGGGGCCAAGCTTCTTTGACTTACGTATAAAGACATGTATTGAAACACACAATAAACAGTAATGTTGGTTCTTTGCACAGCAAGACAAAATACTAGACTCTCAACATAATGCAATGTTACAATACTCAGTCCAAAGAATCCCAGGGGAAGATTTCTCCACCACTTGACAGGAACGTGCCTACTGGAGCCAAGTGTGAAACTAAGAACATATTGCAAATTGAATATCGGGGGGTTCTGAAAATGAATAAAGTATTGGAGATTGCAGCTTGAAATTTAATACAACTTTTCTAACTCAAGTTAACCAGTAACATATGTTAAATCATTATTTCCTTGCCAAACGTGACAAAAGCCTTTAAAATCCTTTGGATTACTGTAGATTATTGCAGCTGCTTCTGTACAACAGCTCTGCTTCCCCTGCTAGAAAACGATCCTTATTATCCAATTTATGTCATGCCATACCAATTCTAGATATAGTTTCGATATGATGGCATATTTTATTTGCTCTGGATGCTGTAGCCTAAGTATAACAGTAAATGCTATGACAAAAGTTATTTGCTTTCAGCTACGTTACCTTTGATCTTGTCATTTGACTTTTTGAACATGTCAAATTAAAAGAGCAGATCTGTATTCTACAGCTGCCACGTCTTCTATTATTTTCATCTCATGACATGTATTACCACATGCAAGCCATGGGACGTCATCTAGGAAGAAACACAAACATCTGAAATGTAGAATCTCCTTTAATACTAGAAATATCTATATTTTCCTAGAAAAGAAGTGAATTGAGATGTAACTACTGAAGAATTTTCAGCGTATCATCTCTACAGCCGGCACGCTCTTCATCTTAACAAACGCTTGATGAAAATAGCAAACAAGACGCATCCAGTGATATAAAAAATGAAGCAAATAGCAGCAAAATTAGAATAATTTATGGTAAATAGTCAAGAATTTAACTTTTTTCATGTGTCCTCGAGGTCAGCCTTTTTGATTCCTCCCCACTTAATTGTGCCTACTTATAAGGCAACAACTGCACAGTCTGCAATTGGGGACCAAAAAGTCTGATCACTACCGTGTTTCAAATTAGTATATCAAGGTATAAATAAAGATAATTACTAAACATCTGATTTACTAATATAGAGACACTTTTATATTTTGGTGGTAAATCTTCAAAGTGACCCCCAGTTTCAAGACAATCTATCGCAGACCAGATGGGGAGATAAAATCCATGCAGTTGTTTTCTTCTGTCCTTCTGATCCCCCGGGTCCAGGTCCTGTTTTTGGTTGCCCAAGATGGCTAATGCAGTCTTTAGACTACCTAATTTCCAGAGTATTTTGGTATTGTTAGACTACTAATGCATTATCACTGCTCACTGATTGGCCAGAGATGCTCATATGATCAGTAGTAGCCAATCAGAGAGCAGTGCAAAGTATGCATTAGACCTCTTTCACACCGGCGACAAAATCGTGAGGTTTTGTAGAGATGAGACATCGCTACAAAACGCATGTATGTGAAGCCCATGGTTTCCAGTGGGTTCTTTCAGGCTACAAAACATCTGTCATGTGAAAGAACCCATTAAAAACTATGGGCTTCACATTCATGCATTTTGGAGAGATGTTGCATCGTTACAAAATCCCGCGATTTTGTGGCCAGTGTGAAAGAGGCCTTAGCTAGATAAAAAAATTGTTGCAACCATCTTGGACAGCCAAAAATAAGGCTTGAAACAGGCAAATCAAAGGGGCAGGAGAGTAAAGCATCTGGAAGTAATATACCCACTCCTCCTTTTGCTCTGAAACCCTCAACTGGAGAAGAGGAGATCTTACTCCACTATCTTGCTGTAGCATATCCTCAGAAACAGCAACAGCATGGAAGATATTATACAGAAATACTGAGCAGTGTAGCTGCACCTCCAGCATTGGGGTATAGTAAAACCAGCAGTATCTCTGGGAGGGCTTAAACAAATTGGCATGATTTGGAATAAAACCAAACAATTGATTTCAATGGTTGCATTTCCACTATTGGGATTCTCAGGCATTAATACTACCCCAAAGAAAATTATTACTGCACGTAAAGAAGATAGGGCAGCACCAATCTTCCTGCCTTTTTTTTTTTCAAACTTGCACAGAATAGCGCACAGTTTAAAAGGTAAAAAAAAAAAGATTTTTAACTTATTCATGCATAACTACACCCCGTAGCCACAAGTTCTTCAGGGATTCGAGGTGTTTTCAGGGCAAAACAGGCTTACATCACTTGGGGGAAGAAGCAATCCTCCATGAGGATCAAGGAGCTTCTCCCATTGCTTTCGATGGGGTCGACCCCATTGAAAACAATGGCCGGTGCAATGCGAGAGCACACAGAAAAATAGAACATGCCGCGATTTGTTTCCTGCACAGCACTGCAGTGTCATGCGGCAAATTTGTATGACCCCATTCAAAAGAATGGGGTTCATATTTGTACATCTCAAAACACAAAA
Organism: Eleutherodactylus coqui; assembly: GCF_035609145.1. Classification (NCBI taxonomy): domain Eukaryota; kingdom Metazoa; phylum Chordata; class Amphibia; order Anura; family Eleutherodactylidae; genus Eleutherodactylus; species Eleutherodactylus coqui. Next base: position 102,516,175 of record NC_089842.1, on the reverse strand, counting down.
ATCTTGCATGATTTTAGCGCCTGTGTGAAGGTAGCCTAAGTCTGCTTCTCTGTCTTTCATTGCAGCTACTTCTTTTTTTCGTTCCTCTCCATAAACTTCAACTAGCTGCATCTGTAACCTAATTCCTCAGTGAGCTGATAATCCATCTTGTCTCTGCGTCTCTAAAGTTGGATTTTAGCAGTGAATTGAGAGTGAATGATCAGTGCAGGAGGCAAGGGCAGGATAAGAATTGGCTGAGAATTGGAGAAAGAGGTTTTTTTCTCTAATAAGATATATTACAAGTCTCATATCTTTTCTTGTACTATTGATTTATGCAAAGTTTCTTGAAGTGACAGTGCCTATTCAAGCCTGGAGTTTGAAGAATGTTTTGCTGAGATCTAAAGTCTTATGAGTTTTGAGTGCTGAAGTTTAAGGCTTTTGAGTTTTGAATGCCGAGGTCTGGAGTTTTGGGTGCTGTGGTGCTTATGTTTAGGGTCATTAGAGACCATATTTTCTCTAATACTCAGCTGATAGTAGTTTCTATACCCTACGTAATGGTTGTGTTAACTTTTTACATTTAACTATGTGCTGCCATGCTTTTTACATTTTTGTAGTTAACATATTTGCCTTCTATTAAGTTCGGGTTACTGTGTAGTTCAGGACCTAAAACATTTCCTTGATTAAAAAAAGCAATATTTATGGAGATGGTTATTGATTTGGAATGTGACATGATTTGTTATTTCCTCTAATTAGTGCTATACATACTTAAACCAGATTTAATTGGTCTTAACCTTTTCAACCACATCCTCTTTTGGTGACATCCACTCCATTTGTATATTATATTCATTGGCAGAACTATACTGAGGAGAATGTAAAGGCCTTCAGAGTGCCTGCTGTAAATTCAACATTAATTGGACCTGACGAGTTATGGATGTTCTAGATTATTGGGCAGTAATAAAAAAAAACACCTTAAAAATACTTGCAAAGGTGAGTTCCAACACTGCAGTCATTTTTGCAAAATCATAGCACAATCTAAACTTTGACTGCAACATATGAGAACCCTACTGAGTTTGAAAGGGTGAAATATGCTGCAGATCCACCATATGTGGATTTGCTGCAGATTTTTTCCACTGCAAAACATCTGCAGCAAATCCAATGCATGTGAAGGCTCCCTTAACCCTTTAGTGGCGAAGCCTATGTGACGAGCCAGACGACACCTAGATGGGGAGCAGCGAAAAAGCAGCTGGTCGTCACAGTGGCGCTGCTGCTACTTTCTACTTGGAAACATGCATTTCTGGTGTGGTTCTTCCAGGGAAAACGGATGATTGTCAAGTTCGTGATGCCAGTCCGTATACAGGCCAAGGCCTGTACCGGACATAATAATAATACATAAATGGGGAAGCTAAAATAAAACATTTCTTTGCTTTGAAGTATAGTGCGGTACCTTAGTACAGATGTTAAATAGTGGGAAGGGGCTCCAGGAGGCAGAATGGAAACATGGAACAGTTTATTGCTTTAGAACAATAACAGACCAGCTTTTTCAGTGCAGTTCAGTATTACCTCACTTTAGTGCATTTCAAAGTTTACTTTACTTCATTTAGTACATCATTTAGTGAAGAGTTAGCAGTACTATTAGAACATATGCAAGCATGAAGCGCAGACTTTCTATCTAGATGACAAACTGGCTCTTTAACAGTAATTAAGCACTGGATTTCTTCTTTCCTCTATGCTTTGCTCTCCTGCTTCTCTCTCAGTGATTTTTTCTATTTTTTCTAGTTTCAAGATTTCTTTTTATCGCATTGCTCTTTTAGGCCTTTGCTTAATGTCTCATGTTTCTTCAAGGATTAAGATTCTGTCTTAGATGATTACAATTACTTTATGTCCTTGCTGAAGGTAATCTATGACTTTCCTTTAATTTTCCCTAGTGGATATTACAAAACTTTGGGTACTCACACTTTCTGTCCTCCTTCCCACCACACTGGTTAGCTTCCTTCTTCTCTGCCTCTCGCTGTCTAGCAAAGTTCTCTGATCTTCTATGTAAAGTACTTTGACTACAGACCACCCAAGACCATTCTCTCTTGAGCTAGACTGACTTCTACTCTCTTTTTCTATCTACCAACCTGTGTGCAGGACTTTTTCTCCTATCCTAAGCTGTCTGTCTCTGGTTGTCTAACTAGAACCCTCTAAACTCGGCTATGACAGTCTCGGCTAAGTGTGGTTGACCAACCTTATATTAAAGACACAGTTAAACATTAGTTCACATGAGAGCCCACAGTGCTTTTATGGATTGTACAACTTCTGTACACTACACCTGTTTACACCTTGATGACCAGGGCAAATTTTGGAAATCTAATATGTGTCACTCTAACATAACATAACTTAGTAAAGCTAATTTCACATGGGTAAGTGCGATATTGGGCTGTGAAACTCGTCCCAATATCTCACTTGGGAACATGCAATTCTATCCACGGATGCGAGGCGGTTTAGTGTCAAAAACACCTCGCATCATTTGCGGTTTTAGTGAGAAACCTCTCATCACATTGCGTGCACTTCACACATCGTGCAATGTGTTTTCCGGCTCCATTGAAAACAATGGGTGAGGCATTCCAAGCAAATGCCTAAAGATAGGATATGCTGCAATTTTTTTCCTGATGTGATGTGGAAAAAAAAATCCCTCATGTATATGACTCCATTCAAAGGAACTGTGTTCAAATTCGTGCATCATTTGTGCATCTCGCAACACACAAATCTCGCACAATTTTCTTAACCGTGTGAAAGTGGCCTAAATGTTTTACATATCTAAGTAATTCTGACATTGTTTTCGCTACGCATTGTACTTCATTTAGGCCGCCTGCAGACGAGCGGAAATCCCGCCGCGGGATTTCCCGCGGGATTTCCGCCGCTGAAAGTCTGCATAGGAGTGCATTACAATACGCACTCCTATGCAGACGGCCGCGGTTTGGCCGTGCGAAATCTCGCGCGGCAAACAAACCGCGGCATGTTCTAATTTTCTGCAGGGCACGCACTCACCTGGCCTCCGGCTCCGGTCTGCGCATGCGCCGGCTGCGCGGCAGCCGGCACATCAAAGAGCCGGGGCCGCCAGGCGCGGGTGAGTACGCGCTCGTCCCTGCAGGCTCTGGGGTCGGATCGCGCGTCGAGATTTCTCGCTGCCGGATCCGACCCGCTCGTCTGCAGGCGGCCTTAGGTGATACAAATTGACCAATAGAATTTGTGTTTATTTATTAAAAATACTAAAATTGCATAGCACTTTTAAAAAACTGACATTTTTTCATATTTTCAACTGCAGTATGTGAAATATGGGCAAAACTATTTTTGATTAAATAAAGTTTATTAGTACACTAGTGGTATATAAAATAGATCTTAATTAGAGATGAGCGAACATACTCGTCCGAGCTTGATACTCGTTCAAGTATTAGCGTGTTCGAGATGCTCGTTACTAGAGGCGAGCACCACTCGATGTTCGAGTTACTTTCACTTTCATCTCTGAGACGTTAGTGCGCTTTTCTGGCCAATAGAAAAACAGGGAAGGCATTACAACTTCCCCCTGCGACGTTCAAGCCCTATACCACCCCCCTGCAGTGAGTGGCTGGCGAGATCAGGTGTCACCTGAGTATATAAATCGGCCCCTCCCGCGGCTCGCCACAGATGCATTCTGACAGAGATCAGGGAAAGTGCTGCTGATGCCGGAGCTGCTATAGGGAGAGTGTTAGGATTGATTTTAGGCTTCAAGAACCCCAACGGTCCTTCTTAGGGCCACATCTGACTGTGTGCAGTACTGTTGAGGCTGCTTTTTGCAGTGTTGCACTTTTTTTTTTTTGCATATCGGCCGTGCAGAGCATTGCGTCCAGAGCATTGCGTCCTGCAGTAATTTTACATAGTCCACGGCCAGTAGTGGTGGTGAGGCAGGGACAGTGAAAGACATATCTGGTCTATATAGGCAGTGGGCTTTTCCAAAAAAATTTGGGAAAAAAAATCTATTTGGGCTGCCTGTGACCGTCCTGACTGTACTGCGTCTCTGCTGGGGGTAGTTGTCCTAATTCATACGCAGCCAGCTAAGTGTTACAGCAGGCTTGCGCAAAATTGGTGTTGCCTCTTACATCACCGCTGTCATCCTGTCCAGAGTGAAACAGTCTGCAGTAATTTTACATAGTCCACGGCCAGTAGTGGTGGTGAGGCAGGGACAGTGAAAGACATATCCAGTCTATATACGCAGTGGGCTTTTCCAAAAAAATTTGGGAAAAAAAATCTATTTGGGCTGCCTGTGACCGTCCTGACTGTACTGCGTCTCTGCTAGGGGTAGTTGTCCTAATTCATACGCAGCCAGCTAAGTGTTACAGCAGGCTTGCGCAAAATTCTTTCCTGCCTCTGCTGTGCGTTCCATACGTGAAGTCAGCCTCCAACCACAGGCCAATAAGCGGCACATTTAATTACAGCGTTCTGTTTCTGCACTACTGGTAATACAGCATGCTGAGGGGTAGGGGTAGGCCTAGAGGACGTGGACGCGGGCGAGGACGCGGAGGCCCAAGTCAGGGTGTGGGCACAGGCCGAGCTCCTGATCCAGGTGTACCGCAGCCGACTGCTGCGGGATTAGGAGAGAGGCACGTTTCTGGTGTCCCCACATTCATCTCACAATTAATGGGTCCACGCGGTAGACCTTTACTAGAAAATGAGCAGTGTGAACAGGTCCTGTCGTGGATGGCAGAAAGTGCATCCAGCAATCCATCGACCACCCAGAATTCTGCGCCGTCCACTGCTGCAACTCTGAATCCTCTGGCTGCTGCTCCTCCTTCCTCCCAGCCTCCTCACTCCATTACAATGACACATTCTGAGGAGCAGGCAGACTCCCAGGAACTGTTCCCGGGCCCCTGCCCAGAATGGCCAGCATTGGTTCCTCTCCCACCGGAGGAGTTTGTCGTGACCGATGCCCAACCTTTGGAAAGTTCCCGGGGTCCGGGGGATGAGGCTGGGGACTTCCGGCAACTGTCTCAAGAGCTTTCAGTGGGTGAGGAGGACGATGACGATGAGACACAGTTGTCTATCACTCAGGTAGTAGTAATGGGAGTAAGTCCGAGGGAGGAGCGCACAGAGGATTCGGAGGAAGAGCAGCAGGACGATGAGGTGACTGACCCCACCTGGTTTGCTAAGCCTACTGAGGACAGGTCTTCAGAGGGGGAGGCAAGTGCAGCAGCAGGGCAGGTTGGAAGAGGCAGTGCGGTGGCCAGGGGTAGAGGCAGGGCCAGACCGAATAATCCACCAACTGTTTCCCAAAACGCCCCCTCACGCCATGCCACCCTGCAGAGGCCGAGGTGCTCAAAGGTCTGGCAGTTTTTCACTGAGAGTGCAAACGACCGACGAACAGTGGTGTGCAACCTTTGTCGCGCCAAGATCAGCCGGGGAGCCACCACCACCAGCCTCACCACCACCAGCATGCACAGACATATGATGGCCAAGCACCCCACAAGGTGGGACGAAAGCCGTTCACCGCCTCCGGTTTGCACTGCTGCCTCTCCCCCTGTGCCCCAACCTGCCACTGAGATCCAACCCCCCTCTCAGGACACAGGCACTACCGTCTCCTGGCCTGCACTCACACCCTCACTTCCGCTGTGCTCGGCCCCATCCACCAATGTCTCTCAGCGCACCGACCAGCTGTCGCTAGCGCAAGTGTTGGAGCGCAAGCGCAAGTACGCCGCCACGCACCCGCACGCTCAAGCGTTAAACGTGCACATAGCCAAATTTATCAGCCTGGAGATGCTGCCGTATAGGGTTGTGGAAACGGAGGCTTTCAAAGGTATGATGGCGGCGGCGTCCCCGCGCTACTCAGTTCCCAGTCGCCACTACTTTTCCCAATGTCCCAGCCCTGCACGACCACGTCTCCCGCAACATTGTACGCGCCCTCACCAACGCGGTTACTGCCAAGGTCCACTTAACAACGGACACGTGGACAAGCAAAGGCGGGCAGGGCCACTATATCTCCCTGATGGCGCATTGGGTGAATTTAGTGGAGGCTGGGACAGAGTCAGAGCCTGGGACCGCTCACGTCCTACCCACCCCCAGAATTGCGGGCCCCAGCTCGGTGCTGGTATCTGCGGCGGTGTATGCTTCCTCCACTAAACCACCCTCCTCCTCCTCCTCCTCCTATGCAACCTCTGTCTCGCAATCAAGATGTGTCAGCAGCAGCACGTCGCCAGCAGTCGGTGTCGCGCGGCAATGCAGCACAGCGGTGGGCAAGCGTCAGCAGGCTGTGCTGAAACTACTCAGCTTAGGAGAGAAGAGGCACACGGCCCACAAACTGCTGCAGGGTCTGACAGAGCAGACCGACCGCTGGCTTGCGCCGCTGAGCCTCCAACCAGGCATGGTCGTGTGTGACAACGGCCGTAACCTGGTGGCGGCTCTGCAGCTCGGCAGCCTCACGCACGTGCCATGCCTGGCCCACGTCTTTAATTTGGTGGTTCAGCGCTTTCTGAAAAGCTACCCACGCTTGTCAGACCTGCTCGTAAGTCCCACACGGACGCTGCCACCCTGCGCACCCTGCAACATCGGTTTCATCTGCCAGTGCACCGACTGCTGTGCGACGTGCCCACACGGTGGAACTCTACGCTCCACATGTTGACCAGGCTCTATGAGCAGCGTAGAGCTATAGTGGAATACCAACTCCAACATGGGCGGCGCAGTGGGAGTCAGCCTCCTCAATTCTTTACAGAAGAGTGGGCCTGGTTGGCAGACATCTGCCAGGTCCTTGGAAACTTTGAGGAGTCTACCCAGGTGGTGAGCGGCGATGCTGCAATCATTAGCGTCACCATTCTGCTATGCCTCTTGAGAAGTTCCCAGCAAAGCATAAAGGCAGACGCTTTGCGCTCGGAAACAGAGGCGGGGGAAGACAGTATGTCGCTGGATAGTCAGAGCACCCTCCTGTCTATATCTCAGTGCGTTGAGGAGGAGGAGGAGGAGCATGAGGAGGATGAGGAGGAGGGGGAAGAGACAGCTTGGCCCACTGCTGAGGGTACCCATGCTGCTTGCCTGTCATCCTTTCAGCGTGTATGGCCTGAGGAGGAGGAGGATCCTGAAAGTGATCTTCCTAGTGAGGACAGCCATGTGTTGCGTACAGGTACCCTGGCACACATGGCTGACTTCATGTTAGGATGCCTTTCTCGTGACCCTCGCGTTACACGCATTCTGGCCACTACAGATTACTGGGTGTACACACTGCTCGACCCACGGTATAAGGAGAACCTTTCCACTCTCATACCCGAAGAGGAAAGGGGTTCGAGAGTGATGCTATACCACAGGACCCTGGCGGACAAACTGATGGTAAAATTCCCATCCGACAGTGCTAGTGGCCGAAGGCGCAATTCCGAGGGCCAGGTAGCAGGGGAGGCACGGAGATCAGGCAGCATGTACAGCACAGGCAGGGGAACACTCTCTAAGGCCTTTGACAGCTTTCTGGCTTCCCAGCAAGACTGTGTAACCGCTCCCCAGTCAAGGCTGAGTCGGCGGGAGCACTGTAAAAGGATGGTGAGGGAGTACATAGCCGATCGCACGACCGTCCTCCGTACTTGCCTGCGTCTATGAATTAAAAACCCCGGTCAGGTTGGGGCATGCAGTGTGGGCCGAAGCCCACCTGCATTTAATCTGACGTTAGCTCTGCTGTCCTGGGCACTGCAATGGGATACATTTATGTACAGCCGGTGGGTTCCAGGGAGCCACCCATGCTGTGGGTGCACACGGAATTCCCATTGCGGAGTTGTACTTGCCTGTGACTATTTATAAAAAACCGCGGTCTGACTGGGGCATGCGGACACCTTGACAGAATGAATAGTGTGTGGCACATAGGTTCCCCATTGCTATGCCCATTTGTGCAGCTCCTGATGGCGGTGGCACAGGATTATATTTCTCATTGCTTCTGTACAGCATTGTGGGCTATCGCCCCGCCCCTTTTAAAGAGGGTCGCTGCCTAGCCGTGCCAACCCTCTGCAGTGTGTGCCTACGGTTCCTCCTCATGGCAGACGCACTTATAAATAGACATGAGGGTGGTGTGGCATGAGGGCAGCTGAAGGCTGCGCAGGGACACTTTGGTGTGCGCTGTGGACACTGGATCATGCGGGGGGGAGGGGTTGTGCAGCATGTAACCCAGGAGAAGTGGCAGCGGAGTGTCATGCAGGCAGTGATTGTGCTTTGTTGGAGGTAGTGTGGTGCTTAGCTAAGGTATGCCATGCTAATGAGGGCTTTTCAGAAGTAAAAATTGTTGGGAGGGGGGGGGGGGCACTCTTGCCGCTATTGTGGCTTAATAGTGGGACCTGGGAACTTGAGATGCAGCCCAACATGTAGCCCCTCGCCTACCCTATCTGTTTCTGTGTCGTTCCCATCACTTTCTTGAATTGCCCAGATTTTCACAAATGGAAACCTTAGCGAGCATCGGCGATATACAAAAATGCTTGGGTCGCCCATTGACTTCAATGGGGTTCGTTACTCGAAACGAACCCTCGAGCATCGCAAAAATTTCATCCCGAGTAACGAGCACCCGAGCATTTTGGTGCTCGCTCATCTCTAATCTTAATGTAAACTGTAAAAACAAGTGTCAACCTCCTCTACCAGGTTGATAACATTATTCTTCAACATTCTTTTATTTATATCTGTTGCTGTACAAGCTGATTGAAATCCAATAAGTTCATCGTATTAAGTCTAACATAAGTCACCAAGCTTTCCTAGAGTTCTGTATGACACTTCTGAGTTCATAGAAGGGATCCCGTATTCAGGAGCCTCATCTATTGGCCAAAATAGCTACAAAAGTATCTCTCACTTTGGAGGAGCCAAACTGTGTAACACATCATATAAACTCAGGTTCTGGGAGCACACTATGCAATCAACTTTCTTTTAGGGGTCCCTTCTGAAGAAAAGGGATTGTCGAAAGTGAAGAACCCCTTTCATGCAATAAGCAGATAAATGAAAGGGGTTTCCCTAATGCTGTACATAGGTGTATATGTTATATACGTGGTAGCCTGCACTATAATAATAATAATCTTTATTTGTATAGTGCCAACATATTTTGCAGCACTTACAAAGACAGGGGGGAATACAGAAAGACAAAAATACAAAAATTACAGAACCACGGTTAAATAGTAATCAGTTGATGGAAACAATAGGGGTGAGGATCCTGCTCCAACGAGCTTACATATTACAAATAATGGGGTGATACAGAAGGTAAAGGGGCAGGAGATGTGCACAGTATGGCGAGGTCGAGAGTGAGGGATGCTATACATGTAAACAATGGTCAGACGGTCAGATGTGTGCCGGCAGAATCGGTATGACTGCAGGGGCAGTTGCTGGTAGCTGGCAGGGATTGCAGCCAATAAGTCAGGGAGCATGCTATCAGGCGGAGTACAGAGGGGTTTTGTTAAGGGGATGTGGTATGCCTCCCTAAAGAGGTACGTTTTCAGAGCACACCTGAAGTTTTGTGAGTCCTGGATTGCCCGGGTAGCCTTTGGTAGTGCGTTCCGGAGGAGTTGTGCTGCTCTGGAGAAGTCTCGGAGGCGGGAATGAGAGGTTCGAATTAGAGAGGTCCGCAGTCTAGTTTCGTTAGCAGAGTGGAGAGCCAGGGCCGGGTGATGGTTTGAGATGAGGGAGGCAATATAGGGTGGTGCTGTGGAGGGCTTTATGGATAAAGGGAGTGAGTTTAAATGTGCAAAACTCATCCTAATCTCTAAGCAGTTTCTTTCATGGCTACGAGAGCTGACCGAAGGACATTTTTCTCAAACGGAGTTTAATATTTGGTCCAGCAAGTGACCAACGACAATTGTATTTTAAGTGACCTTGTGACTCTTAATTTTCAAGATGTCCAATTATCAGTGGATGAATGTATCGAACGTCTTCTAAATTGTGACAAAAACAAATTGTTCTGCTTCTCTCAAGTTGTTCTATGGCTTAAATAACACATAATTTTTTTATTACGCTTCATCTGTGCACGAAACATTGCCCAGCAATAAAACAACAATAAGATAGGATGAGATTATATTTCGGCATCATCATAAATAATACTGCATATTAGGAAAGCAATAATACTGCAGCTACAACCATGCTGCAGGCAGTCCGCTCATCGTGATCTTCACTTACCAACTCAGTGACATTTTACAGATCTGAAATTTTCCATTAGGCTACATTGGCAGATAGTTAACATTTTGTCTAACTTATATGACCAAACCACACTTGAATTGGTACAGAACATGAAAGGGGTTCTCAGAAATTCGTTTAAAAAGGCTTAGTATATTTTTTTTTGAAACAGTGCCGCTCTTGTCCTCTGGCTGTTTGTGGTTTTGCAGCTCAGTCCCATTAAAGTAAAAGCAGCAATACCAGACAGCCTATAAACAAGGGTGGCGCTGTTTCTAAAAAAAACCCCACAGACTTTGAATTTCAGAATTCCCTTCTTAGTACAGCATGGATAGCTCCTTTGAATATATGCAAATAGTCATTGACAACTGCTTGTGTAGTGCTGTAAGGCCTGGCACCTGAAGGTGCCCACAAGTTCTCCTTCCTTCTAGGCAGATGAATCGTCCAGTGATGTTATTCTGCTAATTCTGTCAATTGAGCATTCCTATACAGTCATAGAATCAGTCAACTGGATAACCTCTTACCATAGTATAAGTAAGCTGCCTTGCGGCTCAGCTCATCAGTGTGAGTCTGACTACTGAAATATTCAAAAATCAGCTAATATTGACAGGAGGAGCTACAGGAGGACACATATAGAACTACACAGTGCCCAGTCAAATTAATAATACTCATGAAAATACTGTTGCGCTGACTCCCCCACAGTGGGAGCCGAATGTGTAGTGACTCTGCATTCTAGCTAACAGACAAAAATCCCAAAATGCAAGACATTTGCAACTCAGCCCCATTCCATCTGAAGTACACAAACTGTCAAAAACTCACTTTTAATTTAGTTTTTATAAACCCAATGTATTGGTGGCCTCGTTCACGGGACAGTCTTTCAAAAAATTAGGATTGTTAATTTACATGACTAATAGATACAAAATCTGCGAGTCTAAATAAAAAACAGCAAAAATGGGAGCAAAGTCTACATAACGTTCATTTGCTGTGTGATATGTTGTTAAAGAAGACTTGTCAGCTCTTCTGATATGTATGTTTTATTGGTTCCTTGGCTGAGTATTTTCATTGAGACTACAATTGTGTGGTATCTTTTCTTAGAAATCTGTGTAGTGTCTTTCCTCAGTTATTCTTCTTGGAAATGCATGAAATAATTGATGACTCAAGGGGGCATATTATCATGCATTCTAACACTGTCCAATCAGTGCTGACAGTGTCAGACTATGTGGTAACACACCCTAATGACCAATAGGAATGGTAACACCTTTTTCCAGTGTATTTATACATCTCCAGGAGGAATAACAGAGGGCCAACCAATGGAAAGTTCTATGAGTAGATGAATCAAAATTGCTATAAGAGAAATGTAAGTGTTTACTAAAATAGACATGTCAAGAGAGCTGTCCAGTCCTCTTTAAAGTATACCTGTTCGGTCCTCTTACAAGTAAGAAGGCCTGCATAGCTTTACAGTCACATTCCCACTGATTGCATTGCTACTTTTATTTTTGCCTTAGTCCCGCTCATTTACCTGTCATGTGTCCTGTTACTTAGAGAGCCAGACTAGTAATTATTAGGAAATTATAGTACCAGTGTTTCTGGTACACAGCCGTGCTACATGGTGCATCCATTATGATCTCTACACATGACACACACAGCTCTACTACATCCATCCTGATTCCCACACATTACACACACAGCTTTGTTACATGCATCCTGATTCACACACTTTACACACACAAAGCTATGGTACATCCATGCTGATTTCCAGATATCACCAGCTCAGCAGACTCCTGAATACAGTAATCAGCCCCTGGTCATGTGATCCCTTACTCCACCCACACAGGTGATCACATGATGGTGACAGCATCACAGGTCCTGGTGGCTGCTGTCAGCTTATCCACTATACAGTACTTTGTACCAAACTGCACAATGGCTCCTACCACTGACATCACCGCAGGTCCTTCAGTCCACCGGATCTCTGTGGTGGCGGTAGGTCAGTGTCCTCTGTCAGGACCGCTGAGTTGTATCTGAGATAATAACAGCTTAGTTGTATTCTCATTTTATTATTTTTGTCCTCCCCTTCCAAGAGCCCTAACTTTGTTGTTCTTTTGTTGGTCAGGCTTTGTGTTTTATATATGTTGTAAGACCACTGATGATGTCACCAGGGGTGAAGCGATGATGTCACTGGGGGCAGAGCATGAGAAGCACCCACATACATACTTGCATATAACGGACAAGTGGTTGTTAGTCGTTTTTATGCTAGCCTACTGTAAGGTGGATGGTCTCCACCACCTAATGTCAATTAAACATGACATCATTCATTGACATTTGGCAATAGAGACCGCTCACGTAGCCATTATTCGCTCTTTGCCCTATGGATATTTTCTTCTTTTCTAGTTTTACTGCTATATGCGATAATTTGCTGCCATATGCAGCTCATACTGGCCATACTATGCATTATTGTGTCTTTTATATGTAGCACAATGCCAATGACGAGGTGTGCTGCATGTAAAGAAATTGTGTGATGTACGTTAATCCACGCCGGGAGTCCCCTCATCACTGAACACTGTGACAGCACTGTCACAGTGTTCAGTGATGAGGGGTCTGCAGCAGGGATAAAAGAATTTCCTGCCACAGCTGTCACAGCTGTGGCATTTGACTGCAATGCTATCCCATTGCTTTCAATGGATCCGGCGCTGCTGCGCCCTATTGAAAGCAATAGGATGAAGGCAACCCCTGCAGTGTTGATTTTTAGGGGGTGGTTTGAAATATAAGCCCTACCCCCGAAAATCATCCCTAGATGTTAAAAAAAAAAAAAAAATTAACTCACCTAGAAGTGTTGTCCGGTTCTTCACCCTGTCCTCATCAGTCTTCATCTGTATTCTGGTGGCTGGGGATTGAAAAATCCCCGCCTCCAGAAAGCACTGCCTCAGATTGGCTGAGTGCTGTGACCAATCGGAAGCAACTCTCAGCCATTCATTGAATAACAGCTGAGCACTGCATCTGAATGGTCACAGCGCTTAGCCAATCAGAGGTAGCGCTTTCTGGAGGTGGGGATTTTCAATCCCAAGCCACCAGAATACAGATGAAGATTGACAGGGATGGAGAGAAGAGCTGGACAGTGTTTCTAGGTGAGTTAAATTATTACAATTTTTTTTTAACAACTAGGGATGATTTTCAGGGTAGGGCTTATATTTCAAGCCACCCCATGAAAATCATCTCTGCAGGGGTTGCATTCATCCCATTGCTTTCAATGGGGTGACAGCAGCGCCTGCCCCATTAAAAGCAATGGGATAGCATTGTGGTACTCTGCCACAGCTGTAACAGCTGTGGCAGGGGATTCTTTCGTGCCCGCAGGGAGTCCCATCATCACTGAACACTGTGACAGTGCTCTCATAGTGTTCAGTGATTAAGAGACCTTCGTGGAGCAGCTGTGCTTCTACAAGCACAGCTGCTCTAGTGAACGATTGAAGGCCTGCACATACTATTTTGGGCACATGTAAAAAAAATACTCGAAGCTTTGGTCACGCGCATTTTGCACATCCATCAAGCACATATTTTCTGTGCACATAGGCGTACAAAAAAAAAAAGCTCATCTGACCGAGCCCTAAATATGCATTCACTTAAGTGAAAGGGCATTATTAATCTCACATACAAGAATTATCAAACAACCTAAAGGATCTACGTAAGTCCTGCTGAGAAAATGATACTGAATTACTGATTGCAATTAATATTGCTTTTTTTTCCTATTAGGGTTTGAAGCAAAAAAAGATGCAGGAATTTAGGAAGAAAGCATTCAGGGTGTTTATTTTCCATAAAATGCGTATCTTGAGCAAAGAATACATCAGCATGTAGCTTGAGGGTCTTGTACCATAACGAACCACTTTTAAATGGATTGTTCAAACCCTTAACATTTAGCAAGGAAATAAGAATTGGCATGATATTGAAATAAACAAACAAAGCTGCGGTGACTTCATAGCGGACATAGAGTGGTGAATTCGTAGCATGAAGAAAGACCTCTCATTAATAAAACAACAAAAAATTAACAGAAGAAAAAGTTAAAAATAACTGAAAAGCAATATAATAATGTTCACCTAGTGCCCATTGGGGGTATTAACATGTCCAAACATCATGAATAGCTCCATTATGCAAATAAAGTCTAAAAGTAAAGCCCCATTTACATGGGACAATTATTTCTCAAACAATGTACTTTGAGCGATAATCATTGTGTGTAAATGCTATCATTGTTTGCTTCTCGTCCGAACAATGATTTTTAGTTGTGTTTAAAATCTATCAGTAGGCTGGAGAGCTGATAGCAGGGACCACATGCTGTGATTCTCCATGGCAGCGCTGATAACATTGCATTCAGCTGCAGAACAAAGGGGCTGTATGCAGATAACAGACAGCCTGCTGTTCTCTGCATACAGCTCAGGGAGGGTCATTTACATGCAAATGAAGCTAATAAACTGCTAATGGGCATTAGTGCGTATGCAAAATGAATGCTCAAACTGTCATTCTCCCTATCTTTTGAACAGATTTTGAGCTATCATCTTTGCGTGTAAATAGAGCTTTAGAAAGTACAAAAAGATAACATTACCATTAAAGTCCTTATCATTTAGCTATTCCAACCATTCTTGCCAGTGAAGGACCATTCTTGTCAAATCCGAGATGGAGCCTACTTGTTGAAGTGCTTGAAACAGGCTCAATAGGAATATCCATCCTCTTCAGTAGGAACAGTCTCTGCATCGCAAAAGCTGATACATAGGAAGCACCATTACTTGAGATGATAAGCTTAATAGGGAAGCCCCATTTATATTGTAAGTGCCAAAAAAAAAAAACAATTTGCTATACGATATGTTTCTGGGATCCAAATACCACTAGAGGATAAGTTGAGCTCAGGAAATAACTTTCCAACCACAACACCACTTAGCAGGATCAAAGTTATTTGTTTATTGATTGACAGACAGCAGCTTTTATAGAGGCACATGCTGCAATTACAATAATTCAAATTTATTGTAATTCATTTATTACTATTGGTTGATAAAACATAAACACAATATGAATATGCAAGATGAGGAATTTAACATCTAAAATGCCAGGGAAACGCAGGCAAGTGCAGAAGAATCATACATGATTAACTTCTCAGAACACAAAAGTACAGTAACTATAAACAATAAGTTGTTTAGAGAGTATATTTTGGAACATATGTGAACAGCGAGAAACATGTCATCTTGACCCCCCAGCCAGGCTAAATGCTGCATAGCTATTTCCTGCAGCTCTAGCCTCGGTTATTCACTCAAGGCTTTTTGAGTAACTATTTAATATCTACAAATCCTCAAGAAAGTGGACACATGAATATAATGAAAAGAGGCATACAAGATGGCTACCTAACACAAAATGGCTATGCATAGAATAGAACATAGTCATATTCATTTCACTAACAATATTTAATGTTGGCACCACGAAGAGTAGAGGTAACTTCAGAGTTACAAAGTTGCTGGAGAGAGATCATGGAACATCAGTATGGCATTATATGGGTCTGGTAAAGATGCTCCTCACTTTCCTTCATTTAGAAGTTTATCCTAGGTCTGATAAAAATGGATTCAAACTAAGACGTCCCGTGGAGCAGCATCTGAGGGGAGCAAGTTTCAGGAATTCTGTGTTCTTTATCCATGGAATATTCCAGTGAAGATATGGAAAGAGCAAAATTTAAAAAAGAGCTGCAGTAAGTATTGAGGAAGGTCAGCAGGGGATACAGATTCCGGAATCCCACGACATTTTATGTTGTTTCTTCATGACTTATCTGGAAGGTCTATAACTTTTTCATTAAGATAGCAGATCTCTCCTTCCAAGACATTGTGAGTATCTACCAACTTATTGTGGGCAGTAGAGAATTTGTCCATTTTTTGTTCAACATGGGCTGTATGTGTGGCAAAGTGGCGAATATTGGTTTTAAATTGATTAGAATTTTTTTGCATATCTTGAGAAATGCCCTTTTGAAGAGACAAAAGCAGCTCTTTCAATGCATAAATTGTTACAAGATTACGTACCTGGATATGATTGTAAATTGCAGAAGAGCTTCTCCATGTTTAGATCATCTGTAATGATAGAATGAGCTCCTTTTTTGAAAGAAAGGCCTTTAGAGTTGGAGGAGGCTAGTGTGGAACCCAGAATATCTCTTTTAGTGACTTCTCTAGATACAGAGCTTTGTTCTGCTGTCTCAGACGAGGAATAGCCAGTAGAGGAATGTCATGATGGAGAAATACATTCCTCAGAAGTAGCTGCTGTTTGTTCCAGTTCTGAGCTGTGATTATAAGAATCTACATCTCCACTGGTACCATGAGAGCGAGAATGAATATAATATGTAAGCTTCTTAATAGCTATAGTTTGTTTCACTTTTGGTCCATTTTTGGCTGGGAATTACAAGATTTTTTTGCAGATTGATAGCCTTCCCTTGGTTGATTATAGAAGGATATTTAGCTCCAGTAAGTTACTCTCATGGTCCACAAATACATGAGTCAAGAATGTTTGTTATACATGTTGCGAAAAATGACAAAATCTGATTTGCATGGTCAGCATTTGAGCCGCTTTGGAATGAGAATTTTTTTCGCAATTGTTTTTTCTGGTACTCAGTGCTTTGGTGCTGTTTTATTTTCCTCTATTGGTTCCATGAAGAGTCTGTGGGTAGGATGAAATACGTTTGGACCTTCTACCATTAACTGTGGTTCTCTTTTCTCTTAATATTCTACCCGTGTGTATTCCCTGCCTTTGGCTTTACCCAGAAAGAAACAAGATAGGAAGATGAAACTTTACATTTATTCCACATACTCTCCACTGATGTCAACACATTTCTTACATCGGTATTCTAAGTTCTGTAAGCCTTGCAAAAAGAAGAATTTCGGTTGTGCCCCACACCAGTCATCTGTAGCAGCTATGGCATCAGAAATGGTGCGAAATGTGTTACCCTTGAGGTGTTTCTTCAGGTTTGGAAACAGATGATAGTCGGAGGGAGCTAGATCTGGTGAATAAGGTGGGTGGTCAACCAGCTAGAAGCCTAGCTCCACCAGTTTTGTTGTGGTCACTTGTGCAGTGTGAGCAGAGGCGTTGTCTTGCAGGAACAAGATTCCTTTGGACATCTTGCCGCGCCTTTTGACCTTCAGAGCTGCCTTCAATTGGTCCAAAAGTTCAATGTAATACCTTGCATCGATGGTGGAACCATTTTGAAGGTAGTCCACTAGCAGCACGCCCTCCTTATCCCAGAACACAGACGTTATCACCTTAGTGACTGATTTTTGCACCCTGAACTTCTTTGGTCGAGGAGAACCACTGTGCCTCCATTCTTTTGACTGCTCCTTGGTTTCAGGGTCATACAAATAAATCCAGGTCTCATCCATAGTGACCAGTCGATCCAGGAAGTTCTTGTCAGGCCGAAAACGCTGACAAATGGGCCGGGAAGTTTTAACTCGCATGCTTTTCTGATCTGTTGTTAAACATTTGGGGACCCATTTTGCAGATAGCTTCATCATGTTCAAATGTTCAAGGATAATAAACACGTTCACAAGAAATCCCCATGATGTCTGTTATTTCTTTAGCTGAAATTTGCCGATTCTCCAGTATGAGGATGTGCACAGCATCGACGATCTCTGGAACAACAACCTCTCTCGGTCGTCCAGGACATTCTTCATCATTGGTGCTGAAGTGTCCCGTTTTAAATTTGGCAACCCAGTTCTTAACTATAGAATATGAAGGGCATTGATCCCCCAATGTCTGCGGCATATCACCATGAATATCCTTCGTGGACTTTCCTTGCAGAAACAAGAATTAATCACTCCTCTGCTCTCATTTGCTGTGAATATCGCCTTAGACTCCACCATTTTGTTTTCCCGCGTGCCGAGATCACTGTTTCCATAAGCTACAAACACAAGATTTTGAAAACCTATATTAGACACATAAGGCTTTCATGTGATGTAACATTTGATACCATAGAAACAAAAAAAGAACACAAAGCCAAAGACTTATCAGCAGCCACTCCAAATAGGACCATAACAGGTAATCTAGTTTTCAAGGTTTCGGCAGAGCCACTCTATTTGGGGTGATCACCCCCCATGTTGCTACATGGAGTGATTTACTTACCAGGGATATTTAGGGACAGTTTGTCCATTCCCTTTTATGCTCTCCCTTAACTCCTTAGTGACCAATCTTTTTTGTTTTTCCTATTTTCATTTTTTCCTCCCCCCTTTTAAAAAATCGTAACTCCTTTATTTATCCATCGATCTAACTGTAAGAGGGCTTGTTTTTTGGGGGAAACTCCTGTTGACAGCCAGCAGTATCCATGGAAAATCGTACTGAGATATGTGGACTGTTTTACAGGAGCGGTAAGATCCATCTTAATATCCTCATAGACATCACCTTTATCGTGACTGTTTTGCCATAGGCTATGCTATAGATTCCCTTCTTTCACTTATGTGCTATGGTGCTACACATGTGACAATTATTAATATCCTTTTTTGGCATGCTGAATTTTGACAAATTTATTGTCAATTATTGAGGCATCATATATTTTAATCTTATCTTAGTAAAGGCTATGTTTTAAACTTGATATTATTTACATTTCACTTGTCTTGCTGTATTTTGCTGTAGAATAAGATCCATACTACCATATAAAGATCCATTGTGATTTTCATTCACATACCTCCCAATTTTACAGCAATAGAAAGTGCAACAATGATGGTGGCGCTCACAACGCCCCACCTTTGACCATGAACAATTGTACCTGTGACCACAACAAATCACGTCCAACCTTATCTGTCAAATAACATGACTATAGTTATAGAGTAACAGGGCATCGCTTCCATTGATTTCCAGTGGATGGACCTTTGTCGATCAACTATTGATGACCAATTCTGAGTATAGGTCACTAATAGTAAAAAGTGTAAAGATGCCTTTAATAGGAAGAATGTGTGTCCTGACTGTATGTCAGTACTAATATATCGCCCCCATAGTCTCCAGTGAAAAGGTTAAAGGGGTTGTCCCGCGCCAAAACGGGTTGTTTTTTTTTCAATAGCCCCCCCGTTCGGCGCGAGACAAACCCGATGCAGGGGCTTAAAAAAAAAACCGCACAGTACTTACCCGAATCCCCACGATCCGGTGACTTCTTACTTACCGTGCGAAGATGGCCGCCGGGATCTTCACCCTCGGTGGACCACAGGGCTTCTGTGCGGTCCATTGCCGATTCCAGCCTCCTGATTGGCTGGAATCGGCACGTGACGGGGCGGAGCTACGAGGAGCCGCTCTCCGGCACGAGCGGCCCCATTCAGAAGAAGACCGGACTGCGCAAGCGCGTCTAATCCGGCGATTAGACGCTGAAAATTAGACGGCACCATGGAGACGAGGACGCTAGCAACGGAACAGGTAAGTGAATAACTTCTGTATGGCTCATAATTAATGCACAATGTACATTACAAAGTGCATTAATATGGCCATACAGAAGTGTATACCCCCACTTTGTTTCGCGGGACAACCCCTTTTAATTTCACAAACAGCTAAAAATAAATTTCACCATGTGAGTAAATGGGGTTTATGAAAATCCCATTCACTAACACTGCACTGTACATAGTTGTGGAATTTTCGTGTGGATTCTGAAACTGACCTTAATACCATGTTATGATGCAATAATACATCATTATGCAAACTATATATAAATACAGTTATGTATACATATATGTGTATATAATAAATATATGAATATTATGTATGTTCAAAGGTTTGATCATGTCAGCGCTGTTTGTTTCAATTTTCCTGCTCTGTTATGGAGCAGAAAAGCAGAAACTATGCCTGAATGGAACTAGTATCTGACAAAATGAAACACTGCTGAATGGACCCCATTAACAATAATGGGCTCTGGTTAGTTTCTGGCCCAGTTTCCATAATTTTACATGATGAAAGGGCACAGCATGCTGCACTTTCCTGTCCTTTTTTACGGTATGCAGTGATAAAGTTTCAGAACGGAACCTCTGACACTGGAAAATGAGCACTTAATGTTATATAAATTCTAATAAAATACAGTATACAGTGGTAATTATATATATAAAAAAAATACGTTTTCCAGCTAGGGTTGCCACCTTTGTCTCAAAGTTACAGAATAAACCAGCCAAGGTAAAAGGGTGTAGTTTGGAGTGTGGCTTACCACAATGAATGTTTTTAACGTTATTCTAGTGGCCCCAACTATTAATTGTGCCCCCCTCAGTAGACTCACTAGTAATTGTGACCCCTCATGGTGGCCCCAGTAGTAATAGTGACCCCCCTAGTGCTAGCACCAGCCAAAAGCAGCCAGACTAGCCAACACATTCACTTAACTAAAGCTTCTTTCTGGATACCACCCACTGCAAACTTACAGAGGACTCTGGACTCCAATCCTCCCCCTGCTTTTCGTGCTCTGGACGCTGCCCGTTGTACTCACAAAGGACCATTGACTTCGCCCCCTGGCATCTGCTTTGGAAATGTATTGTAACCAGCGCAAGCACCAGGAGGAGGAGTCTTGGGTCCTGTGTAAGTGGGTGGTGTCTGGAATACAAGCAGTGGGTAAGGAATGTAGGGTCCTTTGCGAGTACAGTGAGCAGTGCCAGAACATTAAAGTGAATGCGTTGGCTTGTATGGTTGCTGCCTGCCTGGAACTGCTTAATACAGGTATGTTAGGGTTGTGCATCTGGGACCTGTGGTTCTACAGGTTTTCATGAGCACAGCTTCACAGGTGAGGGTTAATTGTGCTGTCTGGGTGTAGTGTTTCACTACCTAATCCCCTATTGCCTGCTGCATATAAAAAAACAGCATATCTTAGCAGTTGATGCTGGTCATTATATGTATCTGTGTTTATCTTTGTGTTAAGCCCAATCAGAGGTGGGGTGCATGCTTGTCCGAAGTGTCTCTCTTCTTCCCTGAAGATGATCTGGACACCTGTACTCCTTGTCTGTATCATATGCAGACCCCCTCTTCCTTTCCCTTTGACAGGTGCGGCCTCCTGACATCTGATGTCTTGTGTGTGTGTCAGATGGGTGATGCCTGATACTGTTCCCTATGTCAGCACAATAGCTGACTTTCTATTCACCTGGTATGAGGACACTTGGACTGGCTATGATTTACCATCTGTTTGCATGTGAGTTCTCGGTAAGGTTCCTGTTCTGTGTTGTATGAACAACCTGGTATGTTGGTGTGAACAGTGACGTGTGTTATGTCTTTGCAGGTGGCCAGACATGTGCTCTATGTGCAGTCCTGTTCTGTGCTCAGTGTGTGTGAACAGTGCCCTGTCCTATGTTTTGTGCCCCTCCTGGTTCCAAATCAGGTGTAGCTAGGTCCCAGTTGGAGACAGTGGAGTCGACCTTATCAGGATGATTACCCTGCTTCTAAGCAGGGGTACCGCACTTTCCCTGATTAGTAAGGGACAGGAGTTCTCCCATCTTGACCTGAAGTGGTGCAATTGATCCTTGCAAATGCTCTGTGTGTTTGCAATTTTACATGGACACAATCTTGCGTCTGTACTGAGGCGTGGCTCTTTAGTGCGCCACATGGATGTAACAAGGTAATTATTTGTAACTGACGTCTAATAGGGCCAGTAAAGATAAATACCAGCACTGACTTTCTGGACAGATTACTGGCTGGGCTGATGGTTTACCAGCTGGGTGGCAACCCTATTTCAAGTACACATACAGGACATAGATTTATGCTTACATGTTGTATCCTAACTAGAGATGAGCGAACCTACTCGACCACGCCCATTTTTTGCCCGAGCACCGCGATTTTTGAGTACTTCCGTACTCGGGCGAAAAGATTCGGGGGGCGCCGTGGGTGAGTGGGGGGTTGCAGCGGGGAGTGGGGGGGAGAGGGAGAGAGGGCTCCCCCCTGTTCCCCACTGCTACCCCCCGCTCCGCCACGCCTCCCCCGCCCCCCGGCGCCCCCCGAATCTTTTTACCCGAGTACGGAAGTACGCGAAAATCGCGGTGCTCGATCGAGTAATTACTCGAAACGTGTATACTTGCTCATCTCTAATCCTAACGCTTTTAAGAAACCTCAGCTGAATACTCCTGAGGGATCCTGGTTGTGTCGGAAAGGGGATGAGATATCCGAGACTTGTCAGAACACTTAGGAGATTTGATGGTGAAGGGGGCAAGTAGAGCAGTGAAAGCAGCAAGTAGAGAAAGCTTAGCAGGATGGGGAGATGCTGGAAAGAAGGCGTGCTGGAGAGGACAAAAAGTAAGCCAGAGTAGGATGCAAGGTGCTGGGATACAAAAGTGAACTCTGTATGCAGGGTTTGTGGAATGTTGAACAAACCCTTAGGAGCCTTGTGCTGTAGCCTCTATTGCTGGCCCTCAGCAGGCTATTCATGCTGACTGACACTGCTGGTAGGATGATTCGGGGGCAGAGTCGGCCAGACAGAGGGAGTGGATGAGAAGCCTGTTGGGACAAGCAGCAGACCTCCCAGGAGAGCAGGAATTGGAATTAGAACTATGCCTGTAATACCAAGCCTGGCCTCTGCAGTGAGAATGGCGCTGTCTGTTTTCTGCAGAAATCAGCTCAGTTTACAAGCATACTGGTCCAGGAAACAGCTAATCAGTGGGTGTCCCAGGCTGTAGACAACTGCTGATCTACTATTGATGATCTATCCTGCAGATAGACCATTAATAGTTTAGAACCGGACAAACCCTTTAACTCCACTATCATGTGAAGCTTATTACCAATAAAGTATGACACAGTCCCAAAATGTCAGTGCCTGTAGTGAAGAAACTCTCGAATACACTCTTATATTGCTATTTGCCTTTGACTTTCAGCAAAGCATAAAATAAAGATGTCTTTGTAATGCACAATCCAGAGAAATGCAACATGTGTTGTTGTAAGGCCTGCTGAGAATGGGCTACGCAGTCCAGCTGTTTTTCCAACTGCTTGTGGAGTTTCATTCCAGCATCCAACACAAGTCAGAACTGAGGTTAAAATGCAGTTTATAGACCAACATCTGCTCCTACATTAAAACTTTGCACTGAATATTATAATTGTAATATCCATAACTGGCCATTATCAGTTAGCCAAGCTTAATACTTTCTAGTAATGATCTCCAACCTGCAGTTCAACAACTGTTGTAAAATTACAATTCCCAGCATTCTAGGAGTTATTTTGCAACAGTTTGAGAGCTTCAGGTTGAAGAACACTGCTTTAGAAAACAATTAAAAATGTCCTAATGTTTTTTGTATAGAGCTCCTATGAAGACTAATGTTGAGCATAACCAAACAAGTTAAACCCTGTTTCGAGTCAAACTTTGCTAAAAGTTTGGTTTGCAGCGAACTCGAAACTCAAGTGGTTCATCATGGGAGAGGAGGAAGGGGTTCCTCTACTCCTGTGGCTCAGTGGTTAGGACTGTTGACTTGCAGTGCTGAGGTCCTAGATTAAAATCTGACAACATCTGCATGGAATTTGCATGTCCTTCCTGTATTTCATAATAATTACCTTTATTTATGTAGCACATGCATAATTCATCACTGATATGCTCTGTCCCCTTTTGACCTGACAATCTGTATTCCCCTATTAGGCCTTAGTCACACGGGCGTTTTTTCCCGCGATTTGCGGATCGCATGGCGGATGCGCTTCCGCAAATCACGTGACCGGGGCCGAAAAATCGCCCGAAAAAACTGCTCCTAGCCGCGTTTCAATAGAAACGGGCCGGAGCAGTGCAGCGCTGTCCAGCGCATTGAATTCAATGGAGCCGGCAATACAGCCGGCTCCATGGAAAGCAATGCACTGCAGGCGATCTCACGATTAATTTCCAGGAAGGGCTTAAATATATAAGCCCTTCCCTGCAATTCATCCAGAAATGTGTAAAAAAAATATATATATACTCACCTTGTCCCAGCAGACGGAGTTGAGCCGCGGCCGGCGGCAGTTCTCCTGAACTGCTCTCTGTAGTATTCAGCAGCCGGGGATTTAAAATCCCCGCCTGCTGAATGAACTGCCTCTGATTGGTCACAGCCTGACCAATCAGAGGCAGCTCTCACTCACACCCATTCGTGAATTCATGAATGGGTGAGTGAGTGCTGCCTCTGATTGGTCCCTGCGCTGAGCCAATCAGGGGCAGCTCTCAGCTGTCATTCATGAATTCATGAATGGGTGTGAGTGAGAGCTGCCTCTGATTGGTCAGGCTGTGACCAATCAGAGGCAGCTCATTCAGCAGGCGGGTATTTTAAATCCCCGGCTGCTGAATACTACAGAGAACAGTTCAGGAGAACTGCCGCCGGCCGCGGCTGAACTCCGGCTGCCGGGACCAGGTGAGTATATTTTTTTTGCTTTTACACATTTCTGGATGAATTGCAGGGAAGGGCTTATATTTTTAAGCCCTTCCCGAAAATTCATCCCACGCTCGCCGGCAGCCCATTGCTTTCAATGGAGCCGGCTGTATTGCCGGCTCCATTGAATTCAATGGGCAAACATCGTTCTTCTCTGCCACAGCTGTTACAGCTGTTGCAGAGGAGAATGATTTGTCTACTATATGTTCTCAATGGGGTCGGCGCTGCTGCCGCCGGCCCCATTGAGCGCATATAGAGAAGAGAACAGGAATCACAGATAGGTGCGATCTGCGATTTCTGTTCTATAATTTATCGGACGAGTGCATAAAAAGCGCTCATGTGTCCGATACCATTGCAAAGCAATGGTTTTATAAAATCGCCGGACGCATGCGCATGCGCAAATCGCGCGAAAAAACGCCCGTCTGACTAAGGCCTTAGTATGTTTTTGGAGTGTAAGAGGGAACCCACACAAATATGGGGAGGACATACAAACTGCATGCAGATGTTGTCCTTCGTCAAATTTGAACCTAGGACCCTAGCACTTTGAGAAGGAGATGTAGAGGTGTCATCTGCCTTGTATCATTACTTTTGGGGTATTGGTGAAGGTTCTGTTCAAACTAATTCAGACTAAACCAAACTTTTTTTTTTTAATTCAGTGAACCGGCTGAACTGAAATTTTCAAAAGTTTGCGCATCTTAATGAAGACCTATGCATCTCCATGGTTACAAACTGTAAGCAGACTATAAATGGGATTATAATAATTGAAGAAATTAAATATGATTTACATCAGGGTTATATGATACAAATATTTTAAAAGATGTGCAAAAAGTTTCTTTAAATGGTGACACCCAAAGATTGTCCATAACAGCACAAAAAGTTTTTCCTAAAGGGTTGACAATTGTTAAAAGAACCCGTTGACAATAAGATGGTCACAAAATATCGCCTTGCTGGGGATTCTCTGATAATATATAATCAGCTGTAATCGGTAAGGATATCTGGATCCTCCATAGTGAGAGACATTCTAGATAGGCCCTTAAAGGGGTTCTGACATGAATAATGTTTTTATGCTTTAGCAGCCATTGTTCCCTGGTCTGCCTAATGGACACAGGGAACCCAGGGTTTAATGGCTGCTAAAACATAAAAACAGAATACTTACCTTGGCTCCTGTTGTTGTTGACATCGGGGGGGTCATCTCCCAGCAGGCGCTGCTCTTCCTCTTCTTTCTCCACGAGCCGCGCTGCTCCGGGATCGCCCGCATGCGCAGTGGAGAGGTGCCCTCTGACAGGAGTCAGGACGGGCCGCATCTCCACTGCGCACGCGCAGAATCTCGGAGTTCAGCCAGCACGGACGGGAACAGAGAACAGAGAACCCACCGCTATTAATTCAGAATTCCTTAGTTGGGTATATGAAAATGGATTTCCTAAAGTAGACAACCCCTTTAAACAGTATCAGCCAGAGTTACCCTATAAACGACAACTAGAATTGGCTATATACATGCTAACAAATTGTCCCCAGCACTTCCAGTCACAGTGTCCCCATGCTAAAGAATGCCAAATAGAGAACTAACATATACACTACTGAGTCAGACTGTCCCATTGCGCACTACTGATAGAGGGAGTGTTCCTACACACAGTGATGTCAGAGCGCCCTATAGACAATGATTTCACATACCACAATGCCCCCTACATAGTCCTTAAAATGTTCCCCTATTCATAACCTTATACATTATGATGTCAGAGTACCCCTTCACCGTGCTTCCAGTGCTTTTATGGTACTACTGTACTCTTCTCATTTTCACTGGGTCCAAATTTTCCAGATAAATGTGGGACTATAGCTGTAATTTCTGCTCATCAACTCAAGTTTAAAAGGACTGTTACTGCTTGTGCTCTAAAATAAAGATTCTAACACTATGACTAATCATGCTAATGAGAATACTGATTATAATTAATGATGAGTAAACTTTTGAAAAGTTTGGCTTGGCCAGTTCGCTGAACTTTTGCAAAAAGTTTGATTTGATCCGAATTAGTTTAAACTCAATCAGAATTACTTCAAACTGAACCGATAGTTCACCCAAATCTCTAAAACTGGTGCACATTATAACAGTCTAAGAGCCAGAAAAAACCCTGTATAACACTTTTAGCAAGGTTTGACCCAAAACAGGGTTCTACTGGTTCAATTTGCTTAACACTAATTATAATATTATAATGTTTATTTTAATTTTAATATTTTTGCTCCTGCTTTTATAAACCTCACATGACATCTTTCTATCACTTCACACAGCACAGAATTCTTTTTTCTTTAGATATTACCAGATTTTTACATTCTTGGAAGATGAAAAACAAAAAGTCATCCAAGGTTAGATGAAACAGATTATTATGACATGATTATTTTGATGATACATTATTACGATCTAAAAAGAAAGCAATGGGCTTGTAAGAGCACATTTATTGCAATGCTTGACATTTTCTGAGCATTTTTCACTTCTTGATGGGATCAGTTATACAACTCTTCATACAAAGATGTTAAAAATCCCTTTCATATTTCACTGTGCTCTTTTAGTGGAGCATGATTGTAGTACCACTGTATCAGGAAGGGTTGTAGCTTACAAAACCCTACATATCCTCTGGATCTCACACAGTGGCAAAGATGTAGAAGGTGCAGAGGTTGTAGTGACCTCTAGGCCCCAGTTGACCCAATGCCACATAAGAGAATAACAGTGCTATGAACACAAGTGATAGTTGAAAGGGGAAAATTTATAGAGATTCAGTTTACGCCTCTAGACTCATAATAAGTTTGTACTCTTAATGGAAATGATACTAGCTTTCAGGGAATTATCCATCAGTTGTAACCACAAATATGATTTGCTGGTTATCTAATCGCTGATAGGGTTTATCCATAAGGGTACCCACTGTAGCCCCCCCCCCCCCCCCCTCAGTATAATTTATAGGGAAAATTGCACTAAGTGTTCAATTTCCTTAGAGTATCACAACAGAAGAAATGAAGTATTACACAGTTCTCATTAAAATCACTGTAATATACAAATATGCTGGGTCCTCTTTGTAGTCATCCTTTAGATCTGGATCTTGATTTGAATAAGGGACCTCACCCTCTATTAACTCAGAATATGGATTTTCTAAACGAAACAAACCCTGATCTCTTCTATTAGATTGCTTTTCTTAACACAAAAAGCATGACTATTTGGTATTATTGTATCTTGACACCACCGGAAGCTAGGGGTTTGACAGGAGGAAATCCCCCTCTCACAATCCCAGCTCCTGATTGGGCCAAGGCTGGAAGGTCCTAGTAGCAAAATGTGCATTGATTTGTGTGTTCTCTGCAGGCTTACGGTCAGGGTAAAATTTCTTCTTAGCCTTACATTATGAGTAGAGATGAGCGAGTATACTCGCTAAGGCCCTACCGCTCGAGTAATGTGCCTTAGCCGAGTATCTCCCCACTCATCCCTAAAGATTCAGGGGCCGGCAGGTGAGCGGCCGGGGAGAGCAGGGAGGAACAAGAGTGGAGATCTCTCTCTCCCCTTCTCTCCCCTGCTCCCCGCCGCAACTCACCTGTCAGCCGTGGCAGCCCCCGAATCTTTAGGGACGAGCGGGGAGATACTCGGCTAAGGCACATTACTCAAGTGAGTAGTGCCTTAGCGAGTATACTCATCTCTAATTATGAGCTGTAAATGCTGCCATGTTAACGCTGTAACATGGCAGCATTAACATGTAATAATGTAAGCCTAAGAAGAAATGTTACCCTGACCCTAAGGTCCCCCACTCACACCTGCCACCTCACCGCTTGTGGTCCACCGCCAGGACTGTCAGCTCCCTGTTGGCCGCTCCCCCGCTTACAGCTGCCACCCTCAGCGCTTGTGCTCTGCTGCCGGGACTGTCAGATCCCTGGCGGCCGGTCCCCCGCTGATAGCTGCCGCCCTCAGCGCTTGTGCTTTGCCGCCAGGAAAGCCACATCAGGTGGGTAGGGAAGGCCGCCGGCATGTGCTCCTGCTCTGTGCGGCCGCCACATACGACTCTCTCTCCCCCCGGCCCTGTCGCCTCCCTGCAGTGGCTGCTATGTGAAACTTACATCGGGTGGGGGTGCCTGTTGTGGGGCGCCACTGGTGGTGCAGGAATTATCGCTTCATGACGCTTATGGCTCAGTGCTACAACACTGAGCCGGGTTCCGCCTTGTGCCATGGTGGCGATGAACCCTGCTGGAGCTGTGGCTGTGCATTAGCACCAAAGCACACTGTATATATTTTCCATCAACTATGAGTGGCATTCCAGGACCTATTTGCCAGGCTGTTGTGCAGCCAATCAGCATCAGGGGGCGTCAGCCCCCCCCCCCCCCCATCCATCTTGGCTCCACCAGGACTTCCCCGTGGCGTCAAGATACAATACTACCTGACTATTTAATGTAGACCCCCCAATAATTTAGGATTTGACTTAAGAAAACAACTCAAGAACCTGTCTTCATTGGGGATTTTATCCATTTTGGGTACTATCCAAATGAATGTTTCTGGATGCCCTTGTCTCGTCATTGCTATTCTTTTTCCCTTTGTCCTGATCCTGACATTCAGCGCTTTTGCTCATTTGCCCTCTCTGAGTGAATAATATGCCCCCTTTTACATAGTCTTATAAGCATATGTATGTCATAAGGAGTGCTGCAAAGCTCAGGACCCTCTCTATTGACTTTAACAGAAAGCTGCTGGAAAGGCTGAATGTCATTTTAAAGGACTCAGCAATAGTACTTATAATAAGGGTGAATCAAAAGTAATGCCATCACCACAACTTTATTAATGAACAGATCAAAGAAAAGGATACATAGATTATAGCCTAAAGTCTCCTGTACGTGAAACTACTGTACAAGATAGTCACCATTGCATGCAATACATTTATACTATCGCCTAGATATGAAATCCAATTTGGAAAAATTGAGGAATTTGCTTCTGTGTTCATATGGCAGACTTGCATTTTTTGGTACATGGGGAACCACTATAGTGCCATACCTTGGATTAAACCTTACTCTTCGGGTCATAAAGGTATGCCCACATCTTGTCCCCGGTGACCACATTTTTGAAGAAGTCCTGTTCCTCAGCTTCAAAGGCATCCAGGATCTCCTGACAGACCTCCATCTGCTTCCTCAGATTGTCAACTGTCAACTGCTTAGGAAACCACTTAGCACAAATCATGAACTCATCAGCACATAAGTCTATAGGCAGACAGCTGGTATGAACAATGACCTGTTAAGTGTCTTTTTGTAGATGTGCAAACACCTGGTGTGAACAGTGACTTCTTCAGTGTCTGTTAATTGGTGTGCAGACACCTGATGTGAACTGTGACTTGTTCAGTATCTGTTTGCTGGGGTGCAGAGGTCGGGTGTCTGTTATGTCCCATGATGGTGTTCTTGCCTATTTTTATCTAGGTTGAAACAGATGGTCCCTAGGTTCCAGTGTGGGGCCATACTTATTGGGAAAATCACCCCACTTGTAGGCAGGGTTCCCTTTCCTGGGTTTAGTTTTCTTGTTAGTGTAGGGACTCACAAGATAACAAGGGCCCTTGATGTGGACTCGTGAGCTTACATACTTTGGTCAAAATACTAATACCTCATATTTATTCCTTTATACTTCCCCTCCAGCACTAAATACATTGAATTTATTTAGGCAAGGTGAATAAGACCTGAACATAACAGTAAGGGCACCTATATAACACCGTTCATAGACATTCAAAATCACTCAAATAGATAAAAAGTTACAGACGTGAAGGCATTATTTTTTGATTGACCCTCGACAGTGTTCACCCACTCATTTGAATGTAATACATTTCACCCAATGATAAAATCTAATGGCCAGGAGCTTCAAGGTAAAAGGGAAAAACAGGAGTTGTCTTTTAAGGAGGGTCATCCTAATGAAGCAACCCTTTTATGTAAACTACAGACATAGCGCTAATTTTTCATTTTGCCCATTGTGCGAATCTGTGTTCTTTCACAAGATACCACGTGAACCTACTGAGTCAGAAGAAATAGTTAAAAGACAAACTCATCTTTGCTCCATCTCTAATATATAAGTTATCATTAATGTGGTCCCATACATTGGTCCATTTCATTAAAAAAGAGATCACGGCAGATATACGTACTGTTTACTAAACGATTACTTAATGCTCCATGATAAAGTGTCTCCATGGGAATTCTTCATTAGCTTGACCTGCAGTCAGCCACCATCAATACGATCCCTGTTGTCTTTGCTGATTCCCACTACAATGCGTTTGGCTGTTTTTCTTATTTCTTAAAATCTCTCTGAAAGCAAACACAGCAACGAAGCTTCCTAAGGAAGAGTACAATGTCTTTCTAACCTCCTATTGACTTTGGCTTCCAAAATCAATTTCCTTTATTAGCTGATGAATCTCTTCAAAGACTTTCTGTACAGAATCTAGATAAATTATTTAAGCAGTAAATTGTTTCCACTGTAACTGTTTTACACTATAGTGATTTAATAGGATGCAGCACAAAGGAAAAGGTTTTGGAACAAGGTCACCCAGTGTGGAATAATTGGGCATTAACACAGTAACTTCTAAATGGCTGCAGGGTTTAACTTAAGGAACGCAAATAATAAACATTGTCCTGGAATGTACAAAAGTCCTATTAGGTTTTGGAAGATTTATGAAGGAGCCAAATAAATGTTTGACTTCACAGTTTCCGACAGGTTTAATTTTAAGATGAATTGTTGCATTGCTTCTTGTAGGACTCGCAATAACAAAAAAAATTAATAACAAGAATGTATTGTAGCAAACTGAGATTCCGAAATTAAAATTGCCAGTACTTTCTACATGGTGGCTTAAGACCTTTGCCCGCCTTTCAGAACTCTGTCCAAAAATTTTTGAGTAAATTTTGATATCAATGCAAAGACATTGTACAATTAATGTTGTTAGCCGTTTAGTCCTTCACAACCCTCTGTGACCCTAAAGGCAAACTCCCTACATGTTTGCCGGTTTTGCACTGCTTCTTTCAGTTGTGTGATATCCATGCCAATATCAGCTTTTACAGTATTAGCCATCATGTCCTTTCGCGGCTAGGTCTTCCTTTTCCACTGATCTGTCCAAGCAGTATATATTTTTCTAGCGACTCTGCTAAGTACAATTAATGTAATTTCCATAAAGATTCCCTGTCTATACACCCTTCCTTGACATCAGTACAGTACATGTGAATATGTGAAACTTTGTAATATAGCTTATGAGGAAAATAATGGTATTTTCCTCACTTTGCAGCAGCCCACACTCCTCATTTTCCTAGCCTGCAGGCTCTAAAATCCTTCTAGTATAATACAGTAAATTGAAGACAGGGAAGTTGGGAGGGGGGAAATGCAGCTAAAGTTTGTCTGTTTATGAAACCTCAGGCTCTGAGAGGAGAAAGAGAGCAACAGTACTCACCAATAGAAAGAATGGAGTGAGGGTAAAAACAATTAACAAACAAGAAGACAGAAGGAAAAAGATTACAATAAGTTGCATGCAGCATTTCTTACTGAAATACAAATGCTTGAGGTGATATCAGGCTATGTTTTCCAAAAATGGGGCTAATTAATACAATATTGCTCCTATGTACAAGAATATAACTACTATAAGGGATCCCACCCACTGGCGATATTTTCTCCACTGCGATGCGATTCTAAAGTTAAAGTCTCGCATCACAGTGCAAGAAAAAAATCGGCATGACGCCGGGATATCGGCATCACACCGACATATCGCCAGTCTTTTCAATGGGGCCAGCGGCAGCAGCGCTAGCCCCATTGAAAGGAGATGGAGAATGCTGGGGACTTCTGCCACAGCTGTCACAGCTGTGGCAGAAGTCCCCGGCATTCTATTCCATTGCTTTCAATGGGATCGGCACAGCTGCCGATCCCATTGAAAGCACTGCTTTGGCAAGCCCCGTGGAATGATTATCGGGGAAGGGCTTGAAATAAAAGCCCTTCCCCGATAATCTGCCGAAAGTGTGAAAAAAGTAAAAAAACAATTATACTCACCTCTCCTGCTCTCAGCCGCGTTCTCCTGCTGGCTTCCCAGCACTGCTATGAAGCTCTTTCAGCAGTCAGGGATTTACAAATCCCCGTCTCCTGAAAGGGCTGTGCAGATTGGCTGAGGGCTCAGCCAATAGCAGCTACTGCTTAATTATTGGCTGAGCGCTCAGCCAATTACACATAGCCCTTAGCTATTCATTCATGAATAGCTATAACTTAGCGGTCCCCGCGGGGATGAAAGAAACTTCTACCACAGCTGTCACAGCTGTCATAGCTGTGGCAGTAGTCTGCGGCATTCTCCCTTTGCTTTCAATGGGGCTAGCGCTGCTGTCGCTAGCCCCATTGAAACCATTTGCGATATGCCGGTTCTATACCGGCCTCTTTCTTGCTTTGCAATGCGAGATTTTTCTCGTGCTCTCGCAGCGCAAGAAAGAAAATATCGCCAGTGGGTGGGAGCCCTTATACTGCCCCCTATGTACAAGAATATAACTACTATAATACTGCCCCCTATGTACAAGAATATAACTACTATAATACTGCCCCCCTATGTACAAGAATATAACTACTATAATTGCGCCCTCTATGTACAAGAATATAACTACTATAATACTGCCCCCTATGTACAAGAATATAACTACTATAATACTGTCCCTATGTACAAGAATATAACTACTATAATACTGCCTCCTATGTACAAGAATATAACTACTATAATACTGCTCCTATGTACAAGAATATAACTACTATAATACTGCCTCCTATGTACAAGAATATAACTACTATAATACTGCCCCCTATGTACAAGAATATAATTACTATAATACTGCCTCCTATGTACAAGAATATAACTACTGTAATACTGCCTCCTATGTACAAGAATATAACTATTATATCTCCACCAATTGGACTTTTATCATCTATGCATGTCCCCTTCTCCTCCTCACTGTGCTAGATGCAGTGAACCTGCAGTGGGGAGAAGATTGAATGGAGCAGACGTTGCACATGTGAGGTGTGACTCCACTTATTTCCATGGGGGTGATGAAAAAAGCCGAGTACAAGGGCTCATGGTTGATTGCCACTCCATTCACTCTCCTCCTCACTATGGGGATTACAGTGAACTCACAGTGAAGACAGGAACATGGGACACCATCCTTAGGAGCGGTGGAGGTCTTAGTGTTGAGCGGGGGCCGGCATTTGGGGGGATAAACTGAGCCCATAGCTGCCTTTATCTGTATTTAGAGGAAAACATGATCTATTTGTTTTAAATGTACTGCCTTTGCAGAATGTGTTGCTACAATATTTTTATTTTGCCCAGGGCTACGCTTTGTCATAAAGCGGCCCTTGTGGTGAGACTTCCACCAATTAAAGGGGTTGTCCCGCGCCGAAACGTTTTTTTTTTTTTTTTTAACCCCCCCCCCCCCCCATTCGGCGCGAGACAACCCCGATGCAGGGGTTAAAAAAACAAACAGCACAGCGCTTACCTGAATCCCGGCGGTCCGGCGTCTTCATACTCACCTGCTGAAGATGGCCGCCGGGGTCTGCTCCCTCCGTGGACCGCAGCTCTTCTGTGCGGTCCATTGCCGATTCCAGCCTCCTGATTGGCTGGAATCGGCACGTGACGGGGCGGAGCTACACGGAGCCGGCATCCTGCACGAGCGATCCCATTCATAAAAGAAGAAGACCCGGACTGCGCAAGCGCGGCTAATTTGGCCATCGGAGGTCGAAAATTAGTCGGCACCATGGAGATGAGGACGCTAGCAACGGAGCAGGTAAGTATAAAACTTTTGATAACTTCTGTATGGCTCATAATTAATGCACAATGTACATTACAAAGTGCATTAATATGGCCATACAGAAGTGTATAGACCCACTTGCTGCCGCGGGACAACCCCTTTAAATGCTTATAACCTATCCTGTGGTGATGAAAGTCGACTTTGGTACAACCACTTTAAGTTGTTTAGTCCTGCTACATTTACTGTAAAATAAGTGAAATGACCTTTTCTAAAAATATTCTTGTTGGATTAATAACATTCCATACTTGTGAAATCTGCTATTTTTTTGTTACTGATTTCAGCTTCTTATGCATGATAATGTAAGTGAATAGTTCTACATTTGAAACCTTTTTTTTTCTAACTTTGTTAGATTTCCAAAATTTGCTCCTGGTATTTGCTAGTCAGGGCACATACAATATATAAGCTAAAAATGTGCTGTTAGGGGCATATTGCTATAATGGAATTGCTTACTAGGTTAGCAGTTACAGGAGAGTTCAAGGCAGACACAAAATGAGTAATGAACCAGCAGGAGATGGAGCTCAGCACTGCAAACTACTAAAAACTAGTGGTGAACAAATTATTGAAATGTTAAATCAAATTGTTGAGGAGTTTGTTTTTTTTAAATATGAAATAAAAGTGTTTTCGCTTCGTACAGGGTCATTCTCTTGCTAGGAAGCCCAAACATTCCTCAATAGATTTTTAACTTCTGTATGGTTCCCTATGAATATTGAAATCGACAAAGACTATGGAGTAGATTTATGAAAAGTGTCTAAAAAGAAATCTGTCGTTGTTGCCAGAGCAACCAATCACAGAGCATCTTTCATTTTTCAAGAGCAGTATAAGGAATGAAAGCTGATGTGATTGGTTGCTATGGGCAACAAAGGCAGTTTTTGTTTTAGACGGTTTCATAAATCTCCCCCCATGTCTGTTGAACCATCACACCTCTCAACGAAGTGGACTGCACCCATGACACTGAGACATGACCACCAAATGGGTGTTTGACTCGGTGTGCCACAAACATACTCAGTTAAATAGCGTGCATTTATTGTTTGCAAATACTGGCAGGTGGGTTCATTTAAACAATGTCAAAGGGCATTTTGAAATAAGTATGTTGAAGGACGTGTACCAACAAAATCCTGTAGTCAAAAATTGGTGAAAAAATTTGAGAAAACTGGGTAGTGTTTTGACTCCATTTGCAAAAAGCCGTGAACAACTGGTGCTCTCAAAGACACTATATGGTGGGAGGTTGCTGGTCTTACTAATGTCTCCACCAAAAGAATGTTTCATCCCATACGATGTTCATTTCCGAAATGCTCCTTTCTCCACATATGGCAGCTATTGATTCCTCTGCCCTCTGATTGTTTACTACTTGTTGCCAGAGAAACAGACCACCTCTTCTATGGAAAGAAATAGCACAATAGTAGCTGGTGGCCAAGCTGAAAGCCCATGTGCTCCTGAGATCTGGACCATCAGATTTAGATGAAAGAAGTATGGAAGTACCAGCCTCCTCTGCTTTTTCTTTCCATAGAAGAGGTGGTC
Organism: Eleutherodactylus coqui; assembly: GCF_035609145.1. Classification (NCBI taxonomy): domain Eukaryota; kingdom Metazoa; phylum Chordata; class Amphibia; order Anura; family Eleutherodactylidae; genus Eleutherodactylus; species Eleutherodactylus coqui. The sequence goes on along the minus strand of NC_089842.1, from coordinate 102,480,443 downwards.
TGTTTCCCTGGCAACCAGAGATCAGAGGAATCAATAGCTGCAATATCAGGAGAATGGAACATCTTATCGGTGGTACACTGTTTTGCGATTTCGAACACATTGACATATGATGCCCAAGATTAAAACACACCTTTAATATGACACCTTGCAGTCAGTTTATAGGGCTATTCTATACCTCCTCATGTCCCAGACTTCATACAACTTTTTTTCTATCGGGATCCATATGTTTCATGGCATATTTCATTAAATGCCATATTACAGATGTACTATGCCTTGTAGTACAATTCATGTGAGGGCATCATGAGCCCTTACTACATATAGGTTAATCAGTATGACAATTTTCAGTTTGCCAAAATCAAACTTTGTATAATTTAGGCACTACAGTCTAAAGATTAGGGACACAAGCTTCAAGGTACTTTTTGACCACCCCACCCATCATAACAAAAACAAAACTATATTAGAGAAACCAAGTTTGTAGTACCAGGAGCACAGCTATAGGGGATGCAGAGGATGTCTTTGCACCTGGGCCCAGGAGCCTTAGGGGGCCCATAAGGCCTCTCCTCTCTATATTGTGAGCCCAGTACTATGAATAAAGCATTATAGTTAGGGGCCCTGTTACAGATTTTGTATTGGGGCCCCAAAGCTTCAACTTACGCCTCTGTGTAGCACATTAGACCTCCTTTGGACTTCAGAACCACATAAATTAATCATGGTGCCATCTACAGGTATCAGACAACCGAGGGTGTGCCAAGAAAACATGGCCCACCTCCATCAGCCTCAACTGTTGATACCTGACAGAAAGGGTTTGTCGATTCAAGTTGCTTGCATCAAACCCCCCCCCCCCCCCCCCCATCTGCATGGTGCAACAGAAATCTGAATTGGTCTGCCTAGGAGATATTTTTCTTCTTCTCAATGATCCAATTTGTAGGCTTCTTTGCCTAGTAGAGACTTCTTGCTTTGTTTCTTTAAAACATTAGCACTTAAACCGATCGCCTATTGCTATTGCCCATCCGTGCTAAAGAAAGACAGGTTGTGTATTCAGACACATTCATTTGAGCACCAGCACTGCATTCAGTTGCAGTTTGCTCTTGGCCGCTCTCAGACACGTGTTCACAAAACGCAGCATCCAAAACCATTAGTTCAAGAGGTCCAATTGAAATCAATGGAGGCACTGTACCACGGTTAGTGCCTCATTTGAAACACTACGCTAATTGCAGTAAAAAGGGGCTGTGTGGAAGCAGCCTAACTGTGCACCTTCTGTTCCTTAAAATGATTCTGGATATCCGACTCCGACCCCTTTCATCAAAAAATTGCTTATATCTACAGGATCCCTTTTTACTGGATGTTTGTCTTTGAGGGCTCCAACCCACTAGCAACAGATTTTCTTGCGATGCGAGAGTGAATGAAAATGCATGACTATGAAACCAATGATTTTCAATGGTTTCATACTCATTTGCTTTGTGTGACTCAAGCCCCACAGCATTAAGAAAAACCTGTGCTACCGCTCATTGCTTTCAATGGGGCCAGTGGCAGAAGCTCTGGCCCCTTTAAGAACATAGGGAGTACATTGCGCTCCCCTGGTCCCAGCTGTGACAGAGGTCTGCGATGCTATCTCATTGCTTTCAATGGGGCCAGCGCTGCTGCCATCCCATTGAAAGCAATGAGTTGCAGGCAACCCCTGCAGCGATGATTTTCGTAGAAGGGCTTGAAATATAAGCTCTTTCCTGAAAATCATGTCTAGCTTTTAAAAAAAAGTAAAAAAAAAAATTACTCACCTAGAAGAGCTGTCCAGCTCTTCTCTCCATCCCTAGCAGTTGTCTTCTGTCTTCTAAAGGCCGGGGATTGAAAAATCCCCACCTCCGGAAAGCGCTGCCCCTGATTGGCTTAGTGCTGTGACCAATCAGAGGCAGCGACCAGCCGTCATTGAATGATAGCTAAGCGCTGCATGTGATTGGTCACAGCGCTCAGCCAATCACAGGCAGCGCTCAGCCATTCACTGAATTCAAAGGGACAATTGCACAGCTGTGTCAGGGGAGCGCAACCGGGCAACCCTGGTCCCATTGAAAACAATAGGCGATAGCGGAGGTTTTTCTTAATACTGTGAGGCTTGAGTACACACAACCCAAATGAGTATGAAACCATTGAAAATCATTAGTTCCATAATCATGCATTTTCACTTGCTTGCGCATTGCAATAAAACCTATCGCTAGTGCGTTGGAGCCCTTAGGGTACATTCACATGTACTGTAGTTGATTTTGGCGCAGATCTGCATTAAAATCCGTGTTAAAATCCACAGATCTGCTTAAGATTTCAACTTTTCAGTTGAAGGGGTTGAAGTTTTCTGCAAATCTGCATCAAAATTGAAGAACTTTCACAAGACTCTTTAGGACCATTGAATGTCAGATTCCCTTACTATGGCCCAAATGGTGCTTGCAAAACATTGAATTTGCAGTATAAATCATAGCGATTTTACAATTATACCACAACTCAAGGACAACGCTGTGTCATTGCGGAGCCCAAGCCGTAAAAGAGGGGTCTGCAACCTGTGGCTCCCCAGCTGTTGTGCATGCTGAGCGTTGTATCTTCACAGCATCTGGAGAGCCAAAGGTTGACCACAGCCTTAAACTCACTGTGTAGCAGTATGCATGTCTATAACGATATTTCAGGTTATTACTTAGAGCTGTAATAATTATACAGATTGGTTGTCAAAACTCATTACAACCTCATTTTTCAGATCAGCCCCATTACTGTGTGTGTACAACAGAATCTGCTATAAACTGTGTTTTATGGGCTATTAATGTTCTAAATGCTTTACATATGTATTGCATTATTTTCAGAAGTATTTTCCCTGCACCTAATGTAACACAAAATGCTTTATGGCCCCACAGCTGATGAAAAATAAATTAACACATCTCATTTCCGAATATTTGTAGGAATTGTATTGCTCAATAAATTTACCTCGGTGTTAACATCTAAATCTTTACAACAAATTGGATATTTTAAGATTAATGCGATATTTTCAGAAAATAATGCATTGATTTCAGCTATTATAATGTGATTATAAAACATACAATAAAGGATATGATTAAAGAGGACTCCTGCCAGGAAGAAAATCAGCCGTATTGGAGTTAAAGGGATTATATAAGGCTATATTTACACAGATGATTTCCTTCTGCGAGTTCCATCTGATTGGGATATGGACAGAACTCACATGAAAAATAACCCTTTATTTTCTGTTTTTATGCATTTCGGTGATTTTTCTCTGATACTAAGGCTTACTTCACACGGCTATGTGCGATATGGGGCCGTGAATCCTGCCCCCGTATCACGCTCCCCACCTTGTGGAATCCCCAGGGATGCAAGGCGTTTTCAATGGGAGACCTCGCATTGCATGCACCTTGCACATGGTACGATGCTGCTGCTGGACCCATTGAAAACAATGGGCGCTGTGATGCGAGAGCACACACAAGATAGAGCATGCTGCAATGCCATGCCATGAGGGAAAACATCGCTGATGTGTGTGACCCCCGTCAAAATAATGGGGTTCATATTCGTTCAAGATTTGTGCGTCCTGCAATGCACGAGTCTTGCACGATTTTGACGTCCGTGTGAAGGCGGCCTCAGGGCTCCTTCACACTGGTGAGTGTGACATCGGGCCGTGAATCAACACCTAATGTCACACTTGCCACCATGTGAACGCCCCGTGGATGCAAGGCGTTTTTATGTGAAAACAAATTTGCAATCACTTCGGGGATGAAGGGAATCCCCTGCCACGAAGTCACAGCTGCGGTAGACGATTGCGGAGTTCTCCCATCACTGTCAATGGGGTCGGTGTAGCTGGCGACTGCCCCAATGAAAACAATGGGCGATATCGCAGAAAGATAGAACATTTGTTTCATGCATAGGATCGCACCCCGGTGCCATGCACAAAAAGATCGCTCATGCGTATGACCCATTCAAAATAATGGGGTTCATATTTATGCAAGACTGGTGCGTCTTACTATGCCAGTGTGAAGAGTCTGAAGAGTCCAAAATAGAAAAATTGCAAAGTGTCTTAATTTTGGGATGATATCACCCATTTTCTACTGGATCATTCAAATAAATCACATCGCACTCGCATGCCATGCAATGTGTGATGCATTTTTTTCTATTTTTACTATTGAAACAATATGCGATTTTCATGCAAGTGAAAATCGCAGGTGCAAAGATGCATTTTTCTCATAAACCAGGAAAATATCACAGCTTTAAGAGTGCAAAATCAATCTGAGTTTCTTGGACCTTGTAAATATGGGCTATGGGCCCCTTCACACGAACTTATTTGCGTGCGTATTTGCAGTTCATTCTTGATTCACTTTTTCCGTGCGTGAGGAAAAAAATGCAGCATGCTCTATTTTTGTGCCAAAGGTTCCCATAGAAGTCTATGGGAGGTATGCAAATGCACACTCAATATTTGCGCAAATTCTCATTATGCTGCAAAGTTCCATGAAAAATATATCACATCTGGATCTCAATAGGCTAAATAGCCTTTTAAATCATGGTGGGAAGGGGGTGTCTTGCACCCATGTGACTATGTCCTGCATGCGCAGAAAGTACAATAAAATGCGCCAATGTGCGAGCAAAAGAGCCTCGTTGACGGCACAAATACATTGTGCTGAGGTGAGCATTTTTTGCGCATACACTCGTGTGAAGGGGCCCTAAGGTTCTTTCAACAGCAAGACACTTGTCTGTGAGCAGCATCTGACATTGCAGATCAGTCTTATTTACTTGATTAGAGCCGAGTCGAAATGCCAGACGGGACCTGTGAACAAGAATGGCTCTGTGTCACGTCTATCCAAGATTCCTGACGAAACTCGGGTGAGCAGAATACCTGAACAGCCTGGATGGGCATGTATACAGGAGACTAATGATAGCTAGATGCAGGACTAGAACACGGGTACAGACCTGAGCGGGACACCCTGAAGCTCCCTGACTTGAACTGCCTTGTAGTACAGCACCCGTCCAAAAAAGAATGACGCCATGGCTTGTACGTGGCATGATCTGAGGTCAGAGAGGAAACGGGGAACCAGACCAGGGACTGCCGAAGGACTTGTCATAGAACACTGACAACCAACAGATAAGAGTCCTGACAAGGCCAGAATATAATGAGGAACCGGTTTATGTATCATAAGAAAGTAGCAGACTGGCTGACTGGCCGGTCAATCAACCTAGCCAGCCCATCAGCTAAAAAAGTCTTTTAGGGATCTTTCACACAGGGTGCAATTGTCCACAGGATGCAGCATAAATGCAGATTTTGTTGCGTTTCTGCAGAATGTTTTGCGGAATTGTGTTTTATTCTACAGACTTTACATTGTAACATAGTATGTAAGACTGAAAAAAGACATATGTCTATCCAGTTTAGCATGTTAGCCCCCCAATGTTAATCCAGAGGAAGGAAAAAAAAATAATGAGGTAAAAGCCAATTTTTTTCCCATTTAGGGAAAAAATTCCTTCTTCCAATCTGGCAATTTAAATAATCCCTGGATCAACAACCCTTCAGAAGTTATTAATGGTTATAACGTATAACATTGTATTGCTCAAGAAAGGTGTCCAGGCCCCTCTTGCACTCTTTTAGTGAGTTCACCACCACCACGTCCTCAGGCACAGAGTTTCATAGTCTCACTGCTCTTACAGTAAAAAGCCCCCTTCTATGTCAGTGTTGAAACCTTCTTTCCTCTAAATGTAGAGGGCGTCCTCTTGTTATAGTAACAGTAAATAGATGATGGGAGAGATCTTTGTATTGTCCCCTGATATATTATACATAGTTATTAGGTCGCCCCTCAGCCAGCTTTTTTTCTAAACTAAATAACCTCAATTTTGATAGCCTCTGGGTACTGTAGTCCACCCATTCCGTTTATTACGTTAGTTGCCTGCCTGTGTACCTGCTCAAGCTCTGATATGTCCTTCTTGAGTACCGGTGCCCAAAACTGTACACCGTATTCTATGTGTGGTCAGACCAGTGACTTGTAAATATGTTAGAACAATGTTCTTATCATGTACTCCTAGACCTCTTTTGATGCAGACCATGATCCTATTTGCCTTGGCAGCAGCTGTCTAACAGTGGTTGCTCCAATTAAGCTTTGACTATGCGCCAATCCAGTGGAACAGACCCAACCACTATAGAGTCCATAAATCTAAGAAACAAGGGTCCGTATATCATATAACTTAATTTCCTTAAAACCCCGGGGTTTATGCCATCAGGACCCAGCGATTTGTCTGTTTTAATCTTTTTTAAATGGCTCTGCATTTCTTCCTGCGTTAAACTGGTGATAGTTAGTGGAGACTTTACATTATCACTCTGCATCTCATCTCACATTTTACTTTCCTCTGTGCATACACTGGAGAAAAAGTTGGTGAATAGATTTGCTTTCTCCTCATCATCCTGTACAATTCTTCCTACGTTATTTTTTAAAGGGCCAACACATTAAGTACTGTGTTTCCCCAATAATAAGCCCTGCCCCAATAATAAGTCCATCAAGAGATTGCTATGATTGGTTCGGGAACATTGCCTCAGCCAATCAGAGCCATCGCTCGATAAACCAATCACAGCCATTCATTGAATGACATCATTGAATAGCTGTAATTGGTTGATCGAGTGCCAGCTCTGATTGGCTCAGGCGATGTTCCTGAATCAATTACAGCAATCTCTTGCTGGAGGCAGGGTATTCAAGCCCCATCACCAGGAAGATAATGCTCTCTCAGTGCTCAGGACTACATAGAAGAGCACTGCAGCCCAGTGAGAGGGACCCGAACGGCACCTGCTAGGTGAGTATTAAGACACCCCCACAAATAAGACACTGTGCCTCTCTTGGGGCAAAAATTAATATAACACAGTGTCTTATTTTCAGGGAAAATATTCATCTTTTTGTTATTTATATAATTGAATAACAGTTTAGGGTTAGTTTTACTCTCTTTAGCAATAAGTGTCTCTCCCTTAATCTTTGCTGCTTTTATCTGATTTTTAGATCATTTATTTTGTTGCTTATTGGTTTTTAGTTAATTTAATTGCGAAATTACATCTCCTGTATGTTAGAAATCTGCAGCAATAATTCCACAAGACATCCCTAATTCTATAGCAGAAAGCTTTTCCACTACATACTTTAATCTTGTGGTTTTAAAGTAAAGGCATGTGGATTTTACCAGGTGCGTAATTCGAGGCCCGTAAGTGCAGCTTCAGACAAGCGTAACTGCAAAAAATGCATGCCTGCACATTTGCTCAGACACTACTCTTTGACATGGCTGTAGGAATCACACCCGCCCTGATTTAAATGGCTATTAAGCTTAACTAGGTGCCGGTGTTCTCTGGTATGCGCAGTGTTTTGCACATAATGGCATGTACATATGTGCACATTTGCATACCTCTGTAGACTCCTATAGGGACCTTTGGTGTACACAAAAATAGAGCATTTCGGGGTTTTTTTGTGCAAGTGAAATGTGCCCACAAAAAAGCACAGAAAGAATGAACCCATTGAAAACAATGAGTTGCATTCTCTGTGCAGTGTACATGCATATTACACGCCCGTGCGAAGCCGCCCTAACATTGTCTTGTAGAGATGTCTGTGCAGCCTAATTTCATCCTGAAAGGTCCCTAATAAGGTTACTGATTAGCTGGCTGGACTATTAATCATCAGCCAGTTCTTCAACAAAACAGCCGCAGGGCTCTTTCTCACGAGCATATATCGGCCCACCATTTTCACAGTCGGTCAATATATGCTATGATCTAATGCATTGGGTTTCAATATAGCGCAAGGTGCTTTAACATCGGGCCCAAAAGATAGTCCTGGAACTATCTTTTGGGCTGGAATATGTCGGTCGCTGCATGGGCTCCCATGGGAGCCAATGACAGCGGACGGAGAAGGTAGGTGGGAGGGAGTTTAGCAGCGTGACTGCTAAACTCCCTCCCTCTTCTCTCCTACCCTCCGGCTTATTGAAATGAAAGGGGGTGGGGAGGGGGAAAAGCTAAGTGCCACCTGGTCCCACCTCCTCCCATTGCTGGCTGTGGAGAAGGGGCAGGGAGGGGGCAGGAGCTTAGCGCTTTGACCAATCACAGGCAGCGTTCAGCTGTTATTCAATGAATGGCTGAGCGCCGCCTGTGATTGGCCAATGAGACGCAGCCCTTTTAGTAGAAAGAACTGAAAGAACTTCCTTACAATGCCGGGATGACAAGCGGTTAGGCATGCCTGAGCCCCGGCAGCGGCGGAAAGGTAAGTATATGTATATATATATTTTTTTTTTTATTTATTTATTTTTTTTTTACTACAGTTAGGGATGATTTTCAGGGAGGGGCTTGTATTGGCTTATACTCGAGTTACTAAGTTTTCCCATTTCTTTGTGGTAAACTTAAGTGCCTCGGCTTATATTCGGGTTAGCTTATACTCGAGTATATACAGTAGTAAAACTTTATTGATCTAATTTTTACTTTCTTTTTTAGTCATCCTAGGGGACAACAACTAGCGATGCTTTGATTGCTCCTGCAGTATGATGTAATGCTATAGCATTACATCATACTAAGCAATCTGACAGGCAGTCTATCAAGCCACCCCACGGGGATGGCTTGATTAACAGTCTGCTAAAACAGCCCTGGAGCTTTTCAGAAGGCCCTTGGCTGCCATGACACCCACATAATTCCCTGCGATCTCAAATGCCATTCCCTGTGACCTCACAATTAAGAGCGGCATTTAAAGGGTTAATAGTGCCAAAAAGCCACTCGGCTGATTGCAGCTGTTGCCCGAGGGTGTCAGCTCTAATAAACAGCCAGCACTCGCGCGGTATGAAGAGAGGTCGCCCCGCGCCCCGCAGGACGTACAGGTGGTCCCCGACTTGCGAACAGGTTCCGTTCCAGGAGCCTGTTCGCAAGTCCATTTTGTTCGCAAGTCGAACAAATGGTTATATGGAGCGGGATCGCGGGTGGATCCCGCTCCATACAACGTCGGGTGCAGGCTGTTTCTTACAGCGGGCACCCAGCGGCAGCAGTTCCGACGAGCCGCGCCGCTTGTCGAAACTGTTAACACTTTAAATACCGCTCTGACAGCGGTATTTAAAGTGTTAACAGTTCTGACGAGTGGCGCGGCTCGTCGGAACTGCTGCCGCCGGGTGCCCGCTGTAAGAAACAGCCTGCACCCGACGTTCAGGGGCCCGTACAGCATTCCACGATGAGATCACGGGACGCTGTGTGGTTGCTAGGCAGCCGGGGACCTCCTGAAAGGCCCCATGGCTGCCTATGCAGAGTGCCCATCAAGCGCACGGCTTGATAGGCACTCTTCATAGACAGCCCTAGGGCCTTTCAGAAGGCCCCCGGCTGCCTAGCAACCGCGATCTGACCGGACAGGCTTCTATCAGGCTTGATAGAAGCTTGTCTGGTCCATGCACAGTATGATGTAATGCCATAGCATTACATCATACTGTGCTGTACAGATAGTTCGTATCTTCCGAAATTCGTAACTTGAATGTTCGCAAGTCGGGGTCTATCTGTAACTGTATGTCCTATAGCGGGAAGGGGTTAAATGTCTAAATAACTTCTTTTATTTCCACCAACTTACTTGAGTCCAGTAATGTGTACCCTACAAATAAGAATGACTGGGATTGTATGTCACTTCAGTCCTTCCAACATGTATAGCCCACACAATGGAGCTGATGATATTAGAACCCACCAGTATAGACTCTAGAAACCTTGGACTGCAACAGGAACGACCAACATCAACTAAATACATGAAGATCAACCAACCAGAAGTCATCCACAATTGCAACTTAAATATAAATGTAATTGGTTTTCTTTATGCTGAACTTGTGAAATACATAAATTGTTTCCTTCAGCTCATACACAATCTCGATGGTTCGAATCCAACAAAAGAAAATCAGGATCTCCAGCGCTGCCACATCTCTTGATTAAAACTCCATGTTTATTGTACCATTAAAATCAATGCTGTTACCATCTGTGGCATTATGGCTGAATGCCTCTTAAGTAGGAATTCCCCTTAGGGGCTTATCACAGGACTAGATTTGCACTGCGTATTACGTGTGCAAAATTTACATGCAAGTACAATGCAATTTACGTTTGCATGTATAGATACAATACGACTCATCTTTTTAAGCAAAAAGGCATTGTGTTCGCATCCAGAATCGCAAGTTTAAGGGCTCCTGCAGACAAACGTGGGCAGAAAAAAGCTCACCCCTGTACAATGTTTTTGCGGAAGGGAGTCTTTTTTGCATGCATGCCTACACAAATACTGTGCGCATTCGTGAGGGCACCGCTCATTGACATGGGCAGAGGAATCAACCCCGCCCTGATTTCAATAGCTATTAAGCCAAATTAGGTAGCGGTGTTTGTGGGTATGCGCAGTGTTTTGTGCATACCCTCGGGAACATATCAGGATCTTTGGTGCACAAAATTAGAGCATGTTGTGTTTTTATTTTGCACGTGTTAAATACGCATGCAAAAACGAGCAGTGTGAAGGAACCTATTGAAAGCAATGGGTTCTATTTTGCAAGCACAAACACGCTCATGTGAATAAGCACTAAGAGTACGATATTGGTACACATTTCTTGACGCGATATCATACTCACTTGTGTAATACACTCTTAGGGCGCATTCAGACGATCGTATATCGGCTGGGTTTTCACGCCTAGCCGATATACGGTGTCCCTCTCTGCAGGGGGAGGAGGCTGGAAGAGCCGGGAGCAGTGCTCTGAGCTCCTGCCTCCTCTCCACCCCCTCTCCGCCCCTCTGCACTATTTGCAATGGGAGGGGGCGGGGGGATGGCGGAGCTACGGCAGGAAACTTAGCGCCGCCCCGTTCTGCCCCCCTCCCATTGCAAATAGTGCCGAGGGGCGGAGAGGGGGTGGAGAGGAGGCGGAAGCTCAGTGCACTGCTCCCAGCTCTTCCAGCCTCCTCCCCCTGCAGAGAGAGACACCGTATATCGGCTGGGCATGAAAACCCAGCCGATATACGGTCGTCTGAATGCGCCCTTAGGGCTCATTCCCATGTGTATATTTCTGCAGCGTATTATGTGTGCGCGTAATACGTAGTGAATAGAACCCATTCTCGATTATCTCAATTTCTTCCCTATTAATTCAGAGTATTTACTTAGTCCCATCTTTATAGCTCTAAATTACATAAGGATTAAAGGACTATCTCTAAAATAGCTCAATAGCTTTTTAATTTTGACTCTACAATTAGATACTATCATTTATTTTACATAGTGCATACATATTCCACAGCATTGTACACAGATTTCCATTGCTTACATTGGGCTCTGCCCCCATTGGGGCTCACAATCTAAATTTACCTATGCTTTTTTTTTTCTAATTTGGGAATGTGGGAGAAAACCGAAATCCCCGAAGGAAACCCACACAAACACAGGGTGAACATACAAACTCCTTATAGATGTTGCCCTTAGTTGTATTTCAATCCAGGCCCGCCAGTGCTGTCAACTGAGCCATCATGTGCTCCATTTAAATCTTCTAATAGTATAGTCTATTTTGGAGGACTCTACTTCCTGAAAATATTTCGTCAAGTGGTGGACTCCATGATCAAGTCTTCAGGGGTTGGACTCCTGCATTTGAAGACCTAGGGACCAATAAGCATGGAGTTGCGGATGCTCTTCCGACTTAAGACCAAAAATCATGAAGTTTTTATTTCCTGCATTCTATCACTTGAAGCCTTCTAATAGTCCTTTTACACAGAATGATTCTCATTCAGAATCGTTTAGATTCCTGCGTACCCATGGGAATTGGACCGATAATCGTCCTGTGTAAATGCACGCAGAGACTGAAGAAGAGTCATTGGTCAGTCGTTCAGTTTCTGCATTCACTTTTGAAAGACTGTCTACTTACAGTGAATGGAGGTGGGTGCTATTAGCGATGCCAATGATACTTGCCTCTGTGTAACAGTACAGGAGCGAGCGTCACTGGGACCAATGTTGGGCACTGTTTGACCGACAGTTCATTCCATATAAAAGGACCTTTAGTCCTCAACCACTATCATACCAAAAGTAATTGGACACCTGAGGACGAATCAAAGGAAGTATTTATTTACATATGTTAATACTTAGTAGGGCCACCCTTGGACCTAATGACATTGGATACTTTCCATGGAATACTTTGCATTAACATCTGATACACGTCAGCTGGTATTGCCCTCTATTTATCCTTCAAACGTCTGGCGAGTTCTCTCAAAGAAGATGGACAATATTTCCTGACATGACGTTCCAGTTTGTCCCAAAGATGTTCAGTAGGGTTCAGGTTGGCCAGTACAATCGTGGAACATCGATATCCTTAAACCAATGTAAAACAGTGTTGGATTTGTGACAAGTTGCATTGTCTTATTGGTAGTATTGCTGACCATTTCCAGAGTATTGCCACATTGTGGGCAGCGCAATACTGTCTAGAATGTCTATGTTCATAATTCTTGCCACAACAACCAACGACCAAGACCATGCCATGTAAAACATCCCCATAACAGAATCTCTGCTGAACTTAACTGGCACAACACATTTAAGCAAAAGGTATTCCGCAGGCATCCTCCATACCCAGTTATGTCCATTTGATTTGAGGATCGAGTAGTGTGATTCGTCACTCCATAGATCGTTCTTCCATTGTCAATGGCGATGCTCCTTGCACTATTGCAAACAGGCTGGTGCATAACTCGTGTATCCAACAGTGTGCTCCATTACAAGCTATGGCTGACACTTCTAAGGTTCTGATCTCATGCAGCATGGTTTAGGACACGTGACATACTAATAAGACGTGATCCAGTGTACTGATAGGAGTGCCCAATTATGATAGAATATATATATATATATATATATATAGATAGGATACATAACCCTGTTTGTTTTCCTTTATAAAAAATTAGAAAAACAAAACAAATTATGAAATAAATAGACCGTTCCTTACAGCGGGCAAACATTCTTGATGGTTACTGTCTATTCCAACCTATAATATAGGGCATAATTTAATGAAGAATCAAGTTTAACTTTCCATTCATCATACACTGTTGCCTCAATTATGAATTTGCCCAGCTGGAATTACAGTTTAGGATGAATACTTCCTTTGTTGTATATTTGATTGTTCTAATGTGACTCATTTTTGAATTGATATATTGACTTTTCTAACAGTGGGTGTCCCTTAGCATGACCACTTATTTTGGCCTCACAGAGTGCGCAATTTTCAGGGAGTACCATTGATACTGCACCTCTATTCAGAGGCTGCATCATATTTCTCCTTTAGTCAATGTACAATACTGATTTACTCAGTAGGATTATCTATTGATTTACAACATAACATCCTGGTTTGAATGTGCAAGAGCCCAGTGTTTTCATTGATCAATCTCTTCCGGTCAATGAGTCAGGTTGGGAAATTTCGCTTAGAAATCATTTGTTCAGATTTAAACCCACTTTATATAGTCCCAGAATATTCTTATATATATTTCTCTGTGATGGTGTTGGATGATATTAAAATATCCCAAGCACTGAGCACGATGTAAGTCCTGTTATGTGTGCTGCTGGGATCTGTAGTTCTAAGCTTCCTAGCAGCACAGCCCTCACAGGGTTAATTGATTGAACTGGCTGGGTGTGGTACTTCCTGCTAGCCAATCTCCTGGGTCTGTGCTCACATATAAACCCAGCTCCTGCTCAGTCTCTGTATGGTGTTCATGGTGAGCAGTCATGAATCCTTGTCTGTTGAAGTTTGCTGTGTGATCTGTGTCCTGGTGGTTCATGTCCGTTTGTACGTTTATTTTGTGTCAGTTTGGTCTGCTGAGTTTGTTTGCTGTGTCTGTGCTAGGTTGGCCCTCTAGTAGATGTGTCTTGCTAGTGTAGGGACTGCAAGATATGAGGGGGCTTGCAGCTTAAGTTCATTAGCCAATGTACAAACTAACACCTTGAATTTATATTCAGCTTATCATCTGTTACTAGTGGTTGCATTTTGGCTGCTGTATGCTGTGTATTCTGGCTCTGTGTGTCCTGTGGCTCAGTCCCTGTCATGTGGCATGTGAATGCGTCCTGTTCTGGTGCGTGGCTCCTAGAATCAGCTAGGGCCCAGATCCCTAGACAGCTGGGCTGCCCTTATTGGGGCAATGTCCCTGCATAGGTAGGGCCAGGTCAACCTCCCGGTAACACAGGGTCAGTTTGCCAGAAACCTGTGTGCGTACCCAGGCCTCTTTGGTCGCGATCGTGTGGGCCACGTGCTCAGTTTGCCCACACGATCGTAACAGGTCCCCTCTGAGTAGAATTCAAAAAAGTAACATGTCAACACTTTTAAAGGGGTTGCCTGAGTTAAAAGATTTGTCTTAAAGGGCCTTCTCTGCGGCCACAAAATATCAGCTAGTTCATACTCACCTCTCCTAACTCCCCACTCATCCCCTTTCCCAGCGGCTCCGGGTCTCCAATGATATGTAATGTTTGCATAATTCACATCAATAGACACTATATTTAAAAGATCCAGCGGCATTAAAGGAATTCTCCAGTTGTAAACTATTGATGGCCTTTGCACCAGATAGACCATCAATAGTAGATTGGTGGGGGTCTTCTGCCTGGAACCCTGTTTGCTGGGTCGGCACGCTCATACAATGAACTGATTTTTGCAGAAAGCAGACAGATCTGTTCCCATTGCGGTGGCCAGGCTTGTTTTTACAAGCTAAATTCCCACTCACTTTATTGGGAACTTCTCCTGTAATACCAAGCTTGGCCACTGCAGTAGGAATAGAGCTGTCTGCTTCTTGCAAAAATCAGCTCAGTGCACATGACTGCTGGCCCAGCAAAAAGATAATCAGTTTGAGTTCCAAGCAGCAGATAATTGCCAATCTACTATTGATAGCCTATCCTAAGGATAGGCCATCAAAAGTTTACTACTGGACAACCCCTTTAAGCAAAGTAGACACAATATTATTGCTTTTGCTGCAAAACATTCTCGATAATATTAAATTGCCTATGGCCTTCCCTCTTTTAACGTTTTTTTTCCCCCCTGGTAGTCCAGGGTAATGGAGAGTTAATATATGTCAACATTTTGAAAGGGGCGACCAGCGGGGAGCAGGTGGAGGTGTGTATGAGCTATTTGTTATGTCGTGAACATGGGGGAGCCCTTTTCAGATCAAATCTTTCAACTCGGGCAACTCCTTTAAAGTGTCTTCATACTACGTTTGTCATGTCTTTTTGGCATAGGCTCTGGGAAAGCTGTTGGGCATATGCTGCACCTATCCGTAGGGTCACATTCACTAAGTGGATCCCAAAAGATAGTCCTTTTGATAACTGTGGAAACCTGCCGGCAACATATGCCACTGTATGCTTTTATACAGAGGCATATATTATTGCCTTCCATCAGAGGTATACAGTAAGTTAGGATATACTCATAACATATACATGACAGCTTAAATGCATTGTGTATCGCGTCGTATATGATATTTTTGTATGTAATATTTTAATACCATTAGCTATGACCATTTTTTTTGTTATAGACTGCTTTGTACTCCTTGTGAAATCTACCTTGATAGTGTCGGGGGTCCTCCAAGGGGAACCAAATGCTAATGTCGCCAGGGTCCAAATTGGTATAAGCAATTAACGAGCTCGGAGAAGTCACGCTGACCAAGCAGACAGAGTGGGATCAAAATGGCTTCTGGTTTATTGAAGCAAAAACATCAAATTAAATAGACCATAGACCATTGCCCAGACAGGAGGGGCTTGTGGTCAGCAAATAACTGCAAGGATACATTTCTTTTTAATGAGAAAGCAAAAGAAGGACAGTATAGCTTGTTAGAGACAGGATGTTCTTGTTCATTAGATAAGACAGAGGGAGAGACCTTGAAGACTTCTGAGAAGTCTTCTCAGGCACCTGTTTCCCTAACCAAAACACATTTTGTATTTCTTACTATTTATTCGTATTTTGATAGCCTAGCAACTAAATTAACCCTCTACAATAGCATTTTTAAAGAGACTTTAGAGTTACTTTGAAAATATTTGAATAATAAAAACATAGTTGTACCATATTTATTTTCTCAGAAACCCTTGTCCATTGGCTGCATCTTGTATTGCAGCTCATTTCCATTTGCTTGAATAGAGCTGAAATTCCCATGAACAAGAGTGGCAGACAGATAGGCGACATTCAAATGACCTTTGAAGTGTCAGATCCACATCACATTTTTCCAATGTCGATTTGACTCTTTAATCCATGGCAGAAATTCAAGACTGAACCTTGGAGTTCTGCTTTGGATTTTCATGTGGATCCACATATGGATTTAACCTCAGTCAATCGGGCAAATCTGCACATTACCACCTGCCATGGTTTCCGCATGACTGTCACATCAAGAATTGACAGGTCAAATATTTTTATGTGATGTGGATTTCAACCTCCAAATGCAGAAAAATCTGCAGCAGATTTCCAAAGCACTCCATAAAATGAAGTGGATTTTGCCACAGATTTGGACGTGGAATCCATGCCCAAATCTCACAACTTGATAGTAGAAAACAACCTATATGATTTTTAATGACCTAATCAACTTAGCCAATAACACTATTGCATTATTTCATTCAAATTCATATAATTACATAGAAATTAGGATTTATGCATAATAGCAAATTTGGGATAATTAAATTAATAAATACACAAATAAACCAGTTCCATAAACGTGTTATTTATATGTTTATTCCAACAAGCAGGCATATTATAAATTATATTGAACAAATAGAGGCTCTATATATCGGCTAATAGAGATAACATAATAACTAGAGATGAGCGAACGTACTCGTCCGAGCTTGATACTCGTTCGAGTATTAGCGTGTTCCAGATGCTCGTTACTAGAGGCGAGCACCACGCGATGTTCGGGTTACTTTCACTTTCATCTCTGAGACGTTAGTGCGCTTTTCTGGCCAATAGAAAGACAGGGAAGGCATTACAACTTCCCCCTGCGACGTTCAAGCCCTATACCACCCCCCTGCACTGAGTGGCTGGCGAGATCAGGTGTCACCCGAGTATAAAAATCGGCCCCTCCCGCGGCTCGCCACAGATTTGTTCTGACATAGAGGAGGGAAAGTGCTGTCTTGGTGGAGCTGCTATAGGGAGAGTGTTAGGAGTATTTTAGGCTTCAAGAACCCCAACGGTCCTTCTTAGGGCCACATCTAACCGTGTGCAGTACTGTGGAGGCTGCTTTTTGCAGTGTTGCACTTTTTTTTTTTTTGGTATATTGGCCGTGCAGAGCATTGCGCCCTGCAGTAATACTCCAGGGCCAGAAGTGGTGGTTAGGCAGGGACAGAAGACATATTGATTGAATATAGGCAGTGGGCCTTTGCAAAAACATTTGGGGAAAAAAATCTATTTGGGCTGCCTGTGACTGTCCTCAGTGTTCTGGGTCTCTGCTGGGTGTAGTAGTCCTCCAAATTCATACGCAGCCAGCTAAGTGTTACAGCAGGCTTGCGCAAAATTATTTCCTGGCTCTGTCTGGGCTGTTAAATCACCGCTGTATTGCAGTCCACAGTGCAACACTCTGCAGTTCTTTGACATACTCCAGGGCCAGTAGTGGTGACGCAGAGAGAGAAGTGATATATTGATTAAATATAGGCAGTGGGCCTTTGCAAAAACATTTGGGGAAAAAAATCTATTTGGGCTGCCTGTGACTGTCCTCAGTGTTCTGGGTCTCTGCTGGGTGTAGTAGTCCTCCAAATTCATACGCAGCCTGCTAAGTGTTACAGCAGGCTTGCGCAAAATTATTTCCTGGCTCTGTCTGGGCTGTTAAATCACCGCTGTATTTCAGTCCACAGTGCAACACTCTGCAGTTCTTTGACATACTCCAGGGCCAGAAGTGGTGGTTAGGCAGGGAAAGAAGACATATTGATTAAATATAGGCAGTGGGCCTTTGCAAAAACATTTGGGGAAAAAAATCTATTTGGGCTGCCTGTGACTGTCCTCAGTGTTCTGGGTCTCTGCTGGGTGTAGTAGTCCTCCAAATTCATACGCAGCCAGCTAAGTGTTACAGCAGGCTTGCGCAAAATTATTTCCTGGCTCTGTCTGGGCTGTTAAATCACCGCTGTATTGCAGTCCACAGTGCAACACTCTGCAGCTCTTTGACATACTCCAGGGCCAGTAGTGGTGACGCAGAGAGAGAAGAGATATATTGATTGAATATAGGCAGTGGGCCTTTGCAAAAACATTTGGGGAAAAAAATCTATTTGGGCTGCCTGTGACTGTCCTCAGTGTTCTGGGTCTCTGCTGGGTGTAGTAGTCCTCCAAATTATTTCCTGGCGTTCCGTAAGCGAAGTCAGCCTCCAACCACAGGCGAATAAGCGGCACATTTAATTACAGCGTTCTGTTTCTGCACTACTGGTAATACACCATGCTGAGGGGTAGGGGTAGGCCTAGAGGACGTGGACGCGGGCGAGGACGCGGAGGCCCAAGTCAGGGTGTGGGCACAGGCCGAGCCAGTGCGGTGGCCAGGGGTAGAGGCAGGGCCAGACCGAATAATCCACCAACTGTTTCCCAAAGCGCCCCCTCGCGCCATGCCACCCTGCAGAGGCCAAGGTGCTCTAAGGTGTGGCAGTTTTTCACAGAGACGCCTGACGACCGACGAACAGTGGTGTGCAACCTTTGTCGCGCCAAGATCAGCTGGGGAGCCACCACCACCAGCATGCGCAGGCATATGATGGCCAAGCACCCCACAAGGTGGGACGAAGGCCGTTCACCGCCTCTGGTTTGCACCACTGCCTCTCCCCCTGTGCCCCAACCTGCCACTGAGATCCAACCCCCCTCTGAGGACACAGGCACGAGTGCCTACCGGCCTGCACTCACACCCTCAACTCCGCTGTCCTCGGCCCCATCCAGCAATGTCTCTCAGCGCAGCGTCCAGCGTCCACTGCTGTGGGTACACATGCTTCTTGCCTGTCATCCTTTCAGCGTGTATGGCCAGAGGAGGAGGAGGAGGAGGATCCTGAAAGTGATCTTCCTTGTGAGGACAGCCATGTGTTGCGTACAGGTACCCTGGCACACATGGCTGACTTCATGTTAGGATTACTGGGTGTACACACTGCTCGACCCACGGTATAAGGAGAACCTTTCCACTCTCATTCCCGAAGAGGAAAGGGGTTCGAGAATGATGCTATACCACAGGGCGCTGGTGGACAAACTGATGGTAACATTCCCATCCGGCAGCGCTAGTGGCAGAAGGTGCAGTTCCGAGGGCCAGGTAGCAGGGGAGGCGCAGAGATCAGGCAGCATGTACAGCGCAGCCAGGGGAACATTCTCCAAGGCCTTTGCCAGCTTTATGGCTCCCCAGCAAGACTGTGTCACCGCTCCCCAGTCAATGCTGAGTTGGCGGGAGCACTGTAAAAGGATGGTGAGGGAGTACGTAGCCGATCGCACGACCGTCCTCGGTGACGCCTCTGCCCCCTACAACTACTGGGTGTCGAAGCTGGACACGTGGCCTGAACTAGCGCTGTATGCCCTGGAGGTGCTTGCTTGTCCTGCGGCTACCGTCTTGTCAGAGAGGGTGTTTAGTGTGGCTGGGGGAATCATCACGGATAAGCGTACCCGCCTGTCAACCGACAGTGCCGACAGGCTTACACTCATCAAGATGAACAAAGCCTGGATTTCCCCAGACTTCTCTTCTCCACCAGCGGACAGCAGCGATACCTAAGCAATACGTAGGCTGCACCCGCGGATGGAAGCATCGTTCTCTATCACCATCAAAAACGGGGACCTTTTTGGTTCATCTATCTGTGTATAATATTCCTTCTCCTCCTCCTGCTCCTCCTCCTGAAACCTCACATAATTACGCCGAACGGGCAATTTTTCTTAGGCCCACAAGGCTCAGTCATATAATTTTTGTAAACAATTTTTATACGTTTCAATGCTCTTTAAAGCGTTGTAACTTTCACCTCAACCAATTTTTATTTTAACAGGGCTGCCTCCAGGCCTAGTTACCAATTACGCCACATTAACCAAAGCGATTAATGGATTTCACCTGCCCTCTTGGTTGGGCATGGGCAATTTTTTTCAGGTACATTAGTACTGTTGGTACACCAATTTTTGGGGGCCCTCGCCTACAATGTAATCAAATGCATTTTTAGCCCACCTGCAACACAGCTGACTTTACATCAGCTGTGTTGGGCACTGCAATGGGATATATTTATGTACCGCCGGTGGGTTCCAGGGAGCCACCCATGCCGTGGGTCCACAGGGAGTTGTAACTGCATGTGTTCACTTCTAGAGAACCCCAGTCTGCCTGGGGCATGCAGTGTGGGCCGAAGCCCACCTGCATTAAGCACAACATTACCTCAGCTGTGTTGGGCACTGCAATGGGATATATTTATGTACCGCGGGTGGCTTCCTGGCACCCACCCATGCTGTCGGTCCACAGGGAGTTGTAACTGCATGTGTCCACTTCTAAAGAACCCCAGTCTGACTGGGGCATGCAGTGTGGGCTGATGCCTACCTGCATTAAGCACGACATTACCTCAGCTGTGTTGGGCACTGCAATGGGATATATTTATGTACCGCCGGTGGGTTCCAGGGAGCCACCCATGCCGTGGGTCCACAGGGAGTTGTAACTGCATGTGTCCACTTCTAAAGAACCCCAGTCTGACTGGGGCATGCAGTGTGGGCCGAAGCCCACCTGCATTAAGCACGACATTACCTCAGCTGTGTTGGGCAATGCAATGGGATATATTTATGTACCGCCGGTGGGTTCCAGGGAGCCACCCATGCCGTGGGTCCACAGGGAGTTGTAACTGCATGTGTCCATTTCTAAAGAACCCCAGTCTGACTGGGGCATGCAGTGTGGGCCGAAGCCCACCTGCATTAAACATGACATTACCTCAGCTGTGATGGGCAATGCAATGGGATATATTTATGTACCGCCGGTGGCTTCCTGGCACCCACCCATGCTGTCGGTCCACAGGGACTTCACAATAGGGAGTTGTACCTGCCTGTGTCTATGAATTAAAAACCCCGGTCAGGTTGGGGCATGCAGTGTGGGCCGAAGTCCACCTGCATTTAATCGGACGTTACCTCAGCTGTGATGGGCACTGCAATGGGATACGTTTATGTACAGCCGGTGGGTTCCAGGGAGCCACCCATGCTGTGGTTGCACACGGAATTCCCATTGCGGAGTTGTACCTGCCTGTGACTATTTATAAAAAACCGCGGTCTGACTGGGGCATGCAGACACCTTGACAGAATGAATAGTGTGTGGCACATAGGTTCCCCATTGCTATGCCCACGTGTGCAGCTCCAGATGGAGGTGGCACAGGATTGGATTTCTCATTGCTTCTGTACAGCATTGTGGGCTATCGCCCCGCCCCTTTTAAAGAGGGTCGCTGCCTAGCCGTGCCAACCCTCTGCAGTGTGTGCCTGCGGTTCCTCCTCATGGCAGACGCACTTATAAATAGACATGAGGGTGGTGTGGCATGAGGGCAGCTGAAGGCTCGGCAGGGATAGTTTGGTGTGCGCTGTGGACACTGGGTCGTGGGGGGGGGGGTTGGGCAGCATGTAACCATGGAGAAGTGGCAGCGGAGTGTCATGCAGGCAGTGATTGTGCTTTGTTGGAGGTAGTGTGGTGCTTAGCTAAGGTATGCTTTTGAAAGCCTCCATTTCCACAAGCCTATACGGCAGCATCTCCAGGCTGATAAATTTGGCTATGTGTACGTTTAACGCTTGAGCATGCGGGTGCGTGGCGGCGTACTTGTGCTTGTGCTCAAACAGTTGCGCTAGCGACGTCTGGACGCTGCGCTGAGAGACATTGCTGGATGGGGCCGAGGACAGCGGAGGTGAGGGTGTGGGTGCAGGCCGGTAGGCACTCGTGCCTGTGTCCTTGGAAGGGGGTTGGATCTCAGTGGCAGGTTGGGGCACAGGGGAAGAGCAGTGGTGCAAACCGGAGGCGGTGAACGGCCTTCGTCCCACCTTGTGGAGTGCTTGGCCATCATATGCCTGCGCATGCTGGTGGTGGTGGCTCCCCAGCTGATCTTGGCGCGACAAAGGTTGCACACCACTGTTCGTCGGTCGTCAGGCGTCTCTGTGAAAAACTGCCACACCTTAGAGCACCTTGGCCTCTGCAGGGTGGCATGGCGCGAGGGGGCGCTTTGGGAAACAGTTGGTGGATTATTCGGTCTTGCCCTGCCTCTACCCCTGGCCACGGTACTGGCTCGGCCTGTGCCCACACCCTGACTTGGGCCTCCGCGTCCTCACCCGCGTCCACGTCCTCTAGGCCTACTCCTACCCCTCAGCATGCTGTATTACCAGTAGTGCAGAAACAGAACACTGTAATTAAATGTGCCGCTTATTGGCCTGTGGTTGGAGGCTGACTTCGCTTACGGAACGCACAGCAGAGGCAGGAAATAATTTTGCGCAAGCCTGCTGTAACACTTAGCTGGCTGCGTATGAATTAGGACAACTACCCCCAGCAGAGACCCAGTACACTTGTGGACAGGAATACAGCGGTGATGTAAGAGGCAACACAGAGGCAGGAAAGAATTTTGCGCAAGCCTGCTGTAACACTTAGCTGGCTGCGTATGAATTAGGACAACTACCCCCAGCAGAGAACCAGTACACTTGTTGACAGGAATACAGCGATGATGTAAGAGGCAACACAGAGGCAGGAAAGAATTTTGCGCAAGCCTGCTGTAACACTTAGCTGGCTGCGTATGAATTAGGACAACTACCCCCAGCAGAGACCCAGTACCCTTGTGAACAGGAATACAGCGGTGATGTAAGAGGCAACACAGAGGCAGGAAAGAATTTTGCGCAAACCTGCTGTAACACTTAGCTGGCTGCGTATGAATTAGGACAACTACCCCCAGCAGAGACCCAGTACACTGAGAATGGTCACAGGCAGCCCCAAAAATTTTTTTTTACCAAATGTTTTTGGAAAGGCCCACTGCCTATATGCACTAAATATGTCTTCTGTCCCTGCCTCACCACTACTGGCCCTGGACAATGTAAAATTACTGCAGGACGCAATGCTCTGCACGGCCGATATACAAAAAAAAAAAAAAAAAGTGCAACACTGCAAAAAGCAGCCTCCACACTACTGCACACGGTTAGATGTGGCCCTAAGAAGGACCGTTGGGGTTCTTGAAGCCTAAAATAACTCCTAACGCTCTCCCTATAGCAGCTCCGGCACCAGCAGCACTGTCCCTGATCTCTGTCAGAATGCATCTGTGGCGAGCCGCGGGAGGGGCCGATTTATATACTCGGGTGACACCTGATCTCGCCAGCCACTCACTGCAGGGTGGTATAGGGCTTGAACGTCGCAGGGGGAAGTTGTAATGCCTTCCCTGTCTTTCTATTGGCCAGAAAAGCGCGCTAACGTCTCAGAGATGAAAGTGAAAGTAACTCGAACATCGCGTGGTATTCATCTCGAGTAACGAGCATCTCAAACACGCTAATACTCGAACGAGTATCAAGCTCGGACGAGTACATTCGCTCATCTCTAAACAACACGCGTTGATAAGCTTTCGTGGATAAGACGACTAACCGGTACCTTCTAGGACCGGTTTAGTCGGTGTGAGTCTACATCCTAAACATTAAATATATATATAGTTCTCTATCTTACACCCTTGGAGTGCCTCTTTTCTTAATTGTTGTTTTTCATATGATTTTTAATGTGATTTTGGGTTTTTTCAGATAGTGATTTTGTTCCGTTTTGCGGCCGTGAAAATCACAGCCACAAAGCGGGACAAAACAAAACTATTTATTTCAATGGTTTCATTTTCACAAGCGGGATTGTCGTGCATTAATAATATATGTGAGAAAAGACAGGACTTGCCCTATCTTTCTCCCACATAGTTTTTCTACATGCGAGAAAGATAAGGCAGGACCTATCTTCCTGCTTATTTTTTCAAACGTGCGCGCCAAAAAAAAAGACTGGTGCATGTGCAGATACACTCCACAGCGGCGAGCATATTTGCGCAGGTGCCAGTCTTTTCAAGCCCTTTACTGGGTTTTCTGGTTCCATGAACATATAGCTGAATCGTATAATAGTAAAACTGTATAACAGTCATGGAGTTAGGTTGGGGAATATAAATCACTTAATACACAGATACATTTGTGTCCCCTTTGCAGCATCTGCTGCGTTAGCAGAAGGAATCCGCAAAGTTGCCTTGTAAGCCACTTTCCACATATTGTAGACGTAATCTAAAAAACCATCAATAAAGTGTAAGATTATCTGAGTAATCAGAAAATTGTATGAAATGTTGTTGTGATTAATTGCAATATACAAGCTCAATGGAAAGACCAGAAAATGCTCCTTCCATAATAGACCCTTGACATATGCAACTGTGTATTGCACCTTGTTATGATGTTATGATACAAGCCAGGGATTAACTTTTTTAAAACATGGATTTAAGCAAAAAAATGAAATAAATGCATTCAGAACATGTCATTACATTTGGATTAAATTTGTTTTTATAGTGATACAGAAATGAGAAAAAAAAAATCATCCCCGAGTTGTACTCTTCTATCATTCTGGATAAAGCATTTAATTTAGCTTTTTATTTACTGCACCTTATTTTTTGTACTGAAAGATGCATTGGACTATAAGGCTAGTCATACACATTTGATTTTGATTGGCCAAACTTGCCAATTTCAGTGTGTCCAGCTGATCATCTAATGTGTATGGTGGTCCCCCAACATTCCCCCAATGTTGGGGGAGATAACGATGGGTTTGATTTTAACTAACCAGTCCTTTTGTTCTCAGGAAGATACATTAGGGTGGTTTCACATCTGCAGCAGGAATTATGCCATTTGGGGAACAGGAAAGGGGAATCCCTGCCGCTGAACGGCTCCGTCTCTGGATGGAACCAAACAGCACTGGATGGACCCACTGACTATACTGGGGTCTCCCCACTTTCCGCCCAGCCGCCTGGCTTTTGGACAGAAGAAAAAGTTCAGCAAGCAGCATTTTCTTCCAGTATTTTCAGCCAGATCTGTGACGTAACCTCTGGCCAGAGGTTTCGATGCAGATGTGAAACTGGTCTTACTCGTGCTGCAGCTTTCTTCCCTCTCTAGAATATGTGTTGAATACTTCAGCCTACTCTAGAGCTTTCAATTGTCTACAGACTACTCATTTATCCGTAGTCCATGTTGTGGAATCTTTTCAATTTATTCTACTGAGACATGATGACATAAAAAAATGCAACTATGCCACCATATCCAAGAACACAGACGTTTCCCTTCACATGGATCTCATCCCAGACATTTCAGGGATACATAACTCCGGGATAGCTGCATTTTACATGTAACTGTGTCTCCGTAGAATAAAGTACAAGAATTCCAACTCACTTTATTGGGAACTTGTGTAATACCACGATTGGCCACTGCAATGGGAACAGAGCTGTCTGCTTCCTGCAAAAATCAGCTCAGTGCATGTAAATGGTGGCCCAGCAAAAAGCAGAAACTCAGGTGGCAGAGTCCTGCCAATCTATTATTGATAGCCTATCTTAATGATAGGACATCAACAGTTTAAACTGGACAACCCCTTTAAGCCAAGTAGACACATTATTGTTGCTTTTGTTACAAAACATACTATGTGCTATTAAATTACCTATGGTCTTCTCTCTTTTAATGCTTGCTAATGGAGAGTTAGTATATTTTCGGAAAAAAAACCTTTGTCTATTCCAAAAACAGATACCAATATATTAGAGTATTAACCAGAAAATCTATCGCAAAGTGATGATGAAGGAGCCACAAGTCCTATATAACACTGTGAATGTGAGAAACAACAAGTGGGCTTAGGTCAAGGCTGGCTCTAGGTCTACAGTGTAGGAAATTGGGTGATAGTGTTAAAGTGGCCACCCGCTAGCACCACTCTTGGCTTGAAAAGCTAAGAATATCTGTAATCATCACCATAAACATATACCATAGAGTCAGTGCATTCTGCTAAGGGGCTCCCGGAAACAAGAGACCTTGCTTGATACAAGTTACTATTTATTTTATTGAGAAACTGTGCAGAACTCCCCTTTCCCCAACACATGGCTAAGGAAACAGAGATAGAGGAGGAAGAGTAACAGAAGGCAGATTCTCTTGTCTCAGGTGGTAAGGGGTATCATGGCATCATCCAGCACCAGAAACTGGCATAGTTCCTCTATATTAGTCTTGGCCTCCCCAAGCTTAGTCGGTCCTTACTACTGCCAACTTTGATCTGACCCTGCTTCAAATGACTATTTTGAAGATATTTTTACTCCTGAAAAGTCTGAGGAAGGAGGATATTCAGACAAGGGTATCTCTGGATCACTGGAGGGTTGAGCTCCCTGGTTTTGCCTGTAACACTGTACATCAGCACTTTGAGGAGTTTCATTATATCTTTCAGCTTAGTAATTCTTATACACTTCCACTATTCATGTCCTAAATTCCCTCTAAAGGGGTTGCACCAGGATTACCCAATTATTTGGTGGAGGTCTCACTACTGAAACCCCTGCTGATCTTGAGAACAGGTATCCTGGTTTTCCCTCTGCCTATCACTGTATGGTCACTTCTCTTCCTGCAGTGATGCCAGAAGGTGGGGGGCCTTTGGCAAAACATGCCCGGTAAGCACTCCATTCATTTTTAAAGGGACTGATGGAAATACCTGAGCACTTGTTGCTTGGCTATCTCCGCAGTCCCATTGAAAGTGAATGGAATGTCCGCACACTTGTGCAGCCAGTTCTCCATTCAGTCTCCTCCTCACTGCTTGGGTTGCAGTAAGGGCTCATTCACACGGGGACCTACATGTGCAAAAATCCTGCGCGTAAAAAACTTGCGGCTATTAGATCCAATGGTTTCCTATGGGACGTTCAGATGAAGGAATTTTAGACCCGCAAAAAACATCTGAACATTCCCATAGGAAACCATATGTTTTAATACATGTGAGTTTTTTACGCGTGGGATTTTTATGCGCATAGCTCCCCGTTTGAATTAGCCCTGTGCCTGCAGTGAAGAGGAAGGAAGACACGGGACCTCCATTCTCAGGACCGATAGGGGTCTCACTGCTGTGTACAGGGGATAAGTTGCAATCTTGGTAACAACCCCTTTAAGGCCTCGGTCACACGGGCATTTTTTCCCGCGATTTGCGGATCGCATGATGGATGCACATCCGCAAATCGCGTGACCGGGGTCGAAAAATCACCCAAAAAATCTGCTCCTAGCCGCGTTTCATTAGAACTGCCCGGAGCAGTGCAGCGCTGTCCAGCGCATTGAATTCAATGGAGCCGGCAATACAGCCAGCTCCATTGAAAGCAATGGGCTGCGGGCGATCTTAGGATGAATTTTCGGGAAGGGCTTAAAAATATAAGCCCTTCACTGAAAATCATCCAGAAACGTGTAAAAAGTAAAAAAAAAAATATACTCACCTTGTCCCGGCAGACGGAGTTCAGCCGCGGCCGGCCGGCAGTTCTCCTGAACTGCTGTGAGTAGTATTCAGCAGTCGGGGATTTAAAATCCCCGCCTGCTGAATGAGCTGCCTCTGATTGGTCACAGCCCTCACCAATCAGAGGCAGCTCTCACTCACCCATTCATGAATTCATGAATGGGTGAGTGAGTGCTGCCTCTGATTGGCTCAGCGCAGGGACCAATCAGGGGCAGCTCTCAGCTGTCATTCAGTAAAGTTCTGTCCCATCTGTAACTTTTTGTAGCAGGCATTGACGATCTGCATGCAGAATTACATTTTTTTTTTCAGAATTACAGAGAATTTATTAAGAATCAGACGTCTGCAAAAATTTAATTGTGGTTCTTCAAATGTTGTGTCTGCTTGCTTAGCCTGGAGCAGCTGTCCACCATAATCTTGTGTTTATTTTGTACATTAGTAGGTAGCGCACAGCTGACTTACATAATTCACCGCCCAAGGGTGTGACTAAGACTCCAGCAACGAGACATCACTAAACAAATTAGCAGAGCATGAGAAGTCAGAATTTATGAATCTGGATGCTGCTTAAAATTATCCAGTTGTCTTGCGAGAATGCAATAATTGTGACAAGTGTACTGGAGTTCCGAAGCAACGCTTTCCCTGTGCATGTTCAAAAATACAAAGGGAAACATAGAAAGGTCAGAAATCGAATTGTAAAGAAGATACAGATAAATAAAATATAATATCATTTGCAAGTTTATGTTTTTCATCTTTATTTCATGGAGTTAGAAGTTTGCTTTTACTTTGAAGTTTGGAGATTTTCTCCATAATAATCAGCAAGTCTAGTTGTTTACTCTGCTAAAACCATTGTGGGTGTATACATGGAAATACATTGGAAGATATGAGAAGATAGACCTTCTCTGTTGATTTTTGTCACTTTAGGACCTAATTTATGTTTAAAAAAATATTTAGTTTTAATCTTGTTTTTTTTAACTGTTTTTAGGCCTTATCTGTAGGAAAAAATAATAGAAAAAGTTCAACCGAAACTGGAAAAACGAGAGATCAACTGAAGCACAACAGTTCCAAAGAGAGACACCAACGCAAATAAACTGTCTCGTCAGCATCATCTGCTTATATTTTACTTTCAGAAGCGAAAAAACAACTTAATGACATGTAATTATTTCTTCTCCAGATGTAAGTGCAATCCAGGTGCGGATAAAATGCCATCATTAATCTGAAATTAATTGAGGCCGATGTAATTATTAATAGTGATATTAGAAGATTGGTCTTTTCTAAAGTGATATTAATGACGCCTGGAAGAATTTTTCAACATCTGTGAAATATTTACCCATTTTATAGAAACGATCTGATTACTGGAGAATTACAGAATAATAAATCATGGATATGAAGCCAGAGGAAGAATAAATATGGTTTTATCATGAGATGTAATTGGCAAGCGTCACTTTAGCTGTTATCGATGAATATGTTTTGTGTATAAATTACTAGGGTATAATATTTTATAACAAATGGGTGTCATGAGGAGCATAGCTGTAGGGGCTACAGAGGTAGCTGTCGTACCTCTGCCCAGATGCCTGGGGTGGACTCAAAGACTCTAGTATTATAAAAAGCACATTGCAGAAAGGGGCCCTTTTACAGATTTTGCATTTGAGTGCAGGAGCTTCAAGTTACACCCCTGAATGTCATGCATGAAAACTAGAGCAGGCATAAAGTTTAGAAATTACTTTTAGCTGCCAATAAAAACCTAAGAGGTGGGAAAAAAGTACAAAGACAACAAAGCCTTCCTTGTAGTATATATCTTGTATTTGGCTTCTTTTTCTGTGAGTTATGTCTTTGTACATTTTTTTCTCACCTCTGTGAATCTTATGTAGTTAACTGTAAGATAGCGCATGTTCTGGTGGATGCGTGGTGGTCTTGCTGCGGCCCATCAGCTTATGTTTTTTGGACAAAGTACAAGGAGCCCAGGATAGCATGGTAGTGTGGCATACTTAGTTAATACAGGGCAATCCACTGCTTTGTCAGTGTGGGTTGTACTCTTGTATGGTGAGGCACACTTATCTGTGGCTGTCATCCTTGGTATAAGTTCATATTGTGCAGATTAAGTTTGTCATTGATCACCCGTGAGTTGAGTGGCTGCTTATTAGTCTCCACATGAACACTTTTGCTTCTCTATATTGCAATCTGGCTTGCTGAATGCTATTAGGGTACATGGCGATTGTGTTTTCCCTGTAGTATATGTCTTTATCTGGCTTCTTTTTCTTTCAATTACCAATAAAAACCTGGCTTATATTGTCTTTAAGCAAGACTGTTCTTTAAGTGGCCAAAAGGCCACTTTACTAGCTTTCTCTAGATTCTTGGTGGATATCTATGGTGGGTAATCCAGCTGCTAGTCAAACTGAGTAATGACAAAGCATTACCCACCGTGCAAAATACCACCATATATTATGGACCCTCTTATCCTCTGTGGAAACCCAAAGTGAGAGCCGACTCAATGGATCCTAACTAGGCATGATGCTCACAAATGGGTTCCAACATTAAGTCAAAGACTCTACCTACGGTGAGGAACTGATTACTAGACAGATTTAATATCATTATCAGACTTACCTGCTACCAATAGACAGGGCATTCTGACTCTCTATGCTGCTAGTTAGCAGGGCAGTCAGAGTGATCTACTAAACTTTTGTTCACTCAGACAGATATCTATAACCCGTAGGTTATCAATATGATATAGGTGATTAATATCAGATTGGTAAGGATCCGGTACCCCATCAATCAGCTGTTTGAAGGGTTAGCAGCATTCTGTAACAAGTACTGTACTAGGGCCTGTTCATTGTATGCAATATATGTGAATGAGAATGAGCTGCAGAAAAGCCATTTGACAATAAAGGTGACATCACAGGCCAAAGACCACAGTGCTTTCCAGAGCGCCACAGCTTCTTCGAGCATCTGATCAGCGAGGGTGCTGTAAGTCAGATGCCCACTGATTATAGATGAGCGAGTATACTCGCTAAAGGCAATTGCTCGAGCGAGCATTGCCTTTAGCGAGTATCTCCCCCGCTCGAGATGGAAGGTTCGGGTGGCGGCAGCGGGCAGGGAGCTGCGGGGGAGAGCGGGGCGGAACGGAGGAGAGATTTCTCTCTCTCTCCCCCCCCCCCCCACTCCCTCCTGCTGACAGCCGCTACTCAACGCTCCCCCACGCCGCCACCCGAACCTTCTGTCTCGAGCGGGGGAGATACTCACTAAAGGCAATGCTCGCTCGAGCAATTGCCTTTAGCGAGTATACTCGCTCATCTCTACCACTGATCTAATATTGATTACTTATCCTAAGGTCATCAATATTTAAGTCACTAATAACCCCTTTAACTATAGGCTCATCATTTCCTCAAGTATCGCTGCTTTCTTTCTTGCTAAATACTAAATTAATCATTTGTAGGTTATAATGACTTTCTTTGCCCTATTTAGCGTAGACTATAATTTTATGCAGATTAAGCCTATTAAGATTTCTATATTTGGACCACAGGATACATTTCTATTTTTACTATACAATCCCATGTCAAGAAACGTGATTTCATATTGTACACATGAGCAACTCTTAATACCACTATTATACAACATTCTTGTTAGGTGGACTGAAGAGATAGAAGAGTCTTTTATTGTGTAGTTTCTTTAGGTAGAATAAGCATGATGGCTGAAAGAATGGATGCAAAATTCTTTGGAAAACAAAATATGCAAATAGATAAATAAGAAGAAAATCACTTCTAAAGCACCATTTATAGTATGGTAACTATGTAAGGCAAGACTTCACCTCATAGGGAGTCTAGAATGTGATCCTGGTTACTAGAACCATGGATGGATCTGTTTTGGCCTTTTGAACATCGTGAGCATAGAGTTGGGATCTAGTGAGTTCATTATGGATTTAATTCTCAGGATTACATGATAAACTACAAACATAAATTGGGTAAAATGTACTCAAAGGATTAAAAAGCTGATATATTGAGTTACAGCACATCGCCCCTTAACCGTCTTTTTTCCAAGGTAAATAATGCCAATTTTGTTAGCCTCTCTGGGTATTCCAGTCCTCCCATTCCGTTTATTAATTTAGTTGCCCTTCTTTGAACCCCCTCAAGCACTGCAACATCTTTCCAGAGCACCGGTGTCCAGAACTGTGCGCAGTATTCCATGTGGGGCCTGACAAGAGCCTTGTATAGTGGAAGAATAATGTTATTGTCCCTCGCCCCTATGCCTCTTTTAATGCACCCCAAGACCCTATTTGCTTTTGCAGCAGCTGACTGGCATTGATTGCTCTAGTTGAGTCTACAGTCCACTAATACCCGCACGTCTTTTTCCATATCACTTTTCCCTAGCAGAACCCCATTTAGTGTATATTGGTGACATCCGTTTCTCCTGCCCATGTGCATAACCTTACATTTATCAATATTGAACTTTATTTGCCATTTTTCTACCCAAGCCCCCTGCTTATCTTGGTCCTTTTGTAAGCGCACATTGTCCTCCTCTGTATTAATTGTCTTGTATAATTTTGTATCATCTGCAAATATTGATATTTTACTGTGCACTCCCTCTATCAGGTCATTGATAAATATATTGAACAGAATGGGGCCTAATACTGAACCTTGTGGCACCCCACTAGCAATGGTGGCCCAATCAGAGTACGAACCATTTATTACTACCCTCTGCTTTCTATCTCTGAGCCAGTTCTTTACCCAGATACACACGTTTTCACCCAGTCCGAGGTGTCTCATTTTATATATCAACCTATTATGTGGCACGGTATCAAATGCTTTAAAGAAATTCAGATATTCAAGATCAATAGTCTCCCAGGTACAGCCTAGAAATTACTTAATTGTAGAAGCTGATCAAATTGGTCTGATAGGATTGACCCCTCATGAACCGATGCTGATGAGGAGTTATTCCATTGTTCTCCTTGAGGTATTCTAGGATGGTGTCTCTCAGAAACAATTATTGAAGTGAGACTTACCGGCCTGTAGTTACCAGGCTCTCTTTTTGTATATTGGAACCACATTGGCAATGCGCCAATCCAGCGGTACAACCCCGGTCTCTATAGTGTCCATAAATATAAAAAATAGCGGTCTAGCCATCATGTCACTTAATTCCCTTAGAACCCTTGGGGTTATTTTATCTGGGCCTAGCGATTTATCGATTTTTGATCCTCTTTAACTGGTTCTGCACTTCCTCCTGTGTTAGGCATGCAATATTTAGTGGGGGATTCATTTTATTCCCCTGCATCTCGTGTGGCATTTCATTTTCATTCGTGAATACACTTGAAAAAAAACTGTTTCATAGATTTGCCCTCCCCCTATCGCCTTATATGGTTTCTCCTCTGTTATTTGTTAGCTCATCACTGTTTTCAGTGCAAATCCTTTTACTGTTTATGTAATGTTATTTTTGCTCTCTTTGGCAATGAGTCTTTCTGCCTCCTCCTTAGCAATTTTGACCTTTTCTTTACATGGTAGTTTTTTTCCCTGTATGATTTTAGCTCTTCTTCGCTGCCTTCTTGTTTTAGTAGCCCCCCTTAGAGTCTTGTCGAGCCACATTGATTTCCTCTACTTGTAATTTTTTTATTTTTAAAGGATATGAACAGCTCACATAAGGTGATTAGGATGTTTTTAAACTTCTCCCATTTGTCATCTGTACTGTTATTTATGAGGACATTATCCCAATTAATTTTACCAATAGCAGTTCTGAGCTGATCAAATTTTGCTTTTCTAAGCTTTAGTTCTTTTGTTGCTCCATGATAAGGCTTCTTGTGAAATGACAGCTGAAAATTAATTATATTTGGTCACTATTTCCCAAGTGTTATGGTGAAAAATAGTTGGTCACCGGTAACATTCTGTCAGTTACTAACAAATTAACAGTAATCAGGCTTCTTGAGTCAAAATGGATATTTTTGACAGTACAAACCTAAAAAACTAAAGGAAAATAGGGAAAAAGGAATTGTTAATGACCACGATTTGTCAGATTTGCGGGTCCAGGGACAGCTATGGCAAATTGACAGTTTAAATGGGCAGTTCACTTATACTCCATGAAATCAATTTTTATTAGAATGGTCTCTCAAAAATAAGATGATTGGCAGCATATTTCCAGTTTTGCAGGCAAAATTAAGAGCTACATAACATGATTCCCTAAAAATAAGACATTCCATGAAAATAAGACCTAATAGAGGTTTTGCTGAAGTGCTAAATAAAAGCCCCCCCCCCCGAAAGTAAGACCTAGCTATGTCCCTGCTGTGTGAATTTGCCGTGATGAGCTCCCCTTGGTGGCCAGAAACTGCAATACTGTCCCTGCTGTACAAGTGGTCCAGGAACTGCTGTGGGTGATCGTTACAGTCTCCAGACAGTGTGTACATGGAAATAATGGTAGTAACAAGAAATTCTTGATAGGATTCACAGTTTGTCTGGTTATGCTGGTTATGCTGTACAGTATATAACAAATGTTCATTTTTTTTGTTCAACAATAAATGTGAATTCTTCTTCATGGAAAAATAAGACATCCCCTGAAAATAAGACCTAGCTAGAGATGAGCGAACGTACTCCGTAAGGCCGATTTCGCAATCGAGCACCGCGATTTTCGAGTACTTCACTACTCGGGTGAAAAGATTCGGGGGGCGCCGTGGGTGAGCTGGGGGTTGCAGAGGGGAGTGGGGGGGAGAGGGAGAGAGAGAGAGCTCCCCCCTGTTCCGCGCTGCTACCCCCCGCTCCACCACGCCACGCCCCGCCCCCCGCAACCCCGAATCTTTTCACCCGAGTAGTGAAGTACTCGAAAAGCGCGGTGCTCGATTGCGAAATCGGCCTTACCGAGTACGTTCGCTCATCTCTAGACCTAGCACATTTTTAGAGCAAAAATTAATATAAGACACTGTCTTATTTTCGGGGAAACAGGGTAGGTTCTATTCAAATTAATGGACTGTCTATGTAAAGCTTTATTCACACAAGCGTATATATGCGGCTATGTAGCCATATTTTCACGGCCGGCGGATATACGCGACCATCTGAGGCATTGATTTCCAATGTTCACATAGGCGAATATGCGGTGTAAAAGACGTTGCACCACAAAAAATAGAACATACGCTACCAAAATCCGTGCATGCTATTATACACTGGGTAAAAAGATAGTTCTGGTTCTAACTTTCAACCGATATACGCTGGCGGCTCTCATACTATGGGACCCGGAAAAAAGGGAGGTGCGGAAAGCTTACTGGCGCCTCTATTTAGGCATTTGAAGTCATTCCAAGAATTTATACCAAGCAAGAGATTTCCAAGTTGCGTCATATATTTTTGCTAAAACATCGCACCCAGCTGTGTGAATGGATGAGAAAACACTACTTAAGCTCAGGACTTGATTGCAGAAAATCCTTCATTCATGCAAATTCACGGCGCATCCGAGTAAACGTAAAAATGCATATGCTCGTGTGAAGGAGCCCTAATGCACAGATATGCTGGGTCCTGTAGAGAGAGACACTCTGCTCTCCATTTCAAGTGTTAATAAGGGCTTATTCACATGAGTGTATATCGGCCGCCGCTTTCACGGACAGCTGATATATGCTACGATCTGATGCATTGGATTCCCATGGCATAAAAAAGCGTCCAGTGATATATTTTACGCCGGGCAGCAAAGATAGTCCTGGAACTATCTTTGTGCCCGGAATACGACGGCCACTGCATAGGTTCCTATGGGAGCCAATAACACCGGCCGGAGAAGGGAGGTGGGAGGGAATTTAGCAGCGTGACTGCTAAATTCCCTCCCCCTTCTCCCCTCCTCTCTGCTCCCCTCTGGCTAAGATCTGCTTCGCTCCACTCCCTCCCATTGCTGGCTACAGACAAGGGGTGGTGGTGGGGGTGCTTAGCTCCGCCCTTGTCCCACCTGCTCCAATTGCAAACAGCCTGAGGGAAGGAGAGAGGAGGTGAGATGGCAAGGGGAAGGGAAGGGGAGGCAACGGCATTACAGCCTCGGCGTATATACGCCAGGCCCATGCCGTCTCAATGGACTCACAAATATTAGATTTGTGTGCCTGTTCGTGTGTTTTTACGGCGCCAGCCGATGCACGTAAAAACGCCTACACTTATGGGAAAGAGACCTCAGGTTCAGAATAAGGGATCTCTTCTATTAAAACGGTTATTTGAAATTAAACTTTTGTAATCTCATAAATCCCTTAATGCTTTAATAGGGTATTTAAAAATTAGTTTTCTTAACTAGACAATTTCTTTAACTCAGGTCCTTACCAAACAACTCCTGATATCTCATCTTCTTGAATCTCTGTGGGTTTGACATGTGGGGACTGAAATATTGGGGGTGACTTCAGTTATGCACGAAGTGGAGTTACACTTTATGTGACTTTAGATGTTATAATATCCACTAAATGTATCAATTGTGAAACACTATCTGTAAAAATGTAACAATTTCATTTTTTTAACATTTCAGAAGGTTACAGTATGTGACTTTAATGATAAAATAACAATGAATGACTAAGTAAAATGAATACCCTGAAAATTATATTAACAAATATAGCAATAATGAAAATGCCAAAGAAAAGCAGATTAAATTGTAGATATTGAAGTGTTTTATGTTTTCAGAAAATTATGTCCTTGTCATTATAGTTAAAGTACAATTCTCTTGAAACAAGCTATTTTCCACTATTAAATTGCCCGGAAAAAATATGAACCTATTATTTTTTCTTAAAAGAGAAGGGAGAAACAAGAAAAAGTTCAACATGAATGCACTTGCCATAACCCTTTGAAACAACCACCTAAAATTACTGTAAAAAATAGTCTTCTGGACGGGTAGTCTTCTCAAGGAAGATCAGTATACACGGATATAAGGGAAATGGAACTCCATAAAAAGCAGGTTTATTTCAAGAGTGGTCTTCTCAAAAGGGTAGCTTTTTGGAGAGGTTTTAAATGTAGAGTGCCTTTGCAAAAGTCTTCAACCCCGTATAAAGTCAACAGATTTGACTGGATTACAACTGAATACATTGACACCTACAAAGCCAAACTTGTACAAGGTGGTACTTGCTTCTGACTTATAAGAGGTGATACTTATGTATTGCTATGTCCCCTCTGCAACTAAGGAAGATGGAAAGATACGTCTGCAGCACCACCTATTGGATGACAGCATTCCTTCAAATCAAATTGACTTTACAACAACTTTTAACAGTGATTGGGAATAGGTAACCAAGCCAGAAAACCATACACAGACAGCTGTTTCGGGGTGATTGCCCCTCATTATTGTGCAGCAGGCTTTTGGCTTCATTTGTGAGAGGCCTATGATGTGGGTCAGCAGGGGTCTCATGTCTCCTTAAAAGTGTGTGGAGACACCTAGGGGATGAGTTGGCCGAGGGATGGTTTTGTCTTTCCTCCAGGAAAGCAGCCAGAAGGGGTGTGGGCACACCTAAAAAGTGAGTAAAGGGGGTTCCCCCAAGTGACACGGCAGCGATGCAACTAGCATGTCACTACCAGAAGATCCAGTCACAGCAGGAAAAGCCCAAGGGCTAACCCTTCCCCCAGTTTGGAGAGTGTGGGAAAGTTTTTGGTTCCAAACGGGTGCATATATAAGATAATGAGCTGCATAACAGCTACAGATTTGTGAGAGTAGAGCAGCAGCATACATAGACAGCAGTGTAGTGGACCTGTTTTAAAGTAGCGAAGGCCTGTTTGATTGAGCTGCACAGTGACCATTTCCCTATTTTTAGTAGTGGCCAGAGAGCTATGTGACTGGGTTCAAGAAGTCCCTGATGATCTGGGTGCCGAAGATGGAAGACTAGCTGGACCTTTGAGGTAAAGCTCTCTACATAATGTTGGAGAAAAGGGAGTCTCTCTCCCTGCAGTACACCAAGGCAGCTGTACTGAAGAACAGACAGAAGAGGAAGAGAGTGTCCAGAGACTTATTGTATAAGCATGTGTGGATTGCGATCCCGAAGACTATGTAACTTAAAATCCCTGGCTAGGGTGGATGTGATGGGCTCACGGGATTGTGATATTGTTTTTGCAGTTATGGCAACATAGTTTATTGGATTAATGCTAGGCCTTGCAAGGGTTAATGGCTAGGTAATAGGAATTTCATATGTTTATGATGTAGTGTGGTGATGTAATGTAAGGTATATGATGTTGTTAGAGAATATATATTTATGTAACATTGCCAAATATGCATCTTTATATACCTTTATATAATTATATTCCTTGTTGTGTTCAAAATTTAATGTGTAGCTTTAAGAAAATAGATAGTTTTTTAGTTACAGGGCGTAGGCTTGTATAGCTGCTTCGGCTTGTTTATCCAGATGGCACGGCCAGAAGAAACACCCTTGATAAGAAACCTTTGATGTCACAGTGCGTGCTAGAATAGTAAGATTAAGACGACAGAGCAGAGCTAATGTTCCACAAACTTCTACAACGTTCCATGTTTGTTTATTGGGTAGCAAGATAGGCGCACCCTTTGATTTAAGACTATAAAAGTTTGCTGTATGATAAAATAAATCTGAGATCATTCCATTACACTAATCTTAGTGTGACATGTCATGATTTCCAGGCAGCTGCTATCCTTTCAGAAGAAATGTGACAAGTAAGGTATACCCATTTTGCTGACTTATTGCGCTAACAATTTATCTATGACATAGGATTCGTAATAGCATATTAAAGCATGTGTGATAGGAAGCAGTATGGTTTCAAGTATTGTGTGACGTGGGGAGTTAAGCCGCCAGTCTTATATGTGATGACCTCTGGATACATAAGTGATATTTATGATGTTTTATGTGTTCTGCATAGAGGATGCTGCTCCAACAAGGCACTTGGGGTCAGAGGCTACAGACAGAGGCATAGCTAAAGACTCAGGGGCCCGGATGCAAAAAACTAACACGGTGTCCTCCTCACAACTTTTATTGTTGGATCTCTTAAAAAGTTTACAAGTGCAACACTAGCACCCAGGGACATCAATAGGATCTTAAAAGATTAAGCAAAGGCTAAATGTTGGGGGCCCCCAATACAAAATCTGTAGCATGGCCTCTCAAACATTCACGTGCTGTCTATAATACTGGTGCATTCTTATATGATAGAGGGGCTTTGGGCCCCCTAAGAGGCCCCCAGGGCCCGGTAGCAACTGCTACCTCTTCGTCCCCTATTGTTATGCCCCTGCCTACAACTATAAACATGATTCATGTAGCAGTTATACCGCAAGAAAGAGAAGTTACAAAAGACACTGATAGTGATGTAATGCATTATGTGCCTCGTAATAGGAGATGCATGTGTTAATGAGAGACGCCGTAATGAAAATGTATATTTGGTGCCGCAGTAGACATATAGAGAACTGACACTTTAAGTGTACGGTTGCTTTAAGAGGGATTTAGGTCACATGGTATTATGTAATGTCCAACAACCCTCCTATGCAAGGTAATACTGTTTATTATGCATAGGTTCAGTAAAGTTATTTTGTAAAAATGTGCCACCTCTGCCTCTGTTGGTCAGCTGCTGTGCCATACTGAACTTGCATCACACCACTACCAATGACAATCATATTATAGAAGCACAAGTTGTTTGAAAAGTTAGTGACCATTTAAGTGTTCGGTTCTTGCTTTATCTCAACTTTGACCATAATTGGACTGTTATATTGCCATACTACAGGAACGTCTCTGATTCACACGTAGGATCGAGTTGCCAAAGTACTGTAAAGCCTTTGTTGCCAAGTTAGTTGAGTTTGTAAAAGGTAGTAGTTGACCAATCACTACAACACACAGAGGTGCCTGGTGAGTCCACAAACAAGAGCTGTGCCTCACCATTTCTACTGTAAGGGGGCAGCACTGCATGCTTTCCCTGGCTGAATATAGTGTCATTCAGCCACTATCAGAAATGGCCTGGAATCTGTGCATTTAACTCTGCCCCCTTCAGCCCAGTACTCCACCAGGATAGGGAGTGGAGACAGAACACAGTACGCATGGGAGCATCAGGATTACAGCGATGGTAACTAATCTAGATTTAGTCTGGGCACTGAAGAACTAGGGGTGAGCGCCTTAATCCTGCCTTTGCTGTGGAGTGGCACACTGCCCCCTGCTTGTGTGATAGTCTGGGGGGCTATCGCATACAACAATCAGTCACCCCTAGTAGTGGTACGAGGGACAATGACAGCTCAGCGATATATTCAGGACATCCTGCAGCCACATGTGTTCCTATCATGGCGGCTTCCAAGAGGCATTTTCCAGCAGGATAATGCTCGGCCGCACACACAAGGGGGTCACAGGAATGTCTCCACAACATTGTCACACTTCTGTGGTCTGCCTGGTCGCTACCCAACAGGGTACTAGAGCCTCCATGCCCCCTGTATCACATCATGTATTTAAGCTAGGAGCGGTCCAACAAAGTATTAGAGCTTCCCTTTAAGTGCTCAGTTTCCCCACAATAAATCATTCTTTTGCTGTGATATTGTAATCAGTTATATCAATGTAACAATCACACATAGAAAGTTTCATTTGATTCAGACAGCTACTTCTTGGGACACAATTTTTTTTTTACAATGAGTGTATATAGAGAACTTTAAGGTTATGCAAAATATATGCTTAGTGGCTAGTCTATGATAAGTATATGTTCAGTCCTTTATTGCGCCTCACTTACCCAATGCCATACATTGTAATCTTTAGTATAATATGTTGAAAGGCTGTGATCAGACTTGACCCCTATATCAGATCTTCTGTTATGTCACAAGGCATACCTATACAAAATGCAGAGGCAGCAGTTGTACCTGGGTACTTGGAACTGATGGAGCCTAAAGGCCCTTGCCACATAGGAATGTGGCAGTATTATAAACAGCAGATACAGAAACGTACAGTAACTTCACACATCTGGGCCCCAATGCAAAATCTTTGTGATTGTTACTTGCCTGCTTATCTGTATAGGTTCAACAACCCTCTGCTCAGCTCAAGCATCCAAAAATATTTACTAGCACAGCATTAAGCTAAGTACCTGTACTTTCTCTTATCTTTTTGTCTTCTGTTCCACCCTCTGACAACTTTAACATCTGCTATTCTCCAACAATTCAGAAGTGCAGTAATACTACAACTAGTACTACTGTTTGGACCACTATCATCCCACTCACCTTCATCCTCTTACACCTCCCAGTAATCTCTACAGCAATATCTACAGAATAATGTCCCTACACAAAATGTAATAAACTGGACATTATGGGGGAAATTTACTTAGACTGGCATTTCCCACACTGGTCCTAGTATAATTTCCTCAGGCGCATGAAACACCTAATACATAAAGAGGCTCACACCCCTTCATATATTAGGTGCATCTTGGGGCTCCGCGCACTTGCAAAGAAATATACACCAGGTCCAACCTGGTGTACATTTCTGTTATATTTTTACTCCAGCTTCTGCCATAAATTATATATAAATCTGTCAGTCCAGGAGGGCCATGCCCTTTTACTGAACTGACAGCATTGGTGCAAAAGCCTGAAAAGTCACACATTTTTGCACAAGTGGGACTTGCATATAAATTTGTGACTCTTTTTACGCCAGAATTCTGGCCAGCAAAACCCGAAAGTAAGGCATCTTTCAGACGAGCATAGGCGTTTTTACGTTTTAACGTCCGCGCCGTTTATTTGCATGAATGGACGCTTTTCCATGGTCACGGCCAGTGTTTTCTCGCACATTTTTAGCGAAAAAATACATTGCACCCCAGAAAACTCTCACTCTGCAAAAATCCTCTGGATGCCTTTCAATGCCTATATAGAGGCACCTGTAAGATTTTTGCAGTGTTGGACGCTGCTAAAATGCCTCCCCTATCTTTCTTTGTCCAGCTACCATAGGAGTCTATGGGAGCCACCGCCACATGTCGGGCAAAAGATAGTTCCAGAACTATCTTTTGCCCAGTGTATATGCGTCGGCGCATATGTTCCATTTTTCACGGTTCGACATTTTCACGCGCCGTATATTCGTCCATGTAAACGGATGCATTGGAAACCAATGGCTCAGATGGTCGTGTGTATCGGTCGGGCGCGGAAACGTTGCTGTTTATGCACTCGTGTGAAAGAAGCCTTTATAAGAAACCAGTAAATCTTCTTTATAATAGTGTTAATAGTGTTCATTTATGGTCTAATGCATAACTAGTAGAGCTGAGCGAGCATGCTCTACCGAGCTTGATGCTCGTTCAAGCATTAGCTTATTCAAAGGTACTTGCTACTCGAGCGAGCACCACTGCAGTGCTCGGGTGCTCGAGAAAATTTCACCCTCTTCATTGTCTTCAATAGAGCCGCAGCTGCTGCCGGCGGCTCCATTGAAGACAATGGTCTGCTGGCACCCCTGCATTGTTTTTCATGGAAGGGCTTTACATATAAGCCCTTCCCTGAAAAACAAGGATTTTAGTGTAAAAAAAAAAGAACTTACCCTCCGCCGCTGCCATGTCCCTCACGGGAATGAAGAACACATCTGCCACATGCAGCAGATGTTTCCTTCATCCCCGCTAGTAAAAACAATTCCCTGCTGCTGCATCTGCCAAACATGACAGCTGTAATAGAGGATCCTGGCACCCCCGTCAATGGATTTCAGGGAAGGGCTTTAAATATAAGCCCTTCCCTGAAAATCCAGTAAAAGTAGTGTAAAAAACAAAAAACATAGATAATCACCTCCCTACAGCTGCCATGGCTCAGCTGCGTCTTCTCCTCGCTGTCCCCGACTCTGTAGTGCTGATCTATCAGCAGGCGGGGATTTAAAATCCCCGCCTGCTGAAAGAGGTGATTGTGATTGGCTGAGGCGCTCAGCCAATCACAGGCAGCTCTCGTCGAATGAATGACAGGTATGATTTGTATAGGTAATACAAATCATATAGACCATAGAAAAAAAAAACCCCTGACCCATGTTTCACCCGTAGCTCCTTCTGCGGCCAACCCAGATGATTTTAAGGTATATTTAATAAAAAATGAATGACTGCTTTATTATCACATTCTAGGTTTTTTACTCTTGAGTTGGTGCTGATATTGAGTCCATAGTATTTATAGCTAATAAGCTCTATCATTTGTGTGATATTAATCCTGGCACAAAATACTTAATAAATGTGCTCTATGTCTATCTTTCTCAATATTGGTTGATGTTTTACTTCATTTTCATAACATGTAAATGCAAAAATGTGCAATAGATAAAATTGGCTGATTATTTAGAATTCACTTATTTTTCCATTCTCTTAATAGCTAAATAAGCTACACTAATCAGTCATTTTCTTTTTCGATCACAGACGGCCATGTCTCATGCTCTCAATCAGCTCTTCAAGCGGCAACATGGAAACAGAAAAAAAAAATGTAAAGATGTTCTATAGGTCGGACAGATGGATCATGTATGAACATGTAACACACTTTCCGAAGCCTCTCTAGAGCTAGCGTTTACTTTCTCTTGTTAACACGCTATGAAAAGACAGCAGATTGTGAATGAAGCCGCTGTCATATTCTAACTAGATTGACCTTTCAAATCTTCCCTTTACAAATTGTCTGGCTTCTATAGAGCATAGAATAAAGGTAGAAAAAAAAGAGAAAAATGAAAGAAAAAACTTAAAAGGTCCATTCATTAGAAATAAATCCTTTTAAGCGAATTTGTTAATTTTTATAATGAGAATGACGGTTGGCCATTTTCATTAGTTTGGTCAAGTTTTCCATTTTCACCGTACTATGTACCGTGTTCCCCCCAAAATAAGACCCTGTCTTATATTAATGTTTGCCGCAAAAGAGGAACTAGGTCTTATTTTCAGGAAATGTCTTAATATACTAACCTAGCAGGCTCGGTCTACATACCCCCCACTGCCCCCCGGAGTTCCGGCAGGCTTTTTGCAGTCCTTGGCCACCCATATAAGATTGCTTCCTGGTTACAGGACTCATAAATCCCGCCTCCAGGAAGCGATGGCTATAATTAGGTCTCGAACGCTGCTCAGCCAATCAATGCAGCACTCGATGAACCAATGTGATGGCTGTGATTGGTTTATTCAGCGCTGCATTGATTGGCTGAGCAGCACTTGAGAACCAATCACAGCCATCGTGTTGTGGAGGCAAGATTTATGAATTGGCCAATCAATGCCGCGACTCATAAATTCCGCCTCCACAACGCAATGGCTGTAATTGGTTCTCCAGTGCTGTTAAACTAGTCAATGCAGAGCTGGATGACCCCATCACAGCCATCGCATTGGTTCATCGAGTGCTGCATTGATTGGTCAAGCTGCGCTCGAGAACTAATCAGAGTCATCGCTTCCTGGAGGCAAGATGTATGAATCCCGTAACCCAGAAGCAATCTTCCTTAGGGGGCTAAGGACTGCAGGAAGTCTGGCAGAGCAATGGGAGGGGCGTGGACCGAGCCTGCTAGGTAATGTATTGCTTTTTTTTCAATGTAATGCAGATAGGGATAATTTTCAGGGTAGGGCTTATACTTTAGGCCTCCCTAAAAATCCCCCCAAATCAGAGTAGGGCTTATTTTCAGGGCATGGCTTATTTTTGGTGAAGCGGGGTAGTAGTAGTGTTAATAAATGGGATTAGAGGACAGGGTTGGAATCATTGCACAGCTCTTATGGTGTCCTTATTGAAAGGGACTAATAACAACTCTTTTTAGGATTAAAGCTGACGCAGTGATCAGCCCTAGTCTGGTGGCCATACATTTTACATGCAAAGGTCCGTATGGTGAAAATGTCATATTACTGTACATGCTGGTATTGACAAGAATGATGAACCATGTAAATATATGAATGAGCCAGGTCCACTAAAGCTCTATGTTAGTGACTTTCTGTTTTGACTTTTAAAGGGGTGTCACAAGAAAGAACCCCTACTATGCTGTCATTATGCTCTAATAAGATATAGAAAGGTGTTAGATCCAAAATTACATGAGATTTAGTTTCATAAAATATCATTATAGGGGTTAGAGATTAACTTTTCTTTTACAAAGCTGCAGATCACTTGTTTCTTGGCAAACAGTTACAGTTTTTGCCTGCGGTGACCACTAGGAGTCCCATTGATTTCAATGCTAACTTTACAAGTCTATAAGCAATTATCTCCCTTTAGTAGTGACTGCCTATAGCTGCAATTTTGTTTTTATTATAAGTAACAGTAGGACATTCAGTGGAGCTCTCAGTGCAGAGTTTTGCCCTATGATCTTAGTGTACCCCTCTGTTAACATCCAAATATTCATTTGTCCCTTGCTGTCTGAGTGAAATAGCCAACCATTCTCCCTTGATGGAACTGAGTTGAGTTATTCTCTGTGAACTTTGTGTCAGTTCCTTCATCTCTTACATGTTTCCAAAGTTTGACATCACCTCTGTTATTTACGAGACTGAATAAATATATTGCAGTTTCTTTACAAAAGAAGTTTGACAGATTGGGTCCTTACGCTAAATGCAATTTAAGCAGAACAGAAAGTTTGCTGTGTGCGTTCTTGCACTTTGTAAACCTTGATAAATATCCTCCATTGTCTCCTTATCCTGAATTGTGTTGCATGATCGCTTCCACAGATTCTGCCCTCAT
Organism: Eleutherodactylus coqui; assembly: GCF_035609145.1. Classification (NCBI taxonomy): domain Eukaryota; kingdom Metazoa; phylum Chordata; class Amphibia; order Anura; family Eleutherodactylidae; genus Eleutherodactylus; species Eleutherodactylus coqui. Next base: position 102,435,586 of record NC_089842.1, on the reverse strand, counting down.
TGATTGACAGCCGCTGATTATAACTGTCTGGATGTAGCACAGAAGTTATTGCCTGTAGCTAGGATACAGGTTAAATGGGAAGTGTCATCCAACAAGGCAAGGACGTCATTTAATAACATAGCATAAAAAATGCTCACAACTAAAGTCAGAAGGAAAATATCCATACTTCGTCTTATGCTGCCTTTTATTTGCCTTTTATTTGGCCATTAATTTAAAGAAAAAAAAACACTTTAAAAACCATCTGCATTAACCACTTGAAGACCACCTGCTGTAAATGAACAGTGGGCATATCTAGCCTCTTAACCTGTGCCATTGCCGTATGCCTGAGCAATCGAACAGTTGAGTGTTGGTCATTCAGACAGATGCTGGAGATAGTTTTTCACTGCTACTGTTTTCTTTTGTTGAATATATTGTGGAGAAATGGAAGAAAAAAAAAGTAGAGCTACCCCAGTGAAGAGGAAATAGGATAAAAAAATGGAAGTATGGACCTGAATTACTGTCGTGAAATGGAGAAGCTTGTATTGCTGCCCACCCTAACTACATGTGGAACAGCAAGTAACGGAAAAGAAAATTATTTTCTGGAAGGGTGAATTTGGTACCACCTTTTAACGTGATAAAAAATACTTGAGAATAGGTGTTTATTATTAAAACCAGCTTGTATTTGTGTTTTGAGGTTCTGGAACCTCTTCCTCAGTAGTCTGGGGGCTACACATCCAAAGATGCTAGCCATGTGCAGCAAGGTGGAGTTTGCAGATGTAACTCGAGTGGTCTATCCTAACTCAGGCCCAGTGGTGGCTACTCTGCATAGAACGAATGCCCACGCAGTAGACGGATTACACAAATAGGGTTTGTGACCACAGTGGTAAAAGTTCTACATGACGCCAGTGCCTGGAAATATAAGGCAATGATGAAATAAAGTCCAGACCCAAAGAGCTTTTGTAAAACGAAGAGGCACATGGTTTACTAGTTACTTGTAGAATTAACAAAAAGTTTACACTTGGCAGATTTTCAAGCAATGATAACTTCAGCAGATTTTCTGATAACAAACATTATAAGCATCTAACACCTTCCCCATACCAATCCTGACCCAGACAGAGACGACTGACAAGACACAGAGCAGGTTAGGGTTACCGGGGTATAGACATATAGAAGTTCATTGACACTGACACCAGACAATAACCTTTTGGCAATCCGGGCAGGACAACACACATAACTTAAAACTAACAACAACACAAACATACACACATTGACACTCCATATGAGGTAGCTAAATAAGTGCTGTGGGGACCCTGACTCTGGGCCACTACACATGTATATGAACTCTGTATATGAAACTGCACCAGTCAGATACATACAGATTTTCCCAATTGACTGGCGACAAATTCACGTGCAAATCCACATGACAATCTGCAGCAGAACTACCAAGCTCAGCCACAAAGCTCTGCCATAGATTAATCCTTTCCAATCCACTGTCTGACGTCTTCCAACATTCTGATTGAAGCCTGTACAGCTCTCATGTCGGAGGATGTCTGGCAGGGTATTCTTACTGTATATTACTGGCTGCTCTGTTGTTGGAGAGCCAGCATTGCTTATACTGCAGTACTGGCTCTAGCCAGCAGATGGCGCCATTGTAAAATGAAAGAAAGAGAAAGCCCCATAGGAAACCCTGAATCCAAAACTGGATTGCAAAGGGTTAAAGTGTCAGAAGCACATCTGATAAATATAAAATAGATCTGATACTTTAGTGTACCATGTGAACAAGTCCGTAGAGGTTATAAAAAACCCTCTGGGGAATATTCACAGTATTCAATTAGTCTTTATTTTGCAGTCTTTCAAATTAACTGGGGTATACACAGGAGCTTCAGTTGTAGGGGAAAATAGTCCCTATTGTGACAGTAGCCACGAGTACAGCTCATCTGGGTAAGCTAAGACCCAGCATCTCTGCCATGTTTCTATTCACTACAGTAGACTTCGTCCCTGTTTGCTGTTGCAACCTCACTCCACAGAATCTGCTATGCTTAGGCTTGGACTTTCTTTGGCAGCCGATGAGAATCAGCTCCCTTCTGCCCTGCTCTCTCTTGACCTGTGTCACAACAAAGAGTGAACGTGGCACCTTCCCTTTTGTATCTTACTCTTGGGTCATTCCATGCCAACTGGCCTAATTTGGGAGAGGGTCCCTGCTCAACCACATTCAGTTTTGCTGAAACTTTTACAGAATGTTCATACACCAACCATATGAAGTTCTGCAAAGTTTTAGCTTGGTGTTCAGCTTAGTTGAGGCACTAGAGCCATTTGCATGAAGGTCACTCTTCCCACGCAGAGGTTGTTTCTATATCTAAGTTTGTGTTGCCACTTCTCGTGATCTAAGAAAGCTAACTCACTGAAACTTGGTGAATTTGATCAACTTTTTGTGTATAGTTTAAACAGTTTGCAGGCAGGGCTCCCTAAGGATTGGTTTGGTGGCTAATAAGGCCCAAAGTGGCTCGTAAATGTTCTGGCAACAAAATTGTCCACAAGTCTAGGAACCTATAGCTTATTAAAAGCAGGGACCATTAGGCCACTTGACATGAAATGACCCTCTTTTTCCTTCTCGTGAGCGCTACCATGTACCCTGTGCCACATCACTCAGCCACAAAACTTTTAAAGAAACAGTGTATATATTAAAAAGCAGTTGTCCATGCATCAAAGACATGCACAGAGCAATAACCCTCTTACATGTGCATTAGTGTTTACACTTTATTTGGTAGCACTACTGCATCTACTGTGTGATCTCAGTACTTCCTCATCTTGTACACAGTACATGTTCTATAGTGGTCTATCTCAGATGAGCATCAAATGTGACAGAAGATAACGAAATATATCAGTCAACATCATGCCAAGCTAGGAATTTACAGGATGTTCTCAAAATGTAAACCTATAAGATCCTTAGCTTTTCCCTCCACTGACGGATGATGCCGGCACTCCGTGTGACAGTATTAAGAAAATATTTATACTACATCAAGTACATTACAGCAAAGGAGAGAGCGGCAGAGCATGGCGAGTTATTGCTTGGCTAATTTCTCTGGGAGCATTAGAGGTCAGAAGATGCATTACATCCTTTACTCTTTCTTCGTAATGCTTTGTAAAAAAAGAATTGCTAATAAGTTGGCAACAGAAGAAAAGCCCACAGATAAAGAAATAAGTTCAGGACAAAGTGAGAACGTACCAGTTGTTAGGTATTCATATATGCGTTTTGTTGTACTATATTAGAGCTGAATATTAATGGTGCAGTATGGTGTCCTGTCGTACAATATACATTTTCTGTATAACCCTGTTCTTTTCACAGTACATTTGGGTCATAAAGGACAAGGGCAGATTGTTAACTATATGCAAAATGTAACATAGGTTGTGCTACTGATATTATTAAATATTCCCAGTCTGTGCAGCAATGAATATGATGACTCCTTATTTAAAGAGCACTTAATTCTAAAAGTCACCAGTATACATTGTTGCAGGAGGTGGTGTGTGACGCAGGTTTCAGGATACGATGAAGTGAACGGAGTTACCAAAAATATTCAAAGTTTATTAAGGAATATTTTATTTTACTCCAAGGGCTCGCATTGGTGTACTGCATTCGGACTCTGTACATGACTAATTAGCAATGTCCCATTCATTACTGCTTGACTCTCCCTAGAGGCGCTGTTGGCTGAAGCACAACCGCACCGCTAAACTTAGCATAGGACCTTTGAGCACTGTGACCAATCAGAGGCAGTACTCAGCTGTCATTCAATGAATGGCTGAGCACTGCCTCTGATGGTCACAGCACTCAGCCAATCAGAGGCAGTGCTTTCTGGAGTCAGGGATTTTTCACTCCTCGGTCACCAGAATACAGAAGAAGACTGACGGGGAGAAGAGCCGGACAACACTTCTAGGTTTTAAATAATTTCTTTTTTCTACAGCCACACCCCTCCCCCACCCCCAAAAATCATTGCTGCAAGGGTTGTCTTCATTCCATTGCTTTCAATGGGGCGGCGGCAGTGCTGGCCCCATTAAAAGCAATGGGATGGCATTGCGCTCCTCTGCCACAGCTGTCACAGCTGTGGCAAGGGATTCTTTAATCCCCGCTGCAGTCCCTTCATCACCGAACACTGTGACAGTGCTGTCACAGTGTTCAGTGATGAGGGGACTCTCAGTGGGAATTAACGGAACCCTCGGGGAGTTCCCTCATCCCTGCGGGGACTAAGGGGTTAACAGTGGGACATTGAAAAGGTGCTTCTGGCCAGAAGCACCTTTTAAATGCCCTGCTGTAAGCAGCAGTGAATGTGTTCGCAGGAGTCAATGGAAACTTCTGCAAAACGCACACCTATGTCCTATCTTTTTTAGGTGCACAGTTTTGCACTTCTAATTCCGCACATATGAATGCATCTATAGGAACATATTGGTTCTTTTAGAAGTGTGCATTATGCACGTGCAAAACACATGCTCGTGTGAATGAGGCCTAATAGGGGGGTCTTGGGGACAATGAGACATAAGTAAGTACACCTATTTTTGTTTTGTCACTTATTTTGCTTATGAGCGCTAGACAAATTTTTTTATCCATTCACTGATTACAGCATGGTGAGACCTGCAATGATGAGCTGTACTGTGTAGTGAAAGCGGGCAACCAGTGTTCAGTATCACTGCAGCACCTCCACAGGTGAAACTAAGGCTATGGGCAGCTGTGGGGAAATAGAAGATCTGGACTGATGGCATAAGGGCCATTAAAATGGGATGATTATTGCGCAAAATCGGTCAAACTAACGAAAATTCACAATAATTTGTTACATCTAAATGCCAAAACAATATTTACTATTCATTTACTTTTAGTTATCGCTGACTTTCATGCTGGTTCGCTGACTTCTAGCTGCGTGTAAATGCTCCCTGCTCAGTGCTTCACATAGAATGTGAAGCGCTGAGCGATAAGTCAATGATAGTCAGTGGGGATCTGGTTGTCTAAACGCTCTGCACGAACGCTAACGACCTTAGTGGTGACATCAGCACTCATGCCGTTGGTTAGACGACTGTCGTCCCATGGAACTGAGGCATTAGTTTTCAGTTCTTATTTCTTCTTTTCTGCACTTTTTATCAGCTAATTTATAACCACAACAAAGATAAACTTTGCAGAAAAGAAGAAAGCAAAGGGAATCTAAGCTGCCAGTCTAGCACACTGACTATTGAGCCTATTGCAAAAATGACTGTCAACCCAAAATACATGCATTTAAGGTGTCAAGGTGTTTTTAACATTACAGAGTGCCTATTGAAGTGATGGGCTGCCCATGGGAGAAAGATGATCTTTGTATCTGCTCTCCAGTTTGGCTAATAGATGAGGGTCCTCCAAGGCAGGTATGAAGTGTAGACAGAGTAGGCTGCTACATAGGGTACCATTAAGGAGGAGGCACCCCTAACGTAATAGTAAAAAAAACATGCACACCCTCTGTCTTCAAAGTTGTTTACATAATCAATTATGTGCATAATCAGTTAGTCTGAGCTGCTAATAAAGCTACAGGTGCCAGGATATTATATGGTGAGGGAATGGCATCTGCCATGAAAGAATAGATTTTCACAATTTGACTGTACTCATCTGGACCAATGGTGGAGTGAAGCATTAGTCTGAAATCCTTGCCACAGGTTTAGGGTACATCCACGCATTCAGGATTTTTCGTTGTGTGTTAAATATGGATTTTGATGCACATTTTGGTGTAATGTCACAGCAGATTACCTCCTCATTTAAAGCTGTGAAATCCGTAGTGAAAACCCGCAGCATAAGGGTACAGGCACACTGGCTTTTTTCCTTCTAATTTTCGAATCAAAAAAAGTGACCAGAAATAGCAACCATTTATTCGAATGGGTGTATGCTCAAGGATTTTTAATTACTCGGACGAACAGTCTGAGTGAAAGAAATTGAAAGACGATTTTTGAATTTGTCAGCAGGGTGGCCCCGCGCTGTACGATCCAATTTGGGTCCGAAAATCTTGGGTGCAACTTTTTTAACGTCCGTATTCCCTAAATTGATATGCAGCTGAATCAAAATCTGCACTGCAGGAGAATTTATGCTACAATTTGTTTTGCAATGTATTTGGATGAGATGTCTTGGAATCCGCAGCATTTCTGGTGTGTGAACATACGATATCCTTACATACTGAATTACTTGCAGATCGCAGCTTATTATTGTGGGTCCACTTGTCTGCTGCTTTCAATGTGCCTGTCTAATTAAAATGCAAACCAGAAACCAGCTCCTCTGCAGTAGCTCCCATGCAAGGACTGGCTGGAAACCACAATTGATGCACAGGAAAATGCAGAAAGTCCAGCATTGGGTAAAAGCTTTCCCTCTTTATTAAACAATCCAGACAGATATGAAGGAACAGAGTGCATGTGCCGTCGGCTGGGTCATTACGAATGCAGCTGTAGGGGCCCAGCAGGTCCTACAGAACAGTCAGATACACACTTGTCCTGTCTCACCTGTCTATGTGCCGTTCATGAGCATAGAAGGTGCCGTCTATAGGGGAGAGCCTGTTTCTCCCCTTCTCTCCTTAGCCTGATGTCAGCTGCAGATCTATTGGCTGAAAGTCAGGTTTAATTTCACTGGTGCAGAGTTCCAAGGGTGGGAAAACAAACACACAAGTCCCTTTGCGAGAGTGGGAGTAGACCAGAAAGTGCGGGAACTGAACAGAGGAGATAAAGGAGGAGTCAGTGAGCAGTTAGGCAGACTCAGCCAGACATCAGAGTGGAGAGGCTGCAGTCAGCCGTATCAGAAGGGAGGAGGTACACGTGCAGAAGCAAGCCAGCAATTCAACACGTTTTTCCTGCCAAGGTCGAGCTTGGTGAAAACCTGTTCCCTTATCATCCCACTGCAGAAGGAGAAAGAGCCTTTCAGAGGTCGCCCTTCACAAACAGTGAGTCATAGCTATCTGGTGTATTCAAAGCCAGGATTAGTCACTCAGTCACTTGCTACGCTACTTCAGCTACACTTCACTAAACTCAGATCAACTCTTCAGTCAGAATATCTAGGGGAATATTGCCTGTCCAGTTCAGTCCAGAGTAAAGTAAGGAGAGAGCGTTGAAGTCAGTCCCTAATCAAAACAAATACTGTTGTGTTTCCCATTGTGTTCAATTGTCTGCATAGTGCTGCATCTGCTGCATCAGTAAATCTGTGCACTCCCAGATTTCTAAAGTAGTGCTGGACTCAGCTCAATTATTTCATCTCTGTCTCATGTGTTAGAGTCCTGTTGGAGTGCTGGCATCCCCGTGACAAGAATACACCTTCCTGCCGCCAGAATACTCTACGTCTGTGGGCCATTGCACAGTGATACCACGTGTGATTTTTTTTCTATTTATTTATTTTTTTACATAGTAAAGGGGGAAGGTGGGTTTTGTCATTTTAATTTTTATTATTTTATTATTACTTTTTTAACTTTTTATTTTTTCCTACTATGGAACTTAACCCCTTTCCAATCCAATTTGCATCCTGGTTTTTCTAGGGGGCTTACTCTGTTTCTGCTGTTATACAACGTCGCTATATGCCTGTAAAGCCAGTACTGCATGAGGTGACACGTTGGATAAGCTCCGACAGCAGAGAGGCTGGCAATATACAGTAAGAGAACCCCGACGGGCGTCTTCCAACATCGGAGCTGTACAGCCTTAAATCATAATGTCTTTAGACGTCAGACAGTGGATTGGAAAGGGTTAATTATCAGCATATTTTATCATGCTTCTAATACACTACTATACTTCAGACCCGGAGCCTGTATTAAAGCCTCTAGGTGCCATAGCTCCCTCACTCTGTCAGCCTTTTGCATGCTGTGGTCGCACTGACTGCAGCGTGGAAAAAGTTAAATACCGGGAATCTGAGATATCTTTGCTCCCGATGTTAGAGCAAGTGTCTGGCTGTCATCTAACAGCTGAGCACCTGCTCTCCCTGGTACAGGAGACCCCCATTGGGTCTTCCAATGCAGCGTGGTCAAAAGATGGCAATGCAGAATAAAATTCATTAACAGCCACCATCAAAAGGCGCATGGGCAGTCTTTAAGGGGTTAATATGATCAACATTTTTCTAAGAACCTGGCAAACTTCAGGAATTTCTGTTTTTAAATACAGATTTTTGCTGGTATTAAACATTTTCTCCCCATAACAACTCATAACCCGGGGCATTGCTACAGGGCCAGATTATAACAAGCTTTGCTGCAGTGGATATAATACTGTGTACATCTTTTTGTTTTTGATACTGAATTAAGTATGTGGATGACATGGAAAGCGATGCTTCAGATTGGCCTAATGAGGTTGAAAAGAAACATACAGTGCATTTATAAGAGAAAAATATTGGTAGATTAAACTTGAATCACATTGATGTTTTGATGTTTTTTTTTAAGTCTTTGAACGTTTCCATTCACTGGCAGCAGAAATCTTGAAAATTATGGAAAAGTGAATCAAGATACGTTAGAAAGTTGGAGAACTTTTAGCCAATGCTTCACGACATTGGCGTAACTATAGCGGATGCAGTAGCACCCGGGCCCATGAGCCTTAGGGGGCCCATAAGGCCTCTCTTCTCCATATAGAGAGCCTAGTACTATGAATAAAGCATTATAGTTGAGGGCCCTGTTAAAGATTTTGCATTGGGGCCCAGAAGCTTCACGTTACACCTCTGTTTCACAAGATACCCCCGCCTTGGCAAATCATGCCTGAAACTGGCCATTCTACGGTGTTTGCATAACTTCCATAAAAGTAAATGGAGGTTACAAAAACAACATAGTGCAGCTAGTTATGCTGTTTCCACATCTCTGAAGCTGCAGAAACAGTTCTGAGCTTCTGATGGCCACAAAGGTGATCTGGCAAGGGGTTGGGATTTTTGAGATAGGTGCGGATCAGAGATGGGAGCCGCATCTATCAGAAATGTATGGCATATTTAGTATATTGGAGTATCTTTTAAAGTGATTGTCCACTTTTTGACACCATGTTTTTTTTTAGATCCAACATTCTAGGCTTTTTATTTACACTGGGAAGAGCCCACTAACTAATTTTAAACATAAAATATAACTTTTATTCACTCTGTTAAAAATTGAGCTCACTGACAAACATACACAGATATATATCAATCTAAATGATCAATTTACGATCAGTAAAGTATCAACACTGTAGTTCCAATATTAATAGATTCTGTTGGTGGACAAAAAGTATATAAATTATGCACGATCAACTTGTTTTTATGTATCGTGCAGAAATTAATTTATTCTCCCACAGTCGACGCGTTTCTTCAGTCACCTCCAACCTGTGACTGATTCATCAGGATGGGGAGACAGTATATTACAGAAATAGGTCCACTTTGATGATGGATAGTGAGGATGTATTAATCACTTATCAAAAACTGCCTTTTTTTTTTTTTTTCTTGTGGATTTTTATATAGTACGGGAGTTTTCTTTTCCCCAAAATTTGATGATACTTGTGTTGCAAATGGTCTGAATTATGATATTAGTTGGTTTCAGCTCAGTACTTGAAGTATCCAGCCCAGATTGATTTAAGTTTAATCATGGTTAACGGATGCCATCCGAGCTAGATCTCTAACCACATTAATGATATCATTCAGGAATCATGTGGTTACGATAATACACGGACTGGTATCCAACTGATGTATGTATCTTCACTGTGACTCTGTTAGACTAATGGTCATCAGTGTGATCTTATTCCATAAATTATTCTAGTAACTTACTGGGGTACTTCTGTATAGCTGTCCCTGATGTTTGTTTATAAACCATCAGTAAGTAGCTAACAGATGTTACACAGCTACTTGAAATGTTTTTATATAGGCGGTCATAAACACAGTTGGGCCTCAATATTATGAGCCCATTGATAAACTGTGTTATCATTAGTGTCCTTAGTGCAGCTTTAGGTTAGTCTAAGTCAAAAGAGCTAGATACTTTGGCTCAATTGCAGTGACTGAACACTAAAGCTGACTTAGTTTGCTGCCCAGAGGATACCAGGTCTGTCAGTTTATTGTGGGACATTGATCCCAGCGGTTGCACATGCTGGGCTGTGTGGGAAAGGTTGAAGGGTGCTATCAGATATCACATCCGATTCCAGTACTATGTTACAGCTCTCTTTAGTGATCTGGGCAGCAACCTAAGTCAGCTTTAGTGTTCAGTCACTGCAATTGAGCCAAAGTATCTAGCTCTTTTGACTTAGACTAACCTAAAGCTGCACTAAGGACACTAATGATAACACAGTTTATCAATGGGCTCATAATATTGAGGCCCAACTGTGTTTATGACCGCCTATATAAAAACATTTCAAGTAGCTGTGTAACATCTGTTAGCTACTTACTGATGGTTTATAAACAAACATCAGGGACAGCTATACAGAAGTACCCCAGTAAGTTACTAGAATAATTTATGGAATAAGATCACACTGATGACCATTAGTCTAACAGAGTCACAGTGAAGATACATACATCAGTTGGATACCAGTCCGTGTATTATCGTAACCACATGATTCCTGAATGATATCATTAATGTGGTTAGAGATCTAGCTCGGATGGCATCCGTTAACCATGATTAAACTTAAATCAATCTGGGCTGGATACTTCAAGTACTGAGCTGAAACCAATTAATATCATAATTCAGACCATTTGCAACACAAGTATCATCAAATTTTGGGGAAAAGAAAACTCCCGTACTATATAAAAATCCACAAGAAAAAAAAAAAAAAAGGGAGTTTTTGATAAGTGATTAATACATCCTCACTATCCATCATCAAAGTGGACCTATTTCTGTAATATACTGTCTCCCCATCCTGATGAATCAGTCACAGGTTGGAGGTGACTGAAGAAACGCGTCGACTGTGGGAGAATAAATTAATTTCTGCACGATACACAAAAACAAGTTGATCGTGCATAATTTATATACTTTTTGTCCACCAACAGAATCTATTGATATTGGAACTACAGTGTTGATACTTTACTGATCGTAAATTGATCATTTAGATTGATATATATCTGTGTATGTTTGTCAGTGAGCTCAATTTTTAACAGAGTGAATAAAAGTTATATTTTATGTTTAAAATTAGTTAGTGGGCTCTTCCCAGTGTAAATAATTAAGTTTAAAAAGAACCCTACTGTCACAGTGATTAGCAACATTCTAGGCTGATTCATTTCTTAATTAAATTTTTTTATGGCGGTTAGAGCTTCATTCTTCTGATACACAACTCCTAATCCCCTCCGAAGGCATAATGCTGAATGACAAAATTCTGTCTATCTGAAGCCACCACTAGAGGGAGATTAGGAGTTTATCATATACTGTATTATTATTGAGTTTAATGTATAAACAGTATGTAGTCAACTTCGGAGCTTCCCCTAGTAGTAGCTGCAGGCAGACAGAATTTTATCATTTAACCCTATGACTATGCTTGGATTTGGAGCTCTTTACTGGAAAAAACTAAGCTCTGACTGCTAATAGATATTTTTAAAAAAGCAAAATGCTGTCAAATGGTGAGCATTCACTTTAATATTATTAGGAGAAAACCCCTGTACGCCTCCTCAACTGAACCCCTTCTAAAGAAAAAAAGGAGATAGCTGTGGTATTAGTCATATTCTATTTGTTCTAGTTTACATTCTAGTATTGACTGACAAAAAAGCCTTTTCTTATTTATTTCTAGGCATAGTATCCCTATAAAACCAATGTAGAATTCTAAACCTAATAGGGCATTGTAAATGAATAGAGGGGTTCACACATGTTGGACCTTCATCAATTATTTATCATGATGAGCAACTAGAAAATAGCAAATCTCTTCTTTAGAAGTCCTGCAATGTTTTTTCATAACATAAAAAAGGGGATTGATTTCAAGGAAATGGTGTTATGCTTCATATCCCCTGAGGGGGTGCTGAAAAGAAAATTGAATATTTAATGTCAGATTACTTGGCATTAGTGTTGAGCAAACTGAGCCAGTAGAAACCACTGAGCCACCATACTGCTTATTTCATCCATGGTGGCTGAGTGGTTAGCATTGTTGCCTTGCAGCACTGGAGTCCTCAGTTCAACTCTGACCAAGGACACCATCTGCATGGACTTTGTAAAATGTCACACTGTGGCGGCCGAGCGGTGCCTAGCCATTGCAGGGGGAGGCCTTGGGGTAAGATGGTATTGTCAACAGTGGCTTCGTAGCTTCTCCTACTGCAATGGCTGCACATGGCTTAATTCAGCTGCACACAGTGGTAATAACAGATAACGATGTTGAGGTATGCAGGTGTAGTGTCATGTGACGCCAATACTTTTGAGGGGAGACTTGTGTTGTCTGAAAGTGAAATAATGAGATGAGTCCATGTAGATTTTGTGGTAAACCGAAAGCACACAGTTTACTCAATGCTGGTAAGGGTAGTGCAATTTATATTACACAATAGGCAGACTTCATTCAAGCATTAACTTTCACAGTAAATCCGAGGGTAAAAATATCACACAAACTTCCTTTTACTCTCACTATCAATGTTAGCAATGATGAGCCCGCCAGTCTCAGTTAGCTGGGGGTTTCCTCCAAAGAGTTATTCGTAGATGTATGGGGGTGACTAAAGCAGGCCAACTCAACTTAACTTCCTCTGATTCTTGACAAATTCAGACGTAAGTTACACACACAGTTATGAAGATTTGGTTTAGTCCCTTTTCTTGTTTACTGTGACTTGCTCCTGGTGTTTTCCTCCTGCTCATAACCTCCATTCAGGTAAGGGTCTTCTGCAGCTCTGCTGACTACCTCCTCTCCCGATCACCTCCATACCACCAACTCCTCTGACTCCCCCTTCACTTCCTGAAGTCTTTCTCACACTTTTCTCTATTATTCTGATTCATTTCCTACCCACTCTGCTCATTTTCCCGGACTTGCCTCAACTCCTTCCCCCTTCTACCAATCGGGATTTTATTAGCAAACAGCCAATCCGAAGCGAGCCATTGCAAGGCAGACTCTCATTAGCCTGTGATTTATGGGAAAGACTGAGTCTCTTTCCTACTGGATACCCTATATGTCTCTGCAGGGGCTCATAGTCAGATATCAAGGACTTTCTGATTATTTGACTACCCTGTAGTACCCTTCAGGCCACTACAATACCACCACCATGACTGTCACTTCAGGGCTCTTTGACAGTGTTTGGTATTAGTTTTAGGGGTATTGGTGAACTTAGTTTGGTTCAAACTAATTCAGACCAAACGTTTTAACGAAATTAGGTGAACAACTTTTGAAGTGTTCAGTCATCTCTACCCAGCAGATTACAACTAGAGATGAGCGAGCATACTCGCTAAGGGCAGTTGATCGATCGAGCATTGCCCTTAGCAAGTACCTGCTCGCTCGGGGGCAAAGATTCGGTTGCCGGTGACAGGCGGGGAGCTGCGAGGGAGAGCGGGGAGGAACGGAGGGGAGATCTCTCTCTCTCTCTCTCTCTCCCCCCCCCCGCTCCCCCCTGCTGACTGCTGCAACTCACCTGTCACCCGCGCCAGCAGCCAAACCTTTTCTCCCGAACGGGGAGATACTCGCTAAGGACAATGCTCGATCGAGCAATTGTCCTTAGCGAGTATGCTCGCTCATCTCTAATTACAACCAGTTCCTAAATTGTGATCAACTTATTTTCAGGGGAACTTTTTAGGAAGAGGGGATTGTAGGAAGAATAGAACCACTTTAAGCATTGCTGTTAATATTGTAAATAAAACAAAATTGCATAGTAAAATAACGTGTTGCCTCGCTGATATCTACATGGCAGGCCTTAAACGAGCTCCTATTATCATTGGAATTCTTTGAAACACTCCCTCCTGCTGCTTTGAAATGTTCTCTGTCACAAAGAGTGTTACAAATTAGATTTTCAGAGTGACAGTGGTGTGGAAAACACAGCACAGGGAAGCTGGTGGTCTTGTATCATTTTAACACTTTTTGATATGTTAAATATGCATAGTTATTACTTCAGATATATGACTGTCACAGACTCGTCTGATCTGAGTTCTTGGATCACAAACACAATTCAGATTGTCCCAGTTTGTTTGTAATATGAAAAAAATATGAAAATTTGTTATAAAGTCATTTGCAGCAAATCTGTACTGCACTTTCTCCTACTCGGCATACTGCATAAGCAGAAGTCTGAGGCAAGATCCAATTATGATTGGAATAAATTTGCAGTTTATCATATATACAGTAGATATAACAAGTTGTAAGCTAACAATAGGAGGTTATATTAACGTGTGTGCATGACCGTGGTTCACTTCACTTCTATGGAACTGAAAGTGTTAGCAGTGCACATTTCTTGGTTATCTCCATCAACTGTGAATGGACTGGTGGTCACACATACTTGCCACCACTCCATTGACTAGGAGGACTTGGGATGCTTCGTAATTGTGATCTCTCGGGGTTCAGAAAGTAGGACCACCACCACCACCACCAATTACACACTAATCACCTGTCATGTTGATTGGCGAGATAATCTCTTTCAGACCTGTTCATCTGTAGATTTCTTTGTTATAGCTAGAGATGAGCGAACCTACTCGGCCATGCCCCTTTTTCACCCGAGCGCCGCGATTTTCGAGTACTTCCGTACTCGGGCGAAAAGATTCGGGAGGCGCCGTGGGTAAGTGGGGGGTTGCAGCGGGGAGTGGTGGGGGAGAGGGAGAGAGAGAGGGCTCCCCCCTGTTCCCCGCTGCTACCCCCCACTCCACCACGCCTCCCTCCGCCCCCGGCGCCCCCCGAATCTTTTCATCCGAGTACGGAAGTACTCGAAAATCGCGGTGCTCGATCGAGTAATTACTCAAAACGAGTATATTCGCTCATCTCTAGTTATAGCATAAAGCTATCAAACATAGCATTGCAAGCAAAATTTTGGGGGGCTTTTTACTAATACTGTCCAAAATGTAGACAGTACAAGCTTAGACTAGATTGTCTTAAGATGTGCTAGTTTTATAACAGTAGCTCTGCTGAATGATAAATCTGTTGAAATTTAAGACTTTCTATTCTAAGTTTAGACCATCTTTTGGTTGGCTTAGTTTACATAATTACATCAGAAATAGTGCCAAACATTGTGTGCTATTTACCATAATTTGGTGAAAATTTTGGCACAATTTACACCACGACTAGAGATGAGCGAACGTGTTCTTCCGAGCTTGATATTCGTGCGAATATTAGGGTGTTCGGGATGTTCGTTATTCGTAACGAACACCATGCGGTGTTCTGGTTACTTTCACTTCCTTCCCTGAGACGTTAGCGCGCTTTTTTTGGCCAATTGAAAGACAGGGAAGGCATTACAACTTCCCCCTGTGACGTTCAAGCCCTATACCACCCCCCTGCTGTGAGTGGCTGGGAAGATCAGGTGTCACCCGAACATAAAAGTCGGCCCCTCCCGCGGTTCGGCTCAGATGCCGTGTGAGTTAGATGAGGGACAGTGCTGTTTGTACCGGAGCTGCTGTAGGGAAAGAATTGGTAGTTAGTGTAGGCTTCAAGAACCCCCAAAGGTCCTTATTAGGGCCACTGATAGCTGTGTGTTGGCTGCTGTTAGCAGTGCCATTTTTTTTTTTTTTCAAAATCGGCTCTGCAGAGCGTTGCACCCGGCATTAGGGACAGAAGTGCTGCATAGGCAGGGAGAGTGTTAGGAGTGAGTGTAGCCTTCAAGAACCTCAACGGTCCTTTCTAGGGCCATATTTATCCGTGTGCAGTACTGTCCAGGCTGCTGTTAGCTGTGCTGCATTTTTTTTTGCTTCTCAAAATCGCCTCTGCAGAGCATTCCACCCTCCATTGATACTGCAGGGAAAGAATTGTATAGGCAGGGCCACAACACAGTTATTATTCATTGAATATACGCAGTGCTGCCTTTTGCTTGTAAAACAAGTGAAAATAATTCTATTTGTCCTGCCTCTGTCCGTCCTAACGCCGGTGGACACGTGTCGGCTGCGTGTGCAACCTGTAAAAATCATACGCACCCAGCTACGTTTTACTCCTGGCTTCGCCATTTGCTTTCCTTAATTGGGAAAAAAAATACCTGCTCTGCCACAGTTAATAACTCTGCTACCCTCACGTTCTGTGACACATTAGCAGGAAAACAGCACAGTTATTAAACTTCTCATGTTCATAGAATATACGCAGTGCTGCCTTTTGGTGCAAAAAAACGGAAAATAATTCTATTTGTCCTGCCTCTGTCCGTCCTAACGCCGGTGGACACGTGTCGGCTGCGTGTGCAACCTGTAAAAATCATACGCACCCAGCTACGTTTTACTCCAGGCTTCGCCATTTGCTTTCCTTAATTGGGAAAAAAAATACCTGCTCTGCCACAGTTAATAACTCTGCTACCCTCACGTTCTGTGACACATTAGCAGGAAAACAGCACAGTTATTAAACTTCTCATGTTCATAGAATATACGCAGTGCTGCCTTTTGGTGCAAAAAAACGGAAAATAATTCTATTTGTCCTGCCTCTGTCCGTCCTAAGGGCGGTGGACACGTGTCGGCTGCGTGTGCAACCTGTAAAAATCATACGCACCCAGCTACGTTTTACTCCAGGCTTCGCCATTTGCTTTCCTTAATTGGGAAAAAAAATACCTGCTCTGCCACAGTTAATAACTCTGCTACCCTCACGTTCTGTGACACATTAGCAGGAAAACAGCACAGTTATTAAACTTCTCATGTTCATAGAATATACGCAGTGCTGCCTTTTGGTGCAAAAAAACGGAAAATAATTCTATTTGTCCTGCCTCTGTCCGTCCTAACGCCGGTGGACACGTGTCGGCTGCGTGTGCAACCTGTAAAAATCATACGCACCCAGCTACGTTTTACTCCTGGCTTCGCCATTTGCTTTCCTTAATTGGGAAAAAAAATACCTGCTCTGCCACAGTTAATAACTCTGCTACCCTCACGTTCTGTGACACATTAGCAGGAAAACAGCACAGTTATTAAACTTCTCATGTTCATAGAATATACGCAGTGCTGCCTTTTGGTGCAAAAAAACGGAAAATAATTCTATTTGTCCTGCCTCTGTCCGTCCTAACGCCGGTGGACACGTGTCGGCTGCGTGTGCAACCTGTAAAAATCATACGCACCCAGCTACGTTTTACTCCAGGCTTCGCCATTTGCTTTCCTTAATTGGGAAAAAAAATACCTGCTCTGCCACAGTTAATAACTCTGCTACCCTCACGTTCTGTGACACATTAGCAGGAAAACAGCACAGTTATTAAACTTCTCATGTTCATAGAATATACGCAGTGCTGCCTTTTGGTGCAAAAAAACGGAAAATAATTCTATTTGTCCTGCCTCTGTCCGTCCTAAGGGCGGTGGACACGTGTCGGCTGCGTGTGCAACCTGTAAAAATCAGACGCACCCAGCTACGTTTTACTCCTGGCTTCGCCATTTGCTTTCCTTAATTGGGAAAAAAAATACCTGCTCTGCCACAGTTAATAACTCTGCTACCCTCACGTTCTGTGACACATTAGCAGGAAAACAGCACAGTTACTAAACTTCTCATGTTCATAGAATATACGCAGTGCTGCCTTTTGGTGCAAAAAAACGGAAAATAATTCTATTTGTCCTGCCTCTGTCCGTCCTAACGCCGGTGGACACGTGTCGGCTGCGTGTGCAACCTGTAAAAATCATACGCACCCAGCTACGTTTTACTCCTGGCTTCGCCATTTGCTTTCCTTAATTGGGAAAAAAAATACCTGCTCTGCCACAGTTAATAACTCTGCTACCCTCACGTTCTGTGACACATTAGCAGGAAAACAGCACAGTTATTAAACTTAGATTATTCATTCACTAGAGGCAGTGGGGCCTTTCGTTTTCAAAAAAGGGAAAAAATTATATTTGGCCTGCAGTCTTGCGCCAATTTATTAGCTGCCTGTGAAATCAAATCACTAGTAATACAGCATGCTGAGGGGTAGGGGTAGGCCTAGAGGACGTGGACGCGGCCGAGGACGCGGAGGGCCAAGTCAGGGTGTGGGCACAGGCCAAGCTCCTGATCCAGGTGTGTCGCAGCCGACTGCTGCGCGATTAGGAGAGAGGCACGTTTCTGGTGTCCCCACATTCATCGCCCAATTAATGGGTCCACGCGGGAGACGGTTATTAGAAAATGAGCAGTGTGAGCAGGTCCTGTCCTGGATGGCAGAAAGTGCTTCGAGCAACCTATCGTCTACCCACAGTTCTGCGCCGTCCACTGCTGCCAATCCGAATCCTCTGTCTGCTGCTCCTCCTTCCTCCCAGCCTCCTCACTCCACTACAATAACACCTGCTCAGGAGCGGGAACACTCCCAGGAACTGTTCTCGGGCCCCTGCTTAGATTGGGCAGCAGCGGTTCCTCTCCCACCAGAGGAGTTTATCGTCACTGATGCCCAACCATTCGAAAGTTCCCGGGGTCCGGGGGAAGAGGCTGGGGACTTCCGCCAACTGTCTCAACAACTTTCTGTGGGTGAGGAGGACGATGACGATCAGACACAGTTGTCTTGCAGTGAGGTAGTAGTAAGGGCAGTAAGTCCGAGGGAGCAGCGCACAGAGGATTCGGAGGAAGAGCAGCAGGACGATGAGGTGACTGACCCCACCTGGTGTGCAACGCTTACTCAGGAGGACAGGTCTTCAGAGGGGGAGTCAAGGGCATCAGCAGGGCAGGTTGCAAGAGGCAGTGCGGTGGCCAGGGGTAGAGGCAGGGCCAGACCGAATAATCCACCAAGTGTTTCCCAAAGCGCCCCCTCGCGCCATGCCACCCTGCAGAGGCTGAGGTGCTCTAAGGTCTGGCAGTTTTTCACAGAGACGCCTGACGACCGACGAACAGTGGTGTGCAACCTTTGTCGCGCAAAGCTCAGCCGGGGAGCCAACACCAACAGCCTCACCACCACCACCATGCGCAGACATATGATGGCCAAGCACCCCGCAAGGTGGGACGAAGGCCGTTCAGCGCCTCCGGTTTGCACCCCTGCCTCTCCCCCTGTGCCCCAACCTGCCACTGAGATGCAACCCCCCTCTCAGGACACAGGCACTACCGTCTCCTGGCCTGCACCCACACCCTCACCTCCGCTGTCCTCGGCCCCATCCAGCAGTGTAGTTCAGCGCACCGTCCAGCCGTCGCTTGCGCAACTGTTGGAGCGTAAGCGCAAGTACGCCGCCACGCACCCGCACGCTCAAACGTTAACCGTCCGCATAGCAAAATTCATCAGCCTTGAGATGCTGCCGTATAGGGTTGTGGAAACGGAGTCCTTCGAAAGTATCATGGAGGCGGCGGCCACGCGCTACTCAGTTCCCAGTCGCCACTACTTTTCCCGATGTGCCGTCCCAGCCCTGCACGACCACGTCTCCCGCAACATTGTACGCGCCCTCACCAACGCGGTTACTGCCACGGTCCACTTAGCAACGGACACGTGGACAAGCACAGGCGGGCAGGGCCACTACATCTCCCTGACGGCACATTGGGTGAATTTAGTGGAGGCTGGGACAGAGTCAGAGCCTGGGACCGCTCACGTCCTACCCACCCCCAGAATTGCGGGCCCCAGCTCGGTGGTGGTATCTGCGGAGGTGTATGCTTCCTCCACTAAAGCACCCTCCTCCTCCTCCGCAACCTCTGTCTCGCAATCAAGATGTGTTAGCAGCAGCATGTCGCCAGCAGTCGGTGTCGCGCGGTGTGGCAGCACAGCGGTGGGCAAGCGTCAGCAGGCCGTGCTGAAACTACTCAGCTTAGGCGATAAGAGGCACACGGCCCACGAACTGCTGCAGGGTCTGACACAGCAGACCGACCGCTGGCTTGCGCTGCTGAGCCTCCAACCGGGCATGGTCGTGTGTGACAACGGCCGTAACCTGGTGGCGGCTCTGCAGCTCGGCAGCCTCACGCACGTGCCATGCCTGGCCCACGTCTTTAATTTGGTGGTTCAACGGTTTCTGAAAAGCTACCCACGCTTGTCAGACCTGCTCGTAAAGGCGCGCCGGCTCTGCGCACATTTTCGCAAGTCCCACACGGACGCTGCCACCCTGCGCACCCTGCAACATCACTTTAAGCTGCCAGTGCACCGACTGCTGTGCGACGTGCCCACACAGTGGAACTCTACGCTCCACATGTTGGCCAGGCTCTATGAACAACGTAGAGCTATAGTCGAATACCAACTCCAACATGGGCGGCGCTGTGGGAGTCAGCCTCCTCAATTCCTTTCAGAAGAGTGGGCCTGGTTGGCAGACATCTGCCATGTCCTTGATAATTTTGAGGAGTCTACCCAGGTGGTGAGCGGCGATGCTACAATCATTAGCGTCACCATTCCTCTGCTATGCATCTTGAGAAATTCCCTGCAAACCATAAAGGCAGCTGCTTTGCGCTCGGAAACGGGGGCGGGGGAAGACAGTATGCCGCTGGATAGTCAGGGCACCCTCCTGTCTATTTCTCAGCGCGTACAGGAGGAGGAGGAGGAGCATGAGGAGGATGAGGAGGAGGGGGAAGAGACAGCTTGGGCCGCTGCTGACGGTTCACCGGCTGATTGCCTGTCATCCTTTCAGCGTGTATGGCCTGAGGAGGAGGAGGAGGAGGAGGATCCTGAAAGTGATCTTCCTAGTGAAGACAGCCATGTGTTGCGTACAGGTACCCTGGCACACATGGCTGACTTCATGTTAGGATGCCTTTCTCGTGACCCTCGCGTTGCACGCATTCTGGCCACGACGGATTACTGGGTGTACACACTGCTCGATCCACGGTATAAGGAGAACCTGCCCACTCTGATTCCCGAAGAGGAAAGGGGTTCGAGAGTGTTGCTATACCACAGGACCCTTGCGGACAAGCTGATGGTAAAATTCCCAGCCGACAGCGCTAGTGGCAGAAGGCGCAGTACCGAGGGCAAGGTAGCAGGGGATGTGCGTAGATCGAGCAGCATGTACATCCCAGGCAGTGCAACAGTCTTTAAGGGCCTGGCCAGCTTTATGGCTCCCCACCAAGACTGTGTCACCGCTCCCCAGTCACGGCTGAGTCGGCGGGAGCACTGTAAAAGGATGGTGAGGGAGTACGTAGCGGATCGCACGACCATCCTTGGTGACGCCTCTGCCCCCTACAACTACTGGGTGTCGAAGCTGGACACGTGGCCTGAACTAGCGCTGTATGCCCTGGAGGTGCTTGCTTGTCCTGCGGCTAGCGTCTTGTCGGAGAGCGTGTTTAGTGCGGCTGGGGGAATCATCACAGATAAGCGTAGCCGCTTGTCAACCGACAGTGCCGACAGGCTAACACTCATCAAGATGAACAAAGGCTGGATTTCCCCAGACTTCTGTTCTCCACCAGCGGACAGCAGCGATACGTAAGCAATACGTAGGCTGCACCCGCGGATGGAAGCTACGTTCTCTCTCACCATCCAAAACGGGGACATTTCTGCTTCATCAATCTGTGTCTAATATTCCTCCTCCTCCTCCTGCTCCTCCTCCTGAAACCTCACGTAATCACGCTGAACGGGCAATTTTTCTTAGGGCCACAAGGCTCACTCAAATAATTTTTCTGAACAATTTTTATAAGTTTCAATGCGCTTAAAAGCGTTGGAACTGTAACTTGAACCAATTTTTCGTTACACTGGGCTGCCTCCAGGCCTAGTTACCGCTTAAGCCACATTAACCAAAGCGATTAATGGGTTTCACCTGCCCTCTTGGCTGGCCATGGCCAATTTTTGGGATGTACATTAGTACTGTTGATACAGCAATTTTTGTGGGCCCTCGCCTACAGTGTAATCAAATTAATTTTTAGCCCACCTGCATTCCAGCTGACATTACCTCAGCTGTGTTGGGCAATGCAATGGGATATTTTTGTGTACCGCCGGTGGCTTCCTGGCACCCACCCAGGCAGTGGGTCCACAGGGAGTTTAACCTACATGTGTCCACTTCTAAAGAACCCCAGTCTGACTGGGGCATGCAGTGTGGGCCGAAGCCCACCTGCATTATGCACGACATTACTACCTCAGCTGTGTTGGGCAATGCAATGGGATATTTTTGTATACCGCCGGTGGGTTCCAGGGAGCCACCCATGCTGTAGGTGCACACGGAGTTTTTAATACATCTGTACACTTGTAAAGAACCCCAGTCTGACTGGGGCATGCAGTGTGGGCCGAAGCCCACCTGTATTACGCACGACATTACTACCTCAGCTGTGTTGGGCAATGCAATGGGATATTTCTATGTACCGCCGGTGGCTTCCTGGCACCCACCCAGGCAGTGGGTCCACAGGGAGTTTAACCTACATGTGTCCACTTCTAAAGAACCCCAGTCTGACTGGGGCATGCAGTGTGGGCCGAAGCCCACCTGCATTATGCACGACATTACTACCTCAGCTATGTTGGGCAATGCAATGGGATATTTTTGTGTACCGCCGGTGGGTTCCAGGGAGCCACCCATGCTGTAGGTGCACACGGAGTTTTTAACACATCTGTACACTTGTAAAGAACCCCAGTCTGACTGGGGCATGCAGTGTGGGCCGAAGCCCACCTGTATTACGCACGACATTACTACCTCAGCTGTGTTGGGCAATGCAATGGGATATTTCTATGTACCGCCGGTGGCTTCCTGGCACCCACCCAGGCAGTGGGTCCACAGGGAGTTTAACCTACATGTGTCCACTTCTAAAGAACCCCAGTCTGACTGGGGCATGCAGTGTGGGCCGAAGCCCACCTGTATTACACACAACATTACTACCTCAGCTGTGTTGGGCAATGCAATGGGATATTTCTATGTACCGCCGGTGGCTTCCTGGCACCCACCCAGGCAGTGGGTCCACAGGGAGCTTAACCTACATGTGTCCACTTCTAAAGAACCCCAGTCTGACTGGGGCATGCAGTGTGGGCCGAAGCCTACCTGTATTACGCACGACATTACTACCTCAGCTGTGTTGGGCAATGCAATGGGATATTTCTATGTACCGCCGGTGGCTTCCTGGCACCCACCCATGCTGTCGGTCCACAGGGACTTCACAATAGGGAGTTGTACCTGCCTGTGTCTATGAATTAAAAAGCCCGGTCTAACTGGGGCATGCAGACACCTTGACAGAATGAATAGTGTGTGGCACATAGGTTCCCCATTGCTATGCCTACGTGTGCAGCTCCTGATGGCGGTGGCACAGGATTCTATTTCTCATTGCTTCTGTACAGCATTGTGGGCTATCGACCCACCACTTTTAAAGAGGGTCGCTGCCTAGCCGTGCCAACCCTCTGCAGTGTGTGCCTGCGGTTCCTCCTCATGGCAGACGCACTTATAAATAGACATGAGGGTGGTGTGGCATGAGGGCAGCTGAAGGCTGCGCAGGGACACTTTGGTGTGCGCTGTGGGGGGGAGGGGGGGCGGTTGGTCAGCATGTAACCCAGAAGAAGTGGCAGCGGAGTGTCATCCAGGCAGTGATTGTGCTTTGTTGTAGCTAGTGTGGTGCTTAGCAAAGGTATGCCATGCTAATGAGGGCTTTTCAGAAGTAAAAGTTGTTGGGAGGGGGGGGGCCCACTCTTGCCGGTATTGTGGCTTAATAGTGGGACCTGTGAACTTGAGATGCAGCCCAACATGTAGCCCCTCGCCTGCCCTATCCGTTTCTGTGTCATTCCCATCACTTTCTTGAATTGCCCAGATTTTCACACATGAAAACCTTAGCGAGCATCGGCGAAATACAAAAATGCTCTGGTCGCCCATTGACTTCAATGGGGTTCGTTGTTCGAAACGAACCCTCGAGCATCGCGGGAAGTTCGTTCCGAATAACGAGCACCCGAACATTTTGGTGTTCGCTCATCTCTAACCACGACCCATTTTATAAAGAAGCACTTCTAAGTCAGGGACAAGTGTCTCACCTGAAAACTGCTGAATTTTAAATAAGTCCGAATTGTTTTCTCAGCATTGTTTCTCTAAGGTGGCTCAGGGATACCAGCAGGGGCATAGTTATAGGGGTTGAACCTAAGCCCTGGTGAACTAGTGCCTGAGGAGCCAAAAAATCTTCATGTCATATAAGAACACTGAACACACCAGTATTATAAATAGCACATGGTAAGTGGGGACCCCTGTTACAGATTTTGTATTGTGATCCAGTTATGCCTCTGTATGAAATGCAGAGTCATAAACTCAGTAATATTATTGTTCTGCATCAAAACTCTGCACTAGCTATGCTTATAAATGTTTCTGAATTAACATGGTCCATAAAAGAATAAGTGGGTATGGTGCCAGGGCAACCTAATACTGTAGCCATACCGCCAAACAGTTGAATCCCAACTTATGAGACTCTTAAATCCTACCACTAGTCGACCCAGGAAGGTTCACAAACTGATCCAGAACACCCACTTTTATGTAAATGTACTTAAACCCCCCCTACTTTGAACAATCCCATTAAAAAACTGGACAATTGTGGAATATGCTGTAGCTTTGTTGAGCAAGAAAATCCAGCACTGTAGCTTGATCATTAATAACTAGTAGTAATCACTACTCACCATCCAACAGTGTCTTAGCTCCCATCATGCAGGACCAAATATCCTATACATATACTGGTTCATAAATCCAACAGTAACAGCACATATGGCTCAAAGTTATGTTTAGTAGAAATATAGGACTCTTGCCTACACAGTTGAGCATACTCCATATGCGGAGGGAGGCAGCCATCTTCACAGAAGGCTTCCTTTTACATATTGGCATTGAGTACATGAGAATGGGTCACTGCTAGAGATGAGCGAACACCAAAATGTTCGGGTGCTCGTTATTCGGAACGAACTTCCCGCGATGCTCGAGGGTTCGTTTCGAACAACGAACCCCATTGAAGTCAATGGGCGACCAGAGCATTTTTGTATTTCGCCGATGCTCGCTAAGGTTTTCATGTGTGAAAATCTGGGCAATTCAAGAAAGTGATGGGAATGACACAGAAACGGATAGGGCAGGCGAGGGGCTACATGTTGGGCTGCATCTCAAGTTCACAGGTCCCACTATTAAGCCACAATACCGGCAAGAGTGGGCCCCCCCCCTCCCAACAACTTTTACTTCTGAAAAGCCCTCATTAGCATGGCATACCTTTGCTAAGCACCACACTAGCTACAACAAAGCACAATCACTGCCTGGATGACACTCCGCTGCCACTTCTCCTGGGTTACATGCTGACCAACCGCCCCCCTCCCCCCCACAGCGCACACCAAAGTGTCCCTGCGCAGCCTTCAGCTGCCCTCATGCCATGCCACACTCATGTCTATTTAGAAGTGCGTCTGCCATGAGGAGGAACCGCAGGCACACACTGCAGAGGGTTGGCATGGCTAGGCAGCGGCCCTCTTTAAAAGGGGCGGGGCGATAGCCCACAATGCTGTACAGAAGCAATGAGAAATAGAATCCTGTGCCACCGCCATCAGGAGCTGCACACGTAGGCATAGCAATGGGGAACCTATGTGCCACACACTATTCATTCTGTCAAGGTGTCTGCATGCCCCAGTTAGACCGGGCTTTTTAATTCATAGACACAGGCAGGTACAACTCCCTATTGTGAAGTCCCTGTCGACCCACAGCATGGGTGGGTGCCAGGAAGCCACCGGCGGTACATAGAAATATCCCATTGCATTGCCCAACACAGCTGAGGTAGTAATGTCGTGCGTAATACAGGTGGGCTTCGGCCCACACTGCATGCCCCAGTCAGACTGGGGTTCTTTACAAGTGTACAGATGTATTAAAAACTCCGTGTGCACCTACAGCATGGGTGGCTCCCTGGAACCCACCGGCGGTACACAATTAATTTGATTAAACTGTCGGTTGACAAGCGGCTACGCTTATCTGTGATGATTCCCCCAGCCGCACTAAACACGCTCTCCGACAAGACGCTAGCCGCAGGACAAGCAAGCACCTCCAGGGCATACAGCGCTAGTTCAGGCCACGTGTCCAGCTTCGACACCCAGTAGTTGTAGGGGGCAGAGGCGTCACCAAGGATGGTCGTGCGATCTGCTACGTACTCCCTCACCATCCTTTTACAGTGCTCCCGCCGACTCAGCCGTGACTGGGGAGCGGTGACACAGTCTTGGTGGGGAGCCATAAAGCTGGCCAGGCCCTTAAAGACTGTTGCACTGCCTGGGATGTACATGCTGCTCGATCTACGCACATCCCCTGCTACCTTGCCCTCGGTACTGCGCCTTCTGCCACTAGCGCTGTCGGCTGGGAATTTTACCATCAGCTTGTCCGCAAGGGTCCTGTGGTATAGCAACACTCTCGAACCCCTTTCCTCTTCGGGAATCAGAGTGGGCAGGTTCTCCTTATACCGTGGATCGAGCAGTGTGTACACCCAGTAATCCGTCGTGGCCAGAATGCGTGCAACGCGAGGGTCACGAGAAAGGCATCCTAACATGAAGTCAGCCATGTGTGCCAGGGTACCTGTACGCAACACATGGCTGTCTTCACTAGGAAGATCACTTTCAGGATCCTCCTCCTCCTCCTCCTCCTCCTCAGGCCATACACGCTGAAAGGATGACAGGCAATCAGCCGGTGAACCGTCAGCAGCGGCCCAAGCTGTCTCTTCCCCCTCCTCCTCATCCTCCTCATGCTCCTCCTCCTCCTCCTGTACGCGCTGAGAAATAGACAGGAGGGTGCCCTGACTATCCAGCGGCATACTGTCTATCCCCGCCCCCGTTTCCGAGCGCAAAGCAGCTGCCTTTATGGTTTGCAGGGAATTTCTCAAGATGCATAGCAGAGGAATGGTGACGCTAATGATTGTAGCATCGCCGCTCACCACCTGGGTAGACTCCTCAAAATTACCAAGGACATGGCAGATGTCTGCCAACCAGGCCCACTCTTCTGAAAGGAATTGAGGAGGCTGACTCCCACTGCGCCGCCCATGTTGGAGTTGGTATTCGACTATAGCTCTACGTTGTTCATAGAGCCTGGCCAACATGTGGAGCGTAGAGTTCCACCGTGTGGGCACGTCGCACAGCAGTCGGTGCACTGGCAGCTTAAAGTGATGTTGCAGGGTGCGCAGGGTGGCAGCGTCCGTGTGGGACTTGCGAAAATGTGCGCAGAGCCGGCGCGCCTTTACGAGCAGGTCTGACAAGCGTGGGTAGCTTTTCAGAAACCGCTGAACCACCAAATTAAAGACGTGGGCCAGGCATGGCACGTGCGTGAGGCTGCCGAGCTGCAGAGCCGCCACCAGGTTACGGCCGTTGTCACACACGACCATGCCCGGTTGGAGGCTCAGCGGCGCAAGCCAGCGGTCGGTCTGCTGTGTCAGACCCTGCAGCAGTTCGTGGGCCGTGTGCCTCTTATCGCCTAAGCTGAGTAGTTTCAGCACGGCCTGCTGACACTTGCCCACCGCTGTGCTGCCACACCGCGCGACACCGACTGCTGGCGACATGCTGCTGCTAACACATCTTGATTGCGAGACAGAGGTGGAGGAGGAGGAGGAGGAGGAGGGTGCTTTAGTGGAGGAAGCATACACCTCCGCAGATACCACCACCGAGCTGGGGCCCGCAATTCTGGGGGTGGGTAGGACATGAGCGGTCCCAGGCTCTGACTCTGTCCCAGCCTCCACTAAATTCACCCAATGTGCCGTCAGGGAGATGTAGTGGCCCTGCCCGCCTGTGCTTGTCCACGTGTCCGTAGTTAAGTGGACCGTGGCAGTAACCGCGTTGGTGAGGGCGCGTACAATGTTGCGGGAGACGTGGTCGTGCAGGGCTGGGACGGCACATCGGGAAAAGTAGTGGCGACTGGGAACTGAGTAGCGCGGGGCCGCCGCCTCCATGATACTTTTGAAGGACTCCGTTTCCACAACCCTATACGGCAGCATCTCAAGGCTGATGAATTTTGCTATGCGAACGGTTAACGTTTGAGCGTGCGGGTGCGTGGCGGCGTACTTGCGCTTGCGCTCCAACAGTTGCGCAAGCGACGGCTGGACGGTGCGCTGAACTACACTGCTGGATGGGGCCGAGGACAGCGGAGGTGAGGGTGTGGGTGCAGGCCAGGAGACGGTAGTGCCTGTGTCCTGAGAGGGGGGTTGCATCTCAGTGGCAGGTTGGGGCACAGGGGGAGAGGCAGGGGTGCAAATCGGAGGCGCTGAACGGCCTTCGTCCCACCTTGCGGGGTGCTTGGCCATCATATGTCTGCGCATGGTGGTGGTGGTGAGGCTGTTGGTGTTGGCTCCCCGGCTGAGCTTTGCGCGACAAAGGTTGCACACCACTGTTCGTCGGTCGTCAGGCGTCTCTGTGAAAAACTGCCAGACCTTAGAGCACCTCGGCCTCTGCAGGGTGGCATGGCGCGAGGGGGCGCTTTGGGAAACACTTGGTGGATTATTCGGTCTGGCCCTGCCTCTACCCCTGGCCACCGCACTGCCTCTTGCAACCTGCCCTGCTGATGCCCTTGACTCCCCCTCTGAAGACCTGTCCTCCTGAGTAAGCGTTGCACACCAGGTGGGGTCAGTCACCTCATCGTCCTGCTGCTCTTCCTCCGAATCCTCTGTGCGCTGCTCCCTCGGACTTACTGCCCTTACTACTACCTCACTGCAAGACAACTGTGTCTGATCGTCATCGTCCTCCTCACCCACAGAAAGTTGTTGAGACAGTTGGCGGAAGTCCCCAGCCTCTTTCCCCGGACCCCGGGAACTTTCGAATGGTTGGGCATCAGTGACGATAAACTCCTCTGGTGGGAGAGGAACCGCTGCTGCCCAATCTAAGCAGGGGCCCGAGAACAGTTCCTGGGAGTGTTCCCGCTCCTGAGCAGGTGTTATTGTAGTGGAGTGAGGAGGCTGGGAGGAAGGAGGAGCAGCAGACAGAGGATTCGGATTGGCAGCAGTGGACGGCGCAGAACTGCGGGTAGACGATAGGTTGCTCGAAGCACTTTCTGCCATCCAGGACAGGACCTGCTCACACTGCTCATTTTCTAATAACCGTCTCCCGCGTGGACCCATTAATTGGGCGATGAATGTGGGGACACCAGAAACGTGCCTCTCTCCTAATCGCGCAGCAGTCGGCTGCGACACACCTGGATCAGGAGCTTGGCCTGTGCCCACACCCTGACTTGGCCCTCCGCGTCCTCGGCCGCGTCCACGTCCTCTAGGCCTACCCCTACCCCTCAGCA
Source organism: Eleutherodactylus coqui (assembly GCF_035609145.1). Lineage (NCBI taxonomy): Eukaryota > Metazoa > Chordata > Amphibia > Anura > Eleutherodactylidae > Eleutherodactylus > Eleutherodactylus coqui. The sequence goes on along the minus strand of NC_089842.1, from coordinate 102,406,592 downwards.
TGCTGTATTACCAGTGATTTGATTTCACAGGCAGCTAATAAATTGGCGCAAGACTGCAGGCCAAATATAATTTTTTCCCTTTTTTGAAAACGAAAGGCCCCACTGCCTCTAGTGAATGAATAATCTAAGTTTAATAACTGTGCTGTTTTCCTGCTAATGTGTCACAGAACGTGAGGGTAGCAGAGTTATTAACTGTGGCAGAGCAGGTATTTTTTTTCCCAATTAAGGAAAGCAAATGGCGAAGCCAGGAGTAAAACGTAGCTGGGTGCGTCTGATTTTTACAGGTTGCACACGCAGCCGACACGTGTCCACCGCCCTTAGGACGGACAGCGGCAGGACAAATAGAATTATTTTCCATTTTTTTGCACCAAAAGGCAGCACTGCGTATATTCTATGAACATGAGAAGTTTAATAACTGTGCTGTTTTCCTGCTAATGTGTCACAGAACGTGAGGGTAGCAGAGTTATTAACTGTGGCAGAGCAGGTATTTTTTTTCCCAATTAAGGAAAGCAAATGGCGAAGCCAGGAGTAAAACGTAGCTGGGTGCGTCTGATTTTTACAGGTTGCACACGCAGCCGACACGTGTCCACCGCCCTTAGGACGGACAGCGGCAGGACAAATAGAATTGTTTTCCGTTTTTTTGCACCAAAAGGCAGCACTGCGTATATTCTATGAACATGAGAAGTTTAATAACTGTGCTGTTTTCCTGCTAATGTGTCACAGAACGTGAGGGTAGCAGAGTTATTAACTGTGGCAGAGCAGGTATTTTTTTTCCCAATTAAGGAAAGCAAATGGCGAAGCCAGGAGTAAAACGTAGCTGGGTGCGTCTGATTTTTACAGGTTGCACACGCAGCCGACACGTGTCCACCGCCCTTAGGACGGACAGCGGCAGGACAAATAGAATTATTTTCCGTTTTTTTGCACCAAAAGGCAGCACTGCGTATATTCTATGAATAATAACTGTGTTGTGGCCCTGCCTATACAATTCTTTCCCTGCAGTATCAATGGAGGGTGGAATGCTCTGCAGAGGCGATTTTGAGAAGCAAAAAAAAATGCAGCACAGCTAACAGCAGCCAGCACAGTACTGCACACGGATAAATATGGCCCTAGAAAGGACCGTTGAGGTTCTTGAAGGCTACACTCACTCCTAACACTCTCCCTGCCTATGCAGCACTTCTGTCCCTAATGCCGGGTGCAACGCTCTGCAGAGCCGATTTTGAGAAAGCAGAGCGTTGCACCCGGCATTAGGGAGCCAACACACAGCTATCAGTGGCCCTAATAAGGACCTTTGGGGGGTCTTGAAGCCTACACTAACTACCAATTCTTTCCCTACAGCAGCTCCGGTACAAACAGCACTGTCCCTCATCTAACTCACACTGCATCTGAGGCGAACCGCGGGAGGGGCCGACTTTTATGTTCGGGTGACACCTGATCTTCCCAGCCACTCACAGCAGGGGGGTGGTATAGGGCTTGAACGTCACAGGGGGAAGTTGTAATGCCTTCCCTGTCTTTCAATTGGCCAAAAAAAGCGCGCTAACGTCTCAGGGAAGGAAGTGAAAGTAACCAGAACACCGCATGGTGTTCGTTACGAATAATGAACATCCCGAACACCCTAATATTCGCACGAATATCAAGCTCGGAAGAACACGTTCGCTCATCTCTAGTCACTGGAAAGATAAAAAAATAGCCCCCTTTCAGTTGCAGCTTGACACCACCACACTCTTAATCACCTGGGTCAAGAGGTCCTAGTGCCCTTCATCCCATTTTCTCTTCTTTTTTTCTACTAACGTTGCATCACCTGTAGAAATCTTTTCTCTGTACAGTTTCTGACCACCGAATAAAATTGGGACAAGACCAGTCTGGAATGGATCCCTGATTCCAACACATCATAACTGTCTCATAGACTGCCTGTACAGTACATACGAGAAAGAAAGGAGGAATATGGCCATGAACAAAAAGAGATTTTCCTGCAACATAACCTAATAGCTGTTTCCAGCGAGGCAGTTATAATGCACAGCACAAGGGAGCCCAAGTCACGCATCCAAATCCATATGAAAAGTAGGAAATGTGGCAGCATTAGTGGTGCCAAAATATCAAGATATGCTTTATTCTTCCATGATGACAGACAGCAACATTTGAACTAAAAGTCTTTTTCGAACTCATTGGACTCGTAGGAGAGCCCAGGAACAAAGTTGTAGGTAGGTTCTACTTACCAGGTGTTTCTGGGGTTTCTAAATATTCTGGCCAAAGTAATGGCTAGTTGGCAATGACAAAAGTGTTTGAATTTCTTTGTTTGTCCTTTTAAGTTGTTAGAAACTTTATTCTTTCTTTTGAGCAATGCATAGAATTGCCAGGAACGTAAAAAAAAGGAGGACTATCCATTCACGAGTCAAGCCTCTTTAACTATCAGGAATATTATTGACCCGCAGAAAGTTATACAATAAGGAGAACATCTGGTAATTGGAAGCAATTTAAAGCATAGATACCAATAAAGCAGAGGCAAAGCAGATAATGTATAAATAAAAGAACAGCCAAAATATATTGATTTCAATTTGCTCAATACTTTAGGTAATTATAGCAAACAAAATGAGTATACACAGTTGCAATTTTCTCAGCTATATTGCTGTTCGCCTTTAGATTGTCCTTCAGAATTTATGATGTAAATAACACCTCGAGTCCACCCTCGCCAGCACAACCAACAGTATTAGAATAATTGAAACATTTTATCTTTCTGGCTTTTATTAAACAGTTTAACAGTGGCCAAAAATGTTTCCACCTTATCTAAGTAAAAATACATAAAAAATGCTCCTAACTACTGCCAAGGAGTGTCAGAATTTCCCCTAAAATCCAAAAATCACCAGTAAGCAGTGCATCTATTTCTGGGAAAGCTGGATAATACCTAATATGACCCTAAACATCAAATATAATCAGTGATTTGTTTCTCAAAAACTTGGATGATGACCAAAAGAGCAATAAAAATCCAAAAATTACATTAAGTAATATATTTGTTTCTAGGAAAACTGGATAGTGGTCAACTTGCCCTAAAAGTAAAAAATTATACGGGAACAAGTATATGTCTGGGGAAGCTAAGTAAACATGGTCTTAAAATTGTAAACTTCACCGGTACGCAGTATATCTGTTTCTGTCAAAGCTGAATGACAGTAAATATAGCTCTAAAATCTAAAAATCGGTAGTCTGCTTCTAGAAAAGCTGGATGACAGTCAACATGGCCATGGCAGATGTCATAAATATTGCCCCTCGTCCTATGAGGACTTCTTGATGTCAAATGTGCCCAAATATGTAGGGATATGAAGAAGCATTGCAAAATTAGCCATATTTATTGTGCAAGAGTATGGGAAAGTTGGGTGATGTAAAAGGAATACCAACTTCTCATTCTTTTTCCAGGTCACTGGTATGTAAAGTTGTGTTATAGTCCCATGTTAGAGGTTTGTCTGCTGTAGACAATATCCTGTCATATGCTTTATTTCGGTGTGTGTAGCTAATACAACCTCACCTGGGAGCCATATCCTGACAGTTGAGGGCTAACTAAAGAAACCTTTGTATGGGGCAATTAATACCTGAATTATCGCTGCAATCAGCAAAATCGGGCAATAATCATCCAATGTACATGTGGCCACCAAAAGGGCATTGAGTGAGAAATCGCTCACCTGTCTGAGTCACTTGGTTTTTAACAGGTCTAAAAATTGAGCGACTGTCAGACCATGTAAACAGGAACTGTTCAATCTTTGGGTGACAAGACTGAGCAGCTCCTGTTTACTGTGAACAGAAGAGGCCAGCCGGAACGCTCGCTGGTCGCTCTGTCTTCATTCACTTGAATAACTATTGCTCCTGTGTAAAGCATAGGAGTGATAGTCAGGCGGTAGTCCATGGGACGGCCATGATATTGGTGTTTTAAAATTTACTATACTTGATCATACTGTGTAACACAACATAGAAGAGAAGGAAACAGGCTAATGACGCTATAATGTAAGGAACTTTAATGGAAGCTTAATACTCTTTCGCCATATGGCCACAATTTCAATTATTTAGGATTTCTGTCACCTTTGTGGAACATATGTAGGGACATTTGCCTTTATCTTCCCGCACTGTCTATGTATTGATCTATGGGTGTATTGTCCAATTCAGTGCATAACTAATAATATCCTATTTTTCATTATGGATATAATTGGAACTTTTTTTATTGCTTTATTCTCTATTTCAGACTGAATGTCAATTGAGGATGGCACCTACAACCTCATCCGGAATGGATCCCTTTCATTGCATCTTTTCCGCATTCTGTATGTATTTTGGCAATATTTATAGTACACTTCTATACTATGCTTGGCATGTGTCTTTAAGAGTGGTTTCACATGGGCGGTAAAAGCGCGCAATTTTTGAGCAATGTGAGAGTGAGTAAAAACACAGGATTATGAACCCAATGATTTTCAATGGTTTCCTTCACATTTGCAATGTTTTCACTTTTGCGATATTGTGAGTAAAAAAAATCACGGCATGTCCTATCTTTCCGCAATGTGTGATTTTTATCTCCCGCAGCTCTCTATACAGCCTCCATTTTATTGTATCACAAGGCACTAACTTGTGATTTTTGTGCGATTCGTTTTTAACATTAGACAGTCCTACTGAATTTCGGGCTAAAAAATCACAGCAAAATCGCAAGAGAAAATCGCAAGTGGCAGCAATTTTTTGTGAGAAAATGCAGCGCTGTTGCTCAAAAATCACAGGAAAAAAGACGTGATTTTAGCTGCGATTTTCTGGGTGCCGATATCGTGATCCCCCGAGTGAAACTATCCTAACGGCGTAGATTGTATCCATCAGTGATATTATCCACACTATAATTTCTGATTTTGACATCTTTAAGGCTCCTTCACACTGGTGATCATGATTTTGCCACAAGTAAGGAACTCGGCAGGGAGGTTGTTCCAGACATCTTGGAAAACTGATCACAGATCTTATGTGGATGTAAGCTTGCTCAAACCCACCCCGTGTTGACCCAGCTTAAAGGGATGTTCCAGGCAAACAGTATAGCTTTTGATGCACACCAAAATATACTACGCATGAATGTACCCTTACCGTGGTCCGTTTGTGTCTATGGCCTGAGCCCCTCCCCAAGTACTGATGGCCCCTGATTTAATTCCATATTTTCCTCCAAATATTATTTTTGTTTTGCTTTTACCCCTTCCCAACAAAACTATGGGTGGAGCTTAAGTGCACTCACAACTGCACTAACAGCACACCATCTCTTATCTTGAAGTTCTAACCACCACTTATGTGACCAGCATGGCACTGCCATGGGATTCATGGATGGCGGTGTGTGCACCTGGATTCCTCCTGCCCTCTCGTCTACTCCTACGCACCTATCAGAGGAACCAAGGAGAAGAGGTCAGTGGACATGGAATCTGGTTGCACACACTGCCATCAGTGCATCTCGCAGCAGCTTAGTGCTGAGTACATAAGTGGCACTTAGAACTTCAAGGTGCTGGTATGGTGTGCAGTCAGTGTAACTGTGAGTGCGCCCCCGTTTCGCTGGTAGTTTTGCTATGAAGTCTGGTGGAAAGGGGGTTAAATCAAAAGAAACATTTTTTTAACAGTAATAAATTGAAAAACGAAGTGATTTCTAGCCTGGGAGCTGCAGCACACCAGGGTGCCATGGCACCACAGATGGGAATTACTGCACTATACACTGCTCTGACTGGCCAGCATTGCGCATGTGGGTAGCATTGGCCTAGAGCAGTGATGGCGAACCTTTTAGAAACCTAGTGCCCAAACTGCAACCCAAAACCCCCTTTTTTTTGCAAAGTGCCAACATGTCAGGGGGCGGGGCTTATCACAATGTATGATATTACCCCTGTTGTTCTAAAAAGGACAGGGCCACTTTAAAATAGACAGGGTGCGGAATTGGGACATGGAAATACTGATGAATGTTTTCAGTGAAAATTTCTGTGGAAAGTTCTGCAGCATTTCTGCATCCAAAAAGCAGTCAAAATCTGCACCCTGTCTATTTTGAAGCAGCCCTGCCCATTTCCGCCACATGCAAACATACCCTAGCAGTATTAGTGACCTCCTCACAGCAGCCCCCAGTACTATGGTGACCCCCTCATGGAGGCCCCCGGTACAATAGTGACCACCTCACAGCGGCCCCCGTACAATAGTGACCCCCTCATGGCTGCCCCCTGGTCCTGCCACCGCCGCCGCTCCCTGTCCTCATCCCACCGGCGCTGCATGTGCTGCTGCCGGAGCCCCCGACTCTCGTGATGCTGCCCATGCCTCTGTTGCTCCGCTTCCTCTTCTCAGGCCACACACGCCCCCAGCTAATCACAAGCTGGGGGCGTGACTACATGTCAAGTTCATGTATTATGTCGCCACCCCTAACTTCCGGTGGTGATATAATGCAAGAATACTGACGTCGGGAGGGGGAAAAAGAATTGCAGCTGCACACTGATATCACAGTGTGCGCCGGAATCAGCGCCGCTAGCTGCGCAGCTGAGTGAATGCCGGCAGGGGATCTGGGTCCCCTGCCGGCATTCACAAGTGGTGATCAGCTGATGGCAGCGAGTGCCAGCAGAGAGGGCTCTGTGTGCCGCCTCTGGCATGCGTGCCATAGGTTCGCCACCACTGGCCTAGAGGGTTGCCTTAACTATGCCTTTCACTCAGTCTGTGGACACACTGCCTGTCAATGTGCCACTGCTGGGAGCTGCAGTCATGGCCAGGTGAAAAGCATAGTTGAGTCAGTGACTAGATGGGTGAGCGCAAAAAAATGCATGATTCCTGGTAAAATCAGTGACTTGATGGGTTTGATAATACAGTGCAGAACATGTGTCTGTCATAGTATTGAACCATGCGGGTTGTGTTCTAGGAAGGGCCAAATTATAAATATAAGGAACTCAGAGCCCATGGGGTCATTCAATTAAAGAGGATACACCTGTAGGCAGTTATCAGTGAACAAGATCTGTGGTTGTAGTTGGGCCTGATGAAAGGCATAGTGACCCTGTGGTCCAATGGGTTGATTGAGCCCTTCTGCCTATGCCCAGAACAGCTACTCCTGGAGCAAATAGGAACTGGGGGGAGGGCAACAAGAGAAATAGGGGTAAAGACAATGTAGACAAAGTTCTGGGATTAAGGAATGGAAATAGAGGTCGAATAGTGTGGGTTAGTACAGTAAGAACTGACAGAGCAACTAATAAGACCATAAGTAGCATAATGAATACAAATAATAACAACAACCTTATAAACTGTATGGAAACAAATGCAAAAAGTCTGGTCAGTAAAGTGGGTAAGCTTGAAGTGAGAATGTCTGAATAAAACTACGATATAATATGAATAACGGAAACATGGCTTCATGATAAATGCGATTGGGCGGTGAACTTACAAGGTTACAGTCTCTTCAGAAGAGACCATGGGATCCAGTAATGGGAGGCGGTATGTCTCTATGATAAATCCTACTTAATGCTGAGGCTAAGAGAAGATATAGGTGTAGGAGATGAACACATGGAATCTCTATGGGTCGAAATACAGGGAGGAAAGACTAATAAAATCCTGATAGGAGTTTTCTATAGGCCACCGAAATAACAGAAAACTTATTAATAGGACAAATAGAAGAGGTTTCAAATTACAATTAAGTAATTATTATGGGAGACTTTAATTATCCGGATATAATATGGGAAGAAGAAACCTGCAAATCTCACAAGAACGATAAATTCTTGTGAACAATTAAAGCTAACTACCTTACCCAACTTGTACGGGAGCCAACTAGAGGGAGGGCCATTCTGGTCTTATTAACCAACAAACCTGGCAGAATCACGGTGGTGCAGGTTGAGGGACACTTAGAAAGTAGTGACCACAATGTAATTAATTTCCAATTGTCATTCAATAGGAAGCTTTATCAGGGATTGACAAAAAACTGAACTTTAGTAAAGCAAAATTTGACCAGCTCAGAATTACTTTTGGCAACATTAAATGGGACAACATCCTCAAAAATAACAGAACAGGTGACAAATGGAAAAAGTTTAAAAACATCCTAAATACCTCATGTGAGCAGTTCATACCCTTCAAAAACAAAAGAACTATCAATCGACATAAAAAATGTGGCTCAACAAGACTGTAAGAAGAGAAACAAGTGAAAAAAGAAAGCGTCTAAATCACTAAAACAAGAAGTCAGCGAAGAAGAGCTAAAAACATACAGGGAAAAAAATATGAAAGAAAAAGATAAAAACTGCCAAGGAGGAGGCAGAGAGATTGACTGCCAAAGATAGCAAAATAACCCTAAACTATTTTTCAGTTATATAAACGGTGAAAGGATTTGCCCTTTAAAAAATAATACAGGAGAAACCATAGAAGATGATATGGGGAAAGTGAATCTATTAGATAATTTTTTCTCAAGTGTATTCAAAAAAGAAAAAGAAATGTCACACGAGATGCAAGGGGATAAAATGAACCCCCCACTAAATATCACCTGCCTAACGAAGAAGAAAGTGCAGAGTCACCTATGAAGATTAAAAATCGCTGGGCCCAGATGGCATACACCCAAGGGTTCTAAGAGAATTAAGTGATGTGATAGACAGATGACTATTTCTTATGTTTAGGGACTCCATTGAAACCGGGGTTGTACCACTGGTTGGCATGTTGCCAATGTGGTTCCAATATAGAAAAAGGGGTCAAGAAGAGTGCCTGGTAACTGCAGGCCGGTAAGTCTCACTTCAAAATTTGAAAAACATTCAAGGGGTTTCTGAGAGATGCCATCCTAGAATACCTCAAGGAAAACAGTGGTATAACACCCCATCAGCATGGGTTCATGAGGGGTCGATCATGTCAGACGAATTTGATCAGCTTCTTCAATGAAGTAAATTCTAGGCTGGACCTGGGAGAGCTCATTGATCTCGTATATCTGTATTTTTCTAAAACATTTGACACTGTGCTGCATAATAGGTTGATATATAAAATGAGACACCTCAGACTAGGCAAAAACATATGTAGTTGGGTAAAGAACTGGCTCAGAGATAGAAAGCACAGGGTGGTTATAAATGATTCGTACTCTGATTGGACCACTGTTGCTAGTGGGGTGCCACAGGCTTCAGTATTAGGCCATTCTGTTCAATATATTTAGCAATAACCTGATAGAAGGACTGCACAGTAAAATATTGATATTTGCAGACAATTCAAAATTATACAAGACAATTAATACAATGAAGGCCAATGTACAGTTACAAAAGGACCTAGATAAGCTTGGGGCTTGGGTAGAAAAATGGCAAATGAAGTTCAATGTGGATAAATGTAAGGTTATGCACATGGGCAGGAGAAACAGATGTCACCAATATACACCAAATGGGGTACTGCAAGGAAAAAATGATATGGAAAAAGACCTGGGGGTACTAGTGGATTGTAGACTTAACTGGAACAATGAATGCCAGTTAGCTGCTGCAAAGGCAAATAAAGGTTTGGGGTGCATTAGAAGAGATATAGGGGCGAAGGACGAGAGCATTATCCTTCCATTATACAAGGCTCTTGTCAGGCCTCACATGGAATACTGCGTACAGTTCTGAAACCCAATACTCAGGAAAGACATTGCAGTGCTTGAGGGGACTCAAAGAAGGGCAATCAAATTATTAAACAGATTGATATGACTGGAATACCCAGAGAAGTTATCAAAATTGGGATTATTTACCCTAGAAAAAAGACAGGTAAGGGGCGACGAAATAACTATGTATAAATGCATTAGGGGACAATACAAGGATCTCTTCCATGATCTGTTTAATCCCAGGACTGTGACGGTAACAAGAGGGCATCCTCTATGTCTAGAAGAAAGAAGGTCTCATCACCAACACAGAAGGGTATTCTTCACTTTAAGAGCAGTGAGACTGTGGAACTCTCTGCCTAAGGACATGGTGATGTCAAAATCCATAGAGGAATTTAAGAAGGAACTAGACAACTCTTCAGAGCACTATATTACTGGATACAGTTATTAAATAACTAGTGGGGTTGTTGATCCGGGTCTTGTAGTTAGGTAGGAACTTTTCAAATGTTGATCTAGGAATTATTCTGACTGCTACTATAGAGACGGGAAGGAATTTTTTACCCCAAAAATTGCTAAATTAGCTTCTGCCTCATTGGGGTTTTTTGCCTTCCTCTGGATCAACAAGGCGGGGGATAATAGGCTGAACTAGATGGACATTGTCTTCTTTCAACGTAACATACTATGTTACTAAGCACTTGATATTTAAAGGCGGCCCTGATTTCTGCAAATCTTTATAGACCACTGCTAGCATGCAACATGTGCAGAATGTAGTAAGGGTGAGTAGAGAAGCAGATGCTCTGATTATCTGTGTGACCAATGCAGTAGGTGGAAACGCAGACACTTCTACCTGTGAGTGATTGGGTCTGTTGTAGCAAACTTACTCCAGGAGTAGAGACTGCTCTAGCTAGCAAAAATGGTTCTGAACGACTACCGGCCTAGAGCCTGCAGCATAGGAAGCAAAAGCCAGATTGCCTGGGTTTATTCAGAGACCAAAGACTGTGACTGATGCAGCCTATTAAACCCTGTAACTGTCCGCTGTGGATGTTCTGTGTTCTACATTGTGTATCGAGGGCAGAGACTAGTATGTTACTAGTGGTAACAGCCTGTGGAGTTACAAAGACTATGCAATTACTGTTGGCAACTGCCTTCTGGAGTTATATTGCAAACTGTACTGTATCTAGAGACTGCACCGTTCAGTTCTGTGTGCTTTTTAATAGACTGTAACCATCAAGCTCATTGCCACACACACACACACACACTGTCCACAAAAATACCTGCTGAGGGACAAAAGAGATCTTTCCAGCATTATCCGATGCTATGTGCGTGGAGCTTCTTGTTCCAGCTCTAAAATAACAAAAGGGAATCAATTTTAGATGAATTAGCATAACAATAAAAAAAATTCTGATTGTAAAGACAAATGCAGGACTTGAAACAAAAAAAGTGAGCTTTATTATCTTACAGAAAATTTTTAAAATGACTGTTGTCAGCGGCTATAAAAAATGCATACGGTTTAGCACGGGGTTATCGTGGGGGCTCCAGTCATTTTTTTTCCAACAAGTTGTTCAGTTTTAGGCCTATTATGTGATGGCTGATTTATACAGACAACATGAAGCTGTGAAGTTTCCTTTTCAACTGCTGAAAGCACTCATAAAAAAAAAAAGTTGCACAGAGCGAGATTGGGTGAATACCGAGGGTGAAGGAAGGGTGTCATGCTTTTTTTTTTTTAATCAAAAATTGCTTTGTTACAGGCTTTCACAATCTAGAGGCTCAGTTACAGCAAATGCGGATCAATATGCTGCAGTATACTAAACTGAACCTGTATGCCTCCATGCCCTCCTGTATCCCATCTTGCATACAAGCTAGAGGCGGTACAACAGGGTCCTAGGGCCTCCATGCCCACCCGTATCACAACTTGTATACAAGCTAGAGGTGCTGCAACAGGGTACTAGAGTCACCATGCCCACCCGTATCACAACTTTTATACAAGCTAGAGGTGCTACAGCAGGGTACTAGAGCCTCCATGCCTGCCCGTATCACATCTTGTATACAAGCTAGAGGCGGCCTAACAGGGTACTACAGCCTCCATTCCCTCCTGTATCACATCTTGTATACAAGCTAGAGGTGACCCAAAAGGGTACTAGAGCCTTCATGCCTGCCTGGATCACATCTTGTATACGAGCTAGAGGCGGCCCAACAGGGAACTTGAGCCTCCATGTCCACCTGTATCGCATCTTGTATACAAGCTAGAGGAGGCCCAACAGGGTACTAGACCCTCCATGCTCCCCATATCACATCTTGTATCCAAGCTAGAGGTGGTACAGCAGGGTACTAGAGCCTCCATGTCCCCCCTGTATCACATCTTGTATCCAAGCTAGAAGCAGTACAATAGGGTACTAGAGGCTCCATGCCCGCCTCTATCACATCTTGTATCCAAGCTAGAGGCAGTACAAGAGGGAACTAGAGCCCCCACGCCTGCCCGTTTGACACCTTGTATCCAATCTAGAGTCAGTACAACAGGGTACTAGAGCCTCCATGCCCGCTCGTATCACATCTTGTATCCAAGCAAGAAGTGGTACAACAGGGTACTAGAGGCTCTGTGCCCCCCCCCCCCGTATGACATCTTGTATACAAGCTAGAGGTGGTACAACAGGGTACTAGAGCCTACATGCCCACCTGTACCACATCTTGTATCCAAGCTAGAGGCGGTACAACAGGGTAATAGAGCCTCTATATCCACCCGCATGAGAGCCCGCCCATATGACATCTTGTATACAAGCTAGAGGCGGTACAACAGGGTACTATAGCCTCCATGACCACCATGTATCCATGCCTCCATGCCCACCCATATGACATCTTGTATCCAAGCTAGAGACACTACAACGGGATACTAGAGCCACCATGCCTGCCCGTATCACATCTTGTATCCAAGCTAGAGGCAGTACAACAGGGTACTAGAGCCTCCATGCCTGCCCGTATCACATCTTGTATCCAAGCTAGAGACACTACAACAGGATACTGGAGTCTCCCTTCAAGTGTTCGGTTTTCCAAAAAAATATCCTTTTACTCTGCTATTGTAATAACTTATATCAATGTTACCATCACATAGAAAGTTTTGTCTGATTCCAACATCTTCTAGGTGCTTGATTTTTTGACAAAGAGTGCATGTATATATATATATATATATATATATATATATTGTTTTTATGTGACTGAATATATACTTGTCTCAACAACACAAAGTATCTTTAAGAGGATAAAGCACATAAATAACAGTGAATGCCAGCAGTGATCTGAGCAAAATTCTAGAGGCATTAGAACAAATAAATAATCCTGGCTTTGCGCTTTCCTGTAATCCACAGTGCTGTGCTGGGCTCTGCCTTTACTGTTCCTACTGATAAACACAATCAATCTTACCCTTGATTTGTTAGAATGTCTCTTCTGTGCAATCTAGATTAATGAACAACGTTAAACGGTGATATATCCTGTGGAGGATTACAGCTATGTGAGAGCGAGAATGGAAACGATGCATAGAAGATTCCACAAATCATATATCAAGGATTGAGACATTTCACATTTGTGGAATTAGAGGATTAGAGGATATGCTTCTTCCATATATATATATATATATATATATATATATATATATATATATATATATATATATATATATATATATATATATACAGACGGCTCACATTTAACAAAATTGAGTAATTTTAATCAATGTCTAAAGTGTGCCCTTGGCAACATGCTCTCTACTGTACATTTACCGCAATGGTGCTATAAAGTTAACGCCGAGCATATTAAATGTATGGAGACATGTTGTGTGCAAATAAAGCAAGCCCTCACAAAGCTATATTGGTCTTAATATGAAGCCCGCTGGTGAAAAATACACAAATTTATTAAGAGGTGAAAGCCATAGGCCATCTATGCAGCACAAAATGAAATATATACTAAATGGGGTACTCTTAGGAAAAAGTGATATGGAAAAAGATCTGCGGGTACTAATTGACTGTACTGGAGCAATCAATGCCAGTCAGCTGCTGCAAAGACAAATAACGTTTTGAGGTGCATTAACCTCTTAGTGGAGAAGCCTGTTTGCGCCTTAGTGACAGCCAAATTTTGGAAATCTGACGTGTCACTTTAACATAGAATAACTTCCTAAAGGTTTTGCATATCCATGTGATTCTTTTTTTTTTTTTTTTTTTTTTTTTAATTTTTTTTTTTTTTTTTTAAATCAAGTTTTATTGAGATTTTTTAATTTTAATACAGATATAACAACATTTGACTCCAGTAAATGGAGACAGACAGGGTATACAAGGAAAATCAACATGTTAACCATGACTGCGCAGTGTTCATAAAGAGAGTGGTAGAGGATTTCTCTTCATGAGGATCGCATTAACTGCATCAGCTAACTCTGTGCACCAAAAACCTAGGGCTGCTATCCTCTTGTTTATCAACCCTCCAGTCATTGAAAATAAGAAATGGAGACAGACATAATGAACGGGAACATAAGGAAAGGTAAGTACTATTTCGTGGCATTGGTGGTGTCCTGGGTGAGGACAAGGGGTGACTACCAGTGGGGATGGGGGGGGGGGGGAGGGGGCTGGGTGGTGAAGGGGGAAAGATGGGTCAGGAATGAAAAGGCACTCTTTTGGTCAGATGTATGCAGAGCCTTGTCAACATAGCAGTTAACCAGGCTCCGCTCTAGTATGGTGTGCGCCTCAATTCTCTCCATGGCCCCCAGACTTGGAAGTACTCCACCCTGGTGCCTCCAGACCAGCTGGAGAGTTCTTCTACGTTGCAAATATCGTCTACTCTCGCCAACCATTGAGAAACTGAGGGCGCTGTTTTTTGGAGCCACAGGGTGGGTATTAGAGCTTTAGCAGCATCTATCAAGAAGGCCAAGAGCTTGTTCTTCCTTGGGTGAAACGCTGGAGACGGCTTCCATAAGAAGATTATCTCCGGAGTTAAGATGAGGGCAGGGGCTATTTTCCTCATGATCTCCTCCACCTCCCTCCAAAAGGGTGTCAACACCGAGCATTCCCACCAGATATGGAGATAAGAACCTGGGTCTCTATCACATCTCCAGCATCTCCCGTGTGGTGCCAATTTATACGCGTAAAGCCATTGAGGTGTTTTATACCATCTAACGAGGAGTTTGTAATGGCTTTCTTGGGCAAGAACACACTGAGAGAGGCCGAAGGATGAGTTTAGAATTAAGTGTGTGTCACTTGAAGACAGAGTGATGCCCAACTCCTTTTCCCACGAAAGTAGGAAAGCGGGTTTGGATGGGTACGTTTTGATGATAAATTGTTTACGGATCAGCGATAATTTCCTCCGTTTTGGGTTTTGTTCCTTTAGCGCTTTTTCGAAAAGCGTCTGGGGCCTAGTAGATGGGAATTTTTTGAAGAATTCCCCAAACATCCTCTCGACCGAGGCCAATTGCAGGAAGGAAAATTTATGTTGTGGGACTAAGGTTTTAAGTGCTTCAGCAGGACTTAAGTGCGCTAGCACTTGAAGGTCACTTATGTTGAGCGAGTTGAATCTTTCCCATATTGACCTGGTAGCTGAGTCAAGAGGTATGTCTAGGAGCCTCGGGAGAAGACTAAGTGGGGCAAGTGTGGGCGGCTCAGGAATCAGTTCCTCCTTCAGATCAGCCCAAGTCTCGCAAGGACCCTTAATCAGGGGGTTGAATTTTTTGGCTCTGCACTTAGTTTTTGAAGGAGACCAGAGATCCTCCATAAATGCATCGCCACTTGCGTATTTAGCCAGCGAGACGAAGAGCTGGTCCTTTATTGGATGGACCAGATCCATCCAGTAGCCCACAAGTGATGCCCTGTAGAAATCCCGGACGTCCGGAAGGTCAATGCCGCCCTCCATCTTCCCTCTCGTCATCAAGCCATAGGCTAACCTCGGTCTCCTCTGCCTCCAGACATACCCAGAAAACGCCCTACGAAGCGCTGTAAAGAAACTCACCGGTAGGAGGATAGGGAGCATCCTTATTTTATAGGTAATTATGGGTAAAATGTAAGTTTTTAGGATGTTCTTTCTTCCAAACCACGAGATACGGGGGATATCATATAGTTTCAGAAGGTTTTTAATCTGATCTAATAAAGGAGGGAAGTTAGCCGCGTATAGCTTATTGAGGTCCCCAGTGATCTTGACCCCCAGAAAGTCTATTGAGGAGTTCGCCCATGTGAAGGGTGAGTTTTCTTTTAATTTTCTAATTTGGTTCCCCGGGGTAGACACATTAAGGACCGTAGACTTCCCGTAGTTGATTTTAAAGTTAGAAATTAAACCGAAGCTGTTGAGCAGATCAATCAACCTGGGGAGGCCTTCCTCTGGGTTTGACACCAAAAAAACTATATCGTCTGCAAAGGCGGTAGTATAGAGGGTATGGTGTTCCCATGAGATTCCTGTGATAACCGGGTCATGTCGAACTAATTGGAGGAGGGGTTCTAGGGCTAGGACGAATAACGTGGGAGATAGGGGGCAGCCCTGGCGGGTTCCGTTCTTAATGTCGAAGGGGGCGGAAAGAATTTCATTAATTTTGAGTCTGGCGTAAGGGGCTGCGTACAAGGAGAAGATAGCAGAGACAAAGGCCGGGGGGAAATTAAAGCGGTCCAGGACCTCCTTCATGTAAGCCCAGTCGACGCGATCGAACGCCTTTTCGGCGTCTGTTCCCACCAGAACCAATGGGATGTGGTGCTTTTGGGCTAGGCGTATCGCATGGAGTAACCTGCGGCAATTGTCTCTGCCCTCCCTCCCACGCACAAAGCCCGCCTGCTCCTCATTGACTAGAAGGGGAACCAGACTATCCATTCTCTTTGCGAGGAGTTTCGCCCATAATTTAATATTGAAGTTAATCAAAGAGATTGGGCGATAGTTACCACATATCTCCGGGTCCTTATCCTGTTTGTGGATTAAGGTAATGTGTGCTTCGGCCGCTTGCTTGGGCAGAGTAGCACCTTTTAATAAAGCGTTGAAGAGTTCAGTAAGTCTGGGGGTCAAGATAGAGCCAAAGGCTTTATAGTATGGGAGGTTAAGGCCATCCGGACCCGGGCTCTTATTTTGAGGGCTAGAGGCAAGGAGCTGTTCTACTTCTGGTTGCGTTACAGGTGTCAGTAGTGAGGCTACTTGTGTGTCGTTTAGTTTCGGAAGTTGCGCGCTGCGGAGGGCGGATACAGTCAACTTTTTTATAGCTAATCCCTCAGGGTGGGGGGTATCATGTTTAATGTCATACAGGCGGGAGTAGTATCTTTGGAACGCGTCGGCGATTTCCTCCGAGGAGATCACCAGCGAGCCTGTGTGAGACTTAATGGATTTAATGAAGTTTTTTGTGCGCGCTTTCTTTATTAGGGCGGTCATAAGTTTACTCCCTTTATTGCCTTGAGCATATACTGTGTGTTTGAGGTAAAGTTGTTTCCTAATGAATTTTGACTCCAGAATTTGTTTAAGCTCCCTCCTCAGATCGGTCAGTTCATCCATTATAATCTTAGTTTGGGACAATTTAGCCTGTAGTTCTAATGTCGAGATTCTATTTAGTTTGGCGTCTATAGTTTTTTGTTGAAGTTTTTTTGTTTTGGAGCCTAATGCTATCAAAAGACCTCTTGTGAAGGCCTTGTGGGCCTCCCAAACCACCGGGACCTCCGGGCCATCCTCCCCGTTCAGGACAAAATACTCTTCGATGAGTTTAGAGAGGCGTTCTCTTTCTTCAATCGGGTCTAGTAGTGAGGCGTTCAGGCGCCATCTCCACTCTCTGGGTCTGGGATGCAATAAGCGCAAATCAATGTGGGTCAGGGCGTGGTCGGAGATAGTGATAATATCTATCTTAGCTCCTACCACGGAGGTCAGGAGGTCGGAGGAGACAAAAATGTAGTCCAGCCTCTGATACGATTTGTGGACGTGAGAGTAGAAGGTATAATCCTTCGTAGAGGGATTCAGGATACGCCACCCGTCCACTAGGTTAAGGTCCTGGAGCACACGCGCGAGCCTCCTGAGTTTTAGTTGAGAGATATGCGATCGACCCGTTGAGGAGTCGATCAGAGGGTGGAGTGCTACATTCATGTCCCCTCCCAGGATCAGGTGGCCTTCCATGAAGTGACTCAAAGTTGTCAGTTGTTTGACTAGCCAAGGGATTTGGTCCGCGTTTGGGGCATAAAGATTTGCTATGGTCATTTTTGTATTGTTGACTAGCCCCTTCAAGAAGAGGACTCTGCCCTCTCCGTCTCTATATTCGGAGGTGCAGGAGAAGTTAAGGGACTAGTGGAAATATGTTGACACCCCCTTGGAGGACGAGGATGGGTGAGCGCAATGAAAGCTCTGCTCAAAGTGTCTGCCCGGAAGGGAGAGACACTTCGTCTTTTTGAAATGCGTTTCCTGCAAAAGGAGAATTTTTGTGCCATACCTCTTGGCCAACAGAGAGATGTTATGCCTCTTCATCGGAGAATTAAGGCCCTTCACATTGAAGGAGGTAACTCGTAGATCATCCATCGTGCGGAGGGTGGCTAGGCTTCACCAGGGAGAGAATCCCAGTCGGGACCTTCTGCTAGAATATAAGAGTAGAGTTACAATAAACCAGGACTAGAGCTCAGGCCCACAGTAGTGGAGTGCGCCTCAGTTAGTTGTTGAGAGGGGGGGGTGGGTGTAAGGTGGGTGGTAGGTGGTTGGAAAGAACACCAGGAGTGGGGGGCGAGGATAGCCGGGTTCAAACGAGAGGGTGGGGGTACACAACTGAATGCTCCTAAAAGGGTGAGGACAATAATGTACAGAAGGTTGGAGCGGGTCTTCTAAGTTTGTTAATAACAACGATTAGGATCCGGACAACTCTTTTCTAGTAAGAAAAATTGTGAACGAGGAGAAGCGAGCACCGCACCAAGACAGTCAGCCGTAGGGCTTGAGATGAACCGGCTCGGCGGGCTGCCCCTCGGGACCTAAGAAGTGGGGTATGTAGACAGTGAGAACATATAAGCAAGAATACAGTTGAAAATAGGACACTCAGGGAACCTATGACCTGTAACCAGAAGAAAAAACTAATAACAGGCGACAGGATGTCCAACAGGACCCCGTCGCTTATACGGTACAGATATTGGCTCTGTGATGGACCACATAGGGGTGGCAGGTACATTATCTGTCCCCTCCACTTAGCTGTATGCTCGCCGAGTGTTAAGGTGGTACGACGTGGTCAGATCACAGAGCCCCAAAACTTAAGTGGGCTGTTGTCCACCAGGTATAAAATCGTAAATCCAAGGGAGTAGAGTCCTAATTCAGGTGCAGTCTCCTGAAGCTTCCTCTCGGGCCTTTTTCTTTTTCCCCCTTGGGGATTTTGTGTTTGCCACCAGTTGCCACTTATCCGGGGGGTCCAGACAAGGCAGGCTGGGGAAATCGGGAATCGGCAGCCAGCAAGGTAGGTTTATAGGCTCCATTTCGAGGATCTGCCAGCAGCTCTGTAGGTCCTCTGGAGAGCGGATGTTTAGCTTACGCCCCTTGTGAGTGATACCGATGCCGAATGGAAAAAGCCACGCATATTTGATATTATTTGCCCTTAAATCGTCCAGTAGGGGGCGTAGCAGGCGGCGTTTTGCAAGAGTGGATGGTGCCAAGTCCTGAAATAGTTGAATTGGGGAGTCTGCATAGGAGAGGTCTTTGTGGTTCCTTGCTGCTCTCAGGATTGCTATCGCATCTGGGAAGTTCAACAGCTTACACACAATGTCTCTTGGGGGTTCAGAAGGCGAAGGCGGAGGCCTCAGGGCTCTGTGGATGCGTTCTATGGAGATGCCGTCTGCTCTATCAGCACCTAGGATCAGGGAGAAGATCTCCCCGGCGATTTTAGGGAGCGCCTCCGCGGCCCAGGATTCTGGGAGGCCCTTTATGCGTATATTATTGCGTCTATTTCTGTTTTCGATATCCTCCTGCATAATAAGGGCTTTGTTGAGGTGGGCGTGATGCTCAATTAGGACTTTCTCCATGTCGAGAGCATGCGCTGTGATGGTGGCAGAGGAGGACTCTAAGTCATCTACTCTTCTGCCTAGTTGCCTCATTTCTTCTTTGATTTCTCCTAACTCCATAAGAACAGGCTTCATAGTAGAGGTCATGAGGTCCCTCATAAAGGTCTTTGAGATACCCTCGCCTTCTTCCCCCTCTGAGTCCCCCCCGTCTTCTCTATCCGTGCTGGCTGCTCTGCTGGGTACTTGAGAGGGTGTTAACTTAACTGTGTCGTGCAGAGACCTTGTGCTACGCTCCTTCAAATAGCGCTGCATATCGACTTGTCCCTTGTTTGAACGGGGGGTACCTTGAGGGTCACTGCTTTTTTCTTTACTTGTCTTCCCCATTTTGATATCAAGATTGCTGTTAGAGGTCCCGATAGGTGCCGCCGCGACGGTACTATCTTTTAGCACATCGTTTCTCCTGTAGGGGGCTTCACCCCCTGGATAAACTGTGAGAAACCGTGGGTGTTTCTAGGAGAGAGAGTGTATTCGGTTATTTGCTGCTTAAGGACGAGAATAGTGCGCTGCGGAGTGCATATGCGAGAAAGTGTGGGCGCACTTGACAGAGTTAGACCTTTGCGTGGTTTTCTCGTGATGAGTCCCTGTTAGGACTTTCCTTCTGGGCCCTTATGAGCTCTTCTGGAACCACCGTCTAAAATTGTAAGTGGGGGAAGGAGGGGGGGGAGGTCCGCAGTGTGTGATGCAGCTTGTGTCTTCTGGTCGGTTAATACCAGGGAGAGAGTCTCATCTTGTCCCCAATCTGGTGGCTTTTGGGTGAATGTATGATAAGTTATATTCTGGTGAAGGGGGGGGAGGGGAGTCCACCTCCCCGAGGGCGCTGGGTACTGCACTTCAGGTCTGAACCGGTTTTTAAGCGATTAATGTTCGTATACGCTTCTCATCTCAGGTGAGGGGTCCCACAGACAGAGAAGAGGGGGAGGGATCCTCCTCTTAACTCTACAGGTGCCGGGGTGCTGAATATTCAGGCCCTCTCTAATTGAGGTTATAGATTGTCCTCAGGTGGGGGGGGGGGGCGCTGCAGTGCGGGATGCCCCGGTGGTGTTGGAGCTATCGGTTGGTCCCCTCGGGTGGCGTCCTGCGCTCTCCCCGCACAGACCTGCGCTGCAAGGGCCACCGGGAACTTAAACTCTGGGGAGGCTTGATCGAAGATGGCGCCGGGGAGCCGAACTTCCGGTCCGCTCCCTGCCAAGAAGCGCGCGCCGACTCTCTGACCGGAGCGCTCGGAGGCAGTGCCGTTCAGATGGGGTCCCGTTCGGGCTTCCTCTCCCCTTCTAACCTTATTCCAGCACCGCGCTGTTGTACAGGACCGGGATGCTCTTATGGGCGATGATGAAGGAAGCGCTCCACTTCCGGTCCGCGCCGACAATCCACTCCAGGGCCCGGCTTCAGCGCAGGAGGTAGGCCCTGCACCGCGACTCGGTCTAATTCGTCCGGAATTTCTTCCTGTTAGGCCCTAGCTTGCGAGGCAGCATAGGCTGATGTTGAGTGGGATGGAAATGGCCCAGAGGAGCCCGCAGGGGAGATAAGTCGTCTCTCACTGCAGGAGCACTGATGCCATGCGACCACTCTCTCGGCAAGCTAGGCTCCGCCCCATATCCATGTGATTCTGACATTGTTTTTTCATCACATATTATACTTCATTTAGGTGGTAAAAATAGACCAATAGAATTGGTGTATATTTATTAAAAGCGCCAAAATTAGGAACATTTTGAAAAAACTGTCATTTTTTTCACATTTTCAACTGCAATACGTGAAATATGTGCAAACATACCGTATAGATTTTTCACAAGAAATATATTTCCATCTGTTTACTTTATTCTGTAAGCATATTGGAAAAATGTTTGGTTTTTTTAACCATTTAGGAGACGTACAAATTTAACATTTATTATTAACATTTTGAGGAACATTCTGCTTTCCTGCACTAAGCCAAGATTGCAAAGGCGCATAGGTGTCAGAATGATAGATACCCCCCAAATGATCCCATTTTAAAAACTACACCCCTTAATATATTCACTGAGGGGGGTCGTGAGTATTTTGACCCCACAGTTTCTTTTCAGGAGTTAATGCAATTTAGAGGGAAAAAAATACAATTTCATATTTTTGCAAATACACTTTATGGACAAAAGTACTTGGACACTGCATATTTTTTTTAGAAAACGTGCTTTATTATTTTATTTAGTATCATGTAGGCTCTTCTTTTGCTTGTATTACAGCGGCAACACGTTGAGACATACTTTCCACAAGTTCTCTGTAAGTCTGGGCAGGAATATCTCGCCATTCCTCCTGCAAGGCTGTGAGAAGAGATTGTTGTGAAGATGGACGTGGGTGGCAGTGTTGTACCCATCGCTCCAGTTCGTCCCACAAGTGCTCGATCGGATTTTATTTTACCCATGCCCTTCCCAGCGTACCCTTCAGCAAACTCAGTATTTGCATATTTGCTGATTTTCTGCATTGCCCAAATACTTTTGTGTATTCCATTTTAAAGACAGTTTGTTTTCTATAGTACGCATGAAAATGAGGATTTGCACCCCAAAATGGATCCCCCTGTTTGTCCTGTGTTCAGAAACATACCTGTTGTGGCCCTAATATTATGTCCGTATGCACAACGTGGGCCAAACCGAAAGGAGCAACTGGTGGTTTTCAGAACAGTCATGTTGCTTGAAGGCCTTTTACGCTCCCTTGCCCACTTGTAGAGTCCTTGAGTGGTCATAACAATAGAGTGAGAAGGTACAGGTCCATAAAATGGAAGAATCTGTCTCAAAATGGCCGCTAGATACAAAATGGAGCATTATAAGATGTAAATAAGCTTGTGTGTAGTGAAACAATAATTAAAGCAGAAATAACTTGCAGAGCATGGCTTTCGGTGCAATGTCTAATGATTTGTTTTTTTCTCTATTCATCCGAGAACATTTGGCTGGTACAGTCGCTATCAAAAGAGACTCCCCCACTCCTGAGCTATGGGAAAAGAGCAAATCGTGCTGATAAGATGCTGCGATCATCCAAGCACCACAAGGGAGGATGGGATAACGTCCCGGAGGAGTAATCATTTGAAGGACATTTCACATATTTATTCTCACTGCGCTGATTGTTGAACAAAGCACAATTCTTGATGTTTTTTCTAACCCCATGACTAATGATGACGTATTCCTTTCCTGTATTTAGAACTATACTCAGTCAATAAACGCTCAGAGTATGTACGCCTTAAGCAGAGTGAGCTATATACTTGCCGTGGCTCTCTCTCTGTATCTGAGGAGAACTAGAAACCGACTCTTGTGTGGTTCTTGGCTTCCGTGCTGCAGCGGATACGAATTGATTTGGAACCCAAGACTTGAAAGGTTAATGTGACCTAGCGGTCCTTAACAAGAGAACCCCCACAAATGACGCCATTTTGAAAATTAGACCCCTTAACAAGTTCATCTAGGAGTGTGCTGCGTATTTAACCAAACAGTTTTTGAATGAATCTAAGCAAAGCAGAAGGAAAAAATTATGCTTTTCATTTTTTTTGGCAACAATGTCATTTTAAAAACAGTTTTTTTGTACAGCACACATAGGAATAAAGACTTGCAACCCAAAATGGATCCACCTGTTTGTCCTGTGTTCAGAAACATACACATTCTAAGTGGAGGCTGCCATTTTGGAAAATCACCACGTAACCATTCGCGACCAAGCCCAAAATGTCAAGATTAGTGTGGGGTCCATGGAAAAAAATAATCCAAGACCATCTTCATATGCCTAAGGTATCTGTTCATTGGGTTTCCCAGCTGCTCACACCTTTCCAGAAGCAGGAATGAGTCGAATGCTCCCAGGTTCTTTTGACGACATGCCATGGACATCAGGAGGACTTTTTCAACAGACTGATCACACAGGATGAAAGCTGGATCTATCAGTATGATCCAGAGACTAACGTTCAGTCGATGGAAGCATCCGGACTCACTGCCCCCAAAGAAGGCACGTGACCAACTCTTGGCAGACAAAGTCATGCTCAGTCTTTTGGGACCAGCATGGAGTAGTCTTGATGAATTTCCTAGCAAAGGGTACTGTGATTACTGGGGCATACTATGTTTCACTGCTGCAGAAACTGTGGGAGGTCCTCAAAACCAAGAGATGTGGCATGCTCACTAAAGATGTCCGTCTTCTGCAAGACAATGCCCCAGTTCACAGCTCAAATCTTGCCCAGGTAGAAGCATGCTGCTGTGGGTATGAAATTCTACCTCATCCCCCTTATTCACCTGAGCTCGCACCATCAGACTTCCACCTCTTTCCAGCAATGAAGTCATTTTTGAAGGGCAAGCATTTTCCAGATGATGAGACTTTGATTGTCGATGTTCCAACGTGGCTTTTGGAGCAACCTGTCAATTTCTACAAGTGAGGTGTTTACAGTTGCATAAAGAGAAGGGAGAAGTGTGTGTCCCTAGGTGGCACCTATATAGAGAAGGACTAATAACTGTGCCATGTTTCGTTGCTCTCAGTCCATGGGAAGTGAGTCAGGGTAAATCTTTAATGAATGCCCCTCGTATTTATCAGACGCACATGGCATCTTATGTTAAATAGTAAGTGCAGATACACTTTAAAATAAAGTAATGGGTATTATTTCATAACATTCATCTCTACCAGCTTATTTCTGGTGGCTGACTCTGTATCCATATTTATCTATGCATCCATCCATCCAATTAGATTCCTGGCCATTATTATGCACAACATATACTCATTGAATCTTTGTGAGCATAAAGCCTGCATATGTTGTATCATGTAAACTAAATGCTGAATTTTTTTAATGCAGTTTTATAAAATCACTGAAACTGAAGCTATTTTAAATGGTGCAACATGCAGCGAAGAACAGCCTGTATTCTCTATGAATTGTCAGGAGAACACTGTGTAGGACTTTTGTAGTCTTGTCACTTTGATGAATGTCTTGATAGCATCAGGTTTCAAAAGCAAAGCAACTCCAGTTTTTTCTGTTGCGTTCCATCACTTAAATGCCATCTGCAGCAGTATTTGTCAGCATCAGAAGCTTTCATTTCTCTGAAGAGCGGAGCGCAAAGCTTGGGATATGATTCAACCTTGGAGAACAGAAATGTGTTACATTAATAAAAGAGAATTAAACTGGGAAATTTGCAAAAATGTCAGAGTCTGTGTGAAGGAAATTGCCAGCTACAGATGGAATTGAGGGATGAAAGATGAAACCTTCTTTTCTCTTGTAGCATCACCTAAAGGTTCAGTATCCCTTCGGGTAAATGGAACGTCCTGAACGACTGATGAGTTGTAGGTTATAGAAAAAAGAGCGAGCTCACACAATGAGATATCTTATTCTTTCTAGATAAACACAAGGCAATGAGGAAATGCACTTCAATAATGAAGATGAATCGTAACCACATCTAAGGAAAATAATATCATGGTTATTGGTTTCTCAGGACTGTGTCCATAAAGTTTAGAATGAATTAGATGCATAAATTCAGCAGTGTGTTTGCTTATATAGAGTACAATAGACTATACACAATTCTATGGAAAGTAATTGGATACCTAAGAAATAATCAAAAGTAGTGTTTATTTACATATGTTAAAGGGGTGGTCCAGTTAAAACAATTGTTGGCCTACTCTTAGGATAGGCTATGAGTAGTAGATCAGCAGGGGTCTGCCACCTGGAACCCCCACTTATCAGCTGTTCACTGGGCCGGTGTGCTCCAGCATGGAACTGATTTCAACAGGAAGCAGACAGCTCCATTCTCTCTGCAGTGACTAGGCTTGGTAGTGCAGCTTTTTCCCATTCACTTCAATGGGAACTTTTCTTGTAATACCAAGCATCGAGCAGAAATCAGTTCAGTGCATGAGTGTACCAGCCTGATAAAGAGCTGGTTGGCGGGATTCTGAACCGACGGAGCCCCACTGATCTACTATTGATAGCCTATTATGTGAATAGGGCATCAATAATTAACAACTGGACAATTCCTTTAACCCCTAATGACATGGCCTATTTTGGGCTTAAGGACGCAACGATTTTTGGCGGATTTTCTTCTCCATTTATCAAAAGTCATAACTTTTTTATTTTTCCGTTGGCATGGCCGTGTAAGGGCTTGTTTTTTGCGTGGCGAACTGTAGTTTTTATCGGTAGCATTTTTGGGTACATTGACTATATTGTAAAACTTTAATTTTTTTTTTTATGATAGCAGGGAGAGAAAACGCATCAATTCTGCCATAGATTTTTAATTTTTTTTTACAACGTTAATCATACAGCACAAATGACACAATCCATTTTTTCTACGGGTCGGTATGGTTACAACGATACCAAAATTCTTACATTTTTTTTAGGTTTTTCCACTTTTCTGCAATAAAAACCCTTTTTTGGGAAATATTTTTTTTCTAAATTGCTGCATTCAAAGTCCTGTAACTTGTTTATTTTTTGATGTACGGAGCTCTATGAGGGATTATTTTTTGCGAGACGAGCTGTAGGTTTTATTGGTACCATTTTGGGGTACATACGGCTTTTTTGATCACTTTTATTGCGTTTTTAGTGAGGCAAAATGCTAAAAATTAGCATTTTGCCTCAGTTTTTTAGCGTTTTTTTAAACGTTTTTTTCAGTGCACAGTCAAAAGTATGTGCAGCTTATTGTACGCATCGTTACGGACGCGACAATACCAAATATGTGGGGTTTTAGTTTTTCTTACCTTTTTTATGCTAATCAGAGAAAAAGCATAAAAAAGGGGTTTTTTAAAACTTTTTAAAACATTTTTTTAATTCACTTTTTAATCTTTTTCTTTTTTCAACATTTGTGTCCCGCTGGGGGACTTTCACCACAGCCCTGATGATCGCTGTGATAAGGCATGGCAGGGCTACTGCCCTGCCATGCCTTATAGTTTATACAGCGATCTCAGGCACTGGCAACACAGGACGCCAGTGTCTGGCATCCTGTTGCCATGGCGACAGGCCGGGCTCTCGTGATAACATCGTGAGAGCCGGCCGAAGACACAGAGGGAGCGGGCTTCCTCTGTGAACTCTTTCCCTGCCGCGATCTACTTAGTTTGCGGCAGGGAAGGGGTTAACAGCGGGGGGGGGGGGGGGGGGGGCGCATCTCCGATGCCTCCCCGCTGTTGCAGCGGGACGCCGGCTGTGACTGACAGCCGACTCCCGCTGTGGGATAGCGCGGGATCATATGTGATCTTGCGCTATCCCCAGGACCTAAGTATACGCCCTGTTGCTGGAAGTACCCCGCTCCCAGGACGTAAACTTACGCCCTGGAGCGGGAAGGGGTTAATATTAAGTGGGGCTCATTTGGCTCTAATGACATTGGATACTCTTCGTGGCATACTTTTCTACTTATGTCTGATATACTTCTGCTGGTATGTGCAGAGCAGGCCCACAGCCTGATTAAAATATACTATATAGTACAATTTATATATCAATACTTCTATATAAGTTATTTACCGATAAGTAATTGGATTCATATTTAAAAGAAAAGCTTATATATACAATCACATAATTTATAACTTCCCTTTTTTTCTCTACCAAATGGATAACATACCCTTGTCTTGGAATGTAAAGGGTCTGGGAACACCTTAAAAAAAGAACTTTGGTCTTTTCACAGATACGTACACAAAAACCTCATATATTATGCTTACAAGAAACTTACTTACAACTAAGACATTTTATAAACAAATCTTGGTTTCAATGGCATACCCCATATTCTAGAGGGGTATCTCTTCTTACAAATTCCATTAGATGAAATCAGACCAAATTAGAATAGACCTAGAAGGTTGATATATTTTTGTAACAGCAAAGATTAATAATACCCCCCTATGTACTTCTATGCATATACATCTCGCCCCCCACCTCTTTAGTCAATATAGTGGAGGAAATGTCCTTTGCTTCTTTATATCCAGATGCAACCACCATATGCATGAGAGACCAAAACTTACTAATGGACCTTTCATTGGATCGATTTTGGGGAGCTCACCAAACACAATTTTTTACCAAACAGACAATATTTAAATTTGGCAATCAATCCAGGAAACTAATTGCCCATATGGTTTGTCAAAACTCTTCCTCTACCCCAAATCTGAAAAATATGTGTGCTCTCCTGAAAACTTACTAACTCAACTAGCATTCTTAACAGATTTACTAAATTGTACTAAGATTTATATCAGTCTTGAGTCACACATACAGCTAAAGAATGTTAGGTTGCGCTGGCTGGGATCTATTGTTCTACTGGGTTACAGAAGCAGACCTTCACAGGTTGGGGTTAATTGAGCTGGCTGGGTGTGGTATACTCCAGCATCCAATCTCCTTTAGTCTGTAGCACATAAATACTAGCATCGCTCAGTAGTTGATGCTGGTCTTTGTACTCTTTGGATGTATCTGTTTTGTTCCCACTCAGAGCTGTGTTTGCATGTAGGTCTATGGTGTCTTTCTGCTTCCCAAAGATGGTTTGGACCCCTGTAGTCCTTGTCTGTAGCATATGCAGAACCCCCTCTTCCCTTCGCCTGTCAGGTGTGGCCTCCAAACGTCTTATGGTTCATGCCTGACACAGTTCCATATGTCGGCATGGTGGCTGACTATCTATCCCCCTGGTGTGAGGCCACTTTTAGACTTGCTGTGGAGTTTCATCTGTGTGCATGTGAGCTCTGGGTGGAGTCTGTGTTGTATACACTACCTGTTGTAGTCTGGTGTAAGCAGTCCTTTTCAGTGCTCATTCTGTCTCTGTTTGTGGAGTGAACAAGTTCTATGTGTGGTGGCTGCAAGAAAGGTTGGTGTCGTTGGACTCCTGGTTAGTGTAGGGACTAGCGGTATAGCCAGGAGCTGTGATGTGGCTTGCTAGCTTCCATATTTTGATCAAAATGTCAACTAATACCTGGCATTTATAGTTTAACACCTGCTACTAGTGGTTGCATTTTGGCTGCTGTATGGTGTGATTCCGGCTCTGTGTGTCAGCTCTGTCCAGTTGTCCCTGTCATGGTGGCATGTTTCTGTCCTATCCTGGGCGTGTGGTTCCTAGGAGCAGCAAGGCTCAGATCTGAAGACCGCTGGGCAGCCCTTTATAGGGGCGATGTCCTCGTTTAGGTAGGTCTGTGTCACTAAACCTAGTAGAGATAGGGAGAGGTGTATATCTGCGGTAGTTTCCATGTCTTCCCTATCTATCCATTCTTTCTTGGGCACGTTCATGTGGGCCTGGTGCTTATTACCCCCCACGAACGTAACAAAGATCTTCGAACATACTTGAATAAGATAGACTTCCCACAGAACATACGTTCTTTCTAAATTCAAGTATCACTCCGGAGGAAGTAGCAGAAACTATATCTTTCGTGGCCAAGAATAAATCATCTGGCCTAGATGGCCTTCCAATTCAAGTTTATTCACAATATAGTGAAATATTAATCCTACACTTGCGTCCTCTTTTCCACAAAATCTTGAAAGAGGGTAGATTTTCGGAATCATTTAATGACGCAATTATTGTAATTCTACTAAAAACTGCTAAAATCTTGAAGATTTTGAAACTTATAGGCCCAGATCTCTTCTAATAACAGAATATAAAATTATCACTAAATTATTAGCAAATAGACTAAATCTTGTTATCCATGATATCATCCACCCTGATCAATCAGGATTCATTCCAGTTAATCAACAAACACCAGCAGACATTTCCAGGTATTGATCTAAATAGGATGCAAACAAAAGCAAAACTAGTATTTAGCATCTGTAGAAGCCGCAAAAGTCGAATGGCCCTATCTAATAAAAGTTTTACACTGTTTCAGATTTGGTTACTATTTTATTAAATGTATTTCCATCACATATAAAATACTTAATGATAAAATCCTGTTAAATGAATTATTTTCTTTCTCCTTTAGTCGTATCAGAGGAACACGACAAGGATGCCCTTTGTCACCTCTTATATTCGCCATTGCCCTCATACCATTAGCACCACTAATTAGACAAAAAGATCCAAATTTTCAAGGTATAACAATTGATTCTAGGGAAGACCGGATAGGATTATATGCTGATGGTATGATTTTATTTCTCTTCAACCCAAGACACGCCCTACCATATGCTATATCAATCATTGACAAATTTGGAAACTTCTCAGTTTTACTTATTAATTGGCAGAAATCTACATTTATGTATCTCAAAGAAATGGGATGGATAATGGGAGAAGAAATATGTCATCTCAAAATTGTCCCACAATTTAAATACCTAGAAATATATATCTCCAGAGACTGCCAATATTCATATAATCTTAATATTACCTCCTACTTCGTTTTCCTAAAGGGTTTTTGTCATAAAAAAAAAATCAATACTTACCTATTCCTCCCCAGGCAGCCTTCTTACCATATCTTCTACTTATCTATCGTCTCCTGGCTCCTCCAGTCCCCTGGGTCACCTCCCCTCCAGCCGGCCAGATTCTCTTCTTCCTGTTTTGGAGTGTCTATTAGCAGCAGTTCTCTTCCTCCAGGGCAGTGAACACCACGAGTGACGTAGCATTCTCTGCCTAGCAGGGAATGCTGAAACATTTGCAGCCTTCTTTAGCATGTTAATGTTTCATATAGTATACTACCGTGTTTCCCTGAAAATAAAGCACCCCCGAAAGTAAGACACATTAAGAAATTTGCAGAAATCGCAAATATAAGGCACACCCCGATAATAAGGCATACTAAAGTGTGCAGGCAAGTCGAAAGGCCTGTCCCCTGCTGCCATCCCCGTTGTCTCCTACCTCCTCCTGTGCTGTTCTGAGCTCCCCTTGCTGGCTGGAAAACTCCATACTGTCGTTCTGTTGCTGCTGTACACGTCTGCTGGGATGAGCTCCCCCTGGTGGCCGGAAGCTGCAATACCATCCTTGCTTACAAGAGGAACGTCTGTCTGCAGACAGGTACGTTACTTAAATTACAGCCCTTATTTTTTTTTATGGCTCTGTGTGTGAGTCAGGCAACCATATGTGTGATTCTTAAGGCTGGGTTCTCACAGAGTGTATTTCCAGCCTTAGGGGGTGAGCATTACAGTCTCCAGACAGTGTGTGGGAGCCATGTACTTTACAGCTTTTATTTTTTGTGGCCCTGTATGTGAGTAAGGCAAATTTTCTGTGCCAGAAGATGATGACATGACTGTCATTGAGTAATTTTTGCTTTGTTTTCACAGTTTGTCTAGCTATTTTGGTTTGTGGTGACAACTACGGTTCTGTGCAGTATATACGGTAATAAATGTTCATTTTTTTGGTTAAACAATAAATGGGAATTCTTCTTCATTGAAAAATAAGACACCCCCTGAAAATAAGACATAGCGCATATTTGTGAGCAAAAATTAATATAAGACGCGTCTTATTTTCGGGGAAACAGGGTAGCGGTGAGACAACACGCATGCGCAGTTGCGCTAAAGAAGGCTGTCAAGAATTCAACATTCCCTCCTAGGCAGTGAACACTACGTCACTAGTGATGTAACATACATTGACCTGCAGGAAGCAGAATGCTGCCAATGTACGGTTCGTCACAGAAAGAAGAGGATCTGAATGTCTGGAGGAGAGGTGACCCAGGGGACTGGAGGAGCCAGGAGAAGATCGGTGAGGAGAAGATCTGGTAAGAAGGCTGCCTGGGGAGAAATAGGTACGTTTTTTTTTTTTGTTTTTTGTTTT
Source organism: Eleutherodactylus coqui (assembly GCF_035609145.1). Taxonomy (NCBI): domain Eukaryota; kingdom Metazoa; phylum Chordata; class Amphibia; order Anura; family Eleutherodactylidae; genus Eleutherodactylus; species Eleutherodactylus coqui. The sequence goes on along the minus strand of NC_089842.1, from coordinate 102,375,444 downwards.
TTATAACAGGACCCCTTTAAAGATAAATTTAAAGCATGGAACTCACTACATCTATCTTTTGCTGCCAGAATAAATGATAATTCCACCAGAAATGTCTACAGCATAGAGCATACTGATGATATAATACTACACCAATTCTTCAATACAATAAATTATTTATTAACATCTTTTATATAGGGAAACTCTAGATATAGAATTAAAATTGAAACACAAAGACAGAAAGATTTAGCAGGTATGGCCTTACCTGATTTTAAATTATATTACCTAGCAGGACAATTATGATATTTAAGTTATTGGGTAGTGAATGAAGTCCTACCTAAGGGCGCCCACCCACTGGGGTTTTTTTCACTGCGAAATTCGCAGGTTTTTTTTTTTCTGCAGAGGGTCTATGGGACTTGTAATGTAAAAATCGCGATCGCGCAAAATCGCGATTTACCGCGATATCGCGATTTTGCGCGATCGCGATTTTAGCTTTGCATGTCCCATAGCCCAAAGACCCCTGCAGAAAAAAAAAACGCTGCGAATTTCGCAGTAAAAAAATGCTAGTGGGTGGGCACCCTTAGTGCGCCCACCCACTGGCGTTTTTTTTCCCTGCGAAAATCGCAGCATTTTTTTCTCTGCAGGGGTCTATGGGACTTGTAATGTTAAAATCGCGATCGCGCAAAATCGCGATTTCGCTGTAAATTGCGATTTTGCGCGATCGCGATTTTAACATTACAAGTCCCATAGACCCCTGCAGAGAAAAAAATGCTGCGAATTTCGCAGGGAAAAAAAACGCCAGTGGGTGGGCGCCCTTATACTGAACACTTGATACATTACTCCTCTTTCACTATTCCATGAACAATCTTAGAAAATCTGAGATTGTATAATAAACACCTTTTTCCTATACATTAGCTTGCAATTCGATTATGGGATTTGGCCATAATAGTGACAAGGTATCAAGAATTTTCATCTGAAACTCCATTGTGGAAAAACAAAGGTCTCCCTCACCTTTTTAAATTTCCTGATTCTGAATATCGTTCGGAACATGAAATAAGATCATTATCACATAATTACTCAAGGCACCTTTGTATTCTTTGAACACATGCAACAAATCTATGATATACCCAGATTGCACTTCCACAAGTTTGTTCAACTACAACATGCTGTATGTACTCCAGAACCTTTTCCATCCATTTCCTTGTACCCTTTAATCGGGATCTCACATACACAGGACCCTAAAGGATTGATATCCTATTTATACACTTAACTAATAAGATCTAAATTCTCAATTAGGCAACTCAAAATAGAAGATAAATGGAGATCTTTTATATCCAATCTTACGAATGAAGATTTGTCTAATGCTATTGAATCCAATTTGATGGTTTCTCTAGCTACAAAATAATAAACTTATTCCGCTTTACATATTACATCAATGCTTCTTAACCCCTACTAAATTACATCACATGGGGAGACTACCAACCTCTCAATGTCATAGAAGTTTAACATCCGATGCTGATTTCTTTCACTTAATGTGGAACTGCAATGAGATTCAATCTTTCTGGAATGAAGTGACAAACTTGCTTAGCGAATTAATTGGATTTCCTGTTCCCAAAACTCAAGACGTTTGTTTATTAGGTCTTCTAGATAATGATCAATGGCATCACCATATACGAATCTTACTTCGTAAAAAACTTTTCATAGCCTGTAAGACAATAGCAATGAGATGGATGGACAGACAACACCCAACTATAGCCTTATGGCATAATATGATTTCCTATGAAAAGAAGGTATTTACAAAGAAAAAATGTCCTGAAAAACTCCATAAGATATGGGATATATAGTGTAATGCTCTAAATAGTCTTCACTCAAATTTCTCTCCAATACATATACTAAATCATCTAGCAACCTCATAATATTGTCAAGTAATATAACTCATCCTATAAGCTAACTTATGTTTTTATTGTCAAACCAAAGTTTAAATTGCAATATGCCACCTCCCCCCTATTAACATGTTACAGTGGGTGGTCGCAAAGTGGTAAACAAAAATGTGCAGTAAGTGCAATATGTCCCAATTTGGTCTGATAGCACAATTTAGGGGTTTTCTTTTATAAAACCTATTGCATCATCTTAATGCAGGAGTTAATTATCATGAAGCTCAAACGTAACAAATAACAAATTCAACTCTGCTAAATCAGCTTGCTTAACCAGAAGACCTTTTAGTAGTGCAGAAATATTTGCACTACCATTCCTGCCATTCAGACATGTACTGAATATGCAAAGTACTCAAAAATCGTCATACCAGGCTTATAATGTCTTATGATCCAAGGCATCACTTTTTGATTAGCAGGAGATCCAGGTGTAAACAACGGAGTCACCTCCTCATCACTTCTGAGTCACTTTCACTGACTAACATTGCTCAGAGGTAACAATCTGTATGCCAGCCAAAGTAATACATGTGTAACTTGCTGTCTTATAATATAATTTCACCAGTTAGAAATAAGAAAAAATCCAATTTTTCACTACCAAACCCTTGTAATTTTCCCCTCAGAATACTTCATGCGGTCCAAACACTCAAAGCTACTAACAAACCAATCGGACTTGATGGGAGAATAAATATGTAGACACCCTTCCATATTAGAAATATTAGCTACATCATTCCCCTACTACTAACAGGTGCATTAAATTAAATTTTCAGCTATAAGTAGTGGTGTGTCACCAATGGTGGCAGACCACGTGGCTGCTAAAAGGTCCATGGTGCATGGTGGCCCAAGGCCAACTTGCTCTACTCCTGTCCCATTTCATGAATTGGCCCTCTTAACTGAAGTACTGCTGGATGCTACATGGCACCACACAGTATATAGCCCGACTCCTGCCCCTGTCTTCTGCTCTTAGTATGGATAGCTTGAGACAGGGGGAGGAGTTGAGGTATGTTTTATATGGTGTTGGACAGTTATTCTGCCCCAGTCCCCTATAGGGTGTATTAAGCATTGGTAGGTTGCAAAGATTGCAAAACTACAAAATAAGTATTATTATGAATAATATTGTCAGCTATTCTTTGTAAGAAACACATACAAACCAAAGTTAACCTTCTTCTGCTTCTTTATCTGTGAAGCAAACAATCTAAAACGCCAAAACACTGCTGGGCAGTGGCCAGGTAGACCACCTTTTTTATTTCCCTTAGCATAGATACTGCCCGCTGTGACATCTGAAAGAAAACTGAAAAAAAACATGGTCAAAACTAGAGATGAGCGAACGTACTCGTCCGAGCTTGATACTCGTTCGAGTATTAGCGTGTTTGAGATGCTCGTTACTTGAGACAAGTACCACGCGATGTTCGAGTTACTTTCACTTTCATCTCTGAGACGTTTTCTGGCCAATAGAAAGACAGGGAAGGCATTACAACTTCCCCCTGCGACGTTCAAGCCCTATACCACCCCCCTGCAGTGAGTGGCTGGCGAGATCAGATGTCACCCGAGTATATAAATCGGCCCCTCCCGCGGCTCGCCACAGATGCATTCTGACATAGTTCAGGGAAAGTGCTGTTGGTGCCGGAGCTGCTATAGGGAGAGTGTTAGGAGTTATTTTAGGCTTCAAGAACCCCAACGGTCCTTCTTAGGGCCACATCTAACCGTGTGCAGTAGTGTGGAGGCTGCTTTTAGCAGTGTTGCACTTTTTTTTTTTTTTTGTATATCGGCCGTGCAGAGCATTGCGTCCTGCAGTAATTTTACATAGTGCAGGGCCAGTAGTGGTGAGGCAGGGACAGAAGACATATTTAGTGTATATAGGCAGTGGGCCTTTCCAAAAACATCTGGGAAAAAAAATCTATTTGGGCTGCCTGTGACCGTCCTCAGTGTACTGGGTCTCTGCTGGGGGTAGTTGTCCTAATTCATACGCAGCCAGCTAAGTGGTACACCAGGCTTGCGCAAAATTCTTTCCTGGCTCTGTGTTGCCTGTTACATCACCGCTGTATTCGTGTCCACAGTGAAACAGTCTGCAGTAATTTTACATAGTGTAGGGCCAGTAGTGGTGAGGCAGGGACAGAAGACATATTTAGTGTATATAGGCAGTGGGCCTTTCCAAAAACATTTGGGAAAAAAAATCTATTTGGGCTGCCTGTGACCGTCCTCAGTGTACTGGGTCTCTGCTGGGGGTAGTTGTCCTAATTCATACGCAGCCAGCTAAGTGTTACAGCAGGCTTGCGCAAAATTATTTCCTAGTTCTGCTGTGCGTTCCGTAAGTGAAGTCAGCCTCCAACCACAGGCCAATAAGCGGCACATTTAATTACAGCGTTCTGTTTCTGCACTACTGGTAATACAGCATGCTGAGGGGTAGGGGTAGGCCTAGAGGACGTGGACGCGGAGAGGACGCGGAGGCCCAAGTCAGAGTGTGGGCACAGGCCGAGCCAGTGCGGTGGCCAGGGGTAGAGGCAGGGCCAGACTGAATAATCCACCAACTGTTTCCCAAAGCGCCCCCTCGCGCCATGCCACCCTGCAGAGGCCAAGGTGCTCTAAGGTGTGGCAGTTTTTCACAGAGACGCCTGACGACCGACGAACAGTGGTGTGCAACCTTTGTCGCGTCAAGATCAGCTGGGGAGCCACCACCACCAGCATGCGCAGGCATATGATGGCCAAGCACCCCACAAGGTGGGACGAAGGCCGTTCACCGCCTCCGGTTTGCACCACTGCCTCTCCCCCTGTGCCCCAACCTGCCACTGAGATCCAATCCCCCTCTGAGGACACAGGCACGAGTACCTACCGGCCTGCACCCACACCCTCACCTCCGCTGTCCTCGGCCCCATCCAGCAATGTCTCTCAGCGCAGCGTCCAGACGTCGCTAGCGCAACTGTTTGAGCGCAAGCGCAAGTACGCCGCCACGCACCCGCACGCTCAAACGTTAAACGTGCACATAGCCAAATTGATCAGCCTGGAGATGCTGCCGTATAGGCTTGTGGAAACGGAGGCTTTCAAAAGCATGATGGCGGCGGCGGCCCCGCGCTACTCGGTTCCCAGTCGCCACTTCTTTTCCCGATGTGCCGTCCCAGCCCTGCACGACCACGTCTCCCGCAACATTGTACGCGCCCTCACCAATGCGGTTACTGCCAAGGTCCACTTAACAACGGACACGTGGACAAGCACAGGCGGGCAGGGCCACTATATCTCCCTGACGGCACATTGGGTGAATTTAGTGGAGGCTGGGACAGAGACAGAGCCTGGGACCACTCACGTCCTACCCACCTCCAGAATTGCGGGCCCCAGCTCGGTGCTGGTATCTGCGGCGGTGTATGCTTCCTCCACTAAACCACCCTCCTCCTCCTACGCAACCTCTGTCTCGCAATCAAGATGTGTCAGCAGCACGTCGCCAGCAGTCGGTGTCGCGTGGCAGCACAGCGGTGGGCAAGCGTCAGCAGGCCGTGCTGAAACTACTCAGCTTAGGAGATAAGAGGCACACGGCCCACGAACTGCTGCGGGGTCTAACAGAGCAGACCGACCGTTGGCTTGCGCCGCTGAGCCTCCAACCGGGCATGGTCGTGTGTGACAACGGGCGTAACCTGGTGGCGGCTCTGCAGCTCGGCAGCCTCACGCACGTGCCATGCCTGGCCCACGTCTTTAATTTGGTGGTTCAGCGCTTTCTGAAAAGCTACCCACGCTTGTCAGACCTGCTCGGAAAGGTGCGCCGGCTCTGCGCACATTTCCGCAAGTCCCACACGGACGCTGCCACCCTGCGCACCCTGCAATGTCGGTTTAATCTGCCAGTGCACCGACTGCTGTGCGACGTGCCCACATGGTGGAACTCTACGCTCCACATGTTGGCCAGGCTCTATGAGCAGCGTAGAGCTATAGTGGAATACCAACTCCAACATGGGCGGCGCAGTGGGAGTCAGCCTCCTCAATTCTTTACAGAAGAGTGGGCCTGGTTGGCAGACATCTGCCAGGTCCTTGGAAAGTACCCAGATGGTGAGCGGGGATGCTGCAATCATTAGCGTCACCACTCCTCTGCTATGCCTCTTGAGAAGTTCCCTGCAAAGCATAAAGGCCGACGCTTTGCGCTCGGAAACGAAGGTGGGGGAAGACAGTATGTCACTGGATAGTCAGAGCACCCTCCTGTCTATATCTCAGCGCGTTGAGGAGGAGGAGGAAGAGGTGGAGGAGCATGAGGAGGAGGGGGAAGACACAGCTTGGCCCACTGCTGAGGGTACCCATGCTGCTTGCCTGTCATCCTTTCAGCGTGTATGGTCTGAGGAGGAGGAGGATCCTGAAAGTGATCTTCCTAGTGCGGACAGCCATGTGTTGCGTACAGGTACCCTGGCACAGATGGCTGACTTCATGTTAGGATGCCTTTCTCGTGACCCTCACGTTACACACATTCTGGCCACTACGGATTACTGGGTGTACACACTGCTCGACCCACGGTATAAGGAGAACCTTTCCACTCTCATACCCGAAGAGGAAAGGGGTTCGAGAGTGATGCTATACCACAGGACCCTGGCGGACAAGCTGATGGTAAAATTCCCATCCGACAGCGCTACTGGCAGAAGGCACAGTTCCGAGGGCCAGGTAGCAGGGGAGGCGCGGAGATCATGCAGCATGTACAGCACAGGCAGGGGAACACACTCTAAGGCCTTTGACAGCTTTCTGGCTCCCCAGCAAGACTGTGTCACTGCTCCCCAGTCACGGCTGAGTCGGCGGGAGCACTGTAAAAGGATGGTGAGGGAGTACGTAGCCGATCGCACGACCGTCCTTCGTGACGCCTCTGCCCCCTACAACTACTGGGTGTCGAAGCTGGACACGTGGCCTGAACTCGCGCTGTATGCACTGGAGCTGTGTGCAGCTCCAGATGGAGGTGGCACTGGATTGGATTTCTCATTGCTTCTGTACAGCATTGTGGGCTATCGCCCCGCCCCTTTTAAAGAGGGTCGCTGCCTAGCCATGCCAACCCTCTGCAGTGTGTACCTGCGGTTCCTCCTCATGGCATATGCACTTATAAATAGACATGAGGGTGGTGTGGCATGAGGGCAGCTGAAGGCTGCGCAGGGACACTTTGGTGTGCGCTGTGGACACTGGGTCGTGCCGGGGGGGGGGGGGGTTGGGCAGCATGTAACCCAGGAGAAGTGGCAGCGGAGTGTCATGCAAGCAGTGATTGTGCTTTGTTGGAGGTAGTGTGGTGCTTAGCTAAGGTATGCATTGCTAATGAGGGCTTTTCAGAAGTAAAAATTGTTGGGAGGGGGGGGGGGCCCACTTTTGCCGCTATTGTGGCTTAATAGTGGGACCTGGGAACTTGAGATGCAGCCCAACATGTAGCCCCTCACCTGCCCTATCCGTTGCTGTGTCGTTCCCATCACTTTCTTGAATTGCCCAGATTTTCACAAATGGAAACCTTAGCGAGCATCGGCGATATACAAAAATGCTCGGGTCGCCCATTGACTTCAATGGGGTTCGGTATTCGAAATGAACCCTCGAGCATCGCGAAAATTTCGTCCCGAGTAACGAGCACCCGAGCATTTTGGTGCTCGCTCATCTCTACACACGACCCAACAAGGTATTGAGCAAGAAATCGCTCAGTAGTTGCTAGCTACTTTATTTCGCTCTGAGACTAAGGCTGTGGTCAGATGAGCGTGTTTTTTTGCATGACTATGTGCATGAAAAAAAAGCGCTGCTCACATATGCTGAAAATGCGTGAATGGGCAAAGTTTCATATGCGCAGCGCATGAAGCTTTGCCCATTCACTGGAGCAGCTGTGCTTGGAGAAGCGCAGCTGCTCCATGAAGGTCCCCTCATCACTGAACACTGTGACAGCACTGTCAGTGTTCAGTGATGATGGGACTCCCCGTGAGGATGAAAGAATCATAGCTATCGCAGAGGACCGCAATGCTATCACATTGCTTTAAATAGGTGCTGCTGCTGTCCCATTAAAAGCAATGGGATAAAGCAACCCCCTGCAGGGATTTTCAGGGAAGGGCTGGAAATATAAGCCATCCCCTGAAAATAAGCCCTAACTACTGGGGAAAAAAATGTATATCACCTAGCAACACTGTCGGGGCTCCATCGTGTCTTCTCCCAGAGCTGTCTGTGTGACATGTGTGTTGCAGAGCTGTGTGTATGTGTGACGTTCATGTAACAGAGCTGTGTGGTGCATTGCACCACCAGAAACACTGGTACTATAATTTCCTAATAATTACTAGTCTGACTATTATATGGTGACAGCATTATTTTGAGATATCGTATAGCTAAACCGCTAAACTGCTGTATCTAACTAAGCCCAATGTTATAATAGTTGTTTTGATAGATAGATAGATAGATAGATAGATAGATAGATAGATAGATAGATAATTTTTTTTCTGGTGGAGGAGGAGGGTAATGAGTTTTGGAGCTCATGCCCCTAATCTTTTCAGATTTTAGCAACATCTATAGTTGATAGTGTCTGATGGTTGGACCTCCTAAGAAACCCAGTAGTGCTGAAGAAAGCCCTGAGAAGACCATGACCAGCAGTCATCAAGTGTGGTGAGGAGGTGGGGAACTGAACTTTTGCACCTGGGCCCCTGAGCCTTTAGCTACGGCCCTGGTTATCACAATACCTTGTTGGTTGTTTTCCAGCTCTATCCTAACATATCAGTAATTTCAGCCCTACTATATCTATATAGGTTAATTAAAATTAAATATGAATTCATGCAAAGTTTGTTAAAGCTGTGGTAGGGGGTTTCACATCTGTTTTGGAACCTTCGGTCGCAGGTCCTGCTGCAAAATAAGGGGCAGCTGAGCAGAAAGTGCTGTTCGGTTCCATCCATCCATTCCTAGATGGAGCCGTTCACCATGATGATTCCCATTTCCTGCTCCCCATAAGGAGTAGGAAAGCGGAACCCCCGAGTGTGGATGTGAAAACACTCTTATTCTGATATTGTGGCAGTGTGTAGCACATTTCATGCATTACAGCAGGATCTGCATTGACATCACTCATATGATATGTACAATAATGTAATATATGTATTTACAGCATCAAATGAACATATACAGAAACAGATATCATTAAAGTGTGCAATTATATAATCAGTATAATGAATACGCAATGCATTACAGACAGAATAGCACTATGAAAAAAACAGTCATGTGACTAAAACAATTACTTGACAAAACCTGCAGTAACTAACTACTGTATATGCTATACTGGACAGCAGTTCTGTAATACATATATACTATTGCAATAGCGGATTAACTAATTCAGATGCATGGCATGCTACTGCTATAGGATCTATGATGGCAGAGTACCAGGTGCTGAACTACTTCTTCTGTTTGCTATAGCACTGTCGTAGCGGCTAGCTGCAACCACCACCATGGGGAGCTCACTGCACATGGATTTATACAGCTCTCACTGACTTCAATACTAACTTTATAAATGCATTTGCAGTTAGCTCCCTCTAGTTTGGCAAGATACAGACAGAATTTTATCAAGTCAGGAAACAGAGCTATATATTACCGGTATGAAATCAATCAATGCAGAGTTTTACATCTACAAATAGAATGATGCCCATTGGCATACTGTATTTGGCGGGGTTGTCAGTGGTGAGTATGGCAATGGCTTTTGTTATTGGGCCCTATGATTTCTATGTATGCTACTGAAACTTCTGACAAAAGTGTTGTTCATCATGATCAGCCAGGTGATAAAATCTGTCAGATTTTCACAGAAAGGGATCAGATCTGCCTAACCTGATTTTTAGCAAAAATTGATGAAAATAAATGAATGTAGCTCAGTTGCTAACACTGTTGCCTTGCAGTACTAGAGTTCTAGGTTCAAATCAGACCAACATTCATTACACACACAACAAATTAGTGAACCCAATTTTTACTCTCATTGACTTTAATGAGAATTGGAATGGGGTCATCCCGATTATTTTTGGAAAATTGAGTGAGTTGCTCCAAAACCAAGAATTGCTCATCACTATCCAACAACTACCTTTCTCCATTTCTAGATTTAGTGACAGTGCCATAGGAAGTTGCGGATCAAGTGACACCACTTATAGGTGGCAGCACATACTGCAAGGCAGCTGACTTAAGATAGCTGCACGCACTTAAAAACTTCATAATGGATAATTACAATGCAAAACATTGCATCTACCCTGAATTTTCCTTTAAATGCAGTTTAATTAAAGTTTTCTCCGTTGGCTCAGCTTTCCAAAACCAAACCCTTATAGTACTGGATGAGACATAGTAAGTTATGTTTTAGGCACTATCTCCTCGTGTTCTGTACACATTTCCTATGCCCTCTATTGAATCTCCAATGAAGGGTGTAAGGCCAAATACTTGAGAGGAAGGAAATGTCAACAAGGAACATATAGAATTTGAGTTAATTATGTGCCCAGATGCATTATTTAGGGATTTTCAAGGAGACATATCCAACATAACAGCATAATATTGGATAAGGAGGTCTAACTCATATTCGGAGGCAGGTGCGTAAAGGGACACTGTTACTACAATTCTGGGTGGTGATGGGGAGCCATGTGTGTGTTTTTTATACCTACTTGATGCCAAGTTCCCATGGTGTCCCTCTGTGAAGTCCGCGTGCGGCCTAAAGATCTGACTCTTTTCAGACCTATGTACGCGTGCACTTCTATATAAGTCTCCCCTTTAATAAAAAATACACATTGCCAGTTAACTGTGTTCATAGTGCTACTTTGTGGTGACAGTGTCCCTTTAATGTCTATTTTATACCAATAATGGCACCAAGGTAAAAAGTGTCATATTCTGTTGAAGAGTTAATTTCTAAGCTTCTCCATGTGTCTCAATATCTTTTTTTTTTCTCCGGCTGGCCTTCCTGATCATCTAGGGTGACAGATCTCTACCCATACATAAACAGGAAGAGGAGCTGTCACTCTAGATTCTGTGTTTGAGAGAGGACAGCGGAGCCTTCCCCCATGACTTGGAATACCCTTCCATATGGTAGAGTCGATGGAGTTAACTTGAACTAAGATATTTCTCTATAGACTGTCACTATCTCCATTACATATATGACTTTACACTGGTGTGATTGATCTTAGGCCATCTTTATGAAAAAAAAAGATTCTCCGAAGTCAAATATTAATTGCATTTTTCATTTCCGAGATGGGGAAATGACACATTTTATGACCTATAAAAAACATTCAAGTTATTTTCAGAATTTACAGTGACGAGTATTTCCTAGTGTAGGTCATAAATAAATGTTGTTGTAACTCCATCAGGATCACAATAAAATGCTGCAGACAAGGCTTCCTATATGTCCCAGAGGTAAAATTCCTTCCAAATTAAACATAGAGAAATAATTTTTTTTCAAGAACTTTGCGAGTCTTGGGCATTTCTAATCAAATGGTGCAAGCATCATTTCTAATGCAAATCCTCCATTATTCTGACAGTATTATTAAAATAACTTCTAAACCATTCCAAGATTAAACCTTTTCATGCCAAGCCAGAAAATTCCTCTCCCTAGCTAACAGAAGCCTTTATTATATTCGGCTTTTTAAAAACACTCGTCTCTTGTAAATACTGGCAGTTTCATTTCAGTACATGCAAGACTGAAATATTTAGCATTCAAAATTTGCATGATGTAACAAGAGCGTCCGCGTTCTCGCTTTCTTTTCATAACTGAAAGAAATGATCTAATCAATGATAGACTAACAGAAATGTCACTGTTTCATAGACAGAACATTGACTGCTCAGCGAGCTCATAGGATGGAACTTTCGAAGGTAATTGTACCTCTATGCCAAAACTGGATTGGCAATGGCTAAACCAGGGCTTGGAATTTATGAACCCTCTTGCTCTTCACCCTTAGCTCCCTCATTATAAATTTATTTTTGGATCTTAAGGAGGTGTCCACCAGAGCGGTTCTCAATTGACAGTAGGTACACTCCTGAGGATGTCGGACAAAGAAGTGGTGTAGAGTAGAAGCAGAGGTCAAAAAAGTCGAGAAGGCATTCAGTCAGGCAGAAGTGGTTATAAGAATTTCCAGGGTGAATACATGAAATGAAACAGGATATCAGGTGTAGATCAGTACATACAGGACTGGAATCATACTTAGAACATAGCATGATTGTAACCAAGGTCAGATTTAAAATCTACAGAAAAAAACTTAGGAATACAAAATACTAACTTGACACTATGGAGGGCCGAAGACCATCACTAGAAGGTAACATGAAAACAAAGATCTGGTACCGTGTTAGCCAGTAGAGCAAAATGTGATTGTTCTCAGCAAGAGAAACGACGTAATCTTGTAGATATGATACCTTTTAATGGCTAACAAAAATACATGATGTAATAATAGCGAGCTTTCGTACCAACGCAGGGTACTTCTTCCGGCTTAAATGGATTGGATCTGAAGAGGCACGGATATTTATACACACTTATAACATACATACTTATGACAAGGCACAGATATGGATGTGATTGGTTCGCACTTAAAAGGAATTCTGTAAACCAGAAAACAAACTTTTTTTGTCTAGGCACTGATAGCGGAGTGAAAGTTTTATGGTCTCTAAATTACTGTTGGAGGGGGGGAAAAGGTCAACAGGCTCGAAGGTAACAGAATGGCACCAGAATAAAACTGAAGTCTTTGGTGAGGAGCAAGAGAGCATTATTCGCCACCTATGGAGTGGTGAGTAACACTAATGAGAGAATTTTGATAAATATATATAAATTAAACCCATGCCCTTTATGTAATTAAATAATTGTTTCATGTAGGGTCATCAAATATAAATTAATAGAGACATTCTCAAACTGTATTCTACATGTTGAGAACTTTGATTACATGATGAGAATGACCTGAGGTGATCTAGATCATTTCCACATTGCCTAACAAATTTGTAGTTCCCTCATCTCTGAACATTGTGCTGAGAGACATGATAGCTAACCACAAAAGAGGACGTGATATAATGAATACATTAATCTGATGGCTCTCTTGTATGTCATATCAGAATGTTAGTTAACATTATACTTAAAGAGGTTTTCTGCTTTAATGCGTCCCTTTTTGGTGAGGGGTCCTTAAAAATAAAATGACCTTAGGGTTTTCATTTGCTTGTACCACCAACAGCAAGCTGTAATATGCAGAGTACTCCAGTAGCACGTTTTTAATTCCCCTGTAGCGCCACAGCAGGAGAAATAATGTATTACATGATGCCTTTTAATCCCTAAATACCACAGAAGTAAGCCTGCACCATTCCCACAGCGGGAGTTGGGTTTGACTGATAGCCTTCTGCTGCAACAGCAGGGATCGATGAGGGCCAATGAGTTGCCATGGCAACCTGATGCCACACACTGGTATCCTGGACTACCATTGCCTATGATTACTATTGTGAGCGATAAGGCATTGCAGTACAGAAGAACTGCACTGAATTATCATAGTGATCATAACTTTTATGGTTCAAGTCCCCTTCACAGACATAAAGAATGTAAAAAAAATTAAAATAGTGTTAAAAAAGCGTGAAAAAATAAAACAGAGTGATTGCTGAATTCAAATGTTCAACAATCTCTGGTGCTTTAACTAAAATGAATGGAGTGACAGCATGCATACCATTCCATGCAAGCAGATACCTTTACAACTCACATTCCCGGTGTTAGTGGAGGTCTCTTTGCAGTTGGACCCTCACTGGTCAGAAGGTTTTTGTACAACTCCTGTAAATATGAATAAAAATGCTAGGTGTATTTCATATCCATATTTAATCTGTTTTGCAGACCATAATAAGGAGCTAAGGAAGATCTATGTATCTATTTACATGGGGGTATGCACATATTTCAATAATGCAACATGCCATAATTTCGTATATTTTGTAGGTGTTAAGCACCCATTGAAATCTTGTGGAAATATGAAAGCTATATCTCTGTATTTCCATATTGACATTTTTATTTTTAATTGTATTTTTTGGGGTTGGGTGGGAGGGGGGCTATTGTGAGGAAGCAGGAGAAGAAAAGCACCACCACCACCAGCAACAGAACCTTGAGGACACAGTGTGGTCTTTGATATAAATCTGTATGTGAATAAAAATTGTCAGCATGAGACTTGGCTGTAGCCTAGAGTATGATATGAGCAAAAGAGAAAATGCAGCGATGAGGCGAAAAGGTTGGCGAAATTTGCTTGTTCAACTCATCCTGCAACCCCAGTAAGAAATGTTCATGAAACATCTACAGTTGTATTTGCCTGCTCTGATAGGACTTGTAATATGTCATTTCACTCTGTAATTGAGAGGTGTAAGCATGGCCCTGTTTTATCTGCGAGTACTATTATGCAGGCCATTTCAGCACAGGCTGGTGGTAAGCATATGCAAAATAAAGCACAAAATAAACTTACTCTACGCAATGTTTTTCTCCTTGTGACCTAAAGCAATATTGTTTTGGCTTCCCTTTCTGCTCAGGTTGGTAGCCTGAAAGCGGATGTTGGATTTGCAAAAAGTTACTGAAAGATTGTCTAAAACAGAGACACTTATTAATGAAATTGAAGAAAAAAATGTTCCTATGCAGGATATGTGTAGGAAATGCAATCCATCTATCCACACTTTGCACTATAAGGGCTTATTCACATGAGCGTATATCTGCTACTATCTGATGCATTGGATTCCAATGCCATCTAAGGGGCGTACAAACGTTAGATATGTCCACCCGTTCACACGTTTTTACAGCGCCTATGCTTGTGGAAAAGAGCCCTCAAGCAGCTAATCTGGAAAATAGAGAAAGAAGAAATAATTTGTGACTAGTGGGAGTTCCAGAAAAGATGGAAGGATGGTATCTGAGAGTAAGTTTTGAGGGATGGATGAAATCAACTATTGGGGAAGATACTTCGTCAGCTTTTTTTATTGTGGCATTATTTTAAAGAGAGCAAGAGAAATGAGAGAGCTGTCTTTCCAGATCATTCAGTGGACATACAAAAAAAATGGATGCAGTTTCAAATGTTAAGAGACGGTTAGGGGGTTTGTGCTATTTTGTATACAGGTTGGCTGAGAGTTGTGATGCAGGGGGAGACTTTTTCTTTAATAATTCTGAGGATGAGGCCTCCTAGATTGTAAAACATGAATAATATTTATATAACAGTAATAATTAGTCCTTTTTATTAGTGGATTATTGGTAAAATATTTGACTGCCTGAGATGAGATTCTTTGTTAGATAGGTGGGAGGTTCCTGGGTACTGCACGCTAATACTAGTGATTTTAGTGGAATATATATATTTACCATTATCATGCCTAGGGGATTAGAGTCCTAAGGTATTTGAGTACATGCGTATGGGGTTGGGTGTGGTGTTTTTTTTTGCCACCTTCTCCATCCTGCTACTCTATCATGCAATGCAACTAACACCTTAAATTATATGTGTAAAACATAAATAATGAGTATTATTTACCATGGTTCAAGAGGTTAATATAATTTCATAGGATGTGTGGGTTATGTTGGAGAAACCTAAAAGATATGCAGTTTTTTCAACTATTTCATAATTTTAACCAGTTATTGTTTGTCTATTAGAAATACACCTAACATGAGATACTGTACACTTGCTTCACCTTTCTCTATGGGTACATTCTTTTCATTCTGGTGCTCGAGTTATTCACGTGGAGTGTTTTTAGATTCCTAAAAACATCTCTTTTAAATGTTAGTCATATTTTATAGATCCCATGAGGAGATTTGTTTGTTTTAAATGTATTATTACATGAGATAAATATTTTTTAGTGACAATAAAGATGCCCCCTATGTATTCCAGTGAATGTATTAAGAAGGTGATGGAATTTGTGGCTATATCCCTGCTGTTTCTATGTTCATTGTGGGCGATTTTAATAATTGTTTGGAACTCTGTTTGGATAGATTTAATAAAGGCCCTATGGTGGCTTCATCTTCCCTAACTGCTTCCACATGCTTATTAATGGAATTGGATTTGTGTGATCTGTAGAGGTTGAGAAATTCAGGTGTTCAACAATACTCTTGTTATTCCAGTTCACATAATACATTTTCTAGAATATGTCAGGAGGGCACTAGCAGTCGTCGGCGGTGGTGCTCTGCTCGGGCGTGGTGGGTCTTCTGGGGTGATTGGCATCCGGTCTGGTGTCGGACGTGGGGGCCGCGGCGCTGCAGGGCGGGGCCTTGGTGGCCGAGCTCGGAGTTCCCCTGTTAGGGGGTGTGGCTGGAGGAGGGCCGGACTTTATGCATTACCGGCTGGCTCGTCACCAAGTTCCCCCCGACCTAGGCGGAGCTTTGGGTATTTAGCTCTGCATACACTGTCAGTCCCTGCCAGTGGTTGCTAATTGTTCTCCAGCTAACACCCACTCAGGTTGCTTGCTCCAGTTCTTTGACCCAGTTGGCTCTGACCTATTTGTCTCCCTCTGTATTCTTTGTTAGTTCTAAGTTGGATTTGGCATATTCTGTCTACTGGTTAGTTGGTCTCTCCTGTCCCTGTCCCTGGGGTTCTTTCAGTGCAGGATAGGGATCACTGCCCAGTTGTCGCTCTGGGGTTTAGCCCAGGGGGGCAAGTAGGTAGGGACAGGCGCGAGGGTTGGTTGTAGGGACTTCCTGTCATCCGTTCCTAAACCAGTCCTGACAGAATACATTTCCTGATAGCTACTCCATCTATGCTCCCTTATGTTCATAAAGTGGAATATCTACCATGAACTGTGTCTGTTCACTCTACACTTTACTTGTTGATTATGAATGATGGGATATTTGATTTGGATAAAGTTTGGAGGTAAAATCACTTTTGGTTGAACCTGGTTGATGGTAATGCTACAACGAAGGAGGCTCTATTAGAATGTTTTCAGAGTAATATTGTCTCTCTGTAGTGTGGGATGATATAAAGGCATTTATATGCAGTCATTGCATACAGAATACGAGCTTACATAAGTCTCATTCCCTTTATGTCATTAGGGCCCTTCAGCAACAACCTTTAGATGCAGAGCAAGTGTATATATATTCTCCTACTAATCAGGCAGAAATTAATTGGAAAGAGGCACACTTGTGGATCATCTGAGAGGTGTTGCAAAAAATAAGCATCTTTTTATGAAGCAGAGGGTTATTTTCTGGCTTATAATTAAGGCATAGGAATCATAATCTTATGTGGCAGCATTGAGAAGGCCTCATAATTCTTTGCTTATAAAGGAGGATGACATTTCGGAGACATTTTTTGCTTATTTTAAAAACTTGTATTTCTAAGTTAAGTCAGGATTGTTTAGATCTTTATGAATATGTAGCTAAGATGGAACCGCCATACTGTCTGATAATCAGAGAGTGATTTTAGAGGCTACTTTGACCTTGAATGAATTAAGCGATGCAGTAGCAGCAGTTCCTAATAAAAAGTTGCCTGAGTTGGATGGTCTTACAAATTGTTTTTAGGCGCTACCAGGATATGCTTCTGCCACATTTATTGACGGTGCTTAATAAATCATTGCATGAAGACGTACTTCCACCAATGACAGATGATTGCCTAAATTCCTAAATCGGAAAGGATTTGTCTCTTCCTAATTCCTATTGTCTAATATCTCTGTTGACCACTGATGTTAACAACTAGGCGAAGATACTTGCGAATAGATAACTTTTAGTAATAACTCATTTAATATACTAGGATTAGTCTGGCTTTATACCAAACAAATCAACTGCTATTCATTTTCAGGAGGTTATATTTGAATCTTCAGGCAGATGCGGTAGATGTCGATGTTGGTGAAGATGGTGGTTATGGTGGTGGGGACTCAACCTCTACTCTCTGTTTCCCATTCCTGGCTCTGAAGCCCAATCGTGAATTGCAGAGGATAGGCCTGAAGTAGGCCCCTACACATAACTGTCTTTCTGTGCTCAGAGACTACTGCATGAACATGGAGGAAGATGGAGGATGGGACAACGGAAGAGGGAGCAGGATGAGGCTGAGTCTTTGCCCTGCGGCACATGTGGGCTCTCCAAGGCAGTGGGTGGTGGGAGTTCATGTGACTGTTCACACACGTTGTGCTTGGGTTGTTTATGTTCTTGCTGCATTTTAAACACTCACTGCAGATCTTACAGATGACCACTATCCTGTTCTCACATGCAGTTTCAAAGAATGCCCAGGCTGCACGAGTCTTGTGAGCAAACCTAGCTGACTGTCTGATGTTACTGCTGCTATGACTAGTAGTAGCTGAGGGTGGTGGTACTGCCACTTTGTTTTTCTGTGACACCCTGCTCACTGCCTTGGGAAGGTACTGCCATGCAACATCCTCCTCTTCCTCCACCCCCTGTCAGCTGCTCTTATCACTCTCCCATCTGTCCATGTAGGGTAAAGTAACTCATCATCTTCTACCTCCTGTTCATCTTCATCACCCTGCTCCTTCCGAGTGCACTCTATGTCACAGTGAGCACCGGGAGCTGGCACCTCCATATTCACATCCCGCTGATTATATATTTACTGTGGAAGGCTGCCTGCGTGCATTTACCCATCCTCATTTGGTTGGGCATTAGTGCATTCAATGTCTTGGTCATCTCCCTCTGGTTGTTTGGACTGCCCGGTTGACATCCATGACACTGAATGATAAAACATATCCTCAGACTGATCCATGTGGACTATTTTGGAATATGCAGGGAATTTGGAAAGGGCTGAAGTAGCTTTAGGGGGGATGCTCATAGCTGACTGGTACAGACTGACTGTTGTGTGTCTCGAAGAAAGAGGAGGTGGAGGCACATTGTTTCATCCACTCTATGACCTGCTCTGTGCCCTCCAGATGTAACCCTTGGCCAGAACCATTTCTAAAGAATGCCAAAGAGCTTGCCCCACTTGAAGTGCAAAGTTGGTCCGTCCTTTACTACTTCCACCCCCAACATGACCCCTATGCCCTGTTTTCTCCATGTTTACTTTTTAGTGTAGTTTTATGTAAGATATCAGCTAACTTCGTAGTTTGCAGTAAAACTACTGCTAGCTGCATAAGGCCTGTAAATTATTTGTAGTGACCGAACAGGTGACTTTGAAAGACATCTGAGACTGCTGACACGCACTGTGTGTATTTGCTCCTTCCCTGCTCGGCTTTATTTTTGTTTTATATTACCAAAAAAGCACCACCAACTAAATAAGCTGCAATTCTTGGGAGACACAATATTTGAGAACAAAAGGCCACAGAGTATAGCTTGTATATTTGTCAGCTGTCCCTGTTTGGTGCAGCCTAATTGAATTTCCCAAACCCCACTGCTAGCTGCATAAGGTCTGCAAATAATTCGTAATGACCAGACTGGTGACTTTGAACAACTTCCGAGACCACAAACAGAGAACTGAAATATTCCCAAGCATAGTTTGTCTGTGTATCCCCTCTCCCAATATACATACCACTTTTGCATTGGCATGTAAACATGATGCAGAAAGTTTCTCTGCTTCCTCTAATAGAATCCCATTTAAGTTCTCTGCTGGTATACAAGCTTTCACACCAGCAGCAATATATCCTCTGTAGAATATATGTCTCTATTAGCAGCAAACCACGTGTTATATAGACATATAAACATGATGCAGCTTCTTTCTCTATTCTCTGCAATAAAACCCCAGTATACAAGCTTTCATACCAGTAGCAATATATCCTCTGTAGAATATCTGTTGCTGTTAACAACAGGCCATGTGTTATATAGGCATACATAAATGTGATACAGTTTCTCTGTCCTGTACTGAACTGTAAAATGGCCGCTGGTTACACTCTGCCAATGGTATATATGGCTAGGTCATGTGATGCAGGCATCCAATGAAATTGCTGCCCATATGCAAGATAGAGAACACACTTTATGGCATTGACAGGAACACTGGCTGCTTATTGGCTAAATGCTGAGAATTATAGAGAATTTGATTTTCCCGCAATTTTTGACAAAAATCGGTTTGATCTAACCCTATTCAATTTTGTGAAAATCAGGCCGATTTTATCGCCCAGCTGATCAAGATGAGCAACACTATAAGAGGGCTGTATAACAGTGTTGGGAGATGTGGAGAGATGCTGACCGATAGATAGCTGTGTAGTATTGATTGGGGGTGATTATGCTACACAGCCTCTGAGCCAGGAGAGGAAGGCTGAGCTCAGTGCTGGGAACTGCCCAGAGCCAGAAATTTGAATGTAGGAGAGCCAGCAAACTAAGTATAAGGCTTTCTAAATGCATGAGAAGGCAACTAAATGCAAAAAACATATACATGTAGTATTTTATTTGGCAGGGCTTAGTAAGAAATGTGTGTATTGATTTTTCATGCACAAAGACTTCCGAAGCCCTTAAAATATGCAGCCTTCGCCACTTTTGTTCATTTTAAAGAAAAATACTCTTATTTTAGTCTATAGAATGCGATTAAGCCTTTAACAACATGGGCTATTTTTGTCCTAAGGAATGCCACGATTTTTGGGGGATTCTAATTTTTTGGGAACGTGTAATGTACTCTTCTCTCAACCAACTGTCTACTCTCGTCCTTTACTCAGCCTTTTATTTCTTAATATTTTTTTTCTTCCGTACCTCATCTCCTCTCTCTGTCTTTCTTCTATCTCTTATATTTCTCATTCTTTGTCAGTGTTGCTAGAGGATGAGGCCTCAGGCTTTTGCTCGAATACCATGGACTGCTAACATTTTATTTTCTCATTCTATGTTCGAGTATTATTGGAGTCACTCATTAGGCTCCTTCAAGAGTTTTTTGAGATGGGTACTTTCTAGAAGAGGCTGATTTATATATGTTGGTTCAAGAAGTTATATTAAGCTATGTCTTTTATTATACATGTTTTATAGGTCCTGTGAGACCTTTTTGAGATTTGTTTCTTTTGTAAGCTATCCTATTGAAAATTTCAATAAAAACGGATTGAACATAAAGACCCTTATCTTTTTTATACTTCCCTGGACAGAGCTCTGTGAGGGCTTCTTTTTTCCATGAATAGCTGTAGCTTTTATTGATAACATTTTAGGGTACATATGGCTTTTCTGATCACTTTTTTTGTGTTTTTTTTGGGAGGCAAAAATTAACAGAAAAAGCATCTTTGCTTAGTTTTATTTTTTTTTAATAGAATTTGCCATGCAGGATAAAAGCGTGTTTACTTTATTGTACAGATCGTTACAGAGGCAACAATACCAAATATATGGATTTTTTTTTCAAAATTTACACAAAGAGGTGTAAATGTGCACAAACTTTTGTTTTCTACTTTTTTCTATGTATTGCCTTTTTTGCCGGTTTTACTTATTTGTCTTTAGATTTGTATGTCCCTCTAGTGGACTAGAACCTGCAATTCTATTTTGGCTATGTTAATACACTGTAGTACTTGTGTACTGCAATGCATTATTGCTATTTATAGGGATCATAGGCGATGGCAGACAGAGAGGGAGCGCCTTCCCTCTGTGAACCCCTAACATGTCACGATCAACATTAATCGCGGCCTGGAAAAGAGGGAGGCCTTCTGTCAATCACAGCCAGCACCTGCTGTGGATGGCGCGGGCACAGCTTCTGAGCCCATGCCATCTATAAAACGCAAGTTTTGTTGCATTTGCATGAACCCCTTCCTAGCCAGGATGTAAACTTATATCCTGTGGCAGAAGTGGTAAAAATATGGATACATCACTATTTGAGATGAGCGAGTATACTCGCTAAGACGCATTACTCGAGCGAGTAGTGCCTCAGCCGAGTATCTCCCCTCTCGTCTCTAAAGATTAGGGGGCCGGCGGGGAGCGGGGAGCGGCGGGGAGAGCGGGGAGGAATCGATCTATCTCTCCCTCTCTCCCCCCCGCTCCCCGCCGCAACTCACCTGTCACCCGCGCCGACCCCGAATCTTTAGAGAGGAGCGGGGAGATACTCGGCTAAGGCACTACTCGCTCGAGTAATGTGCCTTAGTGAGTATACTCGCTCATCTCTAATCACTATTCCATCTGTATTTGCATTCAGTAGTATTATTTTCTATTGGGCAAAAAAAATCTATTTTCTGCGCATTAGATAATAAGACCAAAATGAATGATAACAAATACTGAGGCAAACACTGATGAAATGCTGATGATATATGAATGTAATTTCATCTACGGTATAATACGTCCATATTACGGATCCGTATTATATGTAGGGGAACTATAGCTGCATTCATCTTCTTGCATGTTGGGTCAAGAATTCAGATTGTCTACAGTCCGTCGTGAACAACTTCTGTAGAGTCTCTATTTTTGAAGTTGTTTGTGGACTTGTAGCTCATTGATCAATGCTATCTTTTTGTTTAAAGAGACCCTGTCAGGTCCCTATCTCTGCCCTGGCTTCTGGCAGCACAGTACAGGAGTGATAGACATGCTGACTTCAGTGGTCTGTCACTTATATCAATCCGTGCTGTAGTTTTTAAAATTTGCATTTGAAACAGTGCATCATGTGCATTACTGTGCATACGGAGAGACCTGTCAATCAGGGCCTGGAGAACAGGGGGTGCAGGGGGAACGTGAATACATGAATATCAATGAGCACCATCCGACTCCTCTCCAGTAGCGCTCTGCACTGTTTCAAATGTAAATTTTACAAAAACTACTGCACGGATCGATATAGGTGACAGATCACTGAAATCAGCATGTCTGTCACTATAGTGTGCTGCCCATCTGGCTGGTTCCCTTTAAATAGCATGGAAAAAGATAATATTAAAAAAAATATTTAGTATTTTCTGGACAGTTTCAGAAAAAAAACACCTATAAAATATTAACGAGAGCCAATATTGTTGCAATTGTCAGCAATATCTTAATTCACCAGCAGCAGATTCCAGTCATAAAATAGCAATGACATTCCTTGAAGACGACAATGGCTTTTACCTCAATTCAAAAATAGTTTCTTTCTTTGCAAGAAATGTGATGGATGTAAAAGCAATTCGTACCTTCCAAACCCATGATTTCGTGTGGGATCTGCACTCCTCAGACATTGTTCATCCCAATGGGAAAAATAGGAGCCACTGACTTCTAGAGCGCAGAGAGGATTCCAAGTTTTTGTATTCTACACTTTGAGTAAACGTCAAATACTATTTGTTTTTTTTCCCCATAAGACAAAACCTTGAAATAAACATTAGTACAACATTTATTGATTTGCCGTATATACTCGAGTATTAGCCGACCCGAGTATAAGCTGAGACAATAAGTTTCACCACAAAAAACTAGTAAAACTTATTGACTCGAGTATAAGCCGAGCTATACTCAAGTATATACTGGGTAAAAAATAACCTCCATACTCACCTCCCAGCCAGCGTCTGTGTTCGTGCGACAAGCTGCTTGAATTCTCCCCGCTGTCATCCCCCGCTGTCCTCTCTGCTTGGCTCTGTCTGTGCTGTGTAAGTAAGCGCTGTGATTGGATTAAGCACCAGCCAATCACAGCTGGTGCTCAATCCAATCACAGTGCTTACTTACACAGCACTGACGGCAGAAGATTTGAAAGCCAAGCAGGGAGATGACAGTGGGAAGAATTCTTGATTGACACAGCTTGATTGGCTGTGAATGATGGAGCACCAGCTGTGATTGGCTGATGCTCGATCCAATCACAGCTCTTATTTACACAGCGCTGATAGCAGGGGATGACAGAGCCGAGCAAAGAGGACATCGGGGGATGACAGCGGAGAGAAATCAAGCAGCCTGCCACACCGCTGCCGGAGACACAGATGCCATCTTGGAGGTGAGTATGGAGTTGTTTTTATTTAACTCTTCCCTGACTTGAGTATAAGCCGAGAGGGGCTTTTTCAGCACAAAAAAAATGTGCTGAAAAACTAGGCTTATACTCGAGTATATACAGTAATTAACAAACAACATTTAAAAGTATTGGTCCTCGATATGTCCTTTGTTCTCAATGGTACTACTGAAAACATCTACGATATATATTTTTTTTAATTTAAATTTTGGTCACTGTACAACTTGAATTAATATGATCGCCAATTTACCTAAAATGCCAGTTTTGTACTGAAAAATCACTCAAAAGTGCTTGCCGTTAGCGGTCTTTAATTTGCTGTCCACTCCTATTCTCATGTGAAATCCATCTCTAGTAATAGGTCTCATTTACATCTGCGCTAAAGGTTCAGCTTTCATCTCAGCTGCGCTGCAGTTCAGTTTGGACCCCTTCTTCGCAGCGCAACTTCTCTTCATTTCTGGCAGCCACAGTTCTTACATAGCCCTAACAGATCCTTAAGACATATGTACATCCATCCAGCTACACACACTCACACACACTATGGTGGCCCTAAAAACTCAACTTTCAACTACAAAGCAAGACATCCTCTAACTGTTTTCCTTTTAACAAACCCTCTATTTGGGGCAAAGCTTCAAGCTCTTATGTCTACGACAAGGTTGCGCTCAAAGACCATTAATTTTCAGACTTTTGCCAATGACTAGGAAGAAAAACAACTGTTGCTTCCAGTCGTGGAAGCAAATCGTAAGACTATTCCAACCTAGATTACCAAGAAGTCTGCTGCCCAGTCCTTAAGCGCTGACTGACAAGTATTTGTGTCATAGTTTTGACTATTTTCATATTTTTGGAGGTAATTTTTTAGGAACTTTACAGATGTGTAGATTGTTAGGACAAATGCCATTATCAATATTTAATATTTTAAACTATAGTGATTCTTTTGCAAAAGCAAATTGTTAATATTAATGCTGTAGTTCGTGGAATTGGAAATCTTGCACATAAGCTCCATTTCTCATAATATACATCAGTTTTGAGCCCCATCTTGCAGTTAGAATTTAAACCTAAAACTTTCCCCTAACATTACTACCGTGTTTCCCCGAAAATAAGACAGTGTCTTATATTAATTTTTGTTCAAAAAGGTTCAACTTTTTTACATGTATAGCTGCCTAGACACTATTTTAATTGACTTTTTAAATTAACTGTTAGCAGGGCTTAATTTTGGAGTAGGGCTTATATTTCAAGCATCCTCAAAAAGCCTGAAAAATCATTTTACATCCTCAAAAATTCTGGAAAATCATGCTATGTCTTATTTTCAGGGTATGTCTTATTTTCAGGGAAACAGGGTATTAGCAGTTGTAACAAATGGGAAGATGTCTTGTTGTATAGCTGCCACTTTACTTTTTGCCATATTTCTATGGGCCACCCTACCCCACACTCCTCAATCACTGATGGGTTTTCAGGCAACGGGATACCTAACAGTTCACACAGTGTCTACACAGTGACATTTCATGTTGCATATATTGCAGAGGCTAAGCCAACAGCAGAGAGTGATCAGAGAGTACCAAATGGTGTATATCATTAGCAGGCACTGTATGGAGGTCGGTCACTTGACACCTGTGAAGTGGCTGCAGATCAAAGATGTGTGTTCCATTTTAGCCTGCTTTGTGGAAGCCACCAAAATGGTCAGTCAGTATGATCATTCCTGATTGCTGGAATAGACACTACAGGGCCTCAGGGACAATAATGTATTGTTGTCACAGGATAAAAGGATACTAGTCTTCCAAATGACAGACACATCTGCCTGTCCACAGATCTGTTGATCTATAAAAATGAACCAGGCATGGATATCACCTGACTTCTGTACCCCTGTAGCAGATTCAACTGATTAGTTAGCACAATGGCAATTTTTTTCTCATATATGACTGAGCATAGAGTTATATTAAAGAACACTCTCTGCCCTCAATGTGCTGTTGCTGGAGTTAGTGGTGCTGCTGCTGCTCTCCTTCTCCTGCTTCCGCCATGTTTCCTCCTCTTACTTTACCCGAAATGAAAAATGTCAATATGGAAATACGGACCTACAGCTCTTGTGTTTCAACGAGGAGCACACTCTGCCCTCAAGTTGTTGTTGTTCGTGGAACTACTGCTGCTCTTTTTTTCTTGCTTCCGACATGTTTTCTCCCCCCTTCTCCCAAAGTGAAAATTTTCTAAAGCACAAGAAAAATCTGTAGCTTTACAGTTTTTCCTTGCACTAGGCTCATGCTTGGCTGTTCTGTCCACCTAGTAGAATTTGCCCTTTCCAAATTTTATGACATTGCTATTAAAACAAGCAGCACTCCTACTCTTACGTAGCAAAATGTTTCATAGCTCTACAGCTGTTCCTTGGAGCAGGGCCGCACTTGAGTGTTATCTTCATCTGGCAGAATTTTTCCTTGTAAAATTTTTGATATTGCTTGTAAAACAAGCAGCACACCTGCTGTCTTGTGTAACATCATTTTGGTAGCTCTACAACTGGTCCTTGGAGCAGGCCTGTGCTTCAGCATTTTCACCTGGCAAAATTTATGACATTGCTTTTAAAAAGCTTTTAAAGCTGATTTCCTTGGTACAATTTTTGATCTAGGAGACCTTACGTGGTCTTTTTGTTTTCAGCAACACTCCTGTGCTATAATTGACCCCTACATCACTGCAGACTCTTTTGACCAATTTTTAGGAGAAGCACAGTATTCTCCAGATGTGTGGCTGTATTCCCATGCAATTTGGGGTGGAGATTTGGCTGCATTGGGGACATTCTGGAGAAAAAATTAGTGAACTCGAGTGCTGCAAGACAGCAGTGCTAATCACTGAGACACATTCATTAAAGAGGCACCACTGCAACTGCTAAGCTGAGCGTGCCAAAGTGGGTGAGACTACGGGGATTGCAAGATGGTTGTCACAGGTGGCTCTGTAATCCCTCCTGACAGTGACAATAATGGTTCTCTGCTTAGCTGTCACACAGGGGCAATAATAACGTATAAGGATATGTCTAAAATTAACAATTGTTTTGTCACGGGTGACGCCAATACTCCAATCTGAACTCACAAGTATAATGAAGGCAGAATAACTCGAGACGAGTCCAATCACTTGTTTTAGTAAACTGGGAGCATGCATGTTCATTGAAGATTTAATGATAAAAGAAATGCAGTTGGACTTTGCAGCAACAAGGATATGGCAGAGCCGACAATTATACAGTGATTTTTCACGTTGAAACAATAGATTTTGCACTTTATACAACATGATACTTCAACGCTCTCTCTATATTCTCCTAGAGGTTACTCAGTATTGATTAGCTGGTGGACTTACTGGAAGTGTATGATGCAGATGTTGGATGATAGTTAAAGATGGCCACCGAACTAGTCCTGGCTTTTAATTCACCGGGTAGTTAAACTCACTGTTTTGTAAAACGTTGGCCTCCAACTCAGATCTCCTCACTGCAAGCTTGACAAGGGAGGGGAATGACACCTTGTTATCCTCATGGGCTTTGTAGAACACTGCTCAAAAGGCTGAATTGCTAACACTCCTTCTCTCCGACCACATCTTGCAGAACACTCCTTCTGCTCTCCTCACTCTCCCCGCTCAGACTTCTCCTTCACTTCCTCTCTCAGTTCCCGCACTTTCTCTTCTCTCCACCCACTCTGCGTAGGGACTCATGATAAGGTTTTCCACCCTGGACTCACCCACCAATCAGTGGAGACGTGACAGACAGCCAATAGGTAACCAGCTATTTGCCAACACTAAGCTTACAGCTTAGGAAGGGGAGAAACAGGATTTCTCTGATGCACGGCACCTTCTATGCCTGAGAGAAGTGCATAGACAGGTGTGACAGGTCAAAAGTTTATGTGACTATTCTGGAAGACCCTCCGGGCAACTAGACCCCCCCCCCCCACCATGTATGGCTATATTAGGGACCCTATAGAGTCCAATTTTAACCCAATTGTTACTCCCATTGACTTTAATGCATCATTCCGGTTCCCGATATTCTTGAAAAATCGGAGCAATCACTTCTGACACGATTATTGCAATAAACTCTCATTACAAGTAGCAAGGTGTGTGAACATCTATTTTTGCAGTGAACTATTACTTTCCTATTTTCAGAATGAGGGCTCTGTAAGGATCTTCAGGAATCTCCAGCACTGGGCTACCCTTTTCGAGGCGATGACTCTGTTTATCAGGGTCCTGTGTTTGGGTGTAGCAGGATGAGGTTTTTTCTTTTTCATACACCCTTCTCTTTTTACCCTTAGTCATTTGCCTATCCAGTTTGATAACTTATTTTGCCTTGTTTCCAGGCTACGGTAATATCTGTGTTGATATGTGTATGTCTGTTTACCTTATAAATTTGATTAATAAATGATAAGTTTTATATTTATATTTTTCTTTAAATGATTACATATTTTAGTGATATATGGAGAAATAGAAAGGCAGGACTCCAGTATGTAAAAGCGTGCAAAAATTGGAACAATGAGCAGCAGAAAAGCATTGCGTGGTCAGTTGTGTGCACAGTTCTGTTGCACCATATTGATGGGAGGTCTAAATTTGACATAAGCTGCATAAATCGATGAACCCTTCCTATCAGAGCATGTCAGTAGCTTCATTTGATCTATCGCAACTACAAGAAGTTTCCTTTCCTTATGGGCCCATATTCCTGTAGAATGATTTCAACATCTAGTAGAATTGCAGTCCGAAGTCCAAAGAAGAAGGTCTAGTGCACGACTAGAAGGGAGGTTTCTAATAAAGTGATCATTGGGTGTATGATGATATATGAGACAGAAACTTATGGGGGTATTTAAGTCACTTAGGAGGTCATCTCAGATGCTTATGGTGGTAACTAACTCACATTTCAGTCTTATGGGGGCACAACTTAGCTTGACATCCACTGTAACAGACACAAATGATTATTTTTTAATTTTGTCTTGAGTGTTTCTTTAAAATGTGATGTATCCAGGAAAGGATCCAACCACTTGTCTCTCTCTATTTAGAGTTGGGTTTTATTTCCAGATTTAATCACTGCATCACAATATTGCTTTTATCACACATCTGAGATGTCATTTGTGTTCCTGCCTCACATTTTGAGAAATTTTATTGGCTTTGGAATAGTTGAAACCAGAATGTGATGCGCTTCTACTGTCAGTTGGGGAACTTTTCATGTAATTCTTTCGTATAATTATGTATGTTTATAGCTTATGATTAATGCAAAGTTCTCTATCAAAAGGTCACATTAGCAAGTAATTCATTTGATGTCTTTTTCCCTTTGTTGTATAAAATTGCTAAGACTTACTAAGAGATCTATAAAATGCAGGAACCAATTCGGGGAAAGGCCACATCGGCACGTATTGAGTGTGGGTGAGATTCAATGACACTTTGCTGATTACAGAATTTCTTTTTAATTTGATATTTCCATTCAATAGGACCAGTCACTCGTTGTGACATGTTTGTTTTAGTAAATATTTGTATTGCCTATGATATAACGATTCTGGAGCATTTTTTCTTATAACTCTAAATTATGCCATTCCTCTGTTATTCCTCCTAGAAATTAATGAACAAATTGTCAACTAAGTGTTACCAACTGGGGGAGGAGTCTGAGCACACCCTCTCATTGTCCAATCAGGGCTGACCGTGTCAGACTGTAGGGTTAGGTGTCTTTGTCAAGGGGAATGGAAACACCACTTGTCAATTTATTCATACATGTCTAACAGGGAATAACAAAGAAACAGCACAGAATAAAGTTCTAAGAAAATAATTGTTTTTTTTTAATGGGGAATACAAGTATTTATAAAAACAGACATGTCAGGACCGGTGACTGGTCCTTTTTAGGTAAGATGTGCCTTAAAGGCTATGTACAATCTTTTTATTCAATGTGTTTTTGGAAATGAAGACTTTTTGTAATTTGTTTTCATGTAAAAAAATCTGATTGTTTATTTCTATGCTTGTATGTTTTTTCCAAGTCAATGCAGACTAAAAGACTGAAATTGTAGTAAATTGATAACTCCTACTCTAGACTGTTCCCCTGTTAGGGTGTCTACCCACTGCAGTTATTTTTCACTGCGAAATTCGCAGCATTTTTTTTCTCCAGGTGTCTATGGGACTCGTTAATGTTAAAATCGCAACGCGACAAAATCACGATTGTGCGGTAAATTGCGATTTTGCCATGGTGCGATTTTAACATTAACTAGTCCCATAGACACCTGTAGAAAAAAAATGCTGCAAATTTCGCAGTGAAAATGTAACGGTAGTGGGTAGGCACCTTTATAAAAATTCATTCGCTGCCTTTCCACTGAAATATTACAGAGGGCTCTATGACAGTGCCGAGAGATGGTGCAGAAGCTCAGAAGGACAGAGAGCAGAGCATAAAAACTACTATTACAGAGGGCTGTAATTCATTTCAGAATAATTTTCTTCTCTTATTAGCAGTGAGAGGTACATGACCAGCAGCTGCTCAGAACTAGAGAATGAGATGGAGGAGAATAGCTGTGTATTATTGAGTGGGCGTGGTAACACTACAAGACATCTGAAAGAAGGGAGGGGGAAAGAAGCTGAACTTGTGCAGATTCATGAGAGAGGCCAGCTGATCAGTTCTGGGAACACCTCTGAGCCAGGAACGTGTATGCATTAGAGCCTGCAAACCAAGTATGTGGTTTTCTAAGTACATGAGAAAGAAAATGCAATGCCAAAACTGATGAGTGCATCATTTTTTTCTGCAAGGAGTTAGAAAGATATGTGTGTATTGACTTTTCATGCATAAAGGTTTCCATAGACTTTTAAGCATATTAGGACACTTGCCTTAGGTACTATAATGTACATATAATAGCATAAACTCTTTGTGATCTAATACATGTGCTAGTCCCATGAAATTAGGACTGTTGGTCAATATGGCTATTGCTTCACCAGTGTAGGCCTGGCAAACTAGAATTATCTAATCACCCAAATAGTAAAATCTAGCTAAAATTAGGGATTGTCAGGCAAAAATTTCATATGGAAAAAGTAAAGTCTAGGGTAATGTGAGTTGAGGACATGAAATAAAGCTGTTCTTACACATACAGCAACATGGTTACCAATATTTTAATTGCAGTGTTTCTCCATTTTGGACAATACTTTTTTGTTCAAATGTAGGCTGTGACCACACAAAGTGTCCTGTTGCTGGAGCCTCCATGCATGAGCACTAATCTGTGTGGAAATCTGATGGCAAGTGTTAATTTGCCCTGCAGCACTTCCACAGGGGGTTTTAGGCATTACAGGCTTCCATTAAGATAAATGAATGGAAAGCAGAGATGTGGCAAGTTCTCCAGTTAGAATGATGCTTTTTGTAACTAGACCCTGCACTGGCTAATAAATGATGGGCCTGAACAGCGAAAGTAAAACATGGAAGTAAAATATGGCTGACAATATTTTCCTTAATAGCAGATACCCAAAGGGGTGTAACAACTGGATACAAATAACATGGATAAAACTGAGATGCAATGGTGTTTCTCTGTCCCAAATGCAAAATTTGCAGCAGGGCCGCTCATCTACCATGTGCCATTTATAATATTGGCATCTTCTTATGTGCAGAGGGGCTTTTGTGCCCCCTTAGGTTCCAGGACGTCTGTAGCTGTCATTTTTGCACCCCCTATACCTTTTGTATGTCTCTGGGATGCCATTAGGAGTTATTTTGAGCAAAAGCAGATGCAAAACCTGTAAAAAGAACAGACGCTTCTCATTTTTTTTATTTCTTTTAACGCGGAACAAATACGTTTTAGAAGTGAATTTCAAGTGTCCGTGATCACTCTTTAAATAATTGGTTTTCTTTTACTTTGTGTCTAAAAATGAAGAGCTGAGAGGAGCAATAGATGAGAACTGATAGAGGAGTGAGCTGGAAAGGCCGGGCTGCTGAATGAAAGTGTATTATCTGTGAGTCATTTAAGTCCTAGTGAATGATGTCTAACAGAACTTGAATCATTTTCATGTGCACCTAGAAGAAGACGTGAAGTAAAAGGAGTAAGAGGCCTATTTATTAAAGGGAACAATAGAGTACTTGTAGTTTTTAGCCACAACAAAGTACTTCACCATTAGGCATCCCCTTAAAACTGGGGTGTGGAGATACTGAAGAACACTGACTGATTTATTGTGGATTTGGTTGAATACCCTGTTGAGCATCAGTGTTCTTTTTGATACTACTGTATATCCTTTTTAACAAATTTCTTAAAGGATACATATTATCAGATGAATATGAAGTTGACCGATTGGAAGGCAACTAAGGGGTTACAAGGGCAGGTTTCGTGATGGTGGCTCACCTGAGGACCCAAGTACATCTACAGCTCTAGTTGTACTGAACCAACTGCATATTGGTATTCACCGACCAGGTAGGGCATTACCAGTTGTGTAGTAATTGGTCATATGGGCTGTGACTACTTATTAAATAGCAACTCCAGATTGCAGATGCGACTTCAACTTCGTTGGAACAGAGTTGGGTTTCCTCACAAGTTTGCAGATGACACAGCGCAATATCAGCAGTAGTCTTCCGTGAGCCCTTTCTTGTCGGTATAGTTGTAATTGAGGACCACTGTGTGCTCTCCTAAACTGTAGCAGTCCATACTAATTCCATAGTCTCTTGGGAATAGGCATAGCCCAGGAACCACAGCTGGGTGAGAGTTTCCTTTCACTTCTCACCAATTATCGCTCACTCAGAAGTACGTGTAGCATGTTTCTTTAATGCTCACTCATTCCTGCGGTAAATGCTAGATCTGATCCTGCACCACACCTGAGTCTTAAAGGAACAATCATGGTAAACTATAAACATAATGCAAGGTATATTGCCACTTTAAGGCCTTAGTCAGACGGGCGATTTTTTGCGCGATTTGCGGATCGCATGACGGATGCGCATCCGCAAATCGCGTGACCGGTGCGCGCAAGTCGCCCGCAAATCGCCTGAAAATCTGCTCCTAGCCGCGTTTCATTAGAAATGGGCCGGAGCTGTCCAGCGCATTGCATTCAATGAAGACGGCAATACAGCCGTCTCCATTGAAAGCAATGCGCTGCGGGTGAGCCCGGGATGAATTGTCGGTAAGGGCTTAAATATATAAGCCCTTCCCTGCAATTCATCCTAAAATGTGTTAAAATAAAAAAAATTTGTATACTCACCTTCTGCCGGCAGCCGGAGCTCCGTGCGGCCGTCCTGCAGTGGGTGTGAAGGGGGTGTGAGTCAGACCTGCCCCCTGATTGGCTCAGCGCTGAGCCAATCAGAGGCATGCCTCAGTCACACCCATTCATGAATTCATGAATGGATGTGAGTTAGACCTGCCCCTGATTGGCTCAGCGCTGAGAGGCAGCAGTCACTCACCCATTCATGAATTCATGAATGGGTGTGTGAGTGTTTTCAGCCTCTGATTGGTCAGGGCTGTGACCAATCAGAGGCAGATCATTCAGCAGGCGGGGATTTTAAAGCCCCGCCGGCTGAATAGTGCCAAGAAGCAGTTCAGGAGAACTGACAGCGGCCGCGGCTGGACTCCGGCTGCAGCGGAAAGGTGAGTATACATTTTTTTTTTATTTTAACACATTTTAGAATGAATTGCAGGGAAGGGTTTATATATTTAACCCCTTCCCGACAATTAACCCCGCGCACGCCGGCAGCCCATTGCTTTCATTGGAGCAGCTGTATTGCCGCTCCATTGAATTCAATGGGCAAACATCGTTCTTCTCTGTCACAGCTGTTACAGCTGTGGCAGAGAAGAATGATTTGTCTTCTATATGTTCTCATTGGGGTCGGCGCTGCTGCCGCCGGCCCCATTGAGCGCATATAGAGAAGAGAACAGGAATCGCAGATCGCAGATAGGTGCGATCTGCGATTTTTTGTTCTATAATTTATCGGACGAGCGCATAAAAAGCGCTCATGTGTCCGATACCATTGCAAAGCAAGGGTTTTATAAAATCGCCGGACGCATGCGCATGCGCAAATCGCGCGAAAAATCGCCCGTCTGACTAAGGCCTAAGGGTGACTACCCACTTGCGTTTTTTTTCACTGCGAAATTCGCAGCATTTATTTTTCTGCAGGGGGTCTATGGGACTTGTAATGTTAAAATCGCAATTTACCGCGAAATCGCGATTTTGTGTGATCGCGATTTTAGCTTTACAGGTCCCATGGCCCATAGACCCCTGCAGAAAACAAAAAACGCTGCGAATTTCGCAGTAAAAAAAACGCTAGTGGGTAGTCACCCTAACGCAGAGTGGAAAATGCATAAAAACTGACCCATAGCAGAGCTCATGCATGGGAAATGGTGTACATGAAATAGAGGAGTCTCAAAGTAGAGATGAAAATAGACTTTGTCGCAGCCCGTGTGACTGAGCCCTTTATTGTAACAATTGCAGAAAAAATCAGCTTAATTCCCTTGCGCTGCTCTGAGTAGTGCACAGGCTTCAAAGCTCCTTTACACTGGCAATCAGAATTTGGACGCAAGAAAATCACAGCAAAACCGCGTCTTTTTTGCATGATTTTTGAACATCAGTGCTGCTTTTTTTCGCAAAAATATCACTGCCACTTGCGATTTTCTTGTGATTTTTTTAGCACAAAAGCCAATAGGACTTTCTAATGTTAAAAACATCACATCGCATGAAAATCACAAGTTTGTGCATTGCAATAGAAGGAGGCAATAAAAAAAAAATTGCAAAACACAAAGATAGGACATGCCATGATTTTTTTTTTTCACGTAACATCGCAAATGTGAAGGAAACCATTGAAAATCATTGGGTTCATAATTCTATGTTTTCACTCACTCTCACATTGCGAGTGTGAAGGCTCCCTAACTGTGATGTACTTTTCCTTACTGCTCATTGAGTTGCTCCACAACTCCAATTCACAGTAGCATTTCCCAACCAGGAGACTGCTAATGAGTAGTGATGAGCGATTAGTGAAATAATTGATTTTGGTCAGGATTGGACTGGTTGTACTAGAATCATAGTGAATTGGGACATCCGATTCCAAATCCCTTTAAAATCAATAGTAGTAAAAATCGGGTTCACTAATACGTTCTCCAGAAGGTCTCTAATGCAGCCATAGCCCCCCATTTTGTATGGAAATACAACCACATATCTGGGGAACATTGTGCTCCTCCCGAAAATGTGTAAAAATAGTGTACAGTGATGTGGATGTGAGTCACAGCCACTGGCGTAACTATAGCGGATGTGGTTGCATCCGGGCCCAGCAGCCTTAGGGGGCCCATAAGGCCTCTCTTCTCCATATAGGGAGCCCAGTACTATGAATAAAGCATTATAGTTGGGGGCCCTGTAACAGATTTTGCATTGGCACCCAGGAGCTTCAAGTTATGCCTCTGCTCACAGCACAGGAGTGTCAATTAAAACAAAAGAATGTCCACATAGGGTCTCCTTGATCAAAAAGTAAGCGAAGGGAGACAGCAGGTGTGCTGCTTGTTTTAAAAACAATGTCCTAAATTTGCAAAGCACAAATCCTACCAGGTAAACAGAGCACCCAAGCACGGGCCTTCTCCAACGAAAATCTGTAGAGCTACAGCTGCTTCTTGTGATTTTGAAAATTTTGGTTTGAGGGAAATGTAGAGGAGGAGGAAACATGGCGGACGCAGGAATGGGACAGCAGCAGCAGCACCACCAGCAACAGCAACTTAAAAGCACAATGTGATCTTTGATATAAATTAATGCTCAGTTATATGTGAGTAACTATTGCCAGCGTGCTAACTAACCAGTGGAATCTGCCATGGGGGTGCAGAAGTCAGGGGAATTCCATGCCTGGTTCATAGGGGCCAACATCATCTCTGAGTACATGGAGCTGACATACTCTTGGATCATCATGGCTGAGTGTTGCCTGGGACTGTAAGTCCTACTCAGTGCTGTTGCTGCAGACTTCAATGGACTGAAAAACTATGCCACACCTCTGTTAGACTTTTCCTGCCACCATTGCTGCTTCTGCTTCCTGCTCGTTAGCCATGAGCCTCAGAACTGCAATCCATTGCAGATTTATCACCACTGGCTTGGGAAAATGGTCTCCTCAGAGATCTGATGTTTTGATGTGGGCTATGCAACGATCTTTATGCAAGCACTGCAGCATAAAAGTACTCATATGCCTCAAAGTGCCTAAAGGTAATGGGGTTCATTCCTCAGGTTTAGGCCTAAGAGTGTCCTCTGGATGGTCCCGCTGTCTACGTAGAATAGCTGGGGTTAGAGATGGATTGAAGGAACATTGTGTAGCCCCTTCACTGCCTCTAGTCCTATATTATGCCCTTCCTTCTCTATACTCCTCCCATGGGTAGAGAAACGTGTTGAAAAAGATGCTCCCTTTCTTGACCAAAGGCACCTTCCTTGCAGTGTTGAGTAATGGTGGACTGGCCAGAAAGATGGGAGATTGGTATTCCTTCCTCCTTTTCCTCTTCATGTGACAACAATGCATCATTGTTACTGAGGCCCTGTAGCATCTGTTCCAGCAGGGAGAAAACAGGAATGGTCATATTGATTAGTGCATCATCACGACTGATCATTTTGCTCGCTTCCTGAATTCAGCCTAACATGGCACAAATATCTTTGATTTGCAGCCACTTTACATCCATCAAGTGCCCAATCTCCATACAGCACTTGCTAACCGCATACACCATCAGGTACTCTGTGATCGCACTCTGCTGTTGGATTAGCCTCTGCAACATATGCAACATCAAATTCCACTGTGGACGCACGTCGCAGATAAGGTCGTAGGAAAGTGGTAGGAAGAAGTGGAAGAACAGGAGGAGGAAGGGAGTGAGGAGAGGACAGATACAGATGAATGTCCTGCAAGTCTTCAGGTACCATGACACAAGGGCAACCCCTTTTTGGCTTCATGCTCCACCTTCAGAAAATTGACCCAGTGTGCTCTTAAGGATAAGTAATGCCCCTGGACTGGGAGGAAGAGGAGGTGGTGGTCCTTGAAGTATGCTATATCATCCATTCTGTGATTTGTTCTGCATGCTGCAGATGTAACTCATTGCAGAACCCCTTCTTGCCTCACCTCCTGCAAAATGTGGAACCATTGCTTCTATGGGGCCTTCTTAAAGCGCCAACTTGGCCCATCCTCTACCACTTCTACCACTACTGACCCTACCCCTTGCTTTCTTCATGTTTTCTGTTTTGTTTTTGTGTTTGGTTTGTTTTGTTTTGTTTAGTTTTAGTAAAAAAAGCTTCATGTCTACTAATTTGTATTGTCCAAACTTGCAACTTTGAACAACATTTGGTGCTGCTGACAAGCACTATATGTATTTGTTATTTTCATGTTTGGTATTGTTATGTGTTGTGTGTGTATAGGTGTGAGCAGTGTCATGTTCAGTGTCTGTGCAAGTGGCGAGACTTCAGGTGTGAACAGGCATGTTCAGTGTATATGGGTGTGAACATCGATATGTCCTGTGAGTCTGTGCACATGGCCAGACATTAGGTATGAACAGTCCTGTTCTGTGTTGCATGGTATCCCTAGTGTGTTGGTGTGAACTGCATCCTGTCCTGCTTTGGTTTGTTTTCCACTCTGGGCAGTTAGGTCCATAGGTTCCAGCGCGGGGCAGTCCTTATCAGACGATCACCCTGCTTGCAGGCAATTGTCATGTGGAAGTTGTCTCATTAGAGTAGGGACCTGTGAGATAATGAGGACCCGTGATGTGGGCTCGCAGGCTTAACTATCTTGGGCAATTTGTTATTTCATCTGGCTGTGAATGCAGGTATGAGCGTGTTTTGAGTATTTGTCAGTCATGATTTGTGTGAGTCTCATTTGTAATTCAGTAGTTCACGCAAGGAAGGAGATATGACAGCTCCACTCTGATCTCTTTACTAGGTATTTTGGGCAATTTGATTTTCTTGTAATTTTCATAAAAAATTGGGTCAGGCTCACGTGATCCGATTTGGTGAAAATCGGGGCAATTTTACTGATCATGAGAAGCAACACTACTAATAAGTGGAGTATTAAAACTTCATTAAAATTTTCACTGTGAACATTGTGGAGAAAATCGGGGCATACCCCTAACCCTACACCCTGCCCTAGTGTAATATACAGACTGTGTCCCAGCCTTATGGCAATAGGAGTGCTGCTTCTGTGCATATACTTGTCCTAATATACAGCCCAATGATGTGCCAAGTTCCATTTGTTTAAACTGTGTTAAAGTTGAGTGTATATGTGTTTCTGTGATTCTGGTCAGCAGCCCCTGCACTGGGAATGTGATGCTGGAGGGACACACCCCTATGAGGTCAGCCTGCCTGTCTGCAGACACAGTATGAGAAGGAAGCAGGATGTGACGACACAGAGAGCAGCAGCCATCTTTGCAGAGAAAGAACCAAGTGTCTGTGCTGCATGGAGAGTGTGTGGAGATCTTAGAGGACTGTCCTGTGCAGCTAACCTGTGTGTAATTCAGTCCAGAGGCAGACAGAGTGTAAAGAGACAGAATGTTCAGTGGAGCCATGCTGAAAGGACTGTGGCCATTGGCTAACCAGTAATACTGACATTGTGGCTGTGGACATTGCCGCCAAAGCTAAAGACTGGCAGTGCTGTTGAGTACCGGACGGTAACTGCACAACCCCTGGCTTATATCACCCCGGGGTGTATGGATTCTGCAGGACTGCTAGTGTGCTGAGCTACTTGCTGTTGGATCCCATTTCATCCATTTTGTTTTCCTGCCTGCTCAGAAGAATCTTATTGCCCCGGATGTTGTGATAACCGTGAGGAGAGGACACTTCACTATACTAGAAAGGGACGACATCGGGCCCCAACGCGCGCTTCTACAAACTGTAAGCAGTCCACCCGGACCACTGGTAAGAGGGGTGCGCACCCAAATGTGAAGTTAGGGTTAGTTTTGGGACTATTGTTCTTTCAGTGTCCGTGCTGTGGAGGTGGACATAGTAAACGTGGAATATATTGTGAAATCTAACTTGAATTGTTCCAACTATACTGTGTATTGTGCTTGCCCTTATTCCTGTTCTTTTACCATTAACTTGCCTTTATTAACCTGTAGTAAATACATGTTTCTTAACTTGACCACCCCGTGTGCATCCTGCCTTGCTCTCGGTTCACACTAGCACGGAGCTGTCAGCAGTTTTGCTGCAGCAAAACTGCTGACAGGCTCCTTTTAAAGTTTACTTGCAGAAACCAGAATACCCCTTTAAATCTGAACACAAAAAAATGTCAAAAACAAAAATATATCTTTACATTAAAAAGAGTAGTCTTCAGGAAAGTGATGGCTGCACAAATATGTGAATTTAGAGTACTTTGCTAGAACATTGTTTTAGTTGTAGATTCAATTTACCAATAAATTACCATCTATATCCCAGCCGTTATTGAATAATACATGTCCAGAGACGCCATGAAGACAATACATAGCTTCAATAGCCTATGGAAATAAGATATATGCTCCTTGTGTTATCGTTTTCTTCTCTTCTTATTGTGTCATCCTTCATCATAGTCTGCAGGACGTCTGGAAAATGATGATCCCGATACATTTGTGCAGCACACACTTTGTCTGACACATATTAGGCACAGTGTCATGCTGTGTGAACTTCACTGGCTTTCAGGATCTTGACACTTCATCCAAAGGTGTATCTGGACCCCAATGTAAAAACTGTGCTGACCCCTAACTACCATGTACTGTTATAATATTGGGATCTTCTTATGCAAAGCAGCAGCCTTTGAGCACCTTCAGATACTAACAACCAAGTGCGACCACTGCACCCCCCGAAAAATTTTTTGGTAAAATTAAAAGCCCTGCAAACTGTTAGTGAATGGAAATATCAGAGGCAGAAAACCTGTTTTGATCTTATCCAGCTGATATAGCTGTATTACTTATTAGATGGGAGAGATACTGTACACTATGACAAGCCCAGCACCTGTGTTAGATGGACATGATAAAGGTCAAGTTTAGAGATGAGCGAGCACCAAAATGCTCGGGTGCTCGTTACTCAAGACGAATTTTTCGCGATGCTCGAGGGTTCGTTTCGAGTAACGAACCCCATTGAAGTCAATGGGCGACTCAAGCATTTTTGTATATCGCCGATGCTCGCTAAGGTTTTCATTTGTGAAAATCGGGGCAATTCAAGAAAGTGATGGGAACGACACAGAAACGGATAGGGCAGGCGAGGGGCTACATGTTGGGCTGCATCTCAAGTTCCCAGGTCCCACTATTAAGCCACAATAGCGGCAAGAGTGCCCCCCCCCCCTCCCAACAATTTTTACTTCTGAAAAGCCCTCATTAGCAATGCATACCTTAGCTAAGCACCACACTACCTCCAACAAAGCACAATCACTGCCTGCATGACACTCCGCTGCCACTTCTCCTGGGTTACATGCTGCCAAACCCCCCCCCCAACGACCCAGTGTCCACAGCGCACACCAAACTGTCCCTGCCCAGCCTTCAGCTGCCCTCATGCCACGCCACCCTCATGTCTATTTATAAGTGCGTCTGCCACAGGAAAAGCAGGCGTACACTGCAGAGGGTTGGCACGGCTAGGCAGTGACCCTCTTTAAAAGGGGCGGGGCGATAGCCCACAATGCTGTACAGAAGCAATGAGAAATCCAATCCTGTGCCACCTCCATCTGGAGCTGCACACGTGGGCATAGCAATGGGGAACCTATGTGCCACACACTATTCATTCTGTCAAGGTGTCTGCATGCCCCAGTCAGACCGCGTTTTTTTATATATAGTCACAGGCAGGTACAACTCCGCAATGGGAATTCCGTGTGCACCTACAGCATGGGTGGCTCCCTGGAACCCACCGGCGGTACATAAATATATCCCATTGCAGTGCCCATCACAGCTGATGTAATGTCGTGCTTAATGCAGGTGGGCTTCGGCCCACACTGCATGCCCCAGTCAGACTGGGGTTCTTTAGAAGTGGAAACAGATGCATTTACAACTCCCTGTGGACCCACAGCATGGGTGGGTGCCAGGAAGCCACCGGCGGTACATAACAATATCCCATTGCATTGCCCATCACAGCTGAGGTAGTAATGTCATGTTTAATGCAGGTGGGCTTCGGCCCACACTGCATGCCCCAGTCAGACTGGGGTTCTTTATAAGTGGAAACAGATGCATTTACAACTCCCTGTGGACCCACAGCATGGGTGGCTCCCTGGAACCCACCGGCGGTACATAAAAATATCCCATTGCATTGCCCATCACAGCTGAGGTAGTATTGTCATGATTAATGCAGGGGGGCTTCGGCCCACACTGCATGCCCCAGTCAGACTGGGGTTCTTTAGAAGTGGAAACAGATGCATTTACAACTCCCTGTGGACCCACAGCATGGGTGGGTGCCAGGAAGCCACCGGCGGTACATAAATATATCCCATTGCATTGCCCATCACAGCTGAGGTAGTATTGTCATGTTTAATGCAGGTGGGCTTCGGCCCACACTGCATGCCCCAGTCAGACTGGGGTTCTTTAGAAGTGGAAATAGATGCATTTACAACTCCCTGTGGACCCACAGCATGGGTGGCTCCCTGGAACCCACCGGCGGTACATAAATATATCCCATTGCAGTGCCCATCACAGCTGATGTTATGTCAGCTGTAATGCAGGTGGGCCAAAAATTTATTGGATTACACTGTAGGCGAGGGCCCACAAAAATTGGTGTACCAACAGTACTAATGTACCTGAGAAAAATTGCCCATGCCCAACCGAGAGGGCAGGTGAAACCCATTAATGGCTTTGGTTAATGTGGCTTAATTGGTAACTAGGCCTGGAGGCAGCCCAGTTAAAATAAAAATTGGTTGAGGTGAAAGTTTCAACGCTTTAATGAGCATTGAAACGTATAAAAATTGTATAGAAAAATTATATGACTGAGCCTTGTGGGCCTAAGAAAAATTGCACGTTCGGCGTGATTACGTGAGGTTTCAGGAGGAGGAGCAGGAGGAGGAGGATGAATATTATACACAGATTGATGAAGCTAAAAGGTCCCCGTTTTGGATGGTGATAGAGAACGATGCTTCCATCCGCGGGTGCAGCCTACGTATTGCTTAGGTATCGCTGCTGTCCGCTGGTGGAGAAGAGAAGTCTGGGGAAATTCAGACTTTGTTCATCTTGATGAGTGTAAGCCTGTCGGCACTGTCGGTTGACAGGTTGGTACGCTTATCCGTGATGATTCCCCCAGCCACACTAAACACAATCTCTGACA
This sequence comes from Eleutherodactylus coqui, assembly GCF_035609145.1. Taxonomy (NCBI): domain Eukaryota; kingdom Metazoa; phylum Chordata; class Amphibia; order Anura; family Eleutherodactylidae; genus Eleutherodactylus; species Eleutherodactylus coqui. The sequence continues at coordinate 102,333,755 of NC_089842.1, read as the reverse complement.
AGACGCTAGCCGCAGGACAAGCAAGCACCTCCAGGGCATACAGCGCGAGTTCAGGCCACGTGTCCAGCTTCAACACCCAGTAGTTGTAGGGGGCAGAGGCGTCACCGAGGATGGTCGTGCGATCGGCTACGTACTCCCTCACCATCCTTTTACAGTGCTCCTGCCAACTCAGCCTTGACTGAGGACCGGTGACACAGTCTTGCTTGGGAGCCATAAAGCTGTCAAAGGCCTTAGAGAGTGTTCCCCTGCCTGCGCTGTACATGCTGCCTGATCTCTGCGACTCCCCTGCTACCTGGGCCGTGGAAATGCGCCTTCGGCCACTAGCGCTGTCGGATGGGAAGTTTACCATCAGTTTGTCCACCAGCGCCCTGTGGTATAGCACCATTCTCGAACCCCTTTCCTCTTCGGGAATGAGAGTGCAAAGGCTCTCCTTATACCGTGGATCGAGCAGTGTGTACACCCAGTAATCCGTAGTGGCCAGAATGCGTGTAACGCGAGGGTCACGAGAAAGGCATCCTAACTAGAGATGAGCGAACACCAAAATGTTCGGGTGTTCGTTATTCGAAACGAACTTCCCGCGATGTTCGAGGGTTCGTTTCGAATAACGAACCCCATTGAAGTCAATGGGCGACCAGAACATTTTTGTATTTCGCCGATGCTCGCTAAGGTTTTCATGCGTGAAAATCTGGGCAATTCAAGAAAGTGATGGGAACGACACAGCAACGGATAGGGCAGGCGAGGGGCTACATGTTGGGCTGCATCTCAAGTTCACAGGTCCCACTATTAAGCCACAATAGCGGCAAGAGTGGGCCCCCCCCCCCCTTCCAACAACTTTTACTTCTGAAAAGCCATCATTAGCATGGCATACCTTTGCTAAGCACCACACTACCTCCAACAAAGCACAATCACCGCCTGCATGACACTCCACTGTCACTTCTACTGGGTTACATGCTGCCCAACCGCCCCCCCTCCCCCCCACAGCGCACACCAAACTGTCCCTGCGCAGCCTTCAGCTGCCCTCATGCCACACCACCCTCATGTCTATTTAGAAGTGCGTCTGCCATGAGGAGGAACCACAGGCACACACTGCAGAGGTTGGCATGACTAGGCAGCGACCCTCTTTAAAAGGGGCGGGGCGATAGCCCACAATGCTGTACAGAAGCAATGAGAAATAGAATCCTGTGCCACCGCCATCAGGAGCTGCACACGTGGGCATAGCAATGGGGAACCTATGTGCCACACACTATTCATTCTGTCAAGGTGTCTGCATGCCCCAGTTAGACCGGGCTTTTTAATTCATAGACACAGGCAGGTACAACTTCCTATTGTGAAGTCCCTGTCGACCGACAGCATGGGTGGCTCCCTGGAACCCACTGGCGGTACACAAAAATATCCCATTGCATTGCCCAACACAGCTGAGGTAGTAATGTCGTGCGTAATACAGGTGGGCTTCGGCCCACACTGCATGCCCCAGTCTGACTGGGGTTCTTTAGAAGTGGACACATGTAGGTTAAACTCCCTGTGGACCCACAGCATGGGTGGGTGCCAGGAAGTCACCGGCGGTACATAGAAATATCCCATTGCATTGCCCAACACAGCTGAGGTAGTAATGTCGTGCGTAATACAGGTGGGCTTCGGCCCACACTGCATGCCCCAGTCTGACTGGGGTTCTTTACAAGTGGCAACAGATGCATTTATAATTCCCTGTGGACCCACAGCCTGGGTGGGTGCCAGGAAGCCACCGGCGGTACATAAATATATCCCATTGCATTGCCCAACACAGCTGAGGTAACGTCAGCTGGAATGCAGGTGGGCTAAAAATTAATTTGATTACACTGTAGGCGAGGGCCCACAAAAATTGCTGTATCAACAGTACTAATGTACATCCCAAAAATTGGCCATGGCCAGCCAAGAGGGCAGGTGAAACCCATTAATCGCTTTGGTTAATGTGGCTTAAGTGGTAACTAGGCCTGGAGGCAGCCCAGTGTAACGAAAAATTGGTTCAAGTTACAGTTCCAACGCTTTTAAGCGCATTGAAACTTTTAAAAATTGTTTAGAAAAATTATTTGAGTGAGCCTTGTGGCCCTAAGAAAAATTGCCCGTTCAGCGTGATTACGTGAGGTTTCAGGAGGAGTAGCAGGAGGAGGGGGAGGAGGAATATTAGACACAGATTGATGAAGCAGAAATGTCCCCGTTTTGGATGGTGAGAGAGAACGTAGCTTCCATCCGCGGGTGCAGCCTACGTATTGCTTACGTATCGCTGCTGTCCGCTGGTGGAGAAGAGAAGTCTGGCGAAATCCAGCCTTTGTTCATCTTGATGAGTGTTAGCCTGTCGGCACTGTCGGTTGACAGGCGGGTACGCTTATCTGTGATGATTCCCCCAGCCGCACTAAACACCCTCTCCGACAAGACGCTAGCCGCAGGACAAGCAAGCACCTCCAGGGCATACAGCGCTAGTTCAGGCCATGTGTACAGCTTCGACACCCAGTAGTTGTAGGTGGCAGAGGCGTCACGGAGGACGGTCGTGCGATCGGCTACGTACTCCCTCACCATCCTTTTACAGTGCTCCCGCCGACTCAGCCTTGACTGGGGAGCGGTGACACAGTCTTGGTGGGGAGCCATAAAGCTGTCCAGGCCCTTAAAGACTGTTGCACTGTCTGGGATGTACATGCTGCTCGATCTCCGCACCTCCCCTGCTACCTTGCCCTCGGTACTGCGCCTTCTGCCACTAGCGCTGTCGGCTGGGAATTTTACCATCAGCTTGTCCGCAAGGGTCCTGTGGTATAGCAACACTCTCGAACCCCTTTCCTCTTCGGGAATGAGAGTGGGCAGGTTCTCCTTATACGGTGGGTCGAGCAGTGTGTACACCCAGTAATCCGTTGTGGCCAGAATGCGTGCAACGCGAGGGTCACGAGAAAGGCATCCTAACATGAAGTCAGCCATGTGTGCCAGGGTACCAGTACGCAACACATGGCTGTCTTCACTAGGAAGATCACTTTCAGGATCCTCCTCCTCCTCCTCCTCAGGCCATACACGCTGAAAGGATGACAGGCAATCAGCCGGTGTACCGTCAGCAGCGGGCCAAGCTGTCTCTTCCCCCTCCTCCTCATCCTCCTCATGCTCCTCCTCCTCCTCCTGTACGCGCTGAGAAATAGACAGGAGGGTGCCCTGACTATCCAGCGGCATACTGTCTTCCACCGCCCCCGTTTCCGAGCGCAAAGCAGCTGCCTTTATGGTTTGCAGGGAATTTCTCAAGATGCATAGCAGAGGAATGGTGACGCTAATGATTGTAGCATCGCCGCTCACCACCTGGGTAGACTCCTCAAAATTACCAAGGACATGGCAGATGTCTGCCAACCAGGCCCACTCTTCTGAAAGGAATTGAGGAGGCTGACTCCCACTGCGCCGCCCATGTTGGAGTTGGTATTCGACTATAGCTCTACGTTGTTCATAGAGCCTGGCCAACATGTGGAGCGTAGAGTTCCACCGTGTGGGCACGTCGCACAGCAGTCGGTGCACTGGCAGCTTAAAGTGATGTTGCAGGGTGCGCAGGGTGGCAGCGTCCGTGTGGGACTTGCGGAAATGTGCGCAGAGCCGGCGCGCCTTTACGAGCAGGTCTGACAAGCGTGGGTAGCTTTTCAGAAAGCGCTGAACCACCAAATTAAAGACGTGGGCCAGGCATGGCACGTGCGTGAGGCTGCTGAGCTGCAGAGCCGCCACCAGGTTACGGCCGTTGTCACACACGACCATGCCCGGTTGGAGGCTCAGCGGCGCAAGCCAGCGGTCGGTCTGCTCTGTCAGACCCTGCAGCAGTTCGTGGGCCGTGTGCCTCTTATCGCCTAAGCTGAGTAGTTTCAGCACGGCCTGCTGACGCTTGCCCACCGCTGTGCTGCCACACCGCGCGACACCGACTGCTGGCGACATGCTGCTGCTAACACATCTTGATTGCGAGACAGAGGAGGAGGAGGAGGAGGAGGGTGCTTTAGTGGAGGAAGCATACACCTCCGCAGATACCACCACCGAGCTGGGGCCCGCAATTCTGGGGGTGGGTAGGACGTGAGCGGTCCCAGGCTCTGACTCTGTCCCAGCCTCCACTAAATTCACCCAATGTGCCGTCAGGGAGATGTAGTGGCCCTGCCCACCTGTGCTTGTCCACGTGTCCGTTGTTAAGTGGACCGTGGCAGTAACCACGTTGGTGAGGGCGCGTACAATGTTGCGGGAGACGTGGTCGTGCAGGGCTGGGACGGCACATCGGGAAAAGTAGTGGCGACTGGGAACTGAGTAGCGCGGGGCCGCCGCCTCCATGATACTTTTGAAGGACTCCGTTTCCACAACCCTATACGGCAGCATCTCAAGGCTGATGAATTTTGCTATGCGGACGATTAACGTTTGAGCGTGCGGGTGCGTGGCGGCGTACTTGCGCTTGCGCTCCAACAGTTGCGCAAGCGACGGCTGGACGGTGCGCTGAACTACACTGCTGGATGGGGCCGAGGACAGCGGAGATGAGGGTGTGGGTGCAGGCCATGAGGCGGTAGTGCTTGTGTCCTGAGAGGGGGGTTGCATCTCAGTGGCAGGTTGGGGCACAGGGGGAGAGGCAGGGGTGCAAACCGGAGGCGCTGAACGGCCTTCGTCCCACCTTGTGGGGTGCTTGGCCATCATATGTCTGCGCATGGTGGTGGTGGTGAGGCTGTTGGGGTTGGCTCCCCGGCTGAGCTTTGCGCGACAAAGGTTGCACACCACTGTTCGTCGGTCGTCAGGCGTCTCTGTGAAAAACTGCCAGACCTTAGAGCACCTCGGCCTCTGCAGGGTGGCATGGCGCGAGGGGGCGCTTTGGGAAACAGTTGGTGGATTATTCGGTCTGGCCCTGCCTCTACCCCTGGCCACCGCACTGCCTCTTGCAACCTGCCCTGCTGATGCCCTTGACTCCCCCTCTGAAGACCTGTCCTCCTGAGTAAGCGTTGCACACCAGGTGGGGTCAGTCACCTCATCGTCCTGCTGCTCTTCCTCCGAATCCTCTGTGCGCTGCTCCCTCGGACTTACTGCCCTTACTACTACCTCACTGCAAGACAACTGTGTCTGATCGTCATCGTCCTCCTCACCCACAGAAAGTTGTTGAGACAGTTGGCGGAAGTCCCCAGCCTCTTCCCCCGGACCCCGGGAACTTTCGAATGGTTGGGCATCAGTGATGATAAACTCCTCTGGTGGGAGAGGAACCGCTGCTGCCCAATCTAAGCAGGGGCCCGAGAACAGTTCCTGGGAGTGTTCCCGCTCCTGAGCAGTTGTCATTGAAGTGGAGTGAGGAGGCTGGGAGGAAGGAGGAGCAGCAGACAGAGGATTCGGATTTGCAGCAGTGGACGGCGCAGAACTGCGTGTTGACGATAGGTTGCTCGAAGCACTTTCTGCCATCCAGGACAGGACCTGCTCACACTGCTCATTTTCTAATAACCGTCTCCCGCGTGGACCCATTAATTGGGCGATGAATGTGGGGACGCCAGAAACGTGCCTCTCTCCTAATCGCGCAGCAGTCGGCTGCGACACACCTGGATCAGGAGCTCGGCCTGTGCCCACACCCTGACTTGGCCCTCCGCGTCCTTGGCCGCGTCCACGTCCTTTAGGCCTACCCCTACCCCTCAGCATGCTGTATTACCAGTGATTTGATTTCACAGGCAGGAAATAAATTGGCGCAAGACTGCAGGCCAAATATAATTTTTTCCCTTTTTTGAAAACGAAAGGCCCCACTGCCTCTAGTAAATGAATAATCTAAGTTTAATAACTGTGCTGTGGCCCTGCTAATGTGTCACAGAACGTGAGGGTAGCAGAGTTATTAACTCTGGCAGAGCAGGTATTTTTTTTCCCAATTAAGGAAAGCAAATGGCGAAGCCAGCAGTAAACCGTAGCTGGGTGCGTCTGATTTTTAAACGTTGCACACGCAGCCGACACGTGTCCACCGCCCTTAGGACGGACAGAGGCAGGACAAATTGAATTATTTTCAGTTTTTTTCCACCAAAAGGCAGCACTGCGTATATTCAATGAACATGAGAAGTTTAATAACTGTGCTGTGGCCCTGCTAATGTGGCACAGAACTTGAGGGTAGCAGAGTTATTATAACTCTGGCAGAGCAGGTATTTTTTTCCCAATTAAGGAAAGCAAATGGCGAAGCCAGGAGTAAAACGTAGCTGGGTGCGTCTGATTTTTAAACATTGCACACGCAGCCGACACGTGTCCACAGCCCTTAGGACTGACAGAGGCAGGACAAATAGAATTTTTTTCACTTGTTTTACAAGCAAAAGGCCGCACTGCGTATATTCAATGAATAATAACTGTGTTGTGGCCCTGCCTACACAATTCTTTCCCTGCAGTATCAATGGAGGGTGCAATGCTCTGCAGAGGCGATTTTGAGAAGAAAAAAAATATGCAGCACAGCTAACAGCAGCCAGCACAGTACTGCACACGGTTAAATATGGCCCTAGAAAGGACCGTTGAGGTTCTTGAAGGCTACACTCACTCCTAACACTCTCCCTGCCTATGCAGCACTTCTGTCCCTAATGCCGGGTGCAACGCTCTGCAAAGCCGATTTTGAGAAGAAAAAAAAATTGCCACTGCTAACAGCAGCCAACACACAGCTATCAGTGGCCCTAATAAGGACCTTTGGGGGTCTTGAAGCCTACACTAACTACCAATTCTTTCCCTACAGCAGCTCCGGTACAAACAGCACTGTCCCTCATCTAACTCACAAGGCATCTGAGGCGAGCCGCGGGAGGGGCCGACTTATATATCAGGCGGACACCTGATCTCCCCAGCCACTCACTGCAGGGGGGTGGTATAGGGCTTGAACGACGCAGGGGGAAGTTGTAATGCCTTCCCTGTCTTTCAATTGGCCAGAAAAGCGCGCTAACGTCTCAGGGAAGGAAGTGAAAGTAACCCGAACACCGCATGGTGTTCGTTACGAATAACGAACATCCCGAACACCCTAATATCCGCACGGATATCAAGTTCGGACGAACACGTTCGCTCATCTCTAATCCTAACATGAAGTCAGCCATGTGTGCCAGGGTACCTGTACCCAACACATGGCTGTCCTCACTCGGAAGATCACTTTCAGGATCCTCCTCCTCCTCCTCCTCCTCTGGCCATACACGCTGAAAGGATGACAGGCAAGCTGCATCTGTACCCTCAGCAGTGGGCCAAGCTGTGTCTTCCCCCTCCTCCTCATGCTCCTCCCCCTCCTCCTCCTCCTCTGGCCATACACGCTGAAAGGATGACAGGCAAGCAGCATCTGTCCCCTCAGCAGTGGGCCAAGCTGTCTCTTCCCCCTCCTCCTCATGCTCCTTCCCCTCCTCCTCAACGCGCTGAGATATAGACATGAGGTTGCTCTGACTATCCAGCGACATACTGTCTTCCCCCGCCTCCGTTTCTGATTCCAAAGCGTCTGCCTTTATGCTTTGCAGGGAACTTCTCAAGAGGCATAGCAGAGGAATGGTGACGCTAATGATTGCAGCATCCCCGCTCACCATCTGGGTAGACTCCTCAAATTTTCCAAGGACCTGGCAGATGGCTGCCAACCAGGCCCACTCTTCTGTAAATAATTGAGGAGGCTGACTCCCACTGCGCCGCGCAAGTTGGAGTTGGTATTCCACTATAGCTCTACGCTGCTCATAGAGTCTGGCCAACATGTGGAGCGTAGAGTTCCACTGTGTGGGCACGTCACACAGCAGTCGGTGCACTGGCAGATTAAACCGATGTTGCAGGGTCCGCAGGGTGGGATTTGCGGAAATGTGCGCAGAGCTGGCGCACCTTTCCGAGCAGGTATGACAAGTGGGGGTAGCTTTTCAGAAAGCGCTGAACCACCAAATTAAAGACATGGGCCAGGCATGGCACGTGCGTGAGGCTGCCGAGCTGCAGAGCCGCCACCAGGTTACGGCCGTTGTCACACACGACCATGCCCAGTTGGAGGCTCAGCGGCGCAAGCCAGCGGTCGGTCTGCTCTGTCAGACCCTGCAGCAGTTCGTGGGCCGTGTGGCTCTTCTCTCCTAAGCTGAGTAGTTTCAGCACGGCCTGCTGATGCTTGCCCACCGCTGTGCTGCCACGCCGCGTGACACTGACTGCTGGCGACGTGCTGCTGCTGCTGACACATCTTGATTGCGAGACAGAGGTTGCATAGGAGGAGGAGGAGGGTGGTTTAGTGGAGGAAGCATACACCCCCGCAGATACCACCACCGAGCTGGGGCACGCAATTCTGGGGGTGGGTAGGACGCGAGCGGTCCCAGGCTCTGACTCTGTCCCAGCCTCCACTAAATTCACCCAATGTGCCGTCAGGGAGATATAGTGGCCCTGCCCGCCTGTGCTTGTCCACGTGTCTGTTGTTAAGTGGAACTTGGCAGTAACCGCGTTGGTGAGGGCGCGTACAATGTTGCGGGAGACGTGGTCGTGCAGGCCTGGGACGGCACATCGGGAAAAGTAGTGGCGACTGGGAACCGAGTAGCGCGGGGCCGCCGCCACCATCATGCTTTTCAAAGCCTCCGTTTCCACAAGCCTATACGGCAGCATCTCTAGGCTGATCAATTTTGCAATGTGCACGTTTAACGCTTGAGCGTGCGGGTGCGTGGCGTCGTACTTGCGCTTGCGCTCAAACTGTGGCGCTAGTGACGTCTGGACGCTACGCTGAGAGACATTGGTGGATGGGGCCGAGGACAGCGGAGGTGAGGGTGTGGGTGCAGGCCAGGAGACGGTACTGCCTGTGTCATCAGAGGGGGGTTGGATCTCAGTGGCAGGTTGGGGCACAGGGGGAGAGGCAGTGGTGCAAACCGGAGGCGGTAAACGGGCATCGTCCCACCTTGTGGGGTGCTTGGCCATCATATGCCTGCGCATGCTGGTGGTGGTGCCTCCCCAGCTGATCTTGGCGCGACAAAGGTTACACACCACTGTTCGTCGGTCGTCAGGCGTCTCTGTGAAAAACTGCCACACCGTAGAGCACCTTGACCTCTGCAGGGTGGCATGGCGCGAGGGGGCGCTTTGGGAACCAGTTGGTGGATTATTCGGTCTGGCCCTGCCTCTACCCCTGGCCACCGCACTGGCTCGGCCTGTGCCCACACCCTGACTTGGGCCTCCGCGTCCTTGCCCGCGTCCACGTCCTATAGGCCTACCCCTACCCCTCAGCATGGTGTATTAGCAGTAGTGCAGAAACAGAACGCTGTAATTAAATGTGCCGCTTATTGGCCTGTGGTTGGAGGCTGACTTCGTTTACGGAACCCCAGGAAATAATTTGGCGCAAGCCTGCTGTAACACTTAGCTGGCTGCGTATTTATTTGGAGAAATACTACCCCCAGCAGACACGGACCCAGAACACTGAGCACAGTGACAGGCAGGCCAAATAGATTTTTTCCAAATATTTTTTTCTAAAGGACCACTGCGTATATTCAATCTATAATATATGTCTTCTGGCCCTGCCTACACAATTCTGTCCCTGATGTGTGTGTCACGGAACTGAAGTGTTGCACTGTTATTAACTGCAACAGACCGGTGATTTCAGAGCCAGGAAATAATTTGGCGCAAGCCTCCTGTAACACTTAGCTGGCTGCGTATTTATTTGGAGAAATACTACCCCCAGCAGACACGGACCCAGAACACTGAGCAGAGTGAAAGGCAGGCCAAATAGATTTTTTCCAAATATTTTTTTCTAAAGGACCACTGCGTATATTCAATCTATAATATGTCTTCTGGCCCTGCCTACACAATTCTGTCCCTGATGTGTGTGTCACGGAACTGCAGTGTTGCACTGTTATTAACTGCAACAGACCGGTGATTTCAGAGCCAGGAAATAATTTGGCGCAAGCCTGCTGTAACACTTAGCTGGCTGCGTATTTATTTGGAGAACTACTACCTACAGCAGACACGGACCCAGAACACTGAGCACAGTGACAGGCAGACCAAATAGTTTTTTTCAAATATTTTTTTCTAAAGGACCACTGCGTATATTCAATCTATAATATATGTCTTCTGGCCCTGTCTACACAATTCTATCCCTGGAGTATTACTGCAGGGCGCAATGCTCTGCACGGCCGATATACCAAAAAAAAAAAAAGTGCAACACTGCTAAAAGCAGCCTCCACACTACTGCACACGGTTAGATGTGGCCCTAAGAAGGACCGTTGGGGTTCTTGAAGCCTACAATCACTCCTAACACTCTCCCTGCCTAACCACCACTTCTGTCCCTGTAGTATTACTGCAGGGCGCAATGCTCTGCACGGCCGATATACCAAAAAAAAAAAAAATGTGCAACACTGCTAAAAGCAGCCTCCACACTACTGCACACGGTTAGATGTGGCCCTAAGAAGGACCGTTGGGGTTCTTGAAGCCTACACTAACTCCTAACACTCTCCCTACAGCAGCTCCAACACGATACCACTGTCCCTCAGCTATCTCACAACGCATCTGAGGCGAGCCGCGGGAGGGGCCGATTTTTATACTCGGGTGACATCTGATCGCCCCAGCTACTCACTGCAGGGGGGTGGTATAGGGCTTGAACGTCGCAGGGGGAAGTTGTAATGCCTTCCCTGTCTTTCAATTGGCCAGAAAAGCGCGCTAACGTCTCAGAGAGGAAAGTGAAAGTAACCCGAACATCGCGTGGTACTCGTTACGAGTAATGAGCATCTCGAACACGCTAATACTCGAACGAGTATCAAGCTTGGACGAGTACGTTCGCTCATCTCTAGTCAAGTTTTCTACCTCTGGATGTAAACAGCAATGTTTCCATTCTCTGAAACAAAACAGAGATCTTTGAATGGGCAACAAATTGAAATCCAAAGTACATTGGAAATTTGCAGAACATTTTGCAGTGCTTAAGCTTTGCTTGTAATGTAATTTCATTGGCAGCTATGCCAGTGTTCTAGTGTAAAATATTTTGACACCGTATACACTATCTGACAATGTGTACACTAAATGGTCACTTTGTTGGGACACCTATCTAGTAGTGTGTTGAACCTTGTTTGTCCTTCAGACCTGCAGCAATTCGTCATGGCATCCATGCACAAGTATCAGAGGACCCAAGGGGGCCAAGAAAACATTACCCACAATTACTCTACCTGCACTACCCTGAAATGTTGTCACCTAACAGGAAGGTTTCATTGATTTATGCTGCTTGTGCCAATGTCTGACCATCACATTAGCAGGGTGCTCAGAAATCTGGGTTCACCCACCTAGGAGATGTTTTTTCACTGCTCAGTGATCCAATTTTTGCACTCTTTTGCCTACTGGAGTATTGTCTGTTTCTTTTAGACGGTAATGGAACTTGAATTGGATGTCTGCTGTTATAGCCCATCTGTACTAAGGAATGATAATTTGTGTGTTCGGACTTGTTACTTGGAGAATCTATGTTGCAGTTGGCTGCAGTGTGCTTGACTGTGCACCACCTGTTCATCACAATATTCAGGTTAAGTAGGGAATAGCACACCAACACAGAGCCAAATGACAGATAAACCACGGATAAAGAAGAACTTACCTGGTGAATAGTATATGTCCAAATGGGACAAACCGTCACACCCACAGTCCTGGGAAGCTTTGAGCAATTAATATGAACCAACCGATTGCTCCAACATACGGACACCCTCAACAGGAGATCACTCTGGCATGTCCCACAAATTGTATTCAGCTTTGGTACAGTGGAGAGTATATAAAAAAGAAGAAAAACATATATCCCAACACTAAGAAAGGAAAGTGGTGTAAAATGTAAGGTATGGAGTGGAATTTGAAACCAACGTACTTCACAAGGAGGTAGTAGATTGCACTTACCACTTTAAAAACCAGATAGGCTCATCAAATGTGACTTTGCCATTCATCAGTGGACCGGAAACTCCAATGTAGCAGAAAACCCAGACTTCTATTGTTACAGTAGCATGTGATGCGTCTCACTGAACTGAACACAGATTTGGCCTCCTTTATCAAGTATACTTATATAACTTACATTTTACACCACTTTCACTGAGCGCTGAAATATACAGTATGTTTTTTTTATGCTCTGTTTAACAGAATCATTCTTGACATCCTCTTATGACCCCTTTCTTGACAAGTTGTTTACACCCACACATTTACCTTTTCCTGTATGTCTTTTCTCGATCACACCATTCTTTGTATAGTCTAAACACCTTTGCGCAATAAAATGCCACCAGGTTGGTAGATTTGATACACTTGCCCTGATTAGTCTGGCACTTATGGACTTGCTGAAAGTTGCTCAGATCACATGATTTTCCTATTCTAATATGAGTTCACATTGAGGGCTCCTTCACATGTGAGTTTTATTGCGGCTATTTTGCAGTGATAAAATGCCCGCCAAAAATTGCGACCATCTAAAGCATTGGATTCAGATAGGAGAATTTTGGGTGCGTAAATTCGTCCGACCGTTAGCACACAGTGCGCATTCCAGCCGGCCACTTATACTATGACCAGAAAAAATAGGTCTGGACCTATCTTTTGCTGGAATATGCTGACTGGTCCCATAGACTCCTATGGGAGCCTTTGAGAGCTGCCTGAAAAGGGAGGTAGGAGGGAGTTTAGCAGCGTCTCTTCTAAACTCCCTACCCCTCTCCGCCCATTGCTGTCTGCCAGAAAAGGGAGGGGGCGGGATGGAGTGAGAGATTAGCACACTAGTTCTACTAAGCCCCTGCCCCATATCACCCTCTTCTCTTTGCTGGTAGGCGGCAAGGGCGGAGAGGAGGCAGGAGTTTAATACATTAGCTCCTGCCCCCTCCCTTTGCCAGCAGCCAGCAAGGGGGGGGAGGGGGAGGGAAGGGAGAGGGAGTTCAGCAGAGCTAAACTCTCTCCCCACACCTGACGGTATTCTGGGCTGTGGTGTATATTCGCTGCACCCGAGCCATCTGAACACGCGTATAAACGGCAGATGCAGCCGCGACTTGGTCATGGCAGCCTCTTATTAATGCAACGCAGGTGCTGAGAATCGCAGCGCCCGTGTAAAGGAGCCCTGAAACTGATCACAGAAAAATTGCACACATAATTTTTCACTACACTCTGGGGTCATATCTAATTTTCATTTAGGGAATCTCCAATTATGAAAGAGCCGAAGTCTCCTATAAAGTGGGCATTCACTTTACATATAAGGGCTCAGTCACACGGGCGTTTATTGCCGCGATTTGCGCATGCGCATGCGTCCGGCGATTTTTTAAAACCATTGCTTTGCAATGGTATCGGACACATGAGCGCTTTTTATGCGCTCGTCCGATAAATTAGAGAACAGAAATCGCAGATCGCACCTATCTGCGATCTGCGATTCCTGTTCTCTTCCCTATATGCGCTCAATGGGGCCGACGGCAGCAGCGCCGACCCCAATGAGAACATATAGAAGACAAATCATTCTTCTCTGCCACAGCTGGAACAGCTGTGGAAGAGAAGAACGATGTTTGCCCATTGAATTCAATGGAGCGGCAATACAGCCGCTCCATTGAAAGCAATGGGCTGCCGGCGTGCGCGGGGTTAATTGTCGGGAAGGGGTTAAATATATAACCCCTTTCCTGCAATGCATCCTGAAAAGTGAAAAAATAAAAAAAAAGGATGTACTCACCTGCTCCCGGCAGCCTGAGATCCCCGCGGCCGTCCTGCAGTGGGTGTGAAGGGGGTGTGACTCAGGCTTGCCCTTGATTGGCTCAGCCTGAGCCAATCAGAGGCTGATCTCAGTCACACCCATTCATGAATTCATGAATGGGTGTGACTGAGACTTGCTTCTGATTGGCTCAGCGCTGAGCCAATCAGGGGCAAGCCTGAGTCACACCCCCTTCACACCCACTGCAGGCCGGCCGCCGGGATCTCCAGCTGCCGGGAGCAGGTAAGTACATACATTTTTTTAAATTTTTTACTTTTCAGGATGCATTGCAGGAAAGGGGTTATATATTTAACCCCTTCCCGACAATTCATCCCACACTCGCCCGCAGCGCTTGCATTCAATGGAGCCGCTGTATTGCCGTCTCCATTGAATGCAATGCGCTGGACAGCTCCGGCCCGTTTCTAATGAAACGCGGCTAGGAGCAGATTTTCGGGCGATTTTTCGGCGCCGGTCACGCGATTTGCGCATGCGCATCCGTCATGCGATGCGCAAATCGCGTGAAAAAACGCCCGTGTGACTAAGGCCTAACAGTGATGACCTTCAGGGCAACTAGTTTTTTCTTTATTCAGGACAAACACACGCGCTGGCACCCTTTCCCTGTATGTAAGCACCCCACACTCCCTATTACAGAGTGTCAATGACTGCCCATGTAAACGGTTACATTTTGCATTCTAACTGTTTACACGAATCATAATCAGTAGTAAATTAACCTTCTAACACTTCTATGATCATCTCCAGATTGTTTCCCATTCAGATGTATCTTAGATTGCCGGTATGGGTAATAAATCAGCAATTATCAAAATCCATGCAGTACAACTCTAATAGAGTGCCATTGTTTTCCTCGTGCTCTGCAATGCCTAATGTTAATAGCTAATAACATATCACTGGCAAATGGCTAATTGTGAATTTGAAAATAACAGAGCCACAATTAAAATGTTTGACCCAGAAACAAAGTAGGATCAGCTCATCAAAACTAATTTGCGCTGAAGGATGTACACATCTTGAGAACACTAAAGATGCTGATCACATCGTTCCCAGATAAAGTAATAGATACAGAGTAACTTCACGCTGCGAGAGAAGACCGCAGCCTCTCTATGCAAATGCGCCACTTGACCTCTACGACACCGGCTTTAATCTTGTAAGAGCACAGATTTTGGTGAAATTAACCCCAATTTAAACAGCCGACTCCACTGAAGGAGATGGAGATAATGAATTTGAAACTTACATGCAGTTAGCATGGGGAATGTTAATTAAGAGCCAGAGTTGAAATAATACATTGGTTTCTGATTAGTAATAACAAGCGGTGAACATGTGAGCTGGTGACATGTGTGATAGAACAATGATGTACTGTAAGGATGCAGAATCTCAGTCTGTATATATATATATATATATATATATATATATATATATATATATATACACTAGCTGATATACCCAGCTTAGCCCGAGTTAATTTGGTACTGGTGTTTATCTGGTGTTCACACGGAAAATCTTATGAAGTCGTGGTTACTTTAGAGATACCGAGGAAAAACATATGTTCACCATTTTGCATAGTTCACTGCGTTACCCAGGAAACACCACTGGAGGTAACCATGCGACGTTTCCTTTATATAAAATGACATCAGAAAGTGAGAGAATTAGATTCCATACGTAAAATTTGGAGGCTAATTCTTTTGCACTTAGAATTGAATATTCGAGCTTGGACCCATTAACTTTTCCAATTTATGACATAATCAATGCCCGTGCAAAATTTCAAGTTTCGATGACATCGGGAAGCGAGAGAATTAGATTTTGTACATAAAATGTGGACGCTAATTCTTTTGCGCTTAGAATTGAACAATTGAGGTGGGACCCATTAACTTTTCCTATTTATGACATATTCAATGCTTATGGCAAATTTTATGTTTCTATGACATTGGAAAGTGAGAGATTTAGATTATGTACGTAAAATTTTGACACTAATTCTTTTGTGCTAGAATTAAATAATCGAGTTGGGACCCATTACCTTTTTCTATTTATGACATAATCAATGCTCATGGCAAATTTCATGTTTCTACGACAACGGGAAGTGAGAGAATTAGATTCCGTACGTAAAATTTGGACGCTAAGTCTTTTGCGCTTAGAATTGAATAATCGAGTTGGGACCCATTAACTTTTCCTATTTATGACATAATCAATGCTCATGCCAAATTTCAAGTTTCTCTGACATCGAGAAGTGAGAGAATTAGATTCCGTATGTAAAATTTGGACACTAATTCTTTTGCGCTTAGAATTGAATAATCGAGTTGGGACCTATTAACTTTTCCTATGTATGACATAATAATCAATGCCCGTGCTAAATTTCAAGTAAGAAAATTAGATTACGTACATAAATTTGGACACTAATTTTTTTGCGCATAGAATTGAATAATCGAGTTGGGACCCATTAGCTTTTCCAATATATGACACAATCAATGCCCGTGCCAAATTTCAAGTTTCTATGACACCTGGAAGTAAGAGAATTAGATTCCGTACGTAAAATTTGGACACTAATTCTTTTGCACTTAGAATTGAATAATCAAGTTGGGATCTATTAAATTTTCCTATTTATGACATTATCATTGCTCATGCCAAATTTCATGTTTCTACGACATTGGTAAGTGAGAGAATTAGATCCCGTACGTAAAATTTGGACGCTAATTTTTTTGCGCTAGAATTGAATAATCGAGTTGGGACCTATTAGGTTTTCCTATTTATGGCATAATCAATGCTTTTGCCAAATTTCATGCTTCTACGACATTGGGAAGTTGGAGAATTAAATTCTGTACGCAAAATTTGGACACTAATTCTTTTGCGCTAAGAATTGAATAGTCGATTTCGGACCCATTAGCTTTTCCTATTTATGACATAATCAATGCTCGTGCCAAATTTTGAGTTTCTATGACACCGGGAAGTGAGAGAATTAGATTCCGTACGTAAAATTTGGACGCTAATTCTTTTGCGTATAGAATTGAATAATCAAGTTGGGACCCATTAGCGTTTCCTATTTATGACATAATCAATGCTCCTGCCAAATTTCGAGTTTCTATGACACCGGGAAGTGAGAGAATTAGATTCCGTACGTAAAATTTGGACGCTAATTCTTTTGCGCATAGAATTAAATAATCGAGTTGGGACCCATTAGCTTTTCCTATTTATGACATATTCCATGCGCGTGCCAAATTTTAAGTTTCTATGACATTGGGAAGTGAGAGATTTAGATTCCGTACGTAAAATTTCGACGCCAATTCTTTTGCGCTAGAATTGAATAATCGAGTTGGGACCCAATTACTTTTCCTATTTTGGAGATAATCTATGCTTTTGCCAAAATTCATGTTTCTACGACATCGGGAAGTTGGAGAACTTTTGGCGAGTCAGTCAGTCAGTGAGTGAGTCAGTGAGGGCTTTCGTCTTTATATATATAGATATATATGTATATATTATTAATAATTTGTAGGCAGTTAGCAGTGGAGAACTACAAAGTTAGCTGATAAGCGGCAAACAAAAAAAATACACTACAAAGTGAATTTAAAAAAACTAAGCAAAATAAATCATGAGACACAAAGAAAGCAAGGGGTAAGGAATAACTTAGTTGTGGTAGTTGTGGTAGAGAATGAGCCAAGTTGGCACTTCAAGGGCTCCCATTGAAGAAACAGCCCCATGTTCTGCAGAAGGTGAGGCAAGCCCACTGCCATTCCTTAGAAGTAGTTTTGCCAGTGTGTTACATCTGCAGCATGCAAAACAGGTCGTAGAATGGATGACACAGCATGCCTCTAGTACCACCACATCCTCTTCCTCCCAGTTGCAAGCTGCACCAGTGGGTCATGAGCATCCTCCCCTCTATTTCACCCCGTGCCAAATTCCTCACATCCTCCAAAGCAGTCCACATGGATCAGTCTAAGGAGCTGTTTGATCATTCAGTATCATGGATGTCAATCGGGCAGGGCAAACAACCAAAGGGAGAAGACAAAAACATTGAATGCACTGATGGCCAACCATTTTTTCCCTCAAACGAGGAAGATGAGGGTGGGTTAGTGCATGCAGTCAGCCCTCCACGTGCAATGTGTACTCAGGAATATGTGGAAATAGAGGTGCCAGCTCTCAATGCGCATTGTGACATGGAGAACACTCAGAAGGAGTAGGACGACAGAGTAAGAGGAGTTGGAAGATGATGAGGTACTTGACCCAACATGAAGATGCAGGGAGAGTTATCATAACAGCACGCAGGGGAAATATAAGAGGCGGATGTTGTGGGGCAGCAGCATGCCAAGGCAGCGAGTAGGGTGACTCATAAAAACATAAGAGTAATGTCAGCACCCTTAGCTATTACTAGTATCAGCATCAGCAACATCAGACTTAAGGCCCATTTACATGCAAGGATAAAATCTTTCAAATGACTGAAAGATTGAAAGATTTTGCAATATTTGAATAATAGCAGAAAAAAGGGGGAATAATCAAGATGATCTGGATGATATAAGTAAATGTATACATACATAATCCATTGAGATATTGAAGTGGTGCACAAAAGCGGAATTTGTTTTTGTTTTGTGCGCCGCTTCAATATCTCAATGGATTGTGTACATATACATTTACTTATATCATCCAGATCACCTTGGTTATCCCCCCTTTTTTTCTGTTATTTTTCATTCGTCTGTTCGCATGTATATGCCTTTATTTATTATTTTTCTTGCATCTTTATTTATTCTGTATAAACATTCGCACACTCTATTCCAATTTGTTCAATCATAAGAATTTTCCCTAATAACCGTTCCCTTTTATTTCCTTGCTTCCCTCCCCCCTCTTGTTTAAATGTTTTTGTATGTACAATTCTTTGTTCTATCATCCTGCAGTTGTGTGCTTGAAAAAGGAACTCATAAGTTCCGAAACGCGCTGCACTTTTTCTGTCTTTCACTGAATAAACTAGTATTTATTTATGCATTTCCTTGACCAGTTTTTTCACTGTGTCTATAATCTTTGAGTACACACAGTTCTCTTGACTTACATCTGATGCTGTCAGTCCACCACCAGGGCTGACATGCCGCCGTTTTGTTTATTTGTTTGATTTCAGTTTTTGCTTATTAAGGCTCTGACTTAGTGACCACCTTATTGAGGGACAAATATAGGTCTTTGAATCCTCTTTCCACTCTATTGAGGGACTATTATAGGTCTTAGGAATTTTCCTTGTAGGTCTAGAGCGAAAATTTATCAGATGGCTATCCAAAAGGCGGCTAGTCTGGGCTGCTGTGAATATGCCATCTGATTATCCAGGGACCCGATTGCAAAAATTTTGCCCTCGGGATACCCTTTGACTTAACGGCTAAAATTATTCTATCTTTCTGTACTCGGGACTATTATCCCTGAGAAATTATAATTTTCTCTCGCTTAAAGGGTAGAAATTTTTCTTACCTGTACCCTACTCTTATTTCTACCATTGTAGCAGTAGGGTTCTCGTAGTCCTGTCAGTTCATTTATCTTATATGTCACCAGTGGAAATGACAGTTCTACTCTCATTGATCCCTCTATACCCAGTGTGTCATTTATTTGACAGTGCTGGACATTTTGAGGCTTCATCAATTTTTTATTTTTGTACCACTATCCGATTTCTGACTGGGAGTCATTAAACCAGTAAAGTACCATTTTTTGCGTATTGAAACCCCTGATGAACCCACGTTGTGGGAGAAACGCGTAGGGTTACGCTTACAATTTTTAGTGGTCCGGCATAGCTTATTTTCTCGATGTGAACGACGTATACATCACCGAACCTGATCTCTGGAGTTTGGGTCGCGTTCTGTAACATCCAACTGTCGGACTTATGTCACTTTTTCATCTCCTGATTAGGTTGACGTGTATACAATAGATTCTGATAATCCTGTCAGATTCTGCAAAGAGACCGAATACACTAAATGGCTGAGTTATAACGATACTCAGACTGACCGGTCTATTACTGTTTATGGACAGTGGTATCAATATATTTTTATCGGTTCCATGGGTTTTCCTGGATCTAGATTTATGTGTGTATGTTCTTCCTTTTAGCTATTTCTTTAATAAAAGCTATATTTTATTATATTTTTCGGTCAAGGGTCCACATAGTCTGTGCTTGAAAAAGGAACTCATAAGTTCCGAAATGCGCTGCACTTTTTCTGTCTTTCACTGAATAAACTAGTATTTATTTATGCATTTCCTTGACCAGTTTTTTTCACTGTGTCTATAATCTTTGAGTACACACAGTTCTCTTGACTTACATCTGATTGTCTTCTGGTGCTACCCTGTTTCCCCAAGAATAAAACCTACCCTAAAAATAAGCTTTAGCCCAATTTTCGGGGAGGCTTGAAATATAAGCTCTACCCTGAAAATAAGCCCCAGTTATGACAGGTTCCTTTTAGGTTTATGGCGTATTTTAGTAATATGCCATAACATTATGTGATGGGAATACCCCATGATCCCTCTTCCTCCTTCATTAATTGAACACTCCTACAAGAACAAAGGTTAAATTATAGATTTTGCTGCAAAAAAATTCCACAGCATTTACAGTACAAGCCATGTGGAAATTTTTTTTTGAAATCTCCTTTACAAGCTGCTCAAGTTTCTTTAACAAATCCACGGCATCTTCATTTATGTTAAAACTGTGCTAAAAGTACAGATTTGGTCTCTGCAATTTTCCTGCATATCTGCTGTCATTTCCTGCTGTGGAAATCCTGCAGCAGATATGTCCCATGTGAAAGTGGCTTTAGGCCTCATGTCCACGGGGAAAATCATGTAGAATCCGTAGCGGGTCCCTCCTGCCCCGCGGACATGAGGCCTAAAAATCAGAATAAACTCACCTGCTCCGGACGATGCAGATTTTCCTTCCTTCGCGCCGGATCTTCTTTCTTCGGCCCGGCGGATGTGCTCGGCACGCCAGCAGCGTGCCGTGCGCATGCGCCGGGCACATCCGCCGGGCTGAAGGAAGAAGACCTGGCCGTGAAGAAGGGAAGAACCGCATCGTCCGGAGCAGGTGAGTTTATTTCTGGTACGGGTCTCCCACTGATCCGGACGGCTTCCATAGGCTTCAAAAGAAGAGCCGCACGAAAATGGAGCATGTCCATTTTTTTTCCCGCACGCAGATCCGTGCCTAACGGGAAAAATGACATCCGCAGGTATTTAACTACCCGCGGGTGTCCAATGCATCCCTATGGGGCGCGGATCCGCGTGCGGGAGAAACGCTGCGGATTTTAAGCCCGTGGACATGAGGCCTTACACTTCCAAAGGCTTCCTTTTCGGTGGCAGTCTTTTTTGTCCTCAAAAGTGCATATAAAAATACAGTTACTTTTTAATTGGTATATGCATTTCTAGAGGGATATTTTGGAAGATGATTTTTCATATTCACACATTTTTTCATGACAACCCCAAAATCAATGTCCACTGCAAAAATTATCATTAAAAATTGTTTATTGAAAATTACATATATAATAAAAACATTAAAAAAAACAGAATATGAAGGAAGTACAGCATCAATACAAAAGGGAAATACATCATTTCAGGTCACACATAGATCCTAAAGAAAATCATACTCATATCACTCTACAATGGGCGCAACCAAGTTCAATGCCATGCACATAATAAAGTGTTACCACCTAAACGAGGGTCTGGAAATCCTTGCACCCCTTAGCTTCGTCCATGCATAGCCTAAGCAAAATGGCACAAAAAAGCTAAACCCACTGTCTTCTGCAATTGCGAAAGAAAGAACTCCACTGACCAAAAAATGCCAGAGAGAGTGTTTGTAACATGCTTCCTTTTTTATTATTGACGTACAGGTAACAACAGGCTGCAGCAAAAAATACCCATAAAAATGCCACTAAAAACACCCTGGTGTGGTTCATGCCACGTCTCTATGTGCCATGAAAGGCGGTTACTTTATAGACTGTATGGCTCTTTTGCTTTACAAACTGATACGGTTGTAACAGGATTTCTCCCAATTTTCCTCCTTTCATCCTGTTATCTGCATTGGCCGAACAGCACGTAAGAGCACAAATAGAAAGAAATCTAATTTATTGGTTAACGCTAAAAATAGTGAGCTCTAAAATGGCCATGTTTAGCCATTGTCTCGTTTTTGTCTCTTATTATTGCATCAGTGTGAACTAACATCCCTACAAAACAGTTTGCATGTTTATACAAATGATAGGTATAATTACTTACTGGCGAACGTGACAGAAGACAAAGGGTAAACACAAGGACTTGGCAGGTGCCTTGTTCTGATGCACACCACACGGCTGTCTTCCTTATCTGCTCGCGGAGTGGAGCTGATGATATGGAGACAGGTTGCAACCAGAATTACTATCTTTGGAAAATAATAAAAAAGTATAAAGCTAACAACATCAAATACGAGCTGGTAGCAATGAAAACACCCAGCTGACCCTATCTGTCTATCCCAATGCTTTGACACTAGTGATAATGGATAGAACATGTGTGTGAACTGCAGATAGATGACTGCTAGCATTGCCTGTCATATTCAAATCTCAGATAACCATGTCATCCCCTTCTTTAATCCTTGCTTACAATGACATGAAAGAACTGCATACAACCCAGGAAAAAGAATAAAACATTCTACAAAAAATTGAAGATAATGAAGGCAAATTGTGATTTTTTTTCCCCCCAAAATGCTATATAAATAATAGAATAAACATATGGCATAGTTAAAACGATTAATAAGTAGCATGTCTTAAGCCCCCATTCACATGAGCGTATTTGCGTGCGTATTTGTAAATGCAAGTGTAATATGCGGAGAATAGAACCCATTGATTTCAATGGGTTCGTTCACATTCACAAATTTTCCTGTGCATTTTGGTTGCACAAAAAAGGTAACACGCTCTATTTTCCTGCACATTTGTGCACCCAAAGTCCGCATAGATGTCATCGAGGATGCGCAAATTTGTGCTTAATATGCTAGGAGCTAAGGGTAACAAAAACATAATTGCACATGAATAAGAACTCATCTGGGACTCAATGTGTCTTTGTTTGCTGCACGCAAATTAACATGACTTGTAGTCGCAAAAAGTACAATAAAATCTGTGCAAAAAAAGCATGCAGTGCTCAGGCGCGTGCAAACATGCATATGCTCATGTGAAGAAGGCCTTAAAGAGATTGTACAAGATTAGAAAAAAGTCTATTTTTTGTTCTAGAAACAGCACCATCCTTGTCCATAGGTGGTGTCTGGTACTGCAGTTCCTTTACTAGAATGGAGATAAGCTTCAGTCCTCGCACAGCTATGGAGAACAATGATGCTATTTCCAAAGCATAAGATCTGAGACCATGTAAAGTTGACTTTGTTCTGGGTGACTGAGGGTGATTTTACACTTGAAAGCTATCATCCGAAAAAGTTGCTGAAACGAGTTGTTAGAAGGACTGTTTGTGTACTTTTGCATACAACAAACGCCATTCTTTAGTTGTTGGGCATTTCAAAAGAGCAAAAATTTCTGCATGCAAATTTGTTTGCAAGTCGTTCAAATACAAACGATTGTGAATTTACACCTACCGATGCCTGGGGAGGAACTACAGAGAGTGCAGAGGTAGCAGTCTTACTGGAGTCCTGGTGCATTAGAGAGCCAAGTAGCTCATCTGTCACATAAAAAAAAACAGTATTATAAATGACACAGGGTAGGTAAAGACCCTGTTACTGATTTTGTACTCGCACCCAGGAGCTCCTTCTTAGGCTAGGTATACACTATCCATGAGCATGAGTTGTGCCCAAGGCTCGGGTGCAACTCGCATTGGACAGCACACAGAAAGCAGTCTGTGTGCTGTCCGACTTACACGTAGGCAGCACATTGACATGCATTGGTATGTTCTATTTCTTCTACATGAAATGGACAGGAATGGGAAATGCCATGATTTTTTCATGCAGATGTTCATCCCTGTGAAAAAAATGTTAAAGGGGTTGTACACTTGTAGAATGTTGATTGCCTATTATCAAGACTGGTCATCAATAGTAGATTTGTGGGGGTATGCCACCAGAGACCTCTACCATTCAGCTGTTCACTTGACTGATATGCTCATGCACAAACTGATTTCTACAGGAAGCAGACGGCTCCGTTACCACTACAGTGGCCAGGTTTATTACTGTAGGCAGTGTTACTATTGATAAGAATGGGAGCTTGGCTTGCAATACCAAGTTGGGCCACTGCAGTAACAATGGAGCTGTCTGCTATCTGCACACATTGGTTCAGTGCACGAACACACCAGCTCAGTGAACAGCTGAAAGGCAGTAATCTCTGGTAACATACACCCCGCCAATCTACTGTTGATGACTTGGCCAGACGATAGCCCATTAATATTTTACAACTGGAAAATCCCTTTACTGTGTATAGCCTTGTAAACCTTTTAATGGGCTCTGTGCTGTCTGTGGATTGACATGGACAGTACATGGCCTAAATTACGCTAATATGCAGAAGGCCTTAAGGCCTATTTGGACTAGACGAATGTCGGGCAAACGATGCCCAGCACTTGTCACCGCACAAGTCTAATTCAGCGTTCAGCTCATTGTCCATCGTTTATGCAGCATAAATGATGAAAGATGAGCTGAACGATCATCGATCAGTGTAAATAGCAGCAGTTCAGTACTGAACGACTGCTATGTTCAGTCAATGGAGAGGGGCGCAGAGCGCGAGGAGAGAAACCTCCTCCAGCCGCCCTGCTGTGATACTAGCTCCTGTGTAGCAGCACGAAGGCTTTTATGTGCGGGGACGAGTGTCGGGCATCGTTTATCTGACATTCATCCCATCTAAATGGACCCTTACTCCTCTGGTGAGAGAATATGGATTTTTGCTTAACTTTCTACAGTACATAACTGTCACCATTAGGTGTCTGCCTGGCAGATCATAAATGCAGATGGTGCCTTGCTATCAGAGTGTGTACAGTCATAGCTGCAGGCTGAAAAGACTCAGGTCAGCTTTACACGGGTGTAAGCGCAATTGCGCAGACCTCACCGCAACATTCATGTGCTATGAATGAGGCTTTTTGCATGCATATTGGCGTATTTTACTGTACCTTTTCTGCCTGCAGGACAAGTTCATTTGCATGCAGCAAACAAATACACTGAATGAAATGGCTAATTAGTTCCAGATGTGTTCTTTTTCCAGCGGAATTACGCAGTGTTTCATGCATCTCATTGTGTATTACGTGTTTGCACTGCCACCTCAACAAAGCGCAGGGTGTATCATTACTGTCTAGTGCCAAATGGCTCCCATGGGTCCTGGCAATGCCTGTCTCTTCTCCAGAATAGGATCCATTTTGGGAAGGCTCAGCCAGCTCTTATTAAGGTCTTTCATCTGGCTGCTAATTAACTCATTAAAGGGAATATGTCATGTTGAACATGGTGTCTAAACTGCAGGCATCATATTCTAGAGCGGGAGGAGCTGAGCAGATTGATATATAGTTTTATGGGGGAAGATTCAGTAGAACTCTTATTTTATTCATTTACATCTCTGCTCATTCTGAGCTAAACAGTCCAATAGGCGGTCCTATCAGTGACTGACAGCTACCCCTGTTTGTACAGTCACACACAGACTGCTGTCAGTCACTGATAGTTCCGCCCATTGGACTGTTCAACTCAGGATGTGCAGAGATATAAATGAATAAAATACAAGTTATACTGAATCTTTCCCCATAAAATTATATATCAATCTGCTCAGCTCCTCCTGCTCTATAATATGCTGCCTGCAGATTGAACAGTGTGTTCAAGCTGACAGATTCTCTTAAACAGCCCAGAATACAGGGAAAACCCTTTACCTGCTGGGAATTTTTTGCACTTTGGCCCCCTAATGGCCGAAACATGCTAATACAGTGTCAACTCTACTACGACCTATTAACGATTTTACTCTAGCATTTCCTGTTCGAAAGAACATTTACTTTTTCTCTCACACTATTATATCTTCTACTTTAGGATTTGACGGAATAAAACCATAAGGGT
Source organism: Eleutherodactylus coqui (assembly GCF_035609145.1). NCBI lineage: Eukaryota > Metazoa > Chordata > Amphibia > Anura > Eleutherodactylidae > Eleutherodactylus > Eleutherodactylus coqui. The sequence continues at coordinate 102,308,184 of NC_089842.1, read as the reverse complement.
TTTCTCTGACAGGAATCTTCTATTTTAACAACCAGACTTTTATATGACTGATGTATCCCTGTCTAACTGATAGTGCTCAGAAGGTCAATTGTTAACCTCTAACCGAGGAAATATCAGCTCGTCAGGCCTTTACTATATTGCCAAGCTCATTGTCATAACAGGACATGTAAGTGCTGCCAGCTTGGGCAAGCAATTTGTTCCACATGAGTATAAATGAGGGAAGCAGCCCGGAGATATGAAATATTTTATTGTACTATAAAGAGAACTTTGTATTTCAAAAACGTAAAAAGTTTCATTTTTCATCTAATGTACAAGTCTATGACTATGTTGAGTTACTGAATTAACATATTTCATCCATTTGTAATGTTATGGGGATGTATCATAATCAAATGCCATATTAGGACATTTTGAGTTAAAAGAGGGGTCCCTTATTTGAGAACTCCATGTCTTAACCTCTTCTAGCTGCAGCCATCTTCTTTTTTTTTCATCTCTACTCTAAAAAAAGTTTAACTATTTTATTTTTCGAGTTACATTTTTAAATGGTACCATTTATGTATTGAAAAATTCTAACTTAACCCCTTAGTGTCCAAGCCTGTTTGCGCCTTAATGACTAAGCCAAATTTTGGAAATCTGACACGTGTCCCTATAACATAGAAAAACTCCATTAAAGTTTTGCATATCCAAGTGATTCTTTTTTTTTTTTTTTTTTTTTTTTAAATCCAATTTTATTATGGTTTACATAGGGTATACAAGGAATCTGACATCATTTCTACACAGGCAGACATTCGAATGTACTACAGTCCAATGCGTAACGACGCTCCCACAAAATGACTCCTCTACAAACATATTATTCTCCACTTGAAAAATCTAAAACAATATTAACTATTAGAATGATCGAACTGGGGAGCTTTGACGTCCGGCAATGGACTGAGCTGACGTTCAACCTTTAACCGTCTGCTCAAGATAAGACGAACAGGACAAGACAAACACAGACACTCACAGTAAGGGAGGGGGGAGGGAGGTTGGGAGGGGAGTAGAATAGGGGGGACCACCACAGCGGGTGGTTCAGGGGGGTTACCTCTCATACATCCCACAACGCCGCGGATCTCACCTCTCGCCAAGGGGCCCAAGTCACAATGAATTTGTCATAGGTATTATTTGACCAGCTGTGCAGTTCCTCCAAGGAGTATAAGCTGTCCACTCTCTCCCTCCAGAGACCCAGCGAAGGGGGAACACTCTGAAGCCAAAGGCGGGGAATGAGGGATTTAGCTGTGTCTATTAGTAAGGCAACTAGTTTGTTCTTTTTTGGGTGGAAATGTTTACTCGGCCTCCACAAGAAAACCAGGTCAGGGGATAGGCAGACACCCGGCGCAACCTTTTCAATGATTTTCCCTACATCCCTCCAGAAGGGGGCCAACACCGGGCAATCCCACCAGATGTGTAGATATGAGCCCGTCTCTCTCATACATCTCCAGCAGGAATCTTGAGGAGCGAGCTTATGTTCAAATAGCCATTGTGGCGTACGGTACCATCTGACTAGTACCTTGTAGTGAGCCTCCTGTGCAATTACGCAGGGGGTGAGTCCGCAGGACGTATCAAGGATCGTCCCGGTCTCCTCCTCCGTGAGCCGGATGCCCAGCTCCTTCTCCCACGATGTAAGAAAAGCTGGTTTGTAGGGTAGGAAGGGGGAGATAAAGGTCCTGCGAATAAACGAAATCTTTTTGTGTGAGGTTCTATTATCTGCCCAGGACTTTTCAAACACAGTGAGGGGTCTGGTCGATTTGAACTTCCCGAGAAATTCTTTGAAGACAGCCGCCAGATGAGCACCCTCTAAGAAGGAGAGGGATTCCGAGGGGAATAGTTTTTGGAGGATCGCCAGTGGTGTTAAATGCGCCAGCGCTTGCAAGTTGGCTATGGAGATCGACCTGCATTTGCTCCAAACTGGTGCCCGGGGTCGATCGCCCTGTGAGTTCATTAATCCAGGTATCACATCAATGGGGGAGATAGGCGAGGGAGACGGCGCCAGCTCCGTTCTGCGCTTATCCCACACTTCGCAAGGTCCCCTAAGGAGGGGGTTAAACGTTTTGGCCCGATATTGGGCACTTGTGGGTAGCCATAGCATCTCAGATAGCGGCACGTTACGATGCTCTACTAACAGCCTTGAGAGCGGTTCGTCATACCTCAATCTAGAGATGTCCCACCAGTAGCGGAGTTGAGCAGCGCAATAATAATCGTAAAGGTTGGGGAGGTCCACACCCCCCTCCCTTTTCTTCCTAGTCATCAACCCCTGTGCTAATCTCGGTCTCCTCTGTCTCCATATGAACGCCGAAAAAGCCGCACGCATTAGTTTGAAAAATTTGGTGGGTAGGTGAATAGGGAGCATTCTTATTTTGTAAAGAATGAGCGGGAGGATATATGACTTTATAATATTCTTTCTCCCCAGCCAGGAGATATAGGGAATGTCATATGACTTGAGCAGTTGTTTGACCCGGGCAATGAGGGGAATGAAATTAGTAGCGTATAGGTCTTCCGCTTTTTTGGTCAATTTAATCCCAAGGTATTCCAAATGGGAAGACGACCAAGTAAAAGGGGAGTTGCTTCTTAAGATTTCAAATTGCCTTTGCGGGATGGAGACATTCAGTGCTGTTGATTTTGTAAAATTAATCTTAAAATTTGAGAATGTCCCGAACTCTTCAAGCAGTTCAGAGAGTCTGGGGAGACTCTTCTGGGGCTCCGTGACCACAAAGGCGATGTCGTCGGCGAAAGCCGCCGCCGAGATCTGCTGTTCTCCCACCTGCAGGCCCCTAAATCCCGGGTCTTGTCTGACCCTCAGGAGGAGGGGCTCGAGGGACAAGATGAACAGTGATGGGGAGAGGGGGCAACCCTGCCGCGTGCCATTTTTTATAAGGAAGGGAGGGGAGAGGATCTCATTAATTTTCAGCCTTGCATTTGGGCAGCCATAGAGTGAGAAGATCGCTCGTGTAAACTGCACCGGAAGACCGAAGGCCAGCAGCACTCTCTCCATGTACAGCCAGTCCACCCTATCAAAAGCCTTTTCGGCGTCAGTACCTACTAGGGCGAGTGGAATCCTGTGATGTTGGGCGAATCTGGCTGCATGGAGGAGTTTGATGCAGTTGTCTCTCCCCTCCCTCCCTCCAACAAAGCCCGCCTGTTCTGGGTCAATCAGACCGGCCATAAACGGCTCCAGTCTTTTCGCTAGCAATTTAGCCCACAGCTTCATATCTAGATTAATCAAAGATATGGGGCGGTAGCTGCCGCATAACTCCGGGTCCTTATTGTCTTTGAGGATTAAGGTGATATGGGCTTCCTGGGACTGACGCGGCAGGGACGCCCCCCCTAAAAGGTCATTAAACAAGGATGTCAGTCTTGGTTTTAATGTAGCGAGGAAGGCTTTATAATATTGTATTGGTAGGCCGTCCGGGCCCGGACTTTTATTAGGGGGACTCGAGGAAATCAGCGCCTCCACTTCCTCCTGTGTGACCTGAGTTACCAGAGTTGCGGCACCCGCAGGGTCTAGTTTCGGCATATTGAGTTGCTCCAGAAATTTGTCTACCTGGGCCGCGAGATTCGCTACCGGGGGTGTATTATGGGTGTCTCGAAGGTTGTACAGGTTCGAGTAAAATCTCTGGAACTCCGTTGCAATATCTCTGGAGGTGGTCAATGTTGTCCCCGTAGGGGATTTGATTGCTCTGATTTGGTTTTTTGCCCTAGCTTTTTTAATCATCGACGACATGAGCTTGCTGCCTTTATTTCCCTGGGCGTATATTTTGTGTCTAAAATGCAGCTGACTTTTGTTGAATTTAGCGTTGAGCAGGAGTTTCAGGTCTGCCCTTGCTACCGCAAGTTCAGACAGGTTCTGCTTCGCTTGAGAGAGTTTCACAGTCAACTCCAGACTGGCGATCTGTGAAAGCTTCTCATCAATGGCTTTCTGGTTTCTTTTCTTAATCCGTGAGCCCAGGGCTATAAGTAGGCCGCGCATATAAGCCTTATGGGCTTCCCAGACTACCGGTGAACTCGACTCTTCTGTTGAATTGAGACAGAAATATTCTTCTAGGTATTTTGATAAGTATTCCCTATCCTCTAATTGATCTAAAAGGGAGGGGTTCAATGACCATCTCCACTCCCTGGCTAGAGGCTGGGGGAGACGCAGAGAAGTATGCACCGGGGCGTGATCCGAAATCGTCATAGTATCAATGTTCGAGCTGATCAGGGACGGAAGAAGGGAGGAGGAGACCAGGACGTAATCTAGTCTCTGGAATGTGGAATGCACGGAGGAGAAAAATGAAAAATCTTTCGTGGTGGGGTGCAAGGTACGCCAGGTATCTACCAAGCCCAATTCCTGGAGCCGGTTACCGAGTTTTTTCAGTTTTCTTTGGGATATATGTGAGCGGCCCGAGGAGGAGTCTACCGTGGGGTTGAGGGTAACATTCAGGTCGCCCGCTAAAATAATCTGGCCCTGACTGAAGTGTTTTAAGATTTCAAGGTGCTTTAGCAACCAAGGTATTTGATCTGTATTTGGCGTGTATAAATTGGCTAAGGTTATTTTAGAGTTGTTCAGAGTGCCCCTGATGAACAGGACTCTGCCCTCGTCGTCTCTGAATTGAGCCTCCTCGACAAAATTAATTGCTCTATGAAGAAAAATGGAGACCCCCTTCGAGGCCGACGAGGGGTGAGTGCAGTGGAACGCATAGGGGAATGTCTTCCCTGGTAGGGAAAAAGTTTTATTACCTTTGTAGTGGGTCTCCTGGAGGAAGAGAATTTTAGTGTCGTACCTCCTCAGTAGCAACTCGAGGCTGTGGCGTTTGGAGGGCGAGTTGAGACCTTTGGCGTTGAAGGAGGTGAAACGCAGTCCATTCATGACGAGAACCCCGTACTATATGTGAGAAAAAGCACAGGTGAATAATCGATACAGAGTTAGCAATTGTAGAGAGTGGGAACGGGCTCCGCAAGCACTCTTCTACGCGATACCCGGGTTTGGTGGCGGGGAGAGGCGCGAGGGAAGGAGGGGTAGGTGAGACAAGAGGGGGAGTAAGACACAAGTAGGTGGGGGTTCAAACAATCAAAGTCAGCAGAGTAAACAACGTACAGATAAATCTCTGCAGCCTAGCTTCCGCTGGCAGAGAAAACTTATTTAGAGTGTGCCCCGGGGGGGTCCAATGACTCCCTACTTAGGGCCCACTCTAGGGGCAGTCTACCAAGATCCCACCAAGCAATGGCTCGGCGGGAGGTCAGCGAATTAGTTTCGGCCTGGACGAAACAGGCACCCACAGCCCACTATTAAATGACCGAAAAGAAAGCCTTTAACCAGTCCAACATAGGTAACGGAGGTTCTAAATACTTGCATCAATCATAGCTTATCCTCGTTCTACAAAACATTCTTTCAGCATTTTACATAATCACCGGTCCGGGTAATGTGATCTGCGATAACAAGTCCCGAAAGAAGAGCGTTACTCCGCCACGAACACAAAGTCCGGGACTCCATACCGGTCCGCAGATCCGCTCGACGTCGGCCAACCGTTGTCGCCAGCTATAGGAACAAAGGTTAGCAGGCAAAAAAAAAAAACAAAACAAAAAGGAGAAAGAAGCATAACCGGAACCTGAACCAGCCGACCCCGAGGGTCCAACTCCACGACGCTCAAGAGTTGGCCATGGAAGGAAGGGCCCGACGGCTTGTCACCGGGTCTAGGGGCAAAACAGGAGAGATCATTCTCCGGCACTAGCGAGTCACAAGTCCTGCTTGGGCTTTTTCTTTTTCCCTTTCGGGGATTTCGTGCTGCCCGCCAGCAGCCAGTCACCTGGACCCTCTAAAGGCTGGAACTGGGGTAGGTCCGGGAGAGGTTGCCAGTTGGAAAGCTCGATCGGATCCATTTCCAGTAGGTCCCACAGCACCTGCATCTCTTCTTGGGAGCGTATGTTGACCCTCTTACCCTTGATGGTCGCACCGATGCCAAAAGGGAACAGCCACGCGTACCTGATCTCCCGAGCTCTCAAGATTTCCAGCAAGGGACGCAAGGCTCGGCGCTTCGCCAGGGTGGAGGGCGCCAAGTCCTGAAAGATCGAGATCGGCGCTCCCTCAAACTTCAGATCCTTGCAGATTCTGGCCGCCCTAAGGACCGCTACTGCGTCTGAGAAAGACAAAACTTTACAAATAACGTCCCTAGGCGGTTCAGACGGGCCCGACGGTGGTCTGAGGGCCCGATGGATCCTCTCAACGCAAATAGTGGACGATCTCTCCTCTCCCAATAAGGTGGCAAAAATCACTTTAGCGACTTTTTCCAGGCATTCGTTTGCATAAGCTTCAGGGATGCCTTTAAAGCGCAGATTATTCCGCCTGTTCCTGTTTTCTAAGTCCTCCTGGAGCAGGAGAGACCTATTTAATTGCTGGTGCTGTTCCTTTAAGGCTTGCTCAACCTGCAGAGAGTGAGAAGCAAAGGCTGCAGCGGAGGACTCAAGATCTTCCACCCTGTGCCCCATTAGTTTGAACTCCTCTTTTATCTCTGCTAAATCAGCACTAATGGGGCACAGGGCTTGTGACAGCAGGTTCTTCATGAAGCCCTTGGATATGGACTCACCATCTTCCTCCTCCGAGGACTGTTCTCCTTCATCCACATGGCTGGGAGCGGGAACGAGCGCTCGTGCCGGCGCCATCTTCGCCAGGGGCCGCGGGGAGCGAGAGGAGCGATCCTTAAAGAAACCCCTCATGTCAGCTTGCGTTCTGGCCGGGCGGGGGGTGCCCTGCAGGTCAGAGCTTTTCTCCTTACTCGTCTTGCCCATCTTCTTGTCGGCTGTGCGCTGCTGTAAGGTGCCGTGGGTGCCCGCTTGTGAGAGCGCAGCTATTAAGCAGCCATTGCGCTCGGCGTCCAGGCTCCGCCCCCCATATCCAAGTGATTCTGACATTGTTTTTTGCCACATATTGTACTTCATTTAGGTGGTAAAAATAGTCCAATAGATTTTGTGAATATTTATTGAAACTTTTTTTTAAATTGTCATTTTTTCACACTTTCAATCGCAATATCTCAAATATATTGTACAATTTTTTGATAAGATATGTATTTCCATCTGTTTACTTTATTCTGGATACACATTTGTAAAACTTTAGTTTATTTTAAACCATTTAGGGGATGTACAAATTTAACATTGATTATCAACATTTTGCGGAAAAGTTTGTTTTCCTACACCAAGCCAAGATTGCAAAGGCTCATAGGTGTCAGAATGATAGATACCCCCACAAATGATCCCATTTAAAAAACTATACCCCTCAATATATTCACTGAGGGTTGTCATAAGTATTTTGACCACACAGTTTTTTTAAGGAGTTAACGCAATTTAGAGGAGAAAACAGAAATTTTGCTTGAAGGTTATTCAGGCCCTATTGCACAGTTGCAAAGCCCTTGAGCTTCCAAAACGACACAGAACCCAAACAGATGACCCCATTTTGAAAACTAGACCACTTAATGAATTCATCTAGGGGTGTACTGCTTATTTTGATCCAACAATTTTTGAATGCATCTAAGCAAAGCGGAAGGCACAAATTTACATTTTTCATTTCTTTGGCAATTTAAAACCATTTTTTTTTTGTACAGCACACATATGAATCAAGACTTGCACCCCAAAATCGATGCCCCTGTTTATCCCGTGTTCAGAAACATACCCCTTGCGCCCTACTCTACTTACATGACACATGGCTAGGCCTATAAAGGAGGGAACACCCATTGGATTTCAGGGCACAGCTGAATAAATTCCAGGCACCATTGTTCACTTGTGCAGAAAAAAAAATTGACTCCCTAAAATCTCCCCCTCCACGACCTTTTTGGCATTCCCTAAATTTTAGATGAAAGTAATAATGTAAACTGTGTGGTATTTCCGAAGAGAGGGGTAATTACAGAGGCCCGGTTGGGATGGGCACATGGGGCAATGAAATCGGGTATCCCTCCTCCTCTCATGCTTTTTTTCTTGACCTCCGCGGCAGGGATAGGGTGTAAAAAGTGGCGCTCTGTGAGGCTTCGTAAACTTGGTGAGGCGTGGCGGTTTCACACAGAAGGCGCTCAATAAGCTGCTCCAGGAACTGCAGGAAGGTGAGCGTTCCCGGGGCTTCTTGTAAATTACGAATTACAAGTAGTGATCTGAATAATGCCGGGTTCACATGGCCGTATGTGGAATCCGCCTGCGGAGGCACGCAGCCGATCCCCGCTGTGAGCCCAGCTGTGGCCCTACATACGGCTGCATAATACACTGCGCATAACTGCCTACTCACACAGGTGGTCATGCGCAGTACACCTTTTTTTGTCTGCATTTCCCGTGCTTCACTTAGTGATGATGCGGGTACCAGCAGCCTGTACACAATGTAGTTGCGTATGGGCTGCAGGAATATCCGTGAAGACGAAGCAAAATGGGCTCTATGTTTCGCGGTTAAATACAACTTGCTGCATTCTGTTTTCTGCGAGTAGATTAAGTAAATCCGACCCGCCAATGTGAGTGGAATTGTGTAATCCAATGCATTTGATTGATCCATGTATTACCACTGATCAAATGCATGCAGAATCCACAATTTCTTTCCCATCGTGTGAGACCGGCCTAAGATAGATTTCTACCTTTTTATTACGTGACCGGGGACAGCTCAACGAGGCTCCCAGTCACTGCTCCAGGCTCTCGGCGATGTTAAATTTCCTGGGTACCCTGGCTCCTGCGCATGCGTCTGGTATTTTGGTGGTGAGCGCATGCGCAGAAGCCCGAGAAAGGTTAATGGAGGAATATTCCATCGGGGGTTCAAATGCGGAGGCCTCCGGTAAGAAGTTTCTTTTCATATCTGTGAGGGGAGATGAAACTTCAACTTTTTAAAAAACTTTTACATGATCGCCATTATCTATTGGATAACGGCGATCACGCAACCAGGAACCGCATACCGCAGCACCTTGTGCTATCTCCAGGCTCTTGCCTACCTTTGGTAGCCAGGAGCAGGGAGATTTAAAATTTCCTGTGCAATCCTTGACTTTTGCGCATGCTACTGCTATTATGTTGATGGGTGCATGCACCAAAGCTGGAAAAGGTCTGCGGATAAAAATCCTATCATGGGACAAATCCGGGGACCTTAGGTATGTAATTTCATCTCTCCTTCCCTCGCAGATATGGTCCGTAAGGGGAGATGAAACTTTTTTTTTTACACTTTTCCAATGGATAACGGTGATCATGTGACTGGGAACCGCATACAGCGATCCTCGGTGACATCTTCCTGCACTCAGCTATCTTTAACAGCCAGGTGCAGGGATATTTTAAATTTTTCAGGCTCTCCGGCCTTCCGTGCATGTGCACCACATCGGCACATGCGCAGAAGCCCACAGCAGGTGCACTGGCCGAGGGACATCACGGAGGACTAGGGTGAGTATTTTTAGCTGCCCTCATAGATCTGATCTATGAGGGGTGCTGAAACTTTAACTTTTTTAGAATTTTTTTTTCACTATTCACTAACGGCGATCATGAGCCCAGGGACCGGTCACTATGGAACCAACAGCATGGAGTTGTCACCTTCACAGCCTGCAGGGCTTTAATCCCCAGAGGAAGCATGTTTTTCCATCCCTGGGAATTAAAGCCCACTAAAGCAGTACGTAAAAAGGCAATGGGGTCGTCACTAAGGGGTTAATTTTGTGAATCAACATGTATGACTCCATAATGTTTTCATTTTTTTGGTCGATAGGGATGTATGAGGAATTTTTGATCGCTTTTTATTACATTTTTATATAAGACAGAGGTGACCAAAAAAGCACAACTTGGGCATTATATATTTAAGGCATTTACCATACAGGATAAATAATGTGATAGTTTAGTATAGTAGATCGAACATTTATGGGCATAACAATAGTAATTAATTAGATTTTTTTTATTGGGGACATCAAGTAGCAATTTACAGATTGCTTGTACAAAATAAAAAATTTTAACAGTTAACAGCATTTTATAGTAAGAAATCCATGACAGGCCTGCAAGCTTTCACTAAGCTCCCAGGCTGCCATAGCAACCTGCGATCACATTGTAGGGTGGATGATCTGGGGATAGAGGGAGCCCCCTCTCTTTGTGAGGCTACTTAAATGTTGTGTTTAGCACTCCTATTATTCTAGAAATATATGATATTATCAATATATTTGCCTCTAAATAGTTAAATGGCCAGAATCAGAGTTAGCTCTGATCCTGGCTGCTGCAACCAGGTGTCAGCTATATTTTACAGCCGACACCCACTGTGTATGGAGTGTGCTCAGCCCTTGAGCCTGCTATTGCTCAGGCACCCAACATTCACGATACATGTATGGAAGATATTGTGAACAGGTTAAAGCGGTTTTTTAACAAATTAAAATTTCCTCATAACAACTCTATCTTTCCTGGTTGCTGCTGACCAGGACATGTGACTGCTGCAGCCAATCACTGACCACAGCAGTTACCCTTTATAGCCAGCGATTGGCTGCAGCAGTCACATGTCCTGCTCAGCAGCCACCAGGAAAGACAGAGTGGTTGTGAAGCCCTTTTAAGTCATGGAAAAACCCCTTGAAGTAATGTTGAGAATGGTTACAAAGAGTGCCTCTTGCTTGGAAATACACAAGGTAATCTGGAAATAAATACTGTCCATTGAGTTCAGTGGGAACTGAGTACAACTTCCTTCGTCCTCAAATAGTGCAACAGAGATAGTGAACACTTTGGCTACCTACACGCATGTGAGAGCAATCCCGGGCCTAGAAGCTCTGCCTGATATTGTGCCTGCCAGCATGCGCTTTCAAGCCGATTCAAGGCTTTTTTTTCTGTTTAAAACCCCTCCTATCACTTCTGTGAAGTGGCGATCTTTCGGCACGGCTTTTAGCCAGATTAGGGGATCAGCAAGTGTTTCCCATTATTTTCAATTGGATGTTTTTTACTGTCCCATTGAAAGCAATGGGCAATGCGTTCCGATGAATGCAAAAAGATAGGACATGTAGCTCATGTATATGACTCCACTCAAAAGAATGGGGTTCATATTTGCGCAAGATTTGTGTGTCTCACAACACCGAAATCTTGGGTGGGTTTCTTGGCCGTGTCAAACCGGCCTTATTGACAGGTTTCCTGACAGATTACAGCTGATTGCCAGAGACTCTAGCAGGGGGTCAGTATATCATCCTAACATCAGGGGACTGTTCTAACAAAAAGACTTTATCTAAGGGCGAGCACCCACTGGCGTTTGCGTTTTCCGCGGGGAAAAAACACAGCGTTTTCGCCGCGTTTCCCGCGTTTTTTCCGCCCGTTTTCCGCGGCGTTTTTCGCGGCGTTTTCGCGGCTTTTCTATTAATTTCCATGGAGAAAAATAAGGACACATATGCAACTGACAGCTCCTATGTTAAAAACGCAAACGCAACGCAAAAAAAACGCCAGTGGACAGGAACACATGTTATCTCTATGCCTGTGCAGGAAAAACGCAAAACGCAGGTAAAAAAACGCCAGTGGGTGCTCGCCCTAAAACAGAGACAACTATTACAGAACTGCTCTAGGTCACTTCCATAGATGAACATTTATAGATGCTGTTAGTAAGAGTATTTTATTTTTTGAAAAAGCTGTTACTATGCAGAATAATCCCAAGAGATTTATGGTCTGTGGAAAGTTGAACGATAACCTCTACAGGCACAATACCTCTCAAACAGGCATAGAAAAATAAACTACATTCGACAGAATAGTGTAACCTGCATGATGTATCAAAAAGTCGTCATAACATATTCATAGCTGTAAGAGCATTTGTTCCAACAACCCTTTTAATCATAGGTCATATCTACCAGATAATTTGATAGGTAATACCATGTGGCATATGCATTTAAGGTGTTAAATACCCATGTATATGCATCCATGCATATTTTTGCTGAAGTGTATATATCTTCTTGCTAGAACATTCAGAGAGAGCATAGGACTGTGTTTTTTTACTTTAACGTTGCTGCTGTGGACCTGAGCTTCCCATTGATTGGCTGATGGACTGGATATAAAAGGCAGGTCCTTGTCCCAGATTGAGTGATGACTCAGCAGTTTTACAGAGAGCAGAGAGTCTTGTGAGGTATGAGCTTCCCCAGTGTTACAGAAGAGCTGAGTTTTCCTGTACCAAAAAGAGAGAGAGATTCCTAGAAGGGGTGCTGCCCAGCCGTTGCAACAAGAGTGCTAGAGAGAGAAAACGCTAGTTGCAGTTACCCACTGCTAGTGCTGAACTATCACCAAAAGACAGACAGTATCTGGATATTCAGGTTTTGCTGGTGTGTAATCATTAGTAAACCCTGCTGTGTAGATAGCTAAATGCCGGTCCCAAGCCCAGATAAATGAGGAAGGGTGGAGGAAGCAGTGGCAAATGACTCCACTATTTCTGCCAAAATACTTAATGGATCACAGCCGGACAAGGATAGGAATGCATGGAGAATGATGATCCAAAAAGTGAGTTAGTTCCATCCTCCAGGCTCTTCATCTATAAAAAAGACTGTTTTGACTGTATAACCACCCCAAAGGTACTGTGCTAATAATTTGTTCAGGGAACAGTGACTGCATATTCCAGTTAGCGGATTTAGTCATTTGGTTAATCAAAGTCACTTCACATGCTGCCATTTGGGGGGAAAATTAAGATAGAACTCAACTGAGCTAGCATAGTCACGGTTTGAAAGATCAAGAAATGCCATGTTTTGGCATAACTGTGCCTTTCTATTGGCAAAGTTTGTCCTCTATGTAATGTAATAATAAGAGCACTAAAAGTAGTGGCAGGACAACAGACCATGACATTTACCAACTATTATTGTAAAAAAAACTGGAAACTTAAAGGATTTGTTTAGAATTATAAAAAACATGTCTGCTCTCCACACTGCGCTCCACCTGTGCACAGGTTGCATGTGGTATTGCGGCTCACCTAATTCACTTCAGGGGAGCTAAGCTGCAATACTAAACAATCCATACACAGGTGATTCATTGCTTTCCTAAACTTGTACAACCTCTTTAACTGCTTTACTACAAATACTGGAATAGATTATAAATTAAGTGAAATTTAATCGTACTGCCTAGATTTTAGCAAGGGCAAAATGGGCAATAACCTTAGGGCATGCACTTCTACGAGATAAAATAAAAATAAAATGAATAAATCTTGTTATTTGTGTAGCGCCAACTTATTCCACAGTGCTTTCAAGTAATTTATTTATTAGGCCCCACCAAACTGGGTACTCATTTTACCGCCCTCGGAATGATGGAAGGCTGAGTCAACCTTGAGCCGGCTATCTGAACCAAGCGACCTTAAGGTCGTGAGTGAGAGCTTAGGACTGCATTTCTGTTGCCTTAGCACTCTTTGCCACACAAGTTACTTTGTATGCTATTCTTAGGTTTGCACCATATGGTGCTTTTATTTGGCACTGTATGATGATGTCATATAGATTTTATTTTTTGATAATATATATTTCTAGAGTAATGGGAGTCTGACCCCCTTCCATGTATTACCCAGTTGCTTTTACAGACCTTGTACCAGCTTTTACCTCCATGTGCATTTATTCTCTAACCCGATCGTTCTCTATAGCAAGACTTGAAGAAGAAAATCTAATGTGTTTTCATGTTACATAATTGATCTTTCGAGTCTTGAAGAATTTGTTTACATGTAAAATCTAATGCCAGGTAATCTGAGAGACACTGATTGTACAAGCATATGCAGACTGCTAGGTTCCCTTCTAGCACATAGTTAGTTTCTCAGCAGGATTTACATAAAAATAAAGATATTTCACTGACACCATTTCTATTTATAATGATTCCCAGCACACAACATGCTGCCTCCAGTTATTTATTATGCTTTTCACTGGTTTCCAATAACAACCCACAGACGTTCCTCATTTTTCAGTCTTCTGTTCATTTCCAAGTATAATTGTTCTTTATAACGTATAAAACAGAAAAGCCCCCAGATTCAACATAAAAATCTTAAATGCATCCAGTATTAAAGGGAAAAGCAAAATACTATTGTATAATGTAGAGGCGTAAATTATAGTCACTGGCATAACTGGTAATCAGGGTATAACCTATAACAAGATTTGGAATATACAATCCTTGTCTGGCTTGTTAACAGTGGTGTCAGGAGGGTGCCAACAAGCTGCTCTGACTTGCCTATTTAGATACAAGGCCAGGACAACTAATTGAATCTTAGCTACTGGTGTTAGGCCAAGCTCACTAAAAATGAAGGGCACATAATGTGTGTATGGATCCTGAGCTTTCATCTTTACATGCTGTCAGGCAGAGATGTTCAATAAGGCACACATAGAATTGCATTTGGAGGAAAGCAGGGGCGTAATTATAGGGGATGCGGTTGCACCCGGGCCCAGGGAGCCTTATGGGGACCATAACGCCTGTCTTCTCCATATAGGGTGCGTAATACTTTGTAAAAAGCATTAAAGTTGGGGGCCCTGTTACAGATTTTGCACTGGGGCCCAAGAGCTTCAAGTTACGACTCTGGAGGGAAGTGTACTCTCCTGAAGAGATCAGGAGTGAAATATACAGTAGTTTGTGTTGTAGTGTCATCCTAGTACCATGCTTTAGCTCGATTTCTAGATGATTACCATACTATTTGAGGAGGAAACAATTCGTAAGAGGGTTAGTTCTAGGTGTATTCCTTGATCCTTAATTCAGAAACCCACTTGAGGATGGGTCAGTAATGGAGGCGGCATGCAGTAAAAAACTTGAATAACTTTACTCCACAGGAAGCAGAGTTTCACCCTTTCCAATCCACTATCTGATGTCTTCCTACATTCTGACTGAAGCTTGTGCAGTTCCAATGTCAGAAGACGTCCGACAGGGTATTTTTACTGTCTATTGCCCGCCACTCCGCTGTTGGAGCCTCTCTGGCTCACACACACTGGCTTTAGCCTGCAGATGGCACCGTTGTATAACAGCAAAAAAAGAAAGCCTTTCAGGAAACCCAGAATCCAAAATTGGATTGGAAAGGGTTAATAGTTACAGTCACAATGGGTAAAGTTGTAATGTGGTAAACCCATGGCTCCCTGGTATTGTGAAGCTAATTGGTTCTATGTAGAAAAAATGTTATTGTTATGGAGCACTAATGCCACTTAAGTGGTGGCAATTAATTAGAGCTGAGTTTTTGTACTATGTTCAATGTTGAACTGTGATGATTGGCCTGTAACAGTTATGTGGAGGGGATGTGTCTGGGTTGTTACATGAGCTGGGAGGAGTTCAAAGTTTGCAGAAATAGCAGACAGAGATGTGGAACGATTCTGTGGGGAAAGAGATGTACCATATTGGGCATCTGCCTGACCAAGTGTTGCATGCCAGCTCCTGGTGGTAACGAGTATGTGGGTATAATCTGGGTTCAAGAGCACGAAAAGGCTTCGAGAATGCTGGCAAGTCTAAGTTATCTTCAACCAGTAATCTGCATAGCTGTGAATTTGCAACACCTCTTCTCTTTGACCTACTTATGCTACTTGTTCCTGTTATTAAAGTTTTAAAGCATCAAGCTGCTGTGTGCGCCAGGACATAACTTCCACTGAGGTCCATAAATTGGTAAAATGCAACTCTCTATTCGACCCCTGGGGCCCCTTCCTATAAAGGCTTGGCAGTTGCTAGTCTATTGAAGAACAGCAGTTTTTCCAGGGCTTGCTTATTTCAAAGGACAGTCCTTCCAGCTAACAGTCTGGAATCACCCAAGTCATCCAGAGACACCTCAGATAGAGGTTTCACTTCAGTCCAGCAGTCCCAAGCAAGGCCACAAACAACACTGGTCATGAGACCAGGGCAGTGGACAGTTATCTACAGGATCCTGGCGGCTATGACTGATATTGATCAATATGTGCATGCGGAATACGTACTACACTTACAATAAACTCAATGTTCAGCTTTGGGTTCAGGCACCCTCCTTGCGCCCAATGTCATGTGACCAGAATTGTGAGATGTTTAATCGTTACAGCAAGACTTCCTATCTCCCAATAATGTTATCTCCCTCCACATTGGACTGCTCCTTTAGATGGAACGTGACAGCCCCTGTGTATATGTTATGCTGGTTGACAAAGAGCCCCACAAACTAAAAAGGGGGCTTACACACCAATGTCCCTTATGTATCATCACCAACCCGTTACATATATAGATAGCAAAAGTGGATTAATGTAAGGTGACCAAATGTTTCGATTTAGGTGGGACAGTCCTGCTTTGGTACCATGTGTCCCGCTTTCTCCAGGGTCCCTAAGCGGAACAGCCTTTTATCCCACTTTCGGGATGCCTGTCTCGCTTTTGTCCCACCTTCAGGACGTGGGATCACCATGAAGGTGATTACTAGCTGGGGTGCTGCAGCTTCCCGGCTGGTAATCACTCAGTGGCATTGCTGCTGGATGCACACACTGATGGCAGCGTGTGCAGCCGGATCCGCCTCCCCTGACCTCGCCTCCTTGGTTTGGCAGGGGGAGAGGAGAAGGGAGGAGGGTTCCATGTGCACACACTTCCACCAGCAGCAGCGCTGAGCAGAGCATCAGCAGTTCTCTAAAGAGCAGTAGAAGGGTGAGTATATTGATTTCAGGGGGCTCTATTACTGCTGCAGCTACTGTTGGGGTCACTATTACTACTGGGGCAGATATAGGGGATACTATTACTACTAAGGCCACTGTGGGAGTCACTATTACTACTGAGGCCACTGAGGTCACTATTACTACTGGGGCCAATATAAGGGACACTATTACTACTGAGGTCACTGTTGGCCTCACTATTACTACTAGGGCCGATATAGGGGACACTATTACTACTGAGGCCACCCCACACATGGCAGCATACCTCAAGCTGACTTACAGTATGTTTACATGTGGCAGAAATGCTCCGGAATGTCCACAGCAAACCTTTTTGCGACAAAGCCTGCAGCGTTTTCACTTCCAAAAAACATTCAAAATCCATACCATTGGTGCGGATTTTGACTGGAAATCAGCCACGTATCCACAGCCAATTTTATACTATGTGCTGCTCCCCCTCACCTCTTCTGAAGCCTTCCTGCAATCAGTGCTCCCTGACTTCCGGTTCCCAGCGGCCTGGTCAGGTGAGGCCACTACACGCCGCTGGGAACCGGAAGCTGGAGAGCGCTGACACCAGGAAGCCTTTGGAGGAGATGAGGGTGAGTGCAGCATAGTATGAAATCAGCTGCAAATATAAAGCTGATTGCCAGTTAAAATCTGCACCAATAGTACAGATTTTGACTGTTTTTTATATGCGGAATTTGTTTTGTCTTTTTTTGAAACGGTCCTGTAGTTTTTATGACAGTGGCTATAAAATCATACATTGTGATAAGTTCTGCCACCTGACCATAGCCCTCTGTTTCACTTTGACCCTGGGAAAATCTGGTCACCTTAGATGAATGGTAATAATTCAAACACATTTGGGTTATTTAAAATTTAAGTTTTCTGGTGCATATTGTGCCAGAAAAGTGTCACACATCTTTTACACCACATTTACTATGTGTTTTTAGACACTTTCAGGAACGTTTTACGACTCATCCCCAAATTGGTGTAGCTTTGTGAAAAAGGCATGGCCCAAATTGCTCCAAAAATTTTGCCAAGTTACAGCAAATTTTGAAAATTTGTCTCAATTTTTGGGATAAAAACTTTACCAACTCATAGGTGATATAAACTTAAACTAGATAGTCTTAACATGCAATAGATTTACTATCCAGTCTGAGTCACTGTGATGAATCTGGCACATTTTAAAACTGTCTGAGTTTGCACTGGCTAACTTTTAGACAGTATTAGCAAATGTACGCCATTGTGTTTCTCCCACATTTTGCAACGTAACTGTGATGTGCGGCTGCATAGACACCATCCAACTTTTACTAGCGCTTTATTACTAGCACTAGGACGCACATCCTATCTTTTATAGCACATCATTACTTGTGTATATTTGGTCCCCTAATGGGCCCCCTTTTTTTTCACGCCAAACAGGCAAAATATGTAGGGACAATTCTTCCTGGGATCCCTTGACCCAAAAGAGCAATCATTCTCAGGGTGGGAATCCTGCTTTATTTACATATAGGATGTACTAGTCTGACAGGGAGTAGTAGCATGTGGTCTCTCCTCCCTTTCATAGATGCCTATGCCATCATATGAGTGTCATCGAGGGATGGTTTCTGCAGTCTATACAAATGGATAAACATCTTGATCTTATAGCAACAAACTGTTCCATGTTTTCTTGTATGTCATCAGTATTGGGCTTATTTCAACATTGGCCTGAAATATGTATCTCATTTCTGTGGTCATTAAATTACAGAAGTACCGTATTTTTCTGTGTATAAGACGCGTTTTTTAGACAAATATTTTGCTCAAAAAATGCACCGTGTCTTTTAAAAGTTTTAAAAGTTACATAATTGTCAGCTGCAAGGTACCGCTCACAGGTGTGTGGGTGTAGTGGATAGCCACCATATCTATATTTTTGGGACAATGGACATACATTTCATGTGTAGTGGACAGGGGACCTGTTTTTATAAATCTAGGCATTCTGTATACCAATGACAGTATTATTCCATTTTGTTTGCTCTTCTACAAATATAGATATACTCTTTGTGTATCCAATATATTTACTTCCTTATATTTAAATATCATGAAACTTTCCATTCTCTAAACTCCTATAGATGCAAGCAGAAGCTAGCATTTAACATTTAGCAAGAACGCTCTATTTCCTGATTCTTAGTAACTTTAGCAGGGGTAAAATCAGACACAAGTAACCGCAGTCTGAAGCATTACTGCTTTTAGCTACCGCAATAATAACCCAAGCAGTTTTACTGGAAACTTATGCAAAAAATATGGGAAATTTATGCACTTATTAGTTCAAGCTGTAACCTCCAATCATATTGGACCATCCACACGTGGGGTGCAAGACAACCCATTCGTCTCGTCCTGCCCTCTCCGGACTGCTACCACGTGACGGGCAATAACAGATGACCGGATGAAGGAAGACGCTTATCCAATAATCAGATAATACGTTGCATCTATGTAATCTTTGACCTGCCCAGATGGGCAGATATGTTAACTCTTTAAAAGAGGCTGCGCGCCCACAAATAAAGCAGAATTGGGAAGTTTATACATGCTGAACCTGTGTGAGTGTGAAATCTTCTTGTGCGCACGTCCACTTCATAATTAATCTGGAAGGGTGCAAACATTCCTATCAAGTAGGCCGTGGACTCACAAAGGAAATCCACGACATGGGAGCGCTTAGGGCTCCACCACACTACCGGAGCGGGGAGGCAGATCAGCAACGTGGAGAAGCAGGGCAGCAGTGCAGCTAGGTGAGTATGCCTGCACCCTCACACATACACACTACACACACATATACATTACATACACAGCACATATACAGTACATACTGTAGCAGGGTGAGAGGAGAAGTCAGGGATGGAAGGTATGTGTCGCAGAGGTTGCTCAACTCGGTGATGTAGGCCTCGCACCCTCTCTCCAGTACAGGTTTTCACCTGAGCCAGAGAACCAGGTGGAGCTCAGGCACCTGCTAGATATAAAAGGAGTCAGTCTGCAGAGCAGGGTGTGTGCGTCTGTCTGTCTGTCTGTCTCTCTCTCTCTCTGAGAGCTTCAGACATGTGCACTATGGAAGACTAAAACAGGAGTTTGTCTTCCCAGGAGGCTGATGAGATCCCTGTCCCTGCTACTACTTACTAGAGGAAGCTACTCACAAGTCTACTAAGAGGTTGCTACCAAGGAGGTTCCCCTTTAAGCTGGTAAAGGCTGCCTGAAACAGAACTACCACTGTTAGGTTTATTGCTATGGTTTAGTACTTACTGCATTAAACTTGAAGGACTTTTGATTTCTTCCACTTTTACTGGGATACCAGCTGTTTATGTTATAACCTCTCGTGTGAATAAACAAACACGAATGGACTTTGGTTGTTTGCCTGGTGTTTAAACCCCCTGGAGCATCACAATTAGAGATGAGCGAACCTACTCGTTTCGAGTAATTACTCGATCGAGCTCCGCGATTTTCGAGTACTTCCGTACTCGGGTGAAAAGATTCGGGGGGCGCCGGGGGGCGGGGGGAGGCGTGGCGGAGCGGGGGGTAGCAGCGGGGAACAGGGGGGAGCCCTCTCTCTCTCCCTCTCCACCCCACTCCCCGCTGCAACCCCCCACTCACCCACGGCGCCCCCCGAATCTTTTCACCCGAGTACGGAAGTACTCGAAAATCGCGGTGCTCGGGCGAAAAAGGGGTGTGGCCGAGTAGGTTCGCTCATCTCTAGTCACAATACATATAACACAGCCTGCTCAAAAGCCATCTCCTCTCGGTGCTGCCCGGCTGGTCTTCTGTCTCCTGTGCTTTAATCCCTGTAAACTGCAACCTCTTGCGAGACAGTGCAGGTGCTGTGGAGAGCTACAGAGACCTGTCAGGCAGCATAGAGAGGACGGTTCAGTAGGTATAACAGGGACCTATAGTGGGATTTAAACATATTACAGTGCTATATACTGTTTTGTGTTTAAAATCTTTTTTTCTTAATTTTGGGTGGGAAAGTAGGGGGTGCGTCTTATACACGGGGGCATCCCTTACACAGAAAAATATGGTACTTATTTTGGGGATATTTAAGAAAAAACCATTCAGTTTGAATTATTGCCATTAATCACTCATTTTTCTTATCCATATGTAGCTGGTTAGGGATTATTTATAAAGTACAGTGTTGTTTAGGCCCCCCTTTTCTTGTATAGTGTTTACTTTATCAGGTATGACCAGTTTTGCAGTGGGATTAGACATTAATCAGTGCTCAATGAGGTAGGGATGTTCTTTCAGATTGTCAGTTTGTGCAAAAATTATACAGACCCTCCTATAAAGCTGTTTTCAAGGAATTGACTAAAGGTACCTTTACACAAAGTGATTATTGCCCAAACAATTGCTGGAAAAAGCAATTTCCAGCGATAGTCAGCTGGGGTTGCTCAGTTTTTGCTCCCTTGCTGGGGTTGCTTGGTTTTTAGCTCACCTAAAAAGCAAGTAACTATTGGCCCAAGTAAACAGGCGGCCACTCATCTTTGAATGTCTGTCCACAGTGAATGGAGGCTGGTGGCCGGAAGAGAGCTCCAGTGTGCTCCACCTCCATTCGCTGAACGTCTATCACTCCTGTGTGAAAGCCTTAGTGCCTAACAGTTGTCCTGTGTAAAGGTAGTGCTATCTTAACACATGGGCCTGATGGGCACTTGCCCAGGGGCCCTAAAAGCATAGACACCCCATACTAATCTATGCATGTTAACATTTCAATGCACCTTGTATCATATATGATAATGTACGGTGGGATATGAACTTGGCTCCAATCTGTCTAGGCCATGTGTGAAGACTTTAATTTAATCACCTTCTGTTTCACTTTTAAATTACCCATAATTGCTTTTGTAAATTACCCATAGCTGCTATTGTAAATTATTCATAATTTCTATAATAAAAAGAGAGATTTCCCGCCAAATCGATGTGTGGATCATCTTGTGAAGCGTAGAACATCGTCTTGTTACTTTCTAGTGTAAAGTAGCCTGGGACTATGAACAAAGAGTTGTTTATGGTGCAAGAGGAAAATGGACCAAAGAGACTTTAACTTCCGGTTCTCCGTTTTAGGTCGCCAGTTACTAGCTTGCTCGTCCACTTTCTTCAACAGTAGTTGTCATAGGGGTCCCAGTACACTGCTTTGCACTTGGGGGCCCATAGTGCTGTTAAGACGACACTGGTAAAGGTACTATCACTGCAGGAAAAAATACCCACATAAAATCAAAGTTTATTGCATAATAGTTAAAAAACCTGACAAAACAAATATATATAATAGTAGCATGATGGTATTTTCAAAAAAGATAACAACATGGCATAAATAGGGAGATCATAAAGAATAATACTTACAGTTCAAGATTCATATTCAAGAAGAATTCTATAACAGAGTTTATTACTTACATTTAAGTAGTTCATATTCTCCAAATATTCTGTAATAAAGATTCAGCCGCCATAGCACCATATGTCCCTACAATGGCCACTGTTCATACTTGCCTAACTGCAGAGTAATCGCAGCAAGGATAGAGTTAGATAATTTGGACAACTCCCTGAATGATATGTGGCATCATGATGACAGACGCTTGGGGTGATTACTCCGCCGTTAGGCAGATATGAACTAGGACCATTGTAGGGACATATGGTGCTATGGCAGCTGAATCTTTAATATAGAATGGGGCGATTACTCCGCAGTTAGGTAGGTATTAACAAGGGACATTGTAAGGACATATGGTGCTACAGCAGCCGAACCTTTATTACAGAATATTTCATGAACATGAACTTCTGAAATGTAAGTAATAACCTCTGTATAGAATGCTTGATGAATATGAATCTCTGAACTGTAAGTACTATCCTGTATGATTTCCCTATGTATGTCTTGACATCTTTTTTGAGAATACCATAGTGCTATCATTGTATATATTTGATTACTTGGGTTTTTTTTAACTATGATATAATACATTTTGTTTTTATGGGGGTATTTTTTTTCTTGCACTGATAGTGAAATGCATTACTTCTAAATAAGACACTATTGGTGGCAGTGAGTTTTTTTTTCTCATGAAAAAGTATCTTAAAATCTAGAGATGAGCGAGCACACTCGCCCGAGCTTGATGCTCAATCGAGTATTAGGGTACTCAAGATGCTCGTTACTCGAGACGAACACCACGCGGTACTCGAGCCAATTGCATTTCCATTCCCCGCATGTTTAGCGCCATTTTCTAGCCAATAAACATGTGGGGAAGGCATTACCACTTCCTATTGTGACGTGCCAGCCCCCCCCCCCAGTAGTGAGTGGCTGGCGGGATCAGCTGACCGCGGAGTACTTAAAGTGGTCCCGCGCGCGGCTCGCCTCAGACGCATGCTGGCAGGGGTTAGAGATAGTGCTGCTGCTGATATAAGGACAGTGTTAGAGTAGGATCCTGTCTTCAAGAACCCCAACGGTGCTTCTTAGGGCTACTCCTCATCGTGTGCATTACAGTTGTGCCGGCTGGGAGCAGTAGTGCACCAATTTTTTTTTAAGCATCTAGGGTTGTGCAGGCCATTTCAGCTATACTGTTCTGTGTGTGCAATGCATTACGCAGAGTTTAGGGACAGAGCTGCTTATATAGGGAAAGTTTTACAGTCGTGATCCTCTCTACAAGAACCCCAACAGTCCTTCTTAGGGCTACTTCTCACCGTGTGCATTATACTTGTGGCTGGCTGGGAGCAGTAGTGCACCAATTTTTTTATTACGCATCTAGGCCTGTAGTGCATTACACCAGGGTTTCACCGTGAAACAAAAATCTAATGTTTCCTAGGCTACTGCAAAGTATTTCAGTTATACCGTTCTCAATCTGCAGTGCATTAGACAGAGGTCTCACCGTGAAACAGTGCTGTAATATTTCCTGGGCCACTGCAAACTATTTCAGTTATACCGTTCTGTGTCTGCAGTGCATTAGACAGAGGTCTCCTCGCGAAACAGTACTCTAATATTTCCTAGGCCACTGCAAAGTATTTCAGCTCTGCCACTGTGCAGAGCGTCTCACAATACCCTTTCCTTGGGGGGAAGGGGGTTGAGATAGCCGCAGTTACCAGCACTATCCACTGGCTTTAGGGTCTTCTCCCACTCCATACAGCCTCTCTTATCTACAAGTCTCTGTGAGCGGTAAATTACCCCTAGGTATCAACGCATGACAGCAGGTTCATTTTTTCAAGTCACAGCATAGAGCCTCCGCTATCTACAAGTCTCTGTGCACGGTGAATTAGCCACAGTTGTCAGCGCTGTACAGTGGGGGTAATTTATTTGGGCCCTGCTCTATCCTTAATCCGCCATGATGAGGAGTAGGGGTAAGGGTTGAGGACGTGGACGCGGATGCGGGCGTCCAAGTGAGGGTGTGGGCACAGGCCGAGTTCCTGGGCGGGGTGAATCACAGCCGGCTGCTGCGGGATTAGGAGAGAGGCAAGTTTCTGGGCTCCCCAGATTCATATCACAATTTGCGGGTCCGCGTGGTAGAACTTTATAATAAACAGAACTGTGCAAGCAGGTCCTGTGGTGGATGGCAGGAAACGCATCCAGCACTACTCCCGTTCTAGGGACTGCAACTCTAAATCCACTGGCTGCTCCTCCTTCCTCCCAGCCTTCTCACTCCATGAAAATGACATATTCTGAGCAGGGAGACTCCCAGGAACTGTTCTCGGGTCCCCGCCCTGAGTGGGAAAAAACGGTTCCTCTCTCACCTGAGAAGTTTGTCGTGACCGATGCCCAACCTTTGGAAAGTTCCTGGAGTCTGGGTGATGAGGTTGGGGACTCCCGGCAACTGTTTCAAGAGCTTTTTGTGGATGAGGATGGTGAGACACAGTTGTCTATCAGTGAGGTAGTAGTAAGGGCAGTAAGTCTGAGGGAGGAAGAGCAGCTGGACAATGAGGTGACTGACCCCACCTGGCTTGCTAAGAGGGAGAGGCAAGTGCAGCAGCAGGAAAGGTTGGAATAGGCTGGCCCAGAGCCAAGAACCCCCCCAACTGTTTCCCACAGCACCCCCTCGTGGCACGCCTCCATGCAGAGGGCTAGGTGTTCAAAGGTGTGGATGTTTTTTAGTGAGAGTGCGGACGACCGACGAACAGTGGTGTGCAACCTGTGCCGCACCAAGATCAGCCGGGGAGCCACCACTACCAGCCTCACCACCACCAGCATGCGCAGGCATATGATGGCCAAGCACCCCACAAGGTGGGACGAAGGCCATTCACTGTCTCCGGGTCACACCACTGCCTCTTCCCCTGTGTCACAACCTGCCACACAGATCCAATCCCCCTCACAGGATGCAGGCACCCGCACCCACACCCTCACCTCCAGGGTCCTTCACTCCATTTAGCAATGTCTGTTCAGCTGTCACTAACACAAGCGTTGGAGCGAAAGCGCAAATACACCGCCACCCACCCACATGCACAAGCTTTAAACGTGCACATTGCCAAATTAATCAGCCTGGAGATGCTGCCGTACAGGCTTGTGGAAACCGAGGCTTTCAAAAACATGATGGTGGCAGCAGTCCCGCACTACTCGGTCCCCAGTCACCACTATTTTTCCCCGTGTGCCGTCAAAGCCCTACACCAGCACGTCTCCCGCAACATAAACCGTGCCCTCACCAATGCATTTACTGGGATGGTCCAAATAACGACGGACACGTGGACAAGTACTGGCGGACAGGGCCACTATATCTCCTTGACGGCACATTGAACTTGGTGGAGGCTGGGACCGAGTCAGAGTCTGGGACCACTCACATCCTACCCACACCCAGAATAACGGGTCCTACCTCGGGGCTGGTATCTGCAGTGTTTTATGCCACTGCCTTCAACCCCCCCCCCCCCACCCCCCACCCACCCTCCTCCACCTCTCAAATAAGAAGTGTGAGCATGTCGCCAGCAGTCGGTAGCGCGCGGCGCGGTAGCACAGTGGTTGGCAAGCTTCAGCAAGCCGTGCTGAAACTAATCAGCTTAGGTGACAAGAGGCACACAGCCCCCGAGCTGTTGACAGAGCAGACCGACCTCTGGCTTTCGCCGCTGAGCCTCCAACTGGGCATGGTCATGTGTGACAACAGCCGTTACCTGATGGCGGCTCTGCAGCTTGGCAGCCTCACACACGTGCCATGCCTGGCCCACGTCTTCAATCTGGTGGTTCAGCGGTTTCTGAAAAACTATCCCCACTTGTCTGACCTGCATGGCAAGGTGCGCCGTGTCTGCGCACATTTCCGCAAGTCCACCACGGACGCTGCCACCCTGAGTACCCTGCAACGTCGGTTTTAGCTGCCAGAGCACCGACTGCTGTGCAACGTGCCCATACGCTGGAATTCTACGCTGCACATGTTGGCCAGGCTGTACGAGCAGCGTAGAGCAATAGTGGAATAGCAGCTGCAACATGGGCGGCAGAGTGGTAGTAGTACTGAGGAGTGGGCATGGATGGCAGACATCTGCCAGGTCCTGGAAAACTTTGAGGAGTTTACCCAAATGATGAGCTGTGATGCGGCCATCATTAGCGTTACTATCCCACTCCTTTGCCTGCTGAGAAGTTCGCTGCTAAGCATGAAGGCTGACGCTTTGAGGTTGGAACAGGAGACGGGGGATGACAGTATGTCGCTTGATAGCCAGACTACCTTCATGTCTATATCTCAGCGCATTTTGGAGGAGGAGGAGGGGAAGGGGGAGAAGGAGGAGCAGGAGGAGTAGGAGGGGTTAGAGACTGCTGGCACACTGTAGATGGTACCCATGCTTCTTGGCTCTCATTTGTTCAGCGTGTATGGGCTAAAGAGGAGGAGGAGGAGGAGGATCCTGAAAGTCATCTTCCTAGTGAGGACAGTGATGTGTTGTGTACTGGGACCCTGGCACACATGGCTGACTTCATGTTAGGCTGCTTTTCCCATGACCCTCGCGTTAGACGCATTCTGACCAACACGGATTACTGGGTGTACACACTTCTCGACCCATGGTATAAGGAGAACCTTTGCACTCTCATTCTCGAAGAGGAAAGGGGTACGAGAGTGATGCAATACCACAGGGCCCTGGTGAAAAAAAGTGATGTTAAAGTTCCCATCTGACAGCACTAGTGGCAGAAGACACAGTTCTGAGGGCAAAGTAGCAGGCAGCATGTCCAGCGCAGGCAGGAAAAGAAAACTCGCCAATGCCTTTGCCACTTTTATGGCTCCCCAGCAAGACTGTGTCACCACTCCCCAGTCAAGGCTGAGTCGAAGGGAGCACTGTAAAAAGATGGTAAGGGAGTATGTACCCGATCGAACCACCATCCTCCGTGATGCCTCTGCTCCATACAATTATTGGGTATCAAAGCTGGACACGTGGCACAAACTTTCACTGTACGCCTTGGAGGTGCTGGCCTGCCCTGCCGCTAGCATCTTGTCAGAGAGGGCATTTAGTACAGCTGGGGGAATCATCACGGATAAGAGTACCCGCCTGTCAACTGCCAGCACCGACATGCTTACACTCATAAAGATGAACAAAGGCTGGATTGCTCAGACTCCTTTTCTCCACCGGCGGAAAGCAGCGGAACCTAATGATTCTTTTCGCTGCAACAGGAGAAAAATGCATACTCTATCACCACAAAAAAATGGGGAATTATTACTCCTCCTACTCCTCCTGCTAAAACAGCATGTCATCACTCTCAACTGCCAATTTTTCTGAGGTCCAAAAGGCTCTGTTTAAAAGTTTTTTTATAGTTTTTAAAAGTTTCAAAAGTTTTTATACTTTAACTGAAACCAATTTTTTCGGAGGGCTGCCTCCAGGCTGTGTTACAAATTAAGCAACAGCGAGCTGTATCTTTAAAAATTTTTTATGGGTTTTACCTGCACTGGCGGTTGAGCAATTTTTCAGGGGTACACTTGTACTCTTGGTACACCAATTTTTCAGGCCCTTTCCTATACTGTTATCTAACTAATTTTTACGGCCTTCGCCTACACTTTTGGTAACAAATTTTTTCAGGTGTTTGCTTATACTCTTGGTACACCAATGTTTCAGGGGTTCGCCTACACTCTTGCTACAGAAATGTTACAGGGGTTCGCCTATACTTTTGCTACAAAAATGTTACAGGGGTCCGCCTATACACTTTCTACTGGAAGGTTTGAGGGGTTGGCCTATTCTCAATAGCATTCACAAGAAGTGTTAGTGATTTCATGAGACTTTCACAGGGTCACTGTATACCTTGTGGTGGCTATTTTTGCGACACCTCCTGCTTCAAACCAATCTTTGGTGTTAGTATGTGCTGCTGCATTGTGGAAATGTGTAGAAGTGCTGGCACCTGAGTCCCCTTTATGCCCACGTTTGCTGCTCCTGACAATTTTGTGACAGAGGTGGCACAGGATTGGAATGATGATCGTACGTCAATTTGTCATCAATTGTCATCCGCATTGTGGGCTATCGCCCACACTTTCAAAGAGGGTCACTGCCTGGCCCTGCCAACCCTTTGCAGTGTGTGACTCTGGCTCCTTCTCATCGCAGATGCACTTATAAATCGACATGAGGGTGGTGTGGCTATAAAGCGAGCGTGTGGCATAAGGGCCAGTTGAACTCTTCGCAGGGAAAATTTGGGGTAAAGCGAGCGTGTGGCATAAGGGCCAGTTGAACTCTTCGCAGCAGGGTCTTGCGGGGGGTTGGACAGCAATGCCAGCATGAAACCCGGAAGAAGAGGCAGCGGTGTCACCCGCAGGCGGTGATTGTCCTTGGTTGGAGCT
Source organism: Eleutherodactylus coqui (assembly GCF_035609145.1). Classification (NCBI taxonomy): domain Eukaryota; kingdom Metazoa; phylum Chordata; class Amphibia; order Anura; family Eleutherodactylidae; genus Eleutherodactylus; species Eleutherodactylus coqui. The sequence goes on along the minus strand of NC_089842.1, from coordinate 102,279,962 downwards.
ACTGTGGTGCTTAGCTAAGATGTGCCAGCGCATGTGCCTTGCTAATGAGGGTCTGTCCCAAGTAAATAGTTAGGGGGGTGACCGCTAGGCTCTTGCGCCCATTTCGGCTTAATGGTGGGACCTGGGAGCCTTAAATGCAGCCATGCTTGCCGCCCCTGCCGTTCCCTATCCGTTTCTGTGGTGTTTCGATGACTTCTGATGTTTTCTGGTGTTTCACAAGTCGTCACCTATGCAGAGCATCAGTCCCATACAAAAATGCTCAAGTTTTGCATTGACTTCAATGGGGTTCATTACTCGAAACGAGCTCTCGAGCATTACGAAAAGTTCAACTCGAGCAATGAGCACCCGAGCATTTTGGTGCTCGCTCATCTCTATTAAAATCTATAAAGATCAAATTAATTTCTGATAGGAGCTTCAAAGTTTAGAAAATTATTTGAAACAGGGCATTTTCCTATGAGGACTATGTAAAGCTCAAGTACCCACAGGCAGATTCAGAAACTCATCCCTTATTGGTAAATGGAAACGCGAAGCCACAAATAACTGTCTGAGTTTTATGCAGCTGCTACTAGAAGAAGAAAAATTTAATTTAACGTCATTAAATGTTAAACTAAAAGAACAGATTGACATAACCTAGAAATTCAATCAGGAAACTGAATTTTCTAATAAAGAGATCCAATTGAAGAATACGTTGGAGAGATTTCAATATCATTTAAAGGAGCGTAAACATCGTCAGTCTCGAGAGACTTTCAGGACTTCCGGGAAAATAAGACTTATACTTTATTAGATAGTAGTACAGTAACAAAAGCATATGAACCTGATCCACCGTCCGCTGAAACTGATTTATCCGATTGTGAATGCAAACCATCTAACAAAAATGTACGCATCAGGACAAAATGCATTGTGATAGCAGAAAAGGTAATGGGTCAAGATTAGAGATGAGCGAACGCGTTCGTCCGAGCTTGATATTCGTGCGAATATTAGGGTGTTCGGGATGTTCGTTATTCGTAACGAACACCATGCGGTGTTCTGGTTACTTTCACTTCCTTCCCTGAGACGTTAGCGCGCTTTTCTGGCCAATTGAAAGACAGGGAAGGCATTACAACTTCCCCCTGTGACGTTCAAGCCCTATACCACCCCCCTGCTGTGAGTGGCTGGGGAGATCAGGTGTCACCCGAACATAAAAGTCGGCCCCTCCCGCGGTTCGCCTCAGATGCGGTGTGAGTTAGATGAGGGACAGTGCTGTTTGTACCGGAGCTGCTGTAGGGAAAGAATTGGTAGTTAGTGTAGGCTTCAAGACCCCCCAAAGGTCCTTATTAGGGCCACTGATAGCTGTGTGTTGGCTGCTGTTAGCAGTGGCAAATTTTTTTTTCTCAAAATCGCCTCTGCAGACCGTTGCACCTGGCATTAGGGACAGAAGTGCTGCATAGGCAGGGAGAGTGTTAGGAGTGAGTGTAGCCTTCAAGAACCTCAACGGTCCTTTCTAGGGCCATATTTATCCGTGTGCAGTACTGTCCAGGCTGCTGTTAGCTGTGCTGCATTTTTTTTTGCTTCTCAAAATCGCCTCTGCAGACCATTGCACCCTCCATTGATACTGCAGGGAAAGAATTGTATAGGCAGGGCCACAACACAGTTATTATTCATAGAATATACGCAGTGCTGCCTTTTGGTGGAAAAAAACTGAAAACAAATCTATTTGTCCAGCCTCTGTCCGTCCTAAGGGCGGTGGACACGTGTGAGCTGCTTGAACAACATTGCTAAATCAGACGCACCCAGCTACGCTTTACTGCTGGCTTCGCCATTTGCTTTCCTTAATTGGGAAAAAAATACCTGCTCTCCAAGAGTTATAATAACTCTGCTACCCTCACGTTCTGTGACACATAAGCAGGGACACAGCACAGTTATTAAACTTCTCATGTTCATTGAATATACGCAGTGCTGCCTTTTGGTGGAAAAAAACTGAAAACAAATCTATTTGTCCAGCCTCTGTCCGTCCTAAGGGCGGTGGACACGTGTGAGCTGCTTGAACAACATTGCTAAATCAGACGCACCCAGCTACGCTTTACTGCTGGCTTCGCCATTTGCTTTCCTTAATTGGGAAAAAAATACCTGCTCTCCAAGAGTTATAATAACTCTGCTACCCTCACGTTCTGTGACACATAAGCAGGGACACAGCACAGTTATTAAACTTCTCATGTTCATTGAATATACGCAGTGCTGCCTTTTGGTGGAAAAAAACTGAAAACAAATCTATTTGTCCAGCCTCTGTCCGTCCTAAGGGCGGTGGACACGTGTGAGCTGCTTGAACAACATTGCTAAATCAGACGCACCCAGCTACGCTTTACTGCTGGCTTCGCCATTTGCTTTCCTTAATTGGGAAAAAAATACCTGCTCTCCAAGAGTTATAATAACTCTGCTACCCTCACGTTCTGTGACACATAAGCAGGGACACAGCACAGTTATTAAACTTAGATAATTCATTCACTAGAGGCAGTGGGGCCTTTCGTTTTCCAAAAAGGGCAAAAATTATATTTGGCCTGCAGTCTTGCGCCAATTTATTTCCTGCCTGTGAAATCAAATCACTGGTAATACAGCATGCTGAGGGGTAGGGGTAGGCCTAGAGGACGTGGACGCGGCCGAGGACGCGGAGGGCCAAGTCAGGGTGTGGGCACAGCCCGAGCTCCTGATCCCGGTGTGTCGCAGCCGACTGCTGCGCGATTAGGAGAGAGGCACGTTTCTGGCGTCCCCACATTCATCGCCCAATTAATGGGTCCACGCGGGAGACGGTTATTAGAAAATGAGCAGTGTGAGCAGGTCCTGTCCTGGATGGCAGAAAGTGCTTCGAGCAACCTATCGTCTATCCGCAGTTCTGCGCCGTCCACTGCTGCCAATCCGAATCCTCTGTCTGCTGCTCCTCCTTCCTCCCAGCCTCCTCACTCCACTACAATAACACCTGCTCAGGAGCGGGAACACTCCCAGGAACTGTTCTCGGGCCCCTGCTTAGATTGGGCAGCAGCGGTTCCTCTCCCACCAGAGGAGTTTATCGTCACTGATGCCCAACCATTCGAAAGTTCCCGGGGTCCGGGGGAAGAGGCTGGGGACTTCCGCCAACTGTCTCAACAACTTTCTGTGGGTGAGGAGGACGATGACGATCAGACACAGTTGTCTTGCAGTGAGGTAGTAGTAAGGGCAGTAAGTCCCAGGGAGCAGCGCACAGAGGATTCGGAGGAAGAGCAGCAGGACGATGAGGTGACTGACCCCACCTGGTGTGCAACGCTTACTCAGGAGGACAGGTCTTCAGAGGGGGAGTCAAGGGCATCAGCAGGGCAGGTTGCAAGAGGCAGTGCAGTGGCCAGGGGTAGAGGCAGGGCCAGACCGAATAATCCACCAAGTGTTTCCCAAAGCGCCCCCTCGCGCCATGCCACCCTGCGGAGGCCGAGGTGCTCTAAGGTCTGGCAGTTTTTCACAGAGACGCCTGACGACCGACGAACAGTGGTGTGCAACCTTTGTCGCGCAAAGCTCAGCCGGGGAGCCAACACCAACAGCCTCACCACCACCACCATGCGCAGACATATGATGGCCAAGCACCCCGCAAGGTGGGACGAAGGCCGTTCACCGCCTCCGGTTTGCACCCCTGCCTCTCCCCCTGTGCCCCAACCTGCCACTGAGATGCAACCCCCCTCTCAGGACACAGGCACTACCGCCTCATGGCCTGCACCCACACCCTCATCTCCGCTGTCCTCGGCCCCATCCAGCAGTGTAGTTCAGCGCACCGTTCAGCCGTCGCTTGCGCAAGTGTTCGAGCGCAAGCGCAAGTACGCCGCCACGCACCCGCACGCTCAAACGTTAACCGTCCGCATAGCAAAATTCATCAGCCTTGAGATGCTGCCGTATAGGGTTGTGGAAACTGAGTCCTTCAAAAGTATCATGGAGGCGGCGGCCCCGCGCTACTCAGTTCCCAGTCGCCACTACTTTTCCCGATGTGCCGTCCCAGCCCTGCACGACCACGTCTCCCGCAACATTGTGCGCGCCCTCACCAACGCGGTTACTGCCACGGTCCACTTAACTACGGACACGTGGACAAGCACAGGCGGGCAGGGCCACTACATCTCCCTGACGGCACATTGGGTGAATTTAGTGGAGGCTGGGACAGAGTCAGAGCCTGGGACCGCTCACGTCCTACCCACCCCCAGAATTGCGGGCCCCAGCTCGGTGCTGGTATCTGCGGAGGTGTATGCTTCCTCCACTAAAGCACCCTCCTCCTCCTCCTCCTCCTCCTCCTCTGTCTCGCAATCAAGATGTGTTAGCAGCAGCATGTCGCCAGCAGTCGGTGTCGCGCGGTGTGGCAGCACAGCGGTGGGCAAGCGTCAGCAGGCCGTGCTGAAACTACTCAGCTTAGGAGATAAGAGGCACACGGCCCACGAACTGCTGCAGGGTCTGACAGAGCAGACCGACCGCTGGCTTGCGCCGCTGAGCCTCCAACCGGGCATGGTCGTGTGTGACAACGGCCGTAACCTGGTGGCGGCTCTGCAGCTCGGCAGCCTCACGCACGTGCCATGCCTGGCCCATGTCTTTAATTTGGTGGTTCAGCGCTTTCTGAAAAGCTACCCACGCTTGTCAGACCTGCTCGTAAAGGCGCGCCGGCTCTGCGCACATTTCCGCAAGTCCCACACGGACGCTGCCACCCTGCGCACCCTGCAACATCACTTTAAGCTGCCAGTGCACCGACTGCTGTGCGACGTGCCCACACGGTGGAACTCTACGCTCCACATGTTGGCCAGGCTCTATGAACAACGTAGAGCTATAGTCGAATACCAACTCCAACATGGGCGGCGCAGTGGGAGTCAGCCTCCTCAATTCCTTTCAGAAGAGTGGGCCTGGTTGGCAGACATCTGCCATGTCCTTGGTAATTTTGAGGAGTCTACCCAGGTGGTGAGCGGCGATGCTACAATCATTAGCGTCACCATTCCTCTGCTATGCATCTTGAGAAATTCCCTGCAAACCATAAAGGCAGCTGCTTTGCGCTCGGAAACGGGGGCGGGGGAAGACAGTATGCCGCTGGATAGTCAGGGCACCCTCCTGTCTATTTCTCAGCGCATACAGGAGGAGGAGGAGTTGCATGAGGAGGATGAGGAGGAGGGGGAAGAGACAGCTTGGGCCGCTGCTGACGGTACACCGGCTGATTGCCTGTCATCCTTTCAGCGTGTATGGCCTGAGGAGGAGGAGGAGGATCCTGATAGTGATCTTCCTAGTGAAGACAGCCATGTGTTGCGTACAGGTACCCTGGCACACATGGCTGACTTCATGTTAGGATGCCTTTCTCGTGACCCTCGCGTTGCACGCATTCTGGCCACGACGGATTACTGGGTGTACACACTGCTCGATCCACGGTATAAGGAGAACCTGCCCCCTCTGATTCCCGAAGAGGAAAGGGGTTCGAGAGTGTTGCTATACCACAGGACCCTTGCGGACAAGCTGATGGTAAAATTCCCAGCCGACAGCGCTAGTGGCAGAAGGCGCAGTACCGAGGGCAAGGTAGCAGGGGATGTGCGTAGATCGAGCAGCATGTACATCCCAGGTAGTGCAACAGTCTTTAAGGGCCTGGCCAGCTTTATGTCTCCCCACCAAGACTGTGTCACCGCTCCCCAGTCACGGCTGAGTCGGCGGGAGCACTGTAAAAGGATGGTGAGGGAGTACGTAGCGGATCGCACGACCATCCTTGGTGACGCCTCTGCCCCCTACAACTACTGGGTGTCGAAGCTGGACATGTGGCCTGAACTAGCGCTGTATGCCCTGGAGGTGCTTGCTTGTCCTGCGGCTAGCGTCTTGTCGGAGAGGGTGTTTAGTGCGGCTGGGGGAATCATCACAGATAAGCGTAGCCGCTTGTCAACCGACAGTGCCGACAGGCTAACACTCATCAAGATGAACAAAGGCTGGATTTCCCCAGACTTCTGTTCTCCACCAGCGGACAGCAGCGATACGTAAGCAATACGTAGGCTGCACCCGCGGATGGAAGCTACGTTCTCTCTCACCATCCAAAACGGGGACATTTCTGCTTCATCAATCTGTGTCTAATATTCCTCCTCCTCCTCCTCCTGCTCCTCCTCCTGAAACCTCACATAATCACGCTGAACGGGCAATTTTTCTTAGGGCCACAAGGCTCACTCAAATAATTTTTCAGAACAATTTTTATAAGTTTCAATGCGCTTAAAAGCATTGGAACTTTAACTTGAACCAATTTTTCGTTACACTGGGCTGCCTCCAGGCCTAGTTACCACTTAAGCCACATTAACCAAAGCGATTAATGGGTTTCACCTGCCCTCTTGGCTGGCCATGGCCAATTTTTGGGATGTACATTAGTACTGTTGATACAGCAATTTTTGTGGGCCCTCGCCTACAGTGTAATCAAATTAATTTTTAGCCCACCTGCATTACAGCTGACGTTACCTCAGCTGTGTTGGGCAATGCAATGGGATATTTTTATGTACCGCCGGTGGGTTCCAGGGAGCCACCCATGCTGTAGGTGCACACGGAGTTTTTACTACATCTGTACACTTATAAAGAACCCCAGTCAGACTGGGGCATGCAGTGTGGGCCGAAGCCCACCTGCATTAAGCACGACATTACTACCTCAGCTGTGTTGGGCAATGCAATGGGATATTTCTGTGTACCGCCGGTGGGTTCCAGGGAGCCACCCATGCTGTGGGTCGACAGGGACTTCACAATAGGGAGTTGTACCTGCCTGTGTCTATGAATTAAAAAGCCCGGTCTGACTGGGGCATGCAGACACCTTGACAGAATGAATAGTGTGTGGCACATAGGTTCCCCATTGCTATGCCCACGTGTGCAGCTCCTGATGGCGGTGGCACAGGATTCTATTTCTCATTGCTTCTGTACAGCATTGTGGGCTATCGCCCCGCCCCTTTTAAAGAGGGTCGCTGCCTAGCCGTGCCAACCTCTGCAGTGTGTGCCTGCGGTCCCTCGTCATGGCAGACGCAATTCTAAATAGACATGAGCGTGGTGTGGCATGAGGGCAGCTGAAGGCTGCCCAGGGACACTTTGGTGTGCGCTGTGGGGGGGAGGGGGGGGCGGTTGGGCAGCATGTAACCCAGGAGAAGTGTCAGTGGAGTGTCATGCAGGCAGTGATTGTGCTTTGTTGGAGGTAGTGTGGTGCTTAGCAAAGGTATGCCATGCTAATGAGGGCTTTTCAGAAGTAAAAGTTGTTGGGAGGGGGGGGGGGCCCACTCTTGCCGGTATTGTGGCTTAATAGTGGGACCTGTGAACTTGAGATGCAGCCCAACACGTAGCCCCTCGCCTGCCCTATCCGTTTCTGTGTCATTCCCATCACTTTCTTGAATTGCCCAGATTTTCACACATGAAAACCTTAGCGAGCATCGGCGAAATACAAAAATGTTCTGGTCGCCCATTGACTTCAATGGGGTTCGTTGTTCGAAACGAACCCTCGAGCATCACGGGAAGTTCGTTCTGAATAACGAACACCCGAACATTTTGGTGTTCGCTCATCTCTAGTCAAGATCATTAGGTCATAATATCTCAGATACACGTCAACATTTTTTTAAGACAAGACACATCATACCCACTATGAAACCACAACCAGACATCACCCTGTCCAACTTAAGGTGCATTTAGACACAAAGATGATCGCTCAAAAGATGGCTTTTGAGTGATCATTTTGCATAAACTGCTAATTGGTACTAATTCCTATTAATACCAATTAGTAGCGTGTTTGCCGCCTATAGCTATATTCAGGGAACGCACCACCTGCTGTTCACTGAATACATTCCCTTTGTTATGCCGGCAGGGCTGACAGCTGAGGCCTGCTTATCAGCTGTTCTGCCGAATGATGGATTTCATGCCGAACTGAAGTCCATTATTCGGCAGAAAACTGAAAGATGGGCAAATTTACACGCAATGATTATCGCTCAAAAGATGGTTTTTGAGCTAATTTTGAGCAATAATCATTGTGTCTAAATGGGCCTTTAGAATTGCAGATGTTCAATTTGTCATCTAGAGACCCTTCTCCTATTGAGATAAGCATATTGAGTAAGGGCTTATCATTTCTCCCCACTGGCAAGTTGAACACCTTTGACGGCATTAAAGAGTTGAATTTATTTGCCTATAGGTTGGTTACTAGAAAGAGATTCCTTGGTGGCCATTAAGCCTTCAGACAAAGGGGGCAATCTTGTGAATTTATATTCTGCAGAATATCATCAGACGTGTAGTGACTTGTTGAAGGACAGTAACAATTATCAGGTATTATCATCATACCCTGTGATGTTGGATCTGAGGGAATTACGGGACATTGAAACTAAGGCTAGAGATGAAATCTGATCAGTCCTACAGAATTTAATTTAGTAATAACTAGATTGACCCAAAGTTCCCTACGCGAACATAAAATGTTTGGAAAAATGGTTGAAAATGGTTGTTGTGAATCTCCCCCTCTCCCCCCCTCTTTCCATGCTGCTTTTCTCACTCCCTCTGTCTCCATACCCCCCCCCTTCATGCCACTTCTCCCTCCCCCCTCTACATGTCACTTCTGTCTTCTCCCTCTCCATGCTGCTTCCTCCCCGCTCCAAGCCGCTTCTCTCTCCCCCTCTTCCTCTCTCTCCATCTGGCTTCTCTCTCCTCCCTTCCCTCTATCTCATGCCGCTTCTTTATCCCCCCTCCATTCGACTTCTCTCCCCTCTTCATGCCGCTTCCCCCTCCTTCTCTCTCCATGCCGCTTATCTGCCCCCCCTCTCCCTGCCACTTCTCAGTGTGTCTGTGTCAGTGTATGTATGTGTGTGTAAGTATATGTATGAGTGTGTATGTTTATGTGTGAGTGTGTATGTGGGCATCGCCTGACTCTCCCTCCTGTGGGCATCGATTGAATTTCCCATCTATGTCAGTCTCCCTCCTGTGAGCTTCGTTTGCCTGAACTACCGCTGTATGTTACGAGACTATTAACGTTTCTTAGCAATGCCTGAATCCTAAAGCGACGCTAACATGGAAACTTTGACGAGGCCCCACAGGTCACTTAGTGTATCCAGCTCAAATTTCAGGATTTTACAGCGGTGGTGAGGATCCAACAAAATGAAAGACACCAAATCATCCTCCTAAGGTGAGGCAAAGTGCACAAAATGTCGTGCAAGAAAAAGCCTGTAGGCTTATTTATATTAGATGTGTCCTCAGATAAGGCTACCATTTATCCCCCAAAAGGCTTAACTAGATGGGCATTGTCTCCCTTCAGTCTAACATACTATGTTATAGACTGCCCAAAATCCACAAAGGTGTCTGCCCCCTGGGAAGGGATATCCTGTAATGTCAGGAGGAGGGAACATGGGCCATAATGCAGATATTTACATTGCTAAGATCTTGTCTTCATTTATTACTCTTTCATCATATACTATTGACACAGGCGAATTCCTGAGAAAAGTCGAAGGGGTTAATGTTGGTTGCAATTCATGACTAGCCTTCGTAGACGTGGTGTCGATTTATATGTTGGATGTACTAGTTTGACAAGGAGTAGTAGGGACAGCATGTGGTCTCTCCTCCTTTTCATAGACACCTGTGCCATCATATGAGTGTCATCAGGTGACTGCTTCTCCAGTCTATACATGTGGATGGACATTTTGCTCTTATATCAATAAGACCATTCCATGTTTTCTCATATGTCATCAGAATTATCATCATATGGTCTCCTTTGCAAAAAGGAAGATGGAATAATGCCTCTACAGTGCCACCTATGTCATCAGTAGTATCATTGTATAGTCTTCTGTATGACACATAGGCATGTACAGCATCTACTGCTTTATTTTGACATTGGGCTTAATTGGGCATTGTCCTGACATATGTATCTAATATCTCTGTTCACTTAAATTATCAAGGTACTTATATTTTAGCCATTTAAGAATAAATGTAACATTTTAATTATTACAATTAATCACCCATTTTTGTTATCCTGGTTGACAAGGAGCTCATGACCACTTTTGCCTGAAGGCTCTAAATACAATCAAAGTCTCCCTGATTACCAATGTTACACTATAATACATGAGTGCTAAGGCTTAGGACCGCATACATAACTCCTGAGACCCAATGCAAAGTTTGTAGCAGAGCCAAAACACTGGTGTTCTCTAATGTGGAAGAGAGACCTCTAGGTGTTAGGCCTCATGTCCACGGGGAAAATAAGATCCGCTGCAGATTCTCCATGGAGAATCTGCAGCGGGTCCCTCCTGCCCCGCGGACATGAGCGCCGAAAATAAGAATTTAAAAGCATTTACCTATCTGGCGCGGGCGGGGAAGGTCAGCTGTTCCTCACGGCCGGATCTTCATTTTCGGCCGGCGGATGAATTCCTGACGCCGGTGGCACGTCGCCGGCACGTCGTCGACGTGCCGCGCGCATGCGCCGGGCACATCCGCCGAGCCGAAGCAAGGAAGATGCGGCCGTGAGGAAGAGGAGACCTTCCCGGTCCGCTACGGATGGTAAATACTTTAAATTCCTATTTTAGGTCTCCCGCGGATCCGGACGGCTTCCATAGGCTTCAATAGAAGCCCGCGGGAGCCGTCCCCGCGGGAGACCCGCACGAAAATGGAGCATGGTCCAGATTTTTCCATGCTCCATTTTTTTTAAAATCCCTTTTATTGACGATCCGCGGGTATTTATCTACCCGCGGGTGGTCAATGCATCCCTATGGGGTGCGGATCCGCGCGCGGGAGATCCGCTGCGGATCCTAAATCTCATTTTGCCCGTGGACATGAGCCCTTATTGCTATCTTTGCACCCCCTATAGCTATGCCCTTGCATTGGACTTGAAAAGTTCTCCAAAAATCTTTAAGAACAAGAGTTCATTCCAATTTAAAATGGCGACTAAAATACAAACTTTAATGTCTGTCACAAAACATTCTTTGCTTTTATGCTCAGGTAAATGTCATCTTTGACATTTGCAATGAAAGCGATCATTTTTTTTTCTATGAAAGGACTTCAGAAATCTAGCAGGTCATTTGCAGCAGTCTATGGGATCAATCTTTAAAGTTTGTAAAATTACAGAAGAAAAACCCACTGTCTTTCATAAACTTTTAATGGAATATTTAAAATGAGTTAGCAAGTGTGCTTAAGTCCGGAACAGACAAAGTGTAATCAATCACTTGTGTCAGCCAAAGATATGCGGTAATTCAATATTATCTACAATGTTAGCCAAAGCTATTTGCAATTCCGAGACTAACATAAAAGTTGATGTGGCTTACTGAAAGACAACAACAAAGGGAAGGAGAAGCTTCTTAGCGATTTAGAGTTTCTGAAGACTTCGAACTATTTTTGAGTCTATCGTGTAAATAAACAAAAGTGCTTAGACTGTACATAAAGATATAATGCAGACGAATTGCCCTCAATCCTTTTTTAAAGGGACTAGTACAGCTAATATTTATTTTCAAAAGCATATGTAAAAAGGAGATGAAACATAAAAAGTACCCCTGTGCCTTAAAGGGGTTGTCCAAATTGTTTTGATGTTTTTTTATCTGTCTTCCGCATGGCAAGACAAAATATAACAGCTTATACTCACCTCTCCTGGCTCATTGCATGTCCGACAGCGCAGCTCTGTCCTTCATGCCCAGACTGTGTTATAAGCTGCTGCAGCCTGTAAGCAAAGAGTCACTGGGAAGACCCAGAGCTGCTGGTGGGGGACATGCAGGGAGCCAGGAGGGGAGAGTATAGGCTGTTTCTTTATGTTTTGCCATGGCAGATTTTAAAAAATGCTTAACTTGGACAACCCCTTTAAAGGGGTTGTGTGATTAAATGAAAAAAATATGTTAACTGACAAACAGATGTTAAAATTAAAAAGACAGTATACTCACCTGTCCTCGGCCCCTGGTACTCAACTGAGCTGCTCCCACTGCCTCATCCTCACCCCCATCCAAGGATGGCTGTGAGAAGTCAGGTGACTGCACTTATAGGCAGGTACACCATGCCATCAACAGTCCTCCCAGCTGTTATAAGTGTTCTCCTTCAGCTTGTCACTGAAGAAGAGGCTCCCAAGCTTCGAAACACATTTGTATTTGTTGATTGCACTAACAAAGAAAACTTGGGTTATTCATCCATGCCTCTTGACTCTCTTCTCTCATAAAAGGTTGCACCATTACTGGCTCTTTTGTTGCGGCTTTCACTTAACCTGAGGATAGGTCATCAATAGTATTTGCAGGATGCCGACTGGGATTTGGGGGACGGACGTCAGCTTAGGAAGTTCACGGTGGCTACTGATCCCAATTCCCAACCACTACAGTGAGATACTGAAAAAGTGATGAATACAGGGAACAATCATAGTAGCAATAATTGTCTGCAGCAAGACCTGAGTGAGGGGCAACCAGGTAGTCGCACTCCCATCCTGGTCTAACTACAAACAAAGTTTATAGGAATGGTTTATTGGGGGTTGCAGTCCCTTCCCCTGGAGGGTGGTGTAGTACTTGGTGTAGTGCAGCGCAGGGGGTCTTAGGTGAAAAGGAACTCTAGGAGTCAGGGTAACTGGTGAGACAATACAACTCACAGTTCATTCGCACTTTTCTTTACAGATGCTATGCAGATCCACTTTCTAAACCGGTGGGGAGTTTGATGATTGGAGACTTTCTACTCTCTTTCATAAGTTCAATATCCTTCTCCCCTATTAAAAATTCTTACTTTATCTTTCTTCTATAATCTTCTTTTGCTATCCTTCTTTATATATAGAATCATTTTCTTATATCTGTCTTTCTCTTAATACAATCTTCTTTCTTGCTATTATAATAATCTTTTCTGGTACTATGCTACACCTTTCCTTCTCACTGCACTATAAACTCCTCTATCTCCCTACTGCTCTTTCTTCTTCCTCTCTCTTACTCCAACTCCAACTGTCTAACTTCTCTAACCAAACAACAACCCCTAACTGCCTTCCTGTTCGGGACTTTCTTCAGTTATGGGTCCTGTCTCACAGCCACCCCACTGTCTCCACAATCCCAAAGCAGTCTCCATCTAGCAGAATGGCCAATGGGGACCAGGGCAGCTGATAGCCAATAGGGATATGGTAGTGGTTGTCAGGCAGATTGTACTTAACCTTTTTCCAACTGGGGTTCTCTAATAAACAAAATGCTGTAAATGCGAATTTAAAAATACGTGCATATACTAAAATACAATTTGAGATAACCTTTTGTCAGCACATGGACAAAATAGTTCAATTCATGGCCTCTTTCTGTATGGACCGTCCCAGTTACTGACCTAGATCAATTGCAGTTCATTAAGTACCATAAATATAGCACTCAGTTCAGACACATTTCTTGTAAGGGTTATTGTACATGACTGTAGGCCGCTTATCTCAGGCACTCCCTTACCACTTTTCAATGAGTGAGAATCTATAGCTGCATCCCCCTATCACCCTTCACCATTAGTCTTCTATTTACAGTTTAACACTTGTTGGTGACTGAGGATGTTTCTGAACATTTACATAAAGCCTTCAGGCAGGAAAAGGGAACCTGAAGGCTGCTAGAAAGTGAGGAAGATTCCATACTTCTGTAAAAGATATACAGGGTTACTACGCTCATAGTTTTAAGGCAGCAGTATGCAGTCCTAAGCTCTCACTCACGACCTGAAGGTTGTGAGTTCAATCCCCGCTTGGTTCAGGTAACTGGCTCAAGGTTGACTCAGCCTTCCATCCTTCCGAGGTCGGTAACATGAGTACAAAGCTTGCTTGGGGTTAATGAATAAATAAATTACCTGAAAGTGCTGCGGAATAAGTTGGCGCTATAAAAAATAACAAGTCCCTTTCCCTAATGACACTCAGAATATATAAATTTGATATAAATTGAAACAGAAACTCAAAAAGCTTTGTTGCACAACATCAAAACTGTTTTACAAATCAGACGTCATCAATGTGAGCCTCCTTTGTCACACATCGAGCCTGTAATCAAGCTCTTGCTATACAGAGCAAGATTTACAGGTATTGATTGACAGGTACAATGGCTTTTGTGATGCGTCCTCGCAGATCATGCATGGTGGGTGGTAAGGTTGGCACGTAGACTCTGATACTCCCCCAGAGAAAAAAAATCACAAGGCATGACGTGGAGGCTAAGGAAGAAGTTCACTATCATCATCATGACCTGCACAGGCAATCTATCTGCTTAGTTGCTGCCTACTCAGCTCACTTTGTGAATATGTGGGGTGCCACGTTCTGTTGGAAGATGAAACCTGGGATTTCCTGTTCCAGCTATTACAGAAGCCATATCTGCAATATGTCCAGGTATGAAATCCCTGTGATTGTTTCCTTATGAAAAAAGAAGAGGTTGTACACTTTCCTACAGGTTATAGCGTAAAACACATTCACATTGGGGAATCGCTCATACGCTCTATATAGACAGGTGGGGATTCCCTCCCCCAGATTCTGAAGGTGGGTTCATCACTAAACACTAAAGATTTCATTAAACCATCGCTTTTTATTAAAGTTTGCATTCTCTTTGAGAAAAAATGTCGCCCCATTTCAGGGCCTGTCACATTTGCAATTGTTGGGGAGAACATCGCAAATGTTTGCGCAGAATCTTCCGCACCGTTGGATGCAGATGTCTAATTCTCTTTTAGCTCTTATGATGGATTTATGGGTTCTTTGTATGAAACTTGCACAGACATGCTCCACTATTTCCACGCTTACTTGTGGAAAGCCGAATGATTTTCGCTTATAGATGCAACTTTTTCCTTTAAAAATGGAGTATCACTTACAAATTGTGTGCTCACTGGGCGGACCTTCACCAAATTTTGCATGCTAATAGCTGACTGGTACATGTGAAAATCAAGGACACAAAATGCTCTCCTGTCTTCGTTGACAGCCATTTTGTCTAATATTTCCACAGCAACAACTGGCAGAATAAAATTTTTTGGGCCTCATGTAGCAAAGCTGTCTAACAGTAAGGGTGCGGGCAGACGAGCGCATAAACGGCGCGTTTTTGCGACCAAACGTATATACGTGACCATCTGAGGCAATGGTTTCGAATGTATTCGTTCACATGGGCGATTTTACGGCGCGTAAAAACGGCAATTCGAAAAAAAACGGAACATATGCGACCGAAATATGCGCCAACGCATATTCGATCGCCGAAAAGACCGTTTGCAAAGTAGGAACAAACGAAAATACGCTTTCTAGCTCTGGTCGTGATCGGTGAAAAACGATCGCTCGGGCGATTATACGTTGCGCTCGTGCGAACGTAAATACGCCTACGCTCGTCTGCCCGCACCCTAAGCCTGTCCTTCTTGCCCAAAGCAACCAATCACAGCACAGCTTTACTTTAACCTCAGTCAGGACAGTCTTACTGTTAGACAGTTTTGTGAGATTACATTTTTGAGTTTCTTCTTCCATCCATATCAAATGTATGTATCTGAGTGTCATTAAATGTAAGTTATGAGTGTTTCCGATCGGGAAGATCATTTGTAGTAACTCTGTACTGTATTACAAAGTTCCATATGCTTTTTTAATTTTGTATAATTTTATGTGCAATTTTGTGCATATACTACCAATAGTAAAACTGGCTTTGCATCCAGTTTTACAGATCCGCTACAGAAAGGCAGCATCACAGACATTGAGAAAAATGATTGTATAGGACAGTATAATTTTTCTAACAGATCTCCCTGTTTGTGTTTTGTAACAAACCACAAAAATTGCATCTAAATACTATGATTTTCCCTGGCAGCTGTAATGGATAGTATGTATCGAAGGTTCAAAAGTATAAAAAACTGTAATTCTAAAATTGTAGTAAGAAATGCTTGGACTATGAAATCAGATCCAACGAAATCTGCAATTTAATGAATAGCGTAAAAAAGTACTGTCGGAGAAATGAATTAAAAATGGCACCATATTCCTACTTCGAGTCCTCTGCAAAGTTTATGTTATTTATGAAATCAGGGCAGAAATTGATGCTTCAGATCAATAATATGACATTATGCATAGTAAGACCGAAAAAAGACACGTCCATCCAGTTTAGCCTATTACCACCAATGTTGATCCAGAGGAAGGGGAAAAAAGAAACAATGCAGTAGAAGCCAATTTTCCCCAATTAAGGGGAAAAAATTCCTTCCTGACTCCAATCTGGCAATCGGAATTATCCCTAGATCAACAATCCATTCGAAGTTATTAATGATTATGACATATAATACTGTATTGCTCAAGAAAGTCGTCTAGACCCCTCTTGTACTCTTTTATCGAGTTCTCTGTCACTGCGTCCTCAGGCAGAGAGTTCCATAGTCTCACTGCTCTTACAGTAAAGAACCCTCTTCTATGTCGGTGTAGAAACCTTCTTTCCTCTAGATGTAGTGGATGCCTCCTTGTTACAGTCACAGTCCTGGGTATAAACAGATAATGGTAGAGATCTCTGTATTGTCCCTGATATATCTATACATAGTTATTAGGTTCCCCCTTAGTCGCCTTTTTTCTAAACTAAAGGGATTGTTTAAGCATGCTATGTGGTATTAATTCAATTACTACTATGACCACTAGAATTTTTGTAATGAACTTACCATTAAAAAGATTCTCCATTCTGACGATCCGCTGGGTGGTCACATGTCTGAGTCGTGAAATATTCCAAACTTCTGCACACATTAGGTACACAACCCAGGAACCGTTTTTGTGTGTATGTGGGTGTCAGCAGCCGCATCACTAGTGGTGAACTGCGCATTTTCCTAGGCTCCTGCGCATGCTTACTTGACTGCTGATGTTCGTGTACACACTGAACTGCAAAGGCTCCTAAGTAGTGCATGTGATATCAACGAAAGTTCAATACAGTTCATAGCTTGGCCATGTGACCATCTAACGGAATAGTGGAACTATTTTATTTAATGCTAAGTATATAACGAAAATGTTAGTGCTCTCAGAACCAGTTGAATTAATACCACATATTGGCCTCGAGCAACATCTTTATAGCATACATCGTCTACCATACATTATTTGTGTATTTTGACTATATAAAACTTTGTGATATTATACTAAGGGAATGTTCCTTGCCTTCCTGCAGGATGTAGTTCTCCTTTTCCTGCTTGCAGGCTCTCTGCAAATGTCCAGAAACCTCCTCGGTGAGCAACAAATATAAGCAGTAAAGGGAGGGGAGGAGGGAGATGCAGCTGCAACTCAGTGTTTTAGCGAAACAGCATAAGGGGGAAAGAAAAGAAGTAGGATCAGTAAGAAGATATCTGATTGGACAGTGTACATTATGTTATGCTTAGGCCCGGGCCTGAGGGGGAGCTTCGTGACTTCCTCATTGGGTTTTGTTCGAATGCCTCACCTCTCTGGCCTTGCACTTTGCATACAGTAACATTGTACATCAGCTGGACACTCTGGTCAAAACTGACAAAATGTTTTGCGTAGTGCAGGCCATGACATTGGGATTTATGGAGATGGACAGATGGAGCAATGCCTCTGCAATGCCACCTATTGGAAACCAGCATTCCTGCAAGTCATCGTCAGACTTTTTAATAAACCCTGTAACAATGATTGAGAATATAAGCTAGAGTCTTCTCCACAAGAAAAAAATAAACCATACACAGACAGCAGTTTACAGTACTTGAAGTAGGTTTGCTGGTTTAGCCTATAGATGTGGGTCAAGAAGGGTATAGTTATCCTTAGGGAGAGCACCTAGAGAAGGAAATTATAAAATCATCTACGCTCCTCTGGGAAATGCATGCAAATGACATATGCATAAATTTGAATACATTTTCCAGAGGAGAACGGAAGACCTTATAAGTCTGCTCACTAGGTGCTTTCCCTAAGGAGAAACCATAACCTACCTGACCCTCAGGGATTCAAAGAACACCAAAAAGAGACTTCTGTGTCAATGCTCAACTCTTCAGGCCCATCACCAGGCATCACACAAAAATAGGGACTATAATATAATTATTGAATGTAGTCATCCTTTTATTTTACCATTACATTTACTGTATTACTCTATGGAACATTGACATCCTGCGCCTCACAGCTTGTGTTTGTTTTCCATTGAAGGGTAAGAACAAGTCATGCATGAATACATTTATAAATACTAATTTATTACAGGAGGGAATATTGAGTTGTTTATAAAATTAGGTATTAATTAAATTACACTATAATTAGAATTCTAGTTTATTTAGAAATCGACGTGTCATTCTATGACCTTCATACACAAAATAAAAAATAAACATACAGAAAGTCATTGCCTTGTCTCTAACATAGGTGACCCATTTAAAGGTTAACACAGAAAAAATGGGGATCTACAGGAAAAACTCACAAAATGATGTTGGTCTATTAACCCATCATAGGACAGGATGTCCCACAACTTCCTAACCCTACATAATGCTGGTAACTGAGCAGGGTGTTGTGGCAAAGAGGCTCACTCCCAATCATTTGTAAATGGAAGCTCCTGAGTCCCATTGCAAAATGTATAGGATGCTCCACCTAAAATGTGCCGTTTATAGTATTGTTGTCTTTTTATGTAGCAGAGGGGGCTATTGTTCTCCTCTGCAGGACTTCTTCTTCTACAGCTACACCATTTATAGCTATATCTAGGGTAAGTTGCTACAGGAATCATGATGGGACGAGCCCTGTCACCAAAATCTCCCATTCTAGCCATAGTACTCTACCAGTAGCCACCACTATGTGGAGCACACTGCATACAGCTCCTATTGAGTCCAATGCCGGCTAAATAAATCCATATACAGTTAGCTCCCCCTAAATGTGGCTCTATGCAGCCTGATTTATATAATTTATCAAGCCATAAAAAGAGCCCCCCAGTACATATATAATATGACACTACTTTAATTATAGTGCAGTATATTTGTTGGCGCTATCAATGGGTCCAAGTTTAGAGTAGTGTTCCGGCCACAGCAGATTATCACCTATCCGCAGGATAGGGGCTAACTTGCTGAATGGTGGAGGTCTGACCACTAGGACCCCCATCGATCCTCAGAATTGAAGTCTAGTACATTCGGAAGTGTGGACATCGGAGGATGTGCATGTGCAACTCTGCTTCATTCACATCAGTAGGGCCACTGGAGATAGCCAAGTTCAAGCACTTGACAATCTTTGGTGGTTCCATTGAAGTGAACAGAACAGATGTGCCAATTGTGCATCCTTGGCTGCCAATACTCTGGGATGTGCCAGGGCGGCATTCTTAGAATCACCGAGAAACTGAGCGGTTGGAGGCCAATTGATCAACAGGTTATCCATTATCCTGTGGATGGGGGCTAACTTGCTGTGGTGAGAAAAGCCCTCTATGTTCTACCTTGAGGTCCCACTAGGGATGAACCTAAGAAAAAGCTTTGCCTTATAACATACAAGCCCGGGTACCCGATACAGAAGCATAGCTATTGCAATCTTTCACCTTCAATATTTGCATACATGTCAACTGCAGGTTGATTAAAAAGTTGGCGACATCGGAGAATATGATTTGCGATGTCAGCTCATACCCTAAGTCTGCATGCATAAAAGTCCATTGTGGAAATTTTATTTGAAGTCGGATTCCTTGTTAATGGATCAACCTGCATAAGACTGATATGGTAGCCATCCTCTCCATGGCAAAAAATGAGAGGGTAATGCAGCGCGTCGTATGATCTATGTGTTTCCACCACATGCTGCAACTGACTGTTGTGTTTTTCCAAAATAATGCCCCGTTTGCCAATCTCAAATGACTATGGCTACTTCATCACTTGTTGGTGCATTGAAACATCCTTTAGGTCCTTCTGCTGCTTGGCATCTTATATCTAAAACACACAATCTTCTTGTGTCATATACAAATCCCCGGTTCTGGTCCGATATGAGTAAAATTTGGCATTTTTTGTTGCCAATAGCAACCAATCATAGCTCAGCTTTCATTTGTTATTCTGCTAAGGTAAAATGAAACCTGCACCGTCATTGGTTGCTATATATTATACTGCTGAGGTAAAAGAAAAGCTGCTCTGTGATTGGTTGCTATAGGCAACAGATTATAATCCTCTTAGTGCTGAGGTAAAATGAAACCTGTGCTGTGATTGGTTGCTATGGGCAACAGTTTTCAATCCTCAGTGCTGAGATCAAATGAAAGCTGCTCTGTGTTTAGTTGCTATGGCAACAGTATTAAATCCTCTTAGTGCTGAGGTAAAATGAAAGCTGCTCTGTGATTTGTTGCTATGGGCACCAAAAACAATTTTTTACTGTCTGTTGATTTACTGTTAGACCGTTTGGATTAATTAGGGCCAGTGTTCATAAATTTGCTCTATGTATTCCTGTCTGGGGACATATCATTTTTGCAAACTGTTATCCACACGGACGGACATCCAAGGTGGAATTAGGAAGGACAAAATGGACAAATGACTGGTGGCCTCCACCAGGGCTAGAATGGGGCTAAAAAGCAGTCCTGAAACACAAATGCTCAGCACTCAGTATGACTCTTCTAGTGGGAATTACTTGTTGGAAATAACCAGGAATACTAAATCGAGTCTGTAGAATCCATTGGTGAAACCAAATTTGGGGGTTGCTGCATTAAAATTCAAACAAAGGCAAAAAAAATGCAAATAAAGTTGCCAAGACAACTAAATTTCAGAATTTTTTTTAGCCTATAACCTTCTTCGGGTCGAGGTTATACTGTGTGCAAAATTTCATGTCAATCGGTCGTACTGTTTGTGCGTGATACTCCAACAAACAGACATTGACAAATATACAGAAGAAGATATATCCATGTGTGACATTACGGTAAACAGTCTGACATTATCATCACTGATTGACAGAATGTTGTAGATTGCCTTCTGCAGCCTTGATGTGCTTATCTTTTGTTTCATACTTTCTATTATGAGTCTTGATTTTCACTTTTCAGTACTATTTTATTTTGCTTACATATAAATTATGTATTTTGAATAAAACTTTCCAGTATAAAAGAAAGGCATAAATAAAGCAATTTATCTGAAGAGTTTTTGCATGCCTGAATTTCCTTTTCTTTAACAGATAACACAGATGTATTAACTTAGTACTCAAAAAACATAAAAAACTATAAAACTTAAAATACTATAGATACAAAATCTAGGGCATAAAACTAAGGGAAAACAGTTTCAAATATTAAATAAATTGGTTTAATAGCACCTGTCAGCTCTCCTGTAGTAAATACTTCTGTTCCCATGAAACAACAATTCTGGAACATCTTTTCTTAAAACTCTACATTGTAATGTACCTCTGTTATTCTTCCTGGAAATTTATGAATAGATACACTACTGAATGTTACTGTTTTTCTTGTCAATAAGGAGTGACTGTAAACAGTCTGACATTATCATCACTGATTGACATTGGGCCCTCTTGCTGATTTAATTACCGGCAGAATAATTGGAAATATGCAAAGCTGAGTTATAATACTTAGTAAAACAGAAATACCGGGAACGCTTATGGGCTGATTGATGCACCTCTTGGTCATTTCCATTTTAATTGTATCATTGTGTTCATGGTGCTCTAGGTACGCCCCTTGTCCTGTTGCATTCTATCAAATTGTTAGAAGACTGAAGGAAGATTAACCCCCTTAAGAACGCAGACCCTTTTTTTTCCATTTTCATTTTTTCCTCCCCACTTTTAAAAATCATAACTCTTTTATTTCTCTATCAATGTATCTATGTGAGGGCCTGTTTTTTTGCGGGACATGTATTTTTCAATGGTGTAATATAATGTACTGAAAAACTTTTTAAAAATTCTTAGGGCTTCTGCACACTGGCAAGAGTGATATCGGGATGTGATTGACGTCCTGATATCGCTGTAGCAATCCTTCTTAAAGCCCTGGATGCGAGTCATTTCCACAGGTAAACAGCTTCCAATCCCAGCAGGGCTGTAGGAATGTCCTTCTGCAGCTGTCACAGCCACGACTAGAGATAGTGTTCTTCTACCATTGTTACCAATGGGGCCAACTCTCCGCGACGAGGATTTTTGAGGAGGGGTTGAAATATAAGCCCTACCCCGGAAATCCCTGCCTCCTTCAGCTCTGCCTCTAATTGGCTGAGCGCTGTGACCAATCAGAGGCAGCGCTCAGCTGTCATTCAATCGTGATCCTCTCCCATTGACTTCAAGGGGGTTGGCGTTGCTGGAAACAATGGATGAGATCGCAAAAAGAATGGACCGGCCGCGCTTTGTAAAGATCGCAAGCATCACAAGATCGCAGATGTGACGTTAGCTATAGGGAACCATAGGATTCATAATCTTGTGATCTCTGGAAAAATCGCAACGCAGAGAAGACGTATGATTCCAACGCCAGTGTGAAGCCAGCCTTAGTAAAATGGGAAAAAATGAAATTCTTTGGGAAGGTCTTCTTTCTATGGTGTACACACTGCAGAAAAAAAAATTGATAACCTTATTCTGTGGGTCAATATGGTTGCTACTAGAGATGAGCGAACGTACTCGGTAAGACCGATTTCGCAATCGAGCACCGCGATTTTCGAGTACTTCACTACTCGGGTGAAAAGATTCGGGGGGCGCCGTGGGTGAGCAGGGGGTTGCAGAGGGGAGTGGGGGGGGAGAGGGAGAGAGAGAGAGCTCCCCCCTGTTCCGCGCTGCTACCCCGGGCTCCACCACGCCACGCCCCACCCCCCGGCAACCCCCGAATCTTTTCACCCGAGTAGTGAAGTACTCGAATATCGCGGTGCTCAATTGCGAAATCGGCCTTACCGAGTACGTTCGCTCATCTCAAGTTGCTACGTTACCAAATTTATATAGTTTTTTTTTTCATTCTACTTTTAAAAAATCTAATATTTTTGAAAAAAAAAACATTTTTACTGCCATCATCTGACAGCCATAACATTTTTATTTGTCCATCAACATTGTGCGAGGGATCATTTTTTACAGGACGTCCTGTAGTTTCCATTAGCATACTTTTGGAGTACATATGACTTTTTGATCGCTTTTTATGAAATGTTTGCTTGGTGACAGAGTGACCAAAAAAAAGCGCAATTCTGACATTGTGGTTTATTTCGCCGATGACGTTCACCATGCGTGGTAAATAATGCATTTCTTTGATATATCAGACTTTTATGGACGCAATATGTTTGGGGGCTTTCCATTTAGATTTTTTTAAAAACTTTTTATTACCTTTTATTTTATTTAATAATTAATAAAACATTTTAAAACTGATCTTTCCTTTTTCCTTAGTCCCTATAGGGCACAAGAACCTGCGATGGTTTGATCCCTCCTACAGTATGATGTAATATCATAGTATTGCATTACACCACACTCTATCAAGCCATGTCACAGCCATGGCTTGATAGGCAATCTATATTGGCAGCCCTCGGGGCTTCTAGAAGGAGACTGCAACCAAACGGCACCCCATGATCTCATCGTGCGTGGCTGTTAGGGACCCCAGAGCTCCAATTAGAGCATTTAAATACTGCTGTCAGATTGTGCGTGGTATTGTAGCTCAGCTTCATTCACTGCAATGTATGCAATACCAGACACAACCCATGTGCATGTGTGGTGCTACTTCTCAAAGCCATGTTTTTCTTATCCTGTAAAATCCCTTTTGGCTAAGCTTATACAGCAACTTCTGGCCACAACTTGGGTTGTGCAACAAAAAATAAAAATCGCTCTATAACCCTATGCCTTCGCACTCACATTAAAGCAATTCCAAGGTTGGCGTAGAGGAATTGCTTTTTCAGTGTTTTTTTGTTATTCCTGCCTCCGTCTGCTGAATATTATCTTACTACATCAGCTGGCAAACTAGCATTACAGTAAAATTTTTACTTTTTTTTTTTGTTTTTTTACCGCCATTCAAACCATTACATCTAATGAGCAAAAGTTATAATCAAAGTTAACAGTGTAATAGTTGATATTTAAGGGCCGCTATGCTGGGAATGGTATTGCTTTCTCTATTCATTGCCACTTCTCATTACCGAGCTGGTGTTTTATTAGATGTTGTAGTTAACTTAAATAGCCTTGTTTAATGCCACTAAAATAGCTGCTTTTCCTTACTAAAATGAATATAGGAGCCGATCAAGGGAATATCAAAATTGCTCTTGATGTTGAAATTAACGTTGCGTTAAACTGAGATCTTGTGTATTACAGTATGCATAATTCAGACATGCAGAGGAAAGAAGTCAAGTACTATAGTATCCTTTAAGAGCCTTTAATAGCATCCATTGTCTTCTCATATACACTTAATTACAAGAAAGGTGAATATTTAAAGATATCATTAATATAAATCTGTCTATCTATCTACCTATCTATCTCATATCTATCTATCTATCTATCTATCTATCTATCTATCTATCTATCTATCTCATATCTATCTATCTATCTATCTATCTATCTATCTATCTATCTGCTATCACATATCTATCTATCCATCCATCCATCCATCTTCCTCATGCACTTAATGTATATCTAGATAATAACTCAATGATGGCCTCCCATCTTTATTTTCTTTTAGTATATGCATCTTGAGGCTCATTTCTACCTTACAGATGAAAAAAAGGCCATACAACACGGAGACCTACCAGCTAGGAAGCTCAAAATAAAATGTTTAACTAGTGCAAAAGAAGAAGAAACTTGGAGCTTGTAGACTGGCAGGAACTGATGTCTGGAGGATGTTGTGTCTGTTCTAGCCCGTCCTGTCAATCATACTAGGACAATTTCTCTGAAGACAAATAACTGAGAACTGGTTCTTTTTAAGGAATACACAAAGCCGTCTTTGAAGATGAAATACTGAATGTGACATAAAGGTTTTGTTTCACGGAGAAACTCTGGCTCTCCTGTCTGCAAGGTGAAAAGGGAGTTTACATGGAGCACTGTGTGCCGGCGTATCCCTATTATTATAGCAGATATAGCATAGCTGAAGTTACCATTTATTAGAGTTGTCTTACATAAAAATCGACCTGTCGCACTCCTCTAATCCCCAATCAGGGCTGGCTTTAAAGGTATGTGACTTGTGCGCAGGGCTGGATTAACAATGGTGCCAATGGAGCACTGGTTCCAGGCGCTGCGTTCCCTAAGTTCAGGTGTTCCCCTGGCTACCTGCTCTTCAGTGGGCTGAGGAGGTCCCAAATATTGGTTTTTATCAATTTGGCAGATCCACTGAAAAGCATTGAGGCCCAATTTTGTAGTTGTGTGAAAAAAAAACCCAGTGGTATACTCACCTTGCAAAGCGCTCCTCCAGGCCGCTCTGGACCACTCTTCTTTTTGTCCTCCTTTCATCTCGGCTCACCATGATCACGTGATACGTACTGTGACACATGGCTAGTGCTGGCCTAGTGCTGGTCATTAGAGATGAGCGAGCATACTCGTCCGAGCTTGATGCTCGTTCGAGTATTAGGGTGCTCGAGATGCTCGTTACTCGAGACGAGCACCACGCGGTGCTCGTCTCAATTAAACGAGCACTGACCATTGAATTCAATGGAGCCGGCAATACAGCCGGCTCTATTGAAAGCAATGGGCTGCCGGCTACCACGGGATGAATTTTTTGGGAAGGGCTTAAAAATGTAAGCCCTTACCTGAAAATCATCCTAAAATGTGTAAAAAAGTTAAAAAAAATATACTCACCTTGTCCTGGCAGAACGATGTTAGCCCATTGAATTCAATGGAGCCGGCAATACAGCCGGCTCCATTGAAAGCAATGGGCTGCCGGCGATTGCACAATGAATTTTCTGGAAGGGCTTAAATATATAAGCCCTTCCCTGCAATTCATCCAGAAATGTGTAAAAATAAAAAATATATATATACTCACCTGGTCCCGGCAGACCGAGTTCAGCTGCGGCCAGCTGGCAGTTCTCCTGAACTGCTCTCTGTAGTATTCAGCAGCCGGGGATTTAAAATCCCCGCCTGCTGAATGAGCTGCCTCTGATTGGTCACAGCCTGACCAATCAGAGGCAGATCTCACTCACACCCATTCATGAATTCATGAATGGGTGAGTGAATGCTGCCTCTGATTGGCTCATCGCAGCTCTCAGCTGAATGACAGCAGTTCAGCACCACAGTGCAGGGGACAGCAGGAGAAGATGCGGCTGTGCCCCGGCAGCTGAAGGGAGGTGAGTATCTATATTTTTTTTGTTTTTTAAATCACTTTTAATTCATTTCCAGGGAATGGCTTATATGTAAAGCCCTTCCCTGAAAAAGAATTCAGGTGTGCCAGCAGACCATTGTCTTCAATGGAGTCGCCGGCAGCAGCAGAATGCCTGCATTTTTATTCTTTTTTACACTAAAATCTTTTTTTTTTCAGGTAAGGGCTTATATTTTTAAGCCCTTCCCAAAAATTCATCCTGCGCTTGCCGGCAGCCCATTGCTTTCAATGGAGCCGGCTGTATTGCCGGCTCCATTGAATTCAATGGGCTAACATCGTTCTTCTCTTCCACATCTGTTACAGCTGTGGCAGAGGAGAATGATCTTAATGCTGACATAATTTTTTTTACACATTTTAGGATGATTTTCAGGTAAGGGCTTATATTTTTAAGCCCTTCCCGAAAATTCATCCCGTGCTCGCTGGCAGCCCATTGCTTTCAATGGAACCGGCTGTATTGCCGGCTCCATTGAATTCAATGGGCTAACATCGTTCTTCTCTGCCACAGCTGTTACAGCTGTGGCAGAGGAGAACGATCTTTATGCTGACAGTGCAAGGGGGGCTCTCACTCTTGCCACTATTGTGGCTTAATAGTGAGACCTCGGAGCCCGAAATGCAGCCCTGCATGTTGCTCCTCTCCTGCCCTATCTATTTCTGTGTTTTTTAAATGACTTTGGTGATTTGCTAAGATTTTCACAAATGAAAACCTTAGCGGAGCACGAGTCATATACAAAAATGCTCAAGTCGCCCATTGACTTCAATAGGGTTCGTTACTTGAAATGAACTCTCGAGCATCACTGAAAGTTCGACTCGAGTAACGAGCACTCGAGCATTTTGGTGCTCGCTTATCTCTACTGGTCATGTGTCATGGCAGGTACTGGTACCTGTGCTGAACCCAAAAGAAAGGGGGAGAATGAAGGGTGTTCCGGAGTGGCCTAGGGTAGCACTGTGCAAGGTGATTATACAGCTGGGGTTTTTTAAACTATGGTAGCGGAAGAGGGGGCATTATAACCAAAGATGCAGACAAAGGTGGCATTACTACAAGGGGGAAGGAAGTATTAATAACGGCAGGAAAAGTGGCATTATTAATAATGGGGGCAGAGAATATGGCATAATTACCTATGGGGGAAGTTTACTTATAGGGGCAGAAAAGGTGGCATTTTTACCTTTGGGGGAGAAATAGCGGCCTTATCTATTATGGGGTCAGAAAGAATGGTATTATTTATTACAGGAGCAGAAGAAAGGCAGCATTAATTATGGAGGCAGCAAAGGCAGTATTATTACTGATGGGGCAGAAAAGGGGGTACTTTTACTATGTGGAGGACACTAAAAACAGCATGGGGCTTAATTGCTCTCTGGGGCACAATGAATTGTGTATAGGTGTGGAAAACATAGGGATGGTGATGGAAAAGCAAGGAGCCAAAGTTGTCACCTGGAGAAGTTGTTGTGATGGCCTGGGTGTGGGTAGAAAAGAAAAAGTAGAGAGAATTACGCCAATCAGAGATGACACCACTTGTGATCACTGGAGGTAACTGTACTGTAATCAATGTCTTTTTGTTGAGCTCGTAACTGACTACTATTTAGAGATATGATATTACTATCACTAGAAAGCAATATTACTGGGATGAACTGCAAAAAGTATGGCTTAGTGTACAAGGGGAATAGTTTAAAAATTTTGTGTAGCACGATATGTATGCTGTAAGATTTCCCCACTTGCAAGGTTTAACATGGGGGGAGGGGGGAGCTAGTGCGAGACAAGAGGGGCATCATAATCGACTGCTCCATACTCTGAGCAGCTTTAATGTGGCTCTGGCTATGCAATTGAACAGGATAAAATGGGGCACTTATAGGGGACTTAAAGAGAGTTTGTGACCATCACATGTGTATTGTATATTATACTGGTATCACATTATTTTATGTATAGAGTGATTATTTGGTTTCACTTAAATGATTGGTTTTGCAAATCTTACTTTTAAAACTTTGCAGGGCCGGAATGGAGAGGAGGACACTGAAATTCATACATATTCATATATGAATGCTGCCCTCTGCTCTCCTCCCCTCTCCAGATACTCATTGACAGGTCTCTCTTTGTGTACAGTAAAGAGTTTGGGTGATAGTCCCCCCATGAACACATAGCCGCTGATGGGGCACTGAGCGAAAAATGGCGCACTCGTCAGAGTTGCTTGGCTTTTAGTTACCCTCGTGTAATCGGCTCGTGTAAACAAGCAGTCATCCATCTATGAACAACTGCCTGTTCACAGTGAATTGAGGTGGATGGCCAGACAATCTCCAGCTGCTGTGCATCCATTCTATGAATGACTCTCATTCCTTTGTGAAAGCATAGGAAGGTAGTCTGTGGGACTGTCATTCCTTGTAAAGGGGCCTTAACACAGAAGACCCTGCCAATGGGCATCTAAAGGGAAGAAGAAGGGTGAGGGTAGTTGTAGTGGCCTAGTACATACATTCCTGGCCCCCTTCATAATTAGATATGAGCGAACATACTCATCCGAGCTTGATGCTCGTTCGAGTATTAGCGTGTTCGAGATGCTTGTTACTAGAGGCGAGCACCACGCGATGTTCGAGTTACTTTCACTTTCATCTCTGAGACGTTAGCGCGCTTTTCTGGCCAATAGAAAGACAGGGAAGGCATTACAACTTCCCCCTGCGATGTTCAAGCCCTATACCACCCCCCTGCAGTGAGTGGCTGGCGAGATCAGGTGTCACCCGAGTATATAAATCGGCCCCTCCCGCGGCTCGCCACAGATGCATTCTGACAGAGATCAGGGAAAGTGCTGCTGATGCCGGAGCTGCTATAGGGAGAGCGTTAGGAGTGATTTTAGGCTTCAAGAACCCCAACGGTCCTTCTTAGGGCCACATCTGACCGTGTGCAGTACTGTTGAGGCTGCTTTTTGCAGTGTTGCACTTTTTTTTTTTGTATATCGGCCGTGCAGAGCATTGCGTCCTCAGTCTGCAGTAATTTTACATAGTATAGGGCCAGTAGTGCTGAGGCAGGGACAGTGAAAAACGTGAAAGACATATACAGTCTATATAGGCAGTGGGCTTTTCCAAAAAAATTTGGGACAAAAAACATATTTGGGCTGCCTGTGACCGTCCTGACTGTACTGCGTCTCTGCTGGGGGTAGTAGTCCTAATTAATATGCAGCCAGCTGAGTGTTACAGCAGGCTTGCGCAAAATTCTTTCCTGGCTCTGCGTTGCCCGTTACATCATTGCTGTCATCCTGTTCAGAGGGAAACAGTCTGCAGTAATTTTACATAGTATAGGGCCAGTAGTGCTGAGACAGGGACAGTGAAAAACGTGAAAGACATATACTGTCTATATAGGCAGTGGGCTTTTCCAAAAAAATTTGGGACAAAAAAATATATTTGGGCTGCCTGTGACCGTCCTGACTGTACTGCGTCTCTGCTGGGGGTAGTAGTCCTAATTAACATGCAGCCAGCTATGTGTAACAGCGGGCTTGCGCAAAATTCTTTCCTGGCTCTGCTGTGCGTTCCGTAAGCGAAGTCAGCCTCCAACCACAGGCCAATAAGCGGCACATTTAATTACAGCGTTCTGCTTCTGCACTACTGGTAATACACCATGCTGAGGGGTAGACCTAGAGGACGTAGACGCGGGCGAGGACGCGGAGGCCCAAGTCAGGGTGTGGGCACAGGCAGAGCTCCTGATCCAGGTGTATCGCAGCCCACTGCTGCGGGATTAGGAGAAAGGCACGTTTCTGGCGTCCCTACATTCATCTCACAATTAATGGGTCCACGCAGTAGGCCTTTATTAGAAAATGAGCAGCGTGAGCAGGTCCTGTCGTGGATGGCAGAAAGTGCATCCAGCAATCTATCGACCACCCAGAGTTCTGCGCTGTCCACTGCTGCAACTCTGAATCCTCTGGCTGCTGCTCCTCCTTCCTCCCAGCCTCCTCACTCCATTACAATGACACATTCTGAGGAGTAGGCAGACTCCCAGGAACTGTTTCCGGGCCCCTGCCCAGAATGGGCAGCAATGGTTCCTCTCCCACCAGAGGAGTTTGTCGTGACCGATGCCCAACCTTTGGAAAGTTCCCGGGGTTCGGGGAATGAGGCTGGGGACTTCCGGCAACTGTCTCAAGAGCTTTCAGTGGGTGAGGAGGACAATGACGATGAGACTCAGTTGTCTATCACTCAGGTAGTAGTAATTGGAGTAAGTCCGAGGGAGGAGCGCACAGAGGATTCGGAGGAAGAGCAGCAGGACGATCAGGTGACTGACCCCACCTGGTTTGCTAAGCCTACTGAGGACAGGTCTTCAGAGGGGGAGGCAAGTGCAGCAGCAGGGCAGGTTGGAAGAGCCAGTGCGCTGGCCAGGGGTAGAGGCAGGGCCAGACCGAATAATCCACCAACTGTTTCCCAAAGCGCCCCCTCGCGCCATGCCACCTTGCAGAGGCCGAAGTGCTCAAAGGTCTGGCAGTTTTTCACTGAGAGTGCAGACGACCGACGAACAGTGGTGTGCAACCTTTGTCGTGCCAAGATCAGTCGGGGAGCCACCACCACCAGCCTCACCACCACCAGCATGCGCAGACATATGATGGCCAAGCACCCCACAAGGTGGGACGAATGCCGTTCACCGCCTCCGGTTTGCACCACTGCCTCTCCCCCTGTGCCCCAACCTGCCACTGAGATCCAACCCCCCTCTCAGGACACAGGCAGTACCGTCTCCTGGCCTGCACCCACATCCTCATTTCCGCTGTCCTCGGCCCCATCCACCAATGTCTCTCAGCACACCGTCCAGCCGTGGCTAGCGCAAGTGTTTGAACGCAAGCGCAAGTACGCCACCATGCACCCGCACGCTCAAGCGTTAAACGTGCACATAGCCAAATTGATCAGCCTGGAGATGCTGCCGTATAGGCTTGTGTAAACAGAGGCTTTCAAAAGCATGATGGCGGTGGCGGCCCCGCGCTACTCGGTTCCCAGTCGCCACTTCTTTTCCCGATGTGCCGTCTCAGCCCTGCACGACCACGTCTCCCGCAACATTGTACGCGCCCTCACCAATGCGGTTACTGCCAAGGTCCACTTAACAACGGACATGTGGACAAGCACAGGCGGGCAGGGCCACTATATCTCCCTGACGGCACATTGGGTGAATTTAGTGGAGGCTGGGACAGAGTCAGAGCCTGGGACCGCTCACGTCCTACCCACCCCCAGAATTGCGAGCCCCAGCTCGGTGTTGGTATCTGCGGCGGTGTATGCTTCCTCCACTAAACCACCCTCCTCCTCCTCCTACGCAACCTCTGTCTCGCAATCAAGATGTGTCAGAAGCAGCACGTCGCCAGCAGTCGGTGTCGCGCGGCGTGGCAGCACAGCGGTGGGCAAGCATCAGCAGGTCGTGCTGAAACTACTCAGCTTAAGAGAGAAGAGCCACATGGCCCACGAACTGCTGCAGGGTCTGACAGAGCAGACCGACCGCTGGCTTGCGCCGCTGAGCCTCCAACCGGGCATGGTCGTGTGTGACAACGGCCGTAACCTGGTGGCGGCTCTGCAGCCCAGCAGCCTCACGCATGTGCCATGCCTGGC
Organism: Eleutherodactylus coqui; assembly: GCF_035609145.1. Lineage (NCBI taxonomy): Eukaryota > Metazoa > Chordata > Amphibia > Anura > Eleutherodactylidae > Eleutherodactylus > Eleutherodactylus coqui. The sequence continues at coordinate 102,248,397 of NC_089842.1, read as the reverse complement.
CCATGTCTTTAATCTGGTGGTTCAGCGCTTTCTGAAAAGCTACCCACGCTTGTCAGACCTGCTCGGAAAGGTGCGCCGACTCTGCGCACATTTCCACAAGTCCCACACAGACGCTGCCACCCTGCGCACCCTGCAACATCGGTTTAATCTGCCAGTGCACCGACTGCTGTGCGACGTGCCCACACGGTGGAACTCTACGCTCCACATGTTGGCCAAGCTCTATGAGCAGCGTAGAGCTATAGTGGAATACCAACTCCAACATGGGCGGCACAGTGGGAGTCAGCCTCCTCAATTCTTTACAGAAGAGTGGGCCTGGTTGGCAGACATCTGCCAGGTCCTTGGAAACTTTGAGGAGTCTACCCAGATGGTGAGCGGCGATGCTGCAATCATTAGCATCACCATTCCTCTGCTATGCCTCTTGAGAAGTTTCCTGCAAAGCATAAAGGCAGACGCTTTGCGCTCGGAAACGGAGGCGGGGGAAGACAGTATGTCGCTGGATAGTCAGAGCACCCTCCTGTCTATATCTCAGCGCATTGAGGAGGAGGAGGAGGAGGAGGTGGAGGAGCATGAGGAGGAGGGGGAAGAGACAGCTTGGCCCACTGCTGAGGGTACCCATGCTGCTTGCCTGTCATCGTTTCAGCATGTATGGCCTGAGGAGGAGGAGGAGGATCCTGAAAGTGATCTTCCTAGTGAGGACAGCCATGTGTTGCGTACAGGTACCCTGGCACACATGGCTGACTTCATGTTAGGATGCCTTTCTCATGACCCTCGCGTTACACGCATTCTGGCCACAACGGATTACTGGGTGTACACACTGCTCGACCCACGGTATAAGGAGAACCTTTCCACTCTCATACCCGAAGAGGAAAGGGGTTCGAGAGTGATGCTATACCACAGGACCCTGGCGGACAAGCTGATGGTAAAATTCCCATCCGACAGCGCTAATGGCAGAAGGCGCAGTTCCGAGGGCCAGGTAGCAGGGGAGGCGCGGAGATCAGGCAGCATGTACAGCACAGGCAGGGGAACACTCTCTAAGGCCTTTGACAGCTTTCTGGCTCCCCAGCAAGACTGTGTCACCGCTCCCCAGTCAAGGCTGAGTCAGCGGGAGCACTGTAAAAGGATGGTGAGGGAGTACGTAGCCGATCGCACGACCGTCCTCCGTGACGCCTCTGCCCCCTACAGCTACTGGGTGTCGAAGCTGGACACGTGGCCTGAACTTGTGCTCTATGCCCTGGAGGTGCTTGCTTGTCCTGCGGCTAGCGTCTTGTCAGAGAGAGTGTTTAGTGCGGCTGGGGGAATCATCACAGATAAGCGTACCTGCCTGTCAACCGACAGTGTCGACAGACTTACACTCATAAAGATGAACAAAGCCTGGATTTCCCCAGACTTTTCTTCTCCACCAGCGGACAGCAGCGATACCTAAACAATACGTAGGCTGCACCCGCGGATGGAAGCATTGTTCTCTATCACCATCAAAAACGGGGACCTTTTAGCTTCATCAATCTGTGTATTCTATTCATCCTCCTCCTCCTGAAACCTCACGTAATCACGCCGAACGGGCAATTTTTCTAAGGCCCACAAGGCTCAGCCATATAATTTTTATAAACAATTTTTATACGTTTCAATGCTCATTAAAGCGTTGAAACTTGCACCTGATCCAATTTTTATTTTAACTGGGCTGCCTCCAGGCCTAGTTACAAATTAAGCCACATTAACCAAAGCGATTAATGGGTTTCACCTGCCCTCTTGGTTGGGCATGGGCAATTTTTCTGAGGTATATTAGTACTGATGGTACAGCAATTTTTTGGGGCCCTCGCCTACAGTGTAATCCAATTAATTTTTTGCCCACCTGCATTAAAGCTGACGTTACATCAGCTGTGCTGGGCACTGCAATGGGATATATTTATGTACCGCCGGTGGGTTCCAGGGAGCCACCCATGCTGTGGGTCCACAGGGAGTTGTAACTGCATGTGTCTACTTCTAAAGAACCCCAGTCTGACTGGGGCATGCAGTCTGGGCCGAAGCCCACCTGCATTTAACATTACATTACCTCAGCTCTGATGGACAATGCAATGGGATATATTTATGTACCGCCGGTGGCTTCCTGGCACCCACCCATGCTGTCGGTCCACACGGAGTTGTAACTGCATGTGTCCACTTCTAAAGAACCCCAGTCTGACTGGGGCATGCAGTGTGGGCCGAAGCCCACCTGCATTTAACATGACATTACCTCAGCTGTGATGGGCAATGCAATGGGATATATTTATGTACTGCCGGTGGGTTCCAGGGAGCCACCCATGCTGTGGGTTCACAGGGAGTTGTAACTGCATGTGTCTACTTCTAAAGAACCCCAGTCTGACTGGGGCATGCAGTGTGGGCCGAAGCCCACCTGCATTTAACATGACATTACCTCAGCTGTGATGGGCAATGCAATGGGATATATTTATGTACCGCCGGTGGCTTCCTGGCACCCACCAATGCTGTCGGTCCACACGGAGTTGTAACTGCATGTGTCCACTTCTAAAGAACCCCAGTCTGACTGGGGCATGCAGTGTGGGCCGAAGCCCACCTGCATTCAACATGACATTACCTCAGCTGTGATGGGCAATGCAATGGGATATATTTATGTACCGCCGGTGGGTTCCAGGGAGCCACCCATGCTGTGGGTCCACAGGGAGTTGTAACTGCATGTGTCTACTTCTAAAGAACCCCAGTCTGACTGGGGCATGCAGTGTGGGCCGAAGCCCACCTGCATTTAACATGACATTACCTCAGCTGTGATGGGCAATGCAATGGGATATATTTATGTACCGCCGGTGGCTTCCTGGCACCCACCCATGCTGTCGGTCTACACGGAGTTGTAACTGCATGTGTCCACTTCTAAAGAACCCCAGTCTGACTGGGGCATGCAGTGTGGGCCGAAGCCCACCTGCATTTAACATGACATTACCTCAGCTGTGATGGGCAATGCAATGGGCTATATTTATGTACCGCCGGTGGGTTCCAGGGAGCCACCCATGCTGTGGGTGCACACGGAATACCCATTGCGGTGTTGTACCTGCCTGTGACTATTTATAAAAAAACGCGGTCTGACTGCGGCATGCCGACAGAATGAATAGTGTGTGGCACATAGGTTCCCCATTGCTATGCCCACGTGTGCAGCTCCAGATGGAGGTGGCACAGGATTTGATTTCTCATTGCTTGTGTACAGCATAGTGGGCTATCGCCCCGCCCCTTTTAAAGAGGGTCGCTGCCTAGCCGTGCCAACCCTCTGCAGTGTGTGCCTGCGGTTCCTCCTCATGGCAGACGCACTTATAAATAGACATGAGGGTGGTGTGGCATGAGGGTAGCTGAAGGCTGCGCAGGGACAATTTGGTGTGCGCTGTGGACACTCGGTCGTGCAGGGGGGGGGGGGTTGTTCAGCATGTAACCCAGGAGAAGTGGCAGCGGAGTGTCATGCAGGCAGTGATTGTGCTTTGTTGGAGGTAGTGTGGTGCTTAGCTAAGGTATGCATTGCTAATGAGGGCTTTTCAGAAGTAAAAATTGTTGGGAGGGGGGGGCACTCTTGCCGCTATTGTGGCTTAATAGTGGGACCTGGGAACTTGAGATGCAGCCCAACATGTAGCCCCTCGCCTGCCCTATCCGTTTCTGTGTCGTTCCCATCACTTTCTTGAATTGCCCAGATTTTCACAAATGGAAACCTTAGCGAGCATCGGCGATATACAAAAATGCTCGGGTCGCCCATTGACTTCAGTGGGGTTCATTATTCGAAACGAACCCTCGAGCATCGCGAAAATTTCATCCCGAGTAACGAGCACCCGAGCATTTTGGTGCTCGCTCATCTCTATTCATAATGTCATATATGTCATGTCTTATGTTGGTGCGCTGTGCAAATCTGTCTGGTCATTCTGTTATATGTATAGCACAGCTGCAGCGTGTGATGGGTTAAGTGTCCGCAAAAGCCTGCATATTGCCTGTGAATGTATCAATTAATGTCCTTTTATGTGGTATGAGTGAAAATATAATTAGAAGTGTGTGAGAGCAAGAAAGCAGTTGGGTCAGTTCCATTTCTTCTGGGTTCCTGAGGCTTCAGAGTGCCAGCCACATGGGGGTACCTTTAACACTCATGTGGTGAAGATGGAAGAGGCGGAGAGGTTCCCTAGAGTGCATGTTCCAGTGATGAGAGAAGAGTGAGCCCCAAGCGGAAAGAGAGAGCATGAGCCAGAGGTAAGTGCAATTGCCAAGGCCTAGTGCAGAGGTACCTTCTGACCTCTTTTTCTATGCAGCTGTCAGTAGTAATTGGATCACCACATAGAGGCACGCTTCCTCATTCATCACACCCAGCCGTCCTGAAGTCTGGGATCACTGGGTGGAGGTACTCCTGAGTCTGTTGTTTACACACGGACATCCTGAAGTCGGGGATCACCATGTGGAGGTACTATTATTTAAGTCTGATCAATACCTGCACTTTAGGAACTGTCAATCGTGCCTTGTGGTCTTCTGAAGTTATTCAAGTAAAGTTTGTCCAGGCACTGACCGTTCCTAGGGACCTGAGATACACCAATTCCTACTGCGGTTCCATTTATTTACCACCGAGGGTCATACCGATGGGTAACGGAATGGTGGCATCACCCATGACAACCCCCTATCTCTGTTCTCATGTTATTGGGCATCCCTCTCCGAGGGGTGTCCAGAAAAGGCCCAGCGCTGCCCTGGCCGAGGCTACGTGCGTCCCTCTGGGAGGGAGTGTGGTATGTGCCACCATGACAAGCCAGCATCTTACCCTTCCCGCTCCTCACCATATGCCCTGCGCCCGGTGTCACCCTACAGGACGCTGCATAGTGTGCATATATATGTAGATGTGTGAGCTTCATTAGACTCCTCTGCAATCCAGCCCTGCAAAGTTAAAAGAGTTGGATTTCCAAATCTCTAAGCCAATCAGTACAAGTGACAGGCTGCTGAAATCAGTGTGTCACTATACCCTGCTGCCTGCAGCCTGGGCAAGTTCCCTTTAATGTTTAGATGGGCTGGGTCCACCAGAGCAGGAATTACCTATTCTTTTAGATCTGGCTCTTTAACCCCTCTTTAACTAGGCTGTTTTGTACCTTAAGGACCATACATTTTTTAGAGATTTTACCCATGTGGTGGTTTTACTACCCTATTTTCTTTCCTTTAGCTATCAAAATTATTTGTGCTGCGTTTTTTTGTTTTTTTTCGGGACCTATGGGGCTTTTTTAAAATATCTTTTTCACTGACTTTTTTTTCCCATTTTTTAGTTTTATTGGATGTAAAAAGCTAAAACAAAAAATTAATTTTTTTAACATTTCTAGTTTTTTTTTAATTAGTATATTTATGGTAAAATAAAGTATAGGACCGGGTTCCTCATTTAGTTTCAGACGTTTTGATATATAATATGTATGGTTATGGATTACAGGGTGCTTATAGCGACGGTTTTGGTTGGCGTCGGTGTTGGGTTATTTTCTTTCTTTTTTATATATATATTGTTGTTTTATTCTGTAATTTTGTTTTACTTATTTATATAATTATGTTTTGACTATCTATGTCCCCCATGACATCATGTAAGACCTCTGGGGGAAATTCAATTTTTTTTTTTTTTTTTGACACTTTACCTCTGTAGCTGGGGCATCCATAGGAGCCCCAGTTACAGGGAATAACATCCCCTGTAGTGACATTAGTCACTGGCTAGTACGACCCTGCAGCTCTGCTATAGAAGGGAATCCCAGCAGTCACGTGACCCCCGGCTCCCGTAGTGGAAGTTACACTTTCACTTTTCAGTACACAGCGCTCATTGAGCGCTGTGTACATGGGGAAGGCAAAGGCAGAAAGAGTTAAAAACTCATCCTGCCTTCTCCTCCGGGTTATCAGCTGTTACTAGCAGCTGAAAACCCGCCCTTCCTCTGATTGATTGCAGAGCCAGGCAGCTTAATTAAATCCCTGCCGTAATTTTACTATCGGCTTAGCTTTAAGCAAGGGACTAGGTGCTGTATATTTACTGTGCCTGGTCCTAAACGGGTAAGAAAGTACATTTTTTCATATGAACCTAACTAAATCCACTTAAAAAAACAAGTTTGTAAGACTGAAATACACAAAACTCTTCAGTTTCATCCAAACTTTGAGAACATTAGATACGTCGTAATGAGAATATTTTATAAATCCATCGGGAACAACTAAAACTATTATTTTCCGCTGTTTGTTTCTCTAGCTGTGGTTGGGTAATCAGTTTTACCATGTGTAATCAGTTCATAAATCTTCCAGTATTTCTAGTAATTTGACATGTCCCTAATGTATACAGCAATAACAGATGTTCCCATGATCGACATAATTTCAGGTAGCTGCTCACTTTTGTCTTCAGCTGTAAAATCACCATATTGACAATCTTCCTATAATGTGAATGTGAGGAAAACACCATATGTGCCATATATCAGGGATCGGTACATCCTAGTTAGTCTGTAGTGTTACTTGTTTCTCCGGCAAACTCTATTTTTCTCCATAGTCTATGTATTCACTTTAGGCCTTATTCACACAAAAATGGCAACCATGTGGAACATTGGATTCCAATGCATTCATTCACATGAGTGATTTTCGGTCGCGTGAAAAAATCGCGCCGTCAAAAAGGAAACATAGGCGACCGCTTTCAATCGCCGAATTTTCATGCTGCGTGAAAAGATAGGTCTTGACCTACCCTTTGCCGAAAAACGCTGGAACTTCCCATAACTCCTGTGGGAGCTGAAAGAAAAGGGATGGGGAGGGAGTTTACATGTGTCTGGCGCTTGGAAAAGAAGACAGCTGGCTACTTTAAACTATTAGAAGTCATTCTGAGGATTTATGCTGACCGACGACATTGCTGTCAACTAGTTGTCTCTACACTGTGGCTCACTAGTACCTTATACTCTCACCCGAAGGCTGTTAGTGGAAGGCTGGAGACCGATTGGAGAACACTGCTATATGTGCTAAGAGAATACAATGGAATCTTTAGCTCCTAATGAGATAACAGCCTGTGGTCTGCTTTCTCTCAGGGGCTACAGAGAGAATACAATGTTATCTCCTGTCTATGTGGAGGACACAGCTTGTGGTCTGAACGATGGATTTTAAATGCACTTAAAAATCATTGTTCAGATAAAAAGTGCATGATGGTAGAATTTACACACAATGATTATCGCTGAAAAGCCATCATTTTAACAAATTTTGAGAGATAATCGTTGCGTGTAAATGGACCTTAAAGGGGTTGTCCCGCGAAAGCAAGTGGGGTTAAGCACTTCTGTATGGCCATATTAATGCACTTTGTAATATACATCGTGCATTAAATATTGGCCATACAGAAGTTATACACTTACCCCGTCTCCATGGCGCCGACCGAAGCCTTCTTCTGCTTGGATTAGACGCGCTTTCGCAGTCTGCCCTCTTCTGTCCGGCTCCAACGTGCTCGTGCCGCAGAGGTCTTCTGCCATGATGAGGAGTAGGGGTAAGGGTCGAGGTCGCGGACGTGGGCGTCCAAGTGAGAGTGTTGGCACAGGCCGAGTTCCTGGGTGTGGTGAATCACAGCCGGCTGCTGAGGGATTAGGAGAGAGACAAGTTTCTGGGCTCGCCAGCTTCATATCACAATTTACGGGTCCGCGTGGTAGACCTTTATTACAAACAGAGCAGTGCGAGCAGGTCCTGTCGTGGATGGCAGAAAACTCGTCCAGCAATGTATCGATCATCCAGTCTTCTACGCAGTCCACTACTCCCGGCCTAGGGACTGCAGCTTTGAATCCTCTGGCTGCTCCTCCTTCCTCCCATCCTCCTCACTCCATGAAAATGATATATTCTGAGCAGGCAGACTCCCAGGAATTGTTCTCGGGTCCCTGCCATGAGTGGGAAAAAACGGTTCCTCTCTCACCTGAGGAGTTTGTCGTGACCGATGCCCAACCTTTGGAAAGTTCCCGAAGTCCGGGTGATGAGGCTGGGGACTTTCGACAACTGTCTCAAGAGCTTTTTGTGTATGAGGATGATGAGACACAGTTGTCTGTCAGTGAGGTAGTAATAAGGGCAGTAAGTCAGAGTGAGGAGCGCACAGAGGATTCGGAGGAAGAGCAGCTGGACGATGAGGTGACTGACCCCACCTGCTTTGCTAAGCCTACTGAGGACAGGGCTTCTGAAGGGGAGGCAAGTGCAGAAGCAGGATAGGTTGGAAGAGGCAGTGGAAGAATCCCCCAACTGTTTTCCAAAGCACCCCTTCGCGGCAAGTATTCGTGCAGGGCTAGGTGTTCAAAGGTGTGGATGTTTCTTCGTGAGAGCGCGGACGACCGGCGAACACTGGTGTGTAACCAGTGTCGCAACAAGATCAACCGGGGAGCCACCACTACCAGCCTCTCCACCACCAGCATGCGCAGACATATGATGGCCATTAACCGCCTCCTGGTCACACCACTGCCTCTTCCCCCGTGCCGCAACCCGCCACACAGATCCAATCCCCCTCCCAGGATGCAGGCACGAGCGTCTCCCGGCCTGCACCCACACCCTCACCTCCACGGTCCTCCACTCCATCAAGCAATGTCTCTCAGCGCAGCGTTCAGCTGTCGCTAACACAAACGTTGGAGTGAAAGCGGAAATACGCCGCCACCCACCCACATGCACAAGCTTTAAACATGCACATTGCCAAACTATTTAGCCTGGAGATGCTGCCGTACAAGCTTGTGGAAATGGACGCTTTCAAAAACATGATGGCGGCGGCGGTCCCGCGCTATTCGGTCCCCAGTTGCCACTATTTTTCCTGGTGTGCCGTCCCCGCCCTACACCAGCACGTCTCCCGCAACATAAATCGTGCCCTCACCAACGCGGTTACTGGAAAGGTCCACTTAACCACAGAAACGTGGACAAGTACTGTCAGGCAGGGCCACTTTATCTCCCTGACGGCACATTGGGTGAACTTGGTGGAGGCTGGGACCGAGTCAGAGCCTCGGACCGCTCACGTCCTACCCAAACCCAGAATAGCAGGTCCTTCGTCGGTGCTGGTATCTGCGGCGTTTTATGCCACCTCCTCCAAACCTTCCACCTTCTCCACCACCTCTACCTCTCAATTAAGAAGTGTGAGCACGTCACCAGCAATCAGTAGCGCGCAGCACGGCAGCACAGCGGTGGGCAAGCATCAGCAAGCCATGCTGAAACTAATCAGCTTAGGTGACAAGAGGCACACAGCCCCCGAGCTGTTGCAGGGTCTGACAGAGCAGACCGACCTCTGGCTTTCGGCGCCGAGTCTCCAACTGAGCATGGTCATGTGTGACAACAGCCGTAACCTGGTGGCGGCTCTGCAGCTCGGCAGCATCACAAACGTGCCATGCCTGGCCCTCGTCTTTAATCTGGTGGTTGAGCAGTTTCTGAAAAACTACCCCCCCTTCTCTGACCTGCTCGGCAAGGTGTGCCGCGTCTGCGCACATTTCCGCAAGTCCACCACAGACGCTGCTACCCTGAGGACACTGCAACGTCGGTTTCAGCTGCCAGAGCACCAGATGCTGTGCAACGTGCCCATGCACTGGGATTCTATGCTGCACATGTTGGCCAGGCTGTACGAGCAGCATGGAGCAATAGTGGAATACCAGCTGCAACATGGGCGGCGGAGTAGTATTCAGCCTCCGCAATTCTTTACTGAGGAGTGGGCATGGATGGCAGATATCTGCCAGGTCCTCGGAAACTTTGAGGAGTCTACCCAGATGGTGAGCGGCGATGCGGCCTTCATTAGCGTTACCATCCCGGTTGAGAAGTTCGCTGCTAAGCACAAAGGCCAACGCTTTGCGGTTGGAACAGGAGACAGGGGATGAGAGTATGTCGCTTGATAGCCAGACCATCCTCATGTCTATATCTCAGTGCGTTTTGGAGGAGGAGGTGGATGGGGAGGAGGAGGAGGGGGAAGAGACAGCTGGCCACACTGCAGAGGATACCCATGCTGCTTGCCTCTCATCTGTTCAGCATGTATGGGCTGAAGAAGAGGAGGCACACATGGCTGACTTCATGTTAGGCTGCCTTTCCCGTGACCCTAGCATTAGACGCATTCTGGCCAACATGGATTACTGAGTGTACACCCTTCTAGACCCATGATATAAGGAGAGCCTTTCCATTCTCATTCCCAAAGAGGAAAGGGGTACGAGAGTGATGCAATACCACAGGGCCTGGTGGAAAAAGTGATGCTAAAGTTCCCATCTGACAGCGCTAGTGGCAGAAGGCGCAGTTCCAAGGGCCAAGTAGCAGGGGAGGTGCGGGGATCAGGCAGCATGTCCAGCGCAGGCAGGGGAACACTCTCCAAGGCCTTTGCAAGCTTTAGGGCTCCCCAGCTAGGCTGTGTCACCACTCCCCAATCAAGGCTGAGTCAGAGCGAGCACTGTAAAAACATGGTGAGGGAGTACGTAGCCGATCGTACCACCGTCCTCCGTGATGCCTCTGCTCGATACAACTATTGGGTGTCAAAGCTGGACACGTGGCACGAACTTGCGCTGTACACCCTGGAGGTGCTGGCCTGCCCTGCCGCTAGCGTCTTGTCAGTGAGGGTGTTTAGTGCAGCTGGGGGAATCATCACGGATAAACATACCCGCCTATCAACTGACAGCGCCGACATGATTACCCTCATAAAAATGAACAAAGGCTGGATTTCCCCAGACTTTTCTTCTTGACCGGTGGAAAGCAGCGGATCCTAAAGATTTTTTTCGCTGCAACAGGAGAAAAATGCATAATCTATCACCCCCAAAAAGGGGAGAATTAGATTTGTGTATCCCTCTCGGATATTATTACTCCTCCTACTCCTAAACCAGCATGTCATCACGCTGAACTGCCAATTTCTATGCGGCCCAAAATGCTCTGTTTAAAACTTTTAAAAGTTTTATCAGTTTTTAAAGTTTTAAAAGTTAAACTTAAACCAATTTTTGCAGAGGGCTGCCTCCAGGCTCTGTTACAAATTAACCAATAACAAGCTGTATCTTTAAAAAATGTTTGTGGGTTATACCTGCCATCGTGGTTGAGCAATTTTTCAGGGGTACACTTGTACTCTTGGTACACCAATTTTTCAGGCCATTGCCAATACTGTTAGCAAACTAATTTTTCCAGGCTTCGACTATACTGTTGGTAAACAAATTTTTACAGGTGTTACCCTATACTCTTGGTACAACAATGTTATTGGGGTTCGCCTATACTATTGCTACAGAAATGTTACAGGGGTACGCCTATACATTTGCTACAGAAATGTTACTGGGGTCCGCCTATACTTTTGCTACAGAAATGTTACAGGGGTCCACCTATACTTTTGCTACAGAAATGTTACAGGGGTCCACCTATACTTTGGCTACAGAAATGTTACTGGTGTCCGCCTATACTCTTGCTACAGAAATGTTACTGGGGTCCGCCTTTACTCTTGCTACAGAAATGTTACAAGGGTCTGCCTATGCTGTGGGTGCACAAAGACTTCCTATCGCGGTGTTTTACCTTTCTGGCACAAATACACTGACTGACGATGGCAGAAATGTGGGCCAAGGCCGAGGTCCTTAGCGAGGTGAAACTCTGCCATGTTTGGGCACTCTGATTTCTTCCTGTGTAATACCATCTTTGTGCACTGACAGCATAGGCGAGCCCAAGGATCTCAAAGACTTCCCATTGCGGTGTTGAGCTATCTGACACCTACACAGAATGAATCGTGTGGGGACACATGGATTTCCCATTGCTATGTAACTCGCGGCACCTTGGGTCACACAAGGTGGAGCTTGGGACCGAGCCTAACCCAGGGCCCGCTCACGTACTTCCCACACAGAGTATTGTTGGTCCTACCTTGGTCATGGTTTCTCGGCCTTATAATGCCACATCCTCTTCCTGCTTGGGGTCTGGGGATCAGCGCTGGGCAACATGTATTTTCTCTCGTGTTACCACAGTTATCTGAGTCACTGGTTTGGGCCAAACAAAATGAGCGTTACTGCATTAATGAGACGTTCCCAGCTGCACTAGCATTCGAGTCCGCTTTATGCCCACGATTACTGAGGGTGTGAGCCGAGGTTGCAGGGTGAAACTGCCTTGCTTGGGTGCTCTGATTTCTTTATGTGTAATACTTCCCTTGCGTTCCAGGGGCTCGCCTATGCTGTGGGTGCACAAAGACTTCCCATTGCGCTGTTTTACCTGTCTGGCACAAATACAGTGACTGACTAGGGCAGAAATGTGGGCCGAGGCCGAATCCCATAGCAGGGTGAAACTCTGCCATGTTTGGGCATTCTGATTTTCTCATGTGTAATACCATGTTTGAGTTCCTTGGGCTCGCCTATACTGTGGGTGCACAAAGGCTTCCCCATTGCATTGTGCAGTTATCTGACACATGCAAAGAATGAATATGGCAGAAATGTGGGCTGAGGCGGAGGTCCTTGGCGGGGTGAAAGTCTGCCATGTTTGGGCACTCTGCTTTCTTCATGTTTAATACTCTTCTTGGGTTCCAGGGGCTCACCTATGCTGTGGGTGCACAAAGACTTCCCATTGCATTGTTTTACCTGTCTGGCACAAATACACTGACTGACTAGGGCAGAAATGTGGGCCGTGGCCGAGGTCCTTGGTGGGGTGAAACTCTGCCATGTTTGGGCACTCTGATTTCTTCCTGTGTAATACCATCTTTGTGCACTTACACTATAGGCGAGCCCAAGGAACTCAAGGACTTCCCATTGCGGTGTTGAGCTATCTGACACCTACACAGTATGAATTGTGTGAGGACACATGGATTTCCCATTGCTATGTTAACTCTCGTCATCTTGGGTCACACAAGGTGGAGGCTGGGACTGAGCCTGCTTCCCACACAGAGTATTGCTGCATTGTGGAGATGTTTAGAATTGCTGGCACCTTTATGCCCACGTTTGCGGCTCCTGACAATTTTGTGATGGAGGTGGCACGGGATTGGAATGATGATCGTACGTCAATGTATCATCAATTCTCAACAGTATTGTGGGCTATCGCCCACACTTTCAAAGAGGGTCGCTGCCTGGCCCTGCCAACCCTCTGCAGTGTGTGCCTCCGGTTCATCCTCATCCATTACGCACCTATAAATAGACATGAGGGTGGTGTGGCTATGAAGCGAGCGTGTGGCATGAAGGCAGCTGAATGCTGCACAGGGAAAAATTTGCGTGTGCTGTGGATGTAGGGTTGTGCGGGGGGGGGGGGGGGGGTGTTGGACAGCAATGTCAGCATGTAACCTAGAAGAAGAGGCGGCGGTGTCACCCGCAGGCAGTGATTGTCCTTGGTTGCAGGTAGTGTGGTGCTTAGCTAAGATGTGCCAGTGCATGTGCCTTGCTAATGAGGGTTTGTGCCAAGTAAATTGTTAGGGGGGTGACACCAGACTCTTGGCCCCATTTTGGCTTAAAAGTGGGACCTGGGAGCCTCAGATGCAGCCATGCATGCTGCCCCTGTCCTTCCCTATCCGTTTCTGTAGTATTTCCATGACTTTCTGATGTTTTCTGGTGTTTGACAAGTCATCAGCTATGCGGAGCATCGGTCCCATACAAAAATGCTCGAGTCGCCCATTGACCTTAATGGGGTTTGTTACTCTAAACGAGTTCTCGAGCATTACGAAAAGTTCGACTCGAGCAACGAGCAGCCGAGCATTTTGGTGCTCGCTCATCTCTAATTATAGCCTATGGGTGACGAATGTCACTGTTAGGCATCTATTTAATGCATCTGTCACCCATAGGCTTTAATGGTATCCCTTTAACGTATATGCTTTTATTTACAGAATGCTTCTGTGCTACCCCATCCAAAAAAAGATATCCCAAAAATGACCTCCATCTGGTAACTGGAGCCTATGGAAACATTTGACATATGCATCTTGTGTAGCATAAAAAAGTCTTTTTTGAGTAGGAGGTTTGGACTATGGAGGATGCTGGAATGTAGAGCATGGTAGCAGTTGGAGAGAAAGATGAGCCTGGCTGCTGCATTCAGGAAAGTTTGGAGAAACAGAGTTCAGCAAGAAAAAGACTATTTAGTAGAAAGTTGCAGTAATCAAGTTCCCACAATCAGAAAAGGGTGGGAGGGGGCTTCTGGAGATGTTTTTGTGGTGCAGGTGGCATGCAAGGGATTAAATATAGGAAGTGAGGGAGAGATCTAAATTACTTTTTCTCTAAGACAACATGTGTACTGCGGAGGAGAAACAGTGACTGTATGACACTTTGAAATGTATACGTGGGTGTAACGTGAAATTAAAGGGCCACTCTGGTGAAAGCTCTCTTTTTTTCATCACTGCAACACTAAACTGATGGCCTGTCACACTTTGGACATCTCCTGTGCATATTGCAGTCACTTCCATGCAGTGCATGTTTATCAGGCACCATTTTGATGCTAAGATTTCTATTTTCACTATTTTGTACTAGCAATTCCATGATGCATCAGCACAGCATTCTATGAGCAGCTAGAGACTGTACCATCTCTGCTGCAGCAATGTCACTACTTTCTGTATTCTCTTAAATAAGCTGCAGACCATAAATTTATAGTCAGGATGATGAGCCTCTATTATAACTTTGTGACAGGAGCTGTTTAATCATCATCATCAGTAAAGGAGTGTCTGTGTTCCCTTCTAAAGAGCTTGTGTGGTACATGCCATGTAATCTCACACACTAATTATGCTGAGAAACTGACTAGTTTGAGAACACACAAACCTTATTGATGCTGAGATTTATCTCTGCTTTATCTGCTCTATGCTGTGCTAGCTTCCCCATGGTGCAGCAGAACAGAATCACATAACCAGCTAGAGCCAGTACCATCTTTGCTTGCAGGGTGGACAATGTGATTTGGGAATTTTGTCGAAAAGTATGAGTGGACACACAAGTAGTTGGCTGAATGGCAAACCATGTAATACATGACCAGCAGATCAGAGTCCCCCACAGTGGCCTCGGTAGTAATAGTGTCCCCCACAGTGTCCTCAGTATTAATAGTGTCCCACACAGTGGCCGCAGTAGTAATACTATTACTACTGAGGCTAAAATAGGTAACACTATTATTAATAGTGTCCCCTATATCCACTCCAGTAATAACAGTGACCCCCCACAGTAGCCCCAGTAGTATTAGAGCCCCACTGAAACTGATCGTCACTGATGCCCAACCATTCGAAAGTTCCCGGGGTCCGGGGGAAGAGGCTGGGGACTTCCGCCAACTGTCTCAAGAACTTTCTGTGTGTGAGGAGGACGATGACGATGAGACACAGTTGTCTTGCAGTGAGGTAGTAGTAAGGGCAGTAAGTCCGAGGGAGCAGCGCACAGAGGATTCGGAGGAAGAGCAGCAGGACGATGAGGTGACTGACCCCACCTGGTGTGCAACGCCTACACAGGACAGGTCTTCAGAGGGGGAGGCACGGGCAGCAGCAGGGCAGGTTGCAAGAGGCAGTGCGGTGGCCAGGGGTAGAGGCAGGGCCAGACCGAATAATCCACCAACTGTTTCCCAAAGCGCACCCTCGCGCCATGCCACCCTGCAGAGGCCGAGGTGCTCTAAGGTCTGGCAGTTTTTCACAGAGACGCCTGACGACCGACGAACAGTGGTGTGCAACCTTTGTCGCGCAAAGCTCAGCCGGGGAGCCAACACCAACAGCCTCACCACCACCACCATGCGCAGACATATGATGGCCAAGCACCCCACAAGGTGGGACGAAGGCCGTTCACCGCCTCCGGTTTGCACCCCTGCCTCTCCCCCTGTGCCCCAACCTGCCACTGAGATGCAACCCCCCTCTCAGGACACAGGCACTACCGTCTCCTGGCCTGCACCCACACCCTCACCTCCGCTGTCCTCGGCCCCATCCACCAGTGTAGTTCAGCGCACCGTCCAGCCGTCGCTTGCGCAACTGTTGGAGCGCAAGCGCAAGTACGCCGCCACGCACCCGCACGCTCAAACGTTAACCGTCCGCATAGCAAAATTCATCAGCCTTGAGATGCTGCCGTATAGGGTTGTGGAAACGGAGTCCTTCAAAAGTATCGTGGAGGCGGCGGCCCCGCGCTACTCAGTTCCCAGTCGCCACTACTTTTCCCGATGTGCCGTCCCAGCCCTGCACGACCACGTCTCCCGCAACATTGTACGCGCCCTCACCAACGCGGTTACTGCCACGGTCCACTTAACAACGGACACGTGGACAAGCACAGGCGGGCAGGGCCACTACATCTCCCTGACGGCACATTGGGTGAATTTAGTGGAGGCTGGGACAGAGTCAGAGCCCGGGACCGCTCACGTCCTACCCACCCCCAGAATTGCGGGCCCCAGCTCGGTGGTGGTATCTGCGGAGGTGTATGCTTCCTCCACTAAAGCACCCTCCTCCTCCTCCTCCTCCGCAACGTCTGTCTCGCAATCAAGATGTGTTAGCAGCAGCATGCCGCCAGCAGTCGGTGTCGCGCGGTGTGGCAGCACAGCGGTGGGCAAGCGTCAGCAGGCCGTGCTGAAACTACTCAGCTTAGGAGATAAGAGGCACACGGCCCACGAACTGCTGCAGGGTCTGACACAGCAGACCGACCGCTGGCTTGCGCCGCTGAGCCTCCAACCGGGCATGGTCGTGTGTGACAACGGCCGTAACCTGGTGGCGGCTCTGCAGCTCGGCAGCCTCACGCACGTGCCATGCCTGGCCCACGTCTTTAATTTGGTGGTTCAGCGCTTTCTGAAAAGCTACCCACGCTTGTCAGACCTGCTCGTAAAGGCGCGCCGGCTCTGCGCACATTTCCGCAAGTACCACACGGAAGCTGCCACCCTGCGCACCCTGCAACATCGCTTTAAGCTGCCAGTGCACCGACTGCTGTGCGACGTGCCCACACGGTGGAACTCTACGCTCCACATGTTGGCCAGGCTCTATGAACAGCGTAGAGCTATAGTCGAATTCCAACTCCAACATGGGCGGCGCAGTGGGAGTCAGCCTCCTCAATTCTTTTCAGAAGAGTGGGCCTGGTTGGCAGACATCTGCCATGTCCTTGGTAATTTTGAGGAGTCTACCCAGGTGGTGAGCGGCGATGCTGCAATCATTAGCGTCACCATTCCTCTGCTATGCATCTTGAGAAATTCCCTGCAAAGCATAAAGGCAGCTGCTTTGCGCTCGGAAACGGGGGCGGTGGAAGACAGTATGTCGCTGGATAGTCAGAGCACCCTCCTGTCTATTTCTCAGCGCGTAGAGGAGGAGGAGCATGAGGAGGATGAGGAGGAGGGGGAAGAGACAGCTTGGCCCGCTGCTGACGGTACACCGGCTGATTGCCTGTCATCCTTTCAGCGTGTATGGCCTGAGGAGGAGGAGGAGGAGGAGGATCCTGCAAGTGATCTTCCTAGTGAAGACAGCCATGTGTTGCGTACAGGTACCCTGGCACACATGGCTGACTTCATGTTAGGATGCCTTTCTCGTGACCCTCGCGTTGCACACATTCTGGCCACAACGGATTACTGGGTGTACACACTGCTCGACCCACGCTATAAGGAGAACCTGCCCACTCTCATTCCCGAAGAGGAAAGGGGTTCGAGAGTGTTGCTATACCACAGGACCCTTGCGGACAAGCTGATGGTAAAATTCCCAGCCGACAGCGCTAGTGGCAGAAGGCGCAGTACCGAGGGCAAGGTAGCAGGGGAGGTGCGGAGATCGAGCAGCATGTACATCCCAGGCAGTGCAACAGTCTTTAAGGGCCTGGACAGCTTTATGGCTCCCCACCAAGACTGTGTCACCGCTCCCCAGCCAAGGCTGAGTCAGCGGGAGCACTGTAACAGGATGGTGAGGGAGTACGTAGCCGATCGCACGACCGTCCTCCGTGACGCCTCTGCCACCTACAACTACTGGGTGTCGAAGCTGGACACGTGGCCTGAACTAGCGCTGTATGCCCTGGAGGTGCTTGCTTGTCCTGCGGCTAGCGTCTTGTCGGAGAGGGTGTTTAGTGCGGCTGGGGGAATCATCACAGATAAGCGTACCCGCTTGTCAACCGACAGTGCCGACAGGCTAACACTCATCAAGATGAACAAAGCCTGGATTTCCCCAGACTTCTCTTCTCCACCAGCGGACAGCAGCGATACGTAAGCAATACGTAGGCTGCACCCACGGATGGAAGCATCGTTCTCTCTCACCATCCAAAACGGGGACATTTCTGCTTCATCAATCTGTGTCTAATATTCCTCCTCCTCCTCCTGCTCCTCCTCCTGAAACCTCACGTAATCACGCTGAACGGGCAATTTTTCTTAGGGCCACAAGGCTCACTCAAATAATTTTTCTGAACAATTTTTAAAAGTTTCAATGCGCTTAAAAGCCTTGGAACTTTAACTTGAACCAATTTTTCGTTACACTGGGCTGCCTCCAGGCCTAGTTACCACTTAAGCCACATTAACCAAAGCGATTAATGGGTTTCACCTGCCCTCTTGGTTGGCCATGGCCAATTTTTCTGATGTACATTAGTACTGTTGATACAGCAATTTTTGTGGGCCCTCGCCTACAGTGTAATCAAATGAATTTTTAGCCCACCTGCATTACAGCTGACGTTACCTCAGCTGTGTTGGGCAATGCAATGGGATATTTCTATGTACCGCCGGTGGCTTCCTGGCACCCACCCATGCTGTAGGTGCACACGGAGTTTTTACTACATCTGTACACTTAAAAAGGACCCCAGTCAGACTGGGGCATGCAGTGTGGGCCGAAGCCCACCTGCATTAAGCACGACATTACTACCTCAGCTGTGTTGGGCAATGCAATGGGATATTTCTGTGTACCGCCGGTGGGTTCTAGGGAGCCACCCATGCTGTGGGTCCACAGGGACTTCACAATAGGGAGTTGTACCTGCCTGTGTCTATGAATTAAAAACCGCGGTCTGACTGGGGCATGCAGACACCTTGACAGAATGAATAGTGTGTGGCACATAGGTTCCCCATTGCTATGCCCACGTGTGCAGCTCCTGATGGCGGTGGCACAGGATTCTATTTCTCATTGCTTCTGTACAGCATTGTGGGCTATCGCCCCGCCACGTTTAAAGAGGGTCGCTGCCTAGCCGTGCCAACCTCTGCAGTGTGTGCCTGCGGTCCCTCGTCATGGCAGACGCAATTCTAAATAGACATGAGCGTGGTGTGGCATGAGGGCAGCTGAAGGCTGCGCAGGGACACTTTGGTGTGCGCTGTGGGGGGGAGGGGGGGCGGTTGGGCAGCATGTAACCCAGGAGAAGTGGCAGCGGAGTGTCATGCAGGCAGTGATTGTGCTTTGTTGGAGGTAGTGTGGTGCTTAGCTAAGGTATGCATTGCTAATGAGGGCTTTTCAGAAGTAAAAGTTGTTGGGAGGGGGGGGGCCCACTCTTGCCGGTATTGTGGCTTAATAGTGGGACCTGTGAACTTGAGATGCAGCCCAACATGTAGCCCCTCGCCTGCCCTATCCGTTGCTGTGTCGTTCCCATCACTTTCTTGAATTGCCCAGATTTTCACACATGAAAACCTTAGCGAGCATCGGCGAAATACAAAAATGCTCTGGTCGCCCATTGACTTCAATGGGGTTCGTTATTCGAAACGAACCCTCGAACATCGCGGGAAGTTCGTTTCGAATAACGAACACCCGAGCATTTTGGTGTTCGCTCATCTCTAATTATGATGTATATAGTCCATAATACAACCGTATCACACAGAAACTTATTTCTACCTTGACATACATCGAAACGTGACTCATTACCTTTTCAAGTGCTAATCACTGTTTTAAACTGAACCTTGCTGTATAATAAATCAATATATCCATGCATCTATAAAAAGTGTTGCAGTCAATGGGGTCTTACATTTCCCTCTTGAGTTGTGATTAGTAAATATAAACAGCTCTCTTATGGGAGCTTGAACCAGAAAGGCTACATGTAATCACCGATAGCACAATGGGACTTTAATGATAATTGCAGGCTATCTGTGGGTAGGCAATCATTCAAATTACACCAGACAGGTTCTGCTTAAATGTTTGGAGAAAAAAATAGCTCTTGAACAGCTGCCTGTGGGAAGACGTTACAGTAAATTCACCTAACTCCCTTTTTCACATGAAGCAGACTTTAAGATTTATTTGCCGTAATTTCATTTACTTGTCTAATTCAGTTTCCTTTAAGCTTCGTTCTTATCTGACAATGGAGTGTTTCGTGGTGATGTTCCAAACATATCATTTTCCTATTACGTTGTCTGTATAATTTACTCTTGGTTTACATGTACAGCTGTTATTGAAGGAAGCCTGTCACCTGTCTAAAGCACCTTAAACTAAGTTATGGTGCTGTTTGGCGAGGTGACGGGGAATCGGGTGAAGTATTTTCTATACTCACCCAATCACTGGTTCTTGCGGTGCCCGCCGCTGAAGTCTGCACAGCATATGAAAATTGGACATTTTTCAGAGTCCCGTGTGCGCACTCTCCCATAAACTTGTATGGGGAAGTGAGCATGGGAGTCCAAAAAGACCAAGATTTTTGTGCACAGCATGGACTTAAGCAACAGGCATCCCAAGAGCCAGGGAGTGAGTGAGTCTAAAAAAATACATCACCTGGGTCCCTGTCTCACCAACTCTAACAGCACCTTAAGTTAGTTTATGGTACTTTAGGCAGGTTCCCTTTAAAGAGGCTGTTCAAAATGAACAATCCGTTTATATTGCAAGATTCATCAACGGCTGCAGCAAATGTGTGGTTCTCCTGCAGTGCCTCCACAGGAGAAATTAAATATTACACAGTATCCATGTACTATGCAGATGTGGTAGGTCCTCCAGAGTGTGGGACAGTGCCCATGTACTATGCAGATGTGGTAGGTCCTCCAGAGTGTGGGACAGTGCCCATGTACTATGCGGATGTGGTAGGTCCTCCAGAGTGTGGGACAGTGCCCATGTACTATGCGGATGTGGAGTTTTAGCTGCATCCCTTTGTTAATTCATAAAATAGTTTTTCTTAACCGGATGCTATTCAAGGGAATCAGTCAAGGGAAGAGATAAGGGCATCAGTAATAAGAAGTTAGTAGGTGTAACCATTACATGACCCCGCCCCCTCTCAAAGTGATGGTTCACTTTATATACTGTAGCTAATTAGCCCACCCATAACTAATCCCTTGTTGCTTTTTTTTTCAAGGCAAGAAGTGGTTTGAACCAATCTTAGATTTTTTTCTTGAGCCCAACTGGTACTTTCACATGTTTGCAGCTTTTCTTCTTCGTTCCAATAACAACATTTCCTGTTGTGTTGCAAGTGCACTAAAGCGCTATCATAGATACATTGTGTAGATCCAAATCACAATTCACAGTAACAGCTAAATACATAAATGTTTCCACTGCTTCCTGTAGATATGTGCTCAGTGCATGAGCACAAAGCCCGGCGAACATCTGATCAGCGCAAATCTAGGCCAGTTGACCCAGACAATCTACTATTGATGGCCTATTCTAGGATAAGCCATGAATAGTTTACAACTGGACAACCCCTATTAAACATTAATGTCATATTTAGATATACTAAAAGTCTTAACATATAATTTATGTTATTTACATGGACTGGTGGTGCAGACTCGGGCTGGATGCATGACCTGACTAGATAAGCTGCAAACAAGTGGTGTGGAAAGGAAGTAAATGCAGAAGATGCACAGTAATAAGAAAAATACTTGGGAAGCTGACATGGAGTCATGCTCCATGCAGCCAGTCAAAGTTATTTTCAATCGGCAGATGGTGCCCCGGAGATCAGGTGGCTGGAAAAGAAGTAGAGCAGGATTGCCTGTGGAAGGGGATGACTTCAGGTCATAAACTGTCAGACTCAAGCAGTTAGTAAGCAACAGCCAAACACTGATATTACTACTAAGTATACACAAGTTGAAGGGATTTCCCCATGACTTAAAATTGCTCCACAGCCGCTATGTACTTCTTGGTTGCTGCTGACCAGGACATGTGACAGCTGCAGCCAATCACTGCCTATAGAAGGTCACTACTGTGGTCAGTGATTGACTGCAGCAATCACAGGTCCTGGTCAGCAGAAATTAAGAATTACAGAGTAGGTATGGAGCTATTTTAAGTAATGGGAAACCCCCTTTAACGCCTTAAGGACACAGCTCTTTTTTCTTCTTCTATGTCCGGCTTTTCCTCCCCACTTTAACAAAATCCTAACTCTTTTATTTATCCATACATGCAGATGTCTGAGGGCTTGTTCTTTGCGAGTTGTATTTTTGAATGGTACTATTTAATGTATCCTATAATTTACTGAAAAACTTTTTAAAAACTTTAAGTGGAATGTAATGGGAAAAAAAAGAAATTCCAACATTTTTTGGGAGGTCTTGTTTCTATGGCGTACACATTGCAACAAAAATAATATGATAACTTTATTCTATGGATCAGTACGATTACTACAATAGCAAATTTATATAGTTTTTTTCTTTGCTGTATCACTGTAATTTTTTCCAAAGATATATGTATTTTTTAATTTTCAGCCGCCATCTTCTGAAAGCCATTACTTTATTTTTTTTCTGTCGATATAGTTGTGCAAGGGCCCATTTTTTGAGTGACGTCCTGTAGTTTCTATTGCTACCATTATGGAGTACACATTACTTTTTGATCATTTTTTACTACATTTTTTTCTTGGAGACGGGGTGACCGAAAAAAGCACAATTCTGACATATTTTTTTTTTCTTATGACGTTCACCATGTGGGCTAAATAATGCATTACTTTGATAGATCTTTTAGGGATGCAATGATACCAAATATGGTTTTGTTTTGTTATTTAGATTCTTTTATTATGAATATGGCAGAAGGCTTTTCTTTTTTTAACTTTTATTACCTTTTTATATTTTTTTATAATTAATGAAACGTTCTAAACCTAATTTTTACATTTTCTGCTAAGAAGAAGAGGCATTTCTCCCAGCAGTACTACAATGAGGAAGGGAAGAAACCTGGCTACTTGTTAGCGACCATAGCTAAATCACAGTGGGGTCTTCCTATGTTTCATGCAGACCTGGTCTCTGAACATAGTGAAATTCTTACAGTCTTCAAAGATCTTTTTTAACAATCTAAATCTAAACTACAAATGTCTAAAGAACAAATATTTTCATTCTTAGAGTCTACTTTTCTTCAAACTTTATGAGAAATTGATAAAAGCCTTCCGGATTCCCCATTACAATTGGAGGAGCTACAGGAGGCTGTTGCTTCATTAGCTGCTAACAAAGCTCCTGGTCTGGATGGCCTTCCTGTATAGATTTATAGAAAATTTACAGATTTGCTTCTCCCTAAGCTTCTAAAAGTGCTACAAAATGCTTTTACAACTAGATACTTTCCAGATTCAATGTGAGAGGCCATAAGTTGTGGTTTTTGTAAAACCAGGCAAAGACCCTTTGTTACCAGACTCATATAGGCCTGTCTCCCTTTGGTCAGTATACATTAACCCCTTAATGATGCTGCCCTTTTTTTTTCCTTTTTCGCTTTTTTCCTTACCCCCATTTTAAAAAAATCGTAACTCCTTTATTTATCCATCAAGGCTTCTGTATGAGGGCTTATTTTTTGTGGGACAAGTTGCATTTTTCAATGGTACTATTTAAAGTACCATATATAGTACTGAAAAACGTAAAAAAAATTCTAAGTGGAGTAAAATGAAAAAAACCCCCGACATTCCGCAATTTTTTGGTACATCTTGTTTCTACGGTGCGCAAACTCCAACAAAAATGACATGATAACTTTATTCTATGGGTCCGTATGATTATTACGATACCAAACGTATATAGTTTTTATTTGAGGTACTACTTTTATTTTTTTTTTTCAAAGACGTTTATTTTTTTAAAATATGTTCCTCTTCTGTGTGCAATAACTTATTTCTGTTTCCATTGACATATTTGTAAAAGGGCTTATTTTTTTTGCCAGACATCCTGTAGTTTGCGTTGGTACAACAATAATTTTTAATCGCTTTTTATTGTACTTTTTTCAGGGTGACCAAAAAAAACCTGCATTTCTGGTATTCTTGTTTTTTTTTTTGGACGACGTTTACCATGCGGGGTAAGTAATGTGTTAATTTGATAGATTGGACTTTTATGGATGCAGCAATACCAAAAATGTATTTTTATTTTATTATTTAGATTTTTTTATTCTAAATACAGCAAAAGTTTTTTTTTTTAACTTTTATTACTTTAAAAAAAAATATTTAGTAAACTTTATTGGACAACAACTTGCAAAGCTTTGATCGGTCCTGCAGTATGATGTAATGCCATTGCATTACATCCTACTGCGATCGGGCAGGCAGTCTATCAAGCCACCTCACAGGGATGGCTTGATAGGCAGTCTGCTAAGACAGCCCTGGGGCCTTTCAGAAAGCCCCGCAGATGCCATGACACCCACATGGCTCCCTGCAATCTTATCGATGTTCGGGGCATTTAAAGGGTTAATAGTGCCGATCAGTTGCACGGCTGATTGCAGCTATGGCCACCGGGGGGTAAGCTGATAAAAACAGCCAGCGCCCTCGCTGTATGAAGAGAGGTCACCCAGCGATCTCTCTTCATACATACCCCAATGCTGCAGGACGTAAATGTACACAATGCAGAGGGAAGAGGTTAAAATATTTGCAAAGGCTTTGGCTTTACGCTCCTCCCAAGTGATAACCACTATTATTCATCCAGATGGAAGTGGCTTTATACCTGTAACGTCTACAAGAATTAATCTTTATACACTGTATCTGACTGTTGATAACTCTGGTCAAAGAGTGACTTTTACTTTCGATGCAACCAAGGCCTTTGATAGTGTTAAGTGGGAATTTCTATGGGCATCGTTGTTCAAGATGGACTTTGGGGACTCGTTCATATATACTGTAAGGTTACTATATGCTAGACTGATGGATTAACAATGGATAGAAGTGTTCACGTTAAGCATGGGTACATGGTAGTTTTGCCCACTATCTCCCCTGCTCTTTGTGATTGCAATAGAGCCTCTAGCAACATACATATTCTGGCATTAGGAGCTTCTGTCCTAATGAATATCATTCATTTTCGCTCATTTGAACAATTTTTTGGATGACAATCATTCCATGTAAAATGGCTTTAAGTCCGAACTGTTACCAGATAAAGAGGATACAGGACTAGATCAAGAGAAGATCCTATTGAGATACTATCAAATACTTAGGCATACATGCGTCCCCATCCTTGTTAGACTATAAGCAATTACATATAGAACCACTCTTACCTAAATTTCATAAGCTATTGACAGTTTGTTTTGTGATTTGATGACATAAGGGCAGCACAAGGAATAAATTCGAAACTCAGCAATGGAATAACCTGAAAGGGGGGGTGGCAGTATCATGTTCAAAAAGTTATTATATGGCATTCCAACTACAACATTTACAAGGATGGGAATGATCTCATTCAGATTCTTCTAAGGCTATACTGGAACAGATTACTTACTCTGTATGTAATAAATAAGATATGGTGAAAAGTCAGAAATATATTTGGTATCCAAAGCTGTACATAGGAAACATCAATTTGGAACACACCATTGTGATCTGAGTTGTCAAAATTGTGGGCATAAGACGTATATCACAAATATTGGTGGAAGGTCACCTTAAATCATTCTTGGCTTTACAGGAAGAGTTTGATTTACTACACACCCAATATTTTAAGTATCTGTAGCTTTGTAATGCACTTAATGCTGAGGGATTGTTGTCAATGACTAAGTACCAAATTATAACTATGGTAGGAGAGGCAGAGAGATGGAAGGGTTTTATATGAAGATTAAACTACTACTTGCTGTCTGAGTTTCATGGTACTTTGCCTGTGGGGGTAAAAGCAAAATTGAAAAAAGAGCTTGGTCCATTGGAAGTAAGCAATGACAAGATATACTGACAAGAATTTCTCAGTTTTGACTCAGTGAAGCTCATTGCATCTCATACTTATATTTCATATATCAAGTATAAAGAACACCACCCTTTCTATATAACATTGGCCACAGAGAATCTTCTATTTGTAGTCCTAGTAATGCTCCTTCCGCTGATCTTCATCTCATGTGGACATGCCCTAGGTTAATAAGACTCTGGAAGGAAGTAATGGATCTAATAAATTATGTATATAACATAACTATCACTTTAATACCTTATTTATGGATTCTCGGTTATGTGGAAGATTTGTCATCTTCAGAAGGTACAAAATTGGCAGTGGCTAGTCTATTATACTCAGCATAAAAATTGGTGGCTTAAAAATGGAAACAAGACTCTGCTCCAACAAACAAAGAATTTATAAATAAAGTTAGTAAACTTGTAGGTATGAAAAAGCAAATACATCTAAAAAGAAGAGCTTTAACCCCTTGAGTGGCACGCCTGGAAATTTTCCGGGACGAGCTCCACTGCTCATAGCGACATAGCCCGGAAGATTTCCGGGCTATGTATCACTATGGGAGCTGTGACATTGTGCTCTGCCTGTACAGACCCACAGAGAACAAAGCAAGGGCTTTGAAAAACCAGCAGAATATATTGCCGATATGCCGGCAATCTCCTGCTTTGTTTACAGGTTGCCATAGAGACCATCGGCTTGTCAGAAGCAAGCCGATGGTCTCTGTGGCAGGGAGAGCTTGGTGCTTGGCTGTGAGAGGACAGCTAGGTACCAGCTCTTACAGCAGAGATCAGAGAACACCTCCGATCTCTGCTGTGTTAACCCTTTACATGCTGCAGTCTATGTGACTGCAGCATGTCATTGCAGCATGTAAAGGGCTGTCACCATCGGACCCCCGGAATGTGATCAGGGGGTCCTGATGGGTCCCTGTGGAAGTCCCCTAAAGGGACAAAAAATAAAAATAAAAAAAGTTAAAAAATTATAAAAACACTTGTCTCCCTTTACTTTGTAAAAAATCAAAAATACAATCACACATGTAGTATCCATGCGTCGTAATGACCCAGAGAAGGAAGTTAATACATTATTTAACCCCTTAATGACATGGCCCCGTTTTTTCTTTTTTCCCTATTTCTTTTTTTCCTCCCCCGTTTAAAAAAATCACAACTTGTCCCGCAAAAAACAAGTCCTTATATGGCCATGTCAATGGAAAAATGAAAAAGTTATGGCTCTTGAGAGGCAGCTGCAAAATTAGTTGAAATTCAATAATTAGACCATTTAAAAAAACCTGCCCTGGTGGGCACGACAGGGTGGTAGGAAACCCGCAACTCAAGGGGTTAAAGAAGTTTAAAGATCTTTGGTCCACGTGGATTGACAAATTTGGATTAGCCGCTACTGTGTTTACACCCCTTTGGCATGAGCACATGAGCTAGTGACGTCACCGCTCGTGCAGAATGTTTAGACAGGCAGATCATCGTTGAGAATTGTTACCTTCTTGTTCAGTGCTTCACATTCCTATGTACAACACTCAGCAGGGAGTCTTTAAGCGGAACGAGAAGTGAGCGAATCAGCGATGATTTTTATGAAGGCTGAAACTGAGCAACAAACGAAAAGTGCACAATGGTTCGAGTCTAGAGTTAACGATTATCAGGCACTTGTTTGAGCAAATTTTGAGCAACAGTTATGTCTAACTGGGCCTTTAGTTCGAAACAGAATATTATCTCTCCTCCAGTAAAACTAGAAGTAAAAATAGTAAAATATTTCTATGTATGTAGTTTTTTATTATTTTATTTTTATACTACTGTTAAATGAAGAATATATATACTTACGCACATATTGGGTAAAATATTGTATAGTGTGATGTACTTTATTTCTTTCCCCTTTGTGAGCTGGTGAGGGAGGCTAGGAGGCAGGTAGGTTGTGTTCAGTGGAGGTTAGGGCTTATTTACACGAGCGTATATCTGATATACGCTACTATGTGAAACACGGGCTCGGCATATATGTCGTCAGGCGGAGGGAGACAGCTTTGCTCTGCTAAGTTGTCTCCCCCTTCCCCCCCCCTCGCCGGCTCACCTCCTCTCTCCACCCCTCTGGCTGTTTGCAATGGAAGGGGCAGGACGCGGCGGAGCAAAGCTCTTGCCCCATCCCCGTCCCTTTTCCACAGCCAGCAACGGGAGGAGTGGGGCTTAGCTCTGCCCCACCCCCTCCCATTGCAAACAGCCGGAGGAGAGGAGAGAGAAGAACAGGGGGAGTGTAACTGTTAAACTCCCTCCTACCACCCTTTTCCGGCCGCTGTCATTGTCTCCCATAGTAGTCTATGGCAACAGCTGTAGTCCGGCCAGGAAGATAGTTCCAGGGCTATCTTTTAAGCCATGGGAATACGCCTGTGTGATCTGGTGCATTGGAATCCAATGTATCAGAAGGTAGCGTATATCAGCCGGACGTGAAAACGGCGGCCAATATACACTCGTGGGAATAAACTCTTAAGTCGTATATTAGATTACATGATCTATTTATGAAAATTTCAATAATAATATTTCATGAGAAATAGTACTATAAAATGATTTACACTAGACATTATTTGGCCAATTCTCCTGTATGCCTGATATTGCTTATGTTGCTTATGTGGTGAGACTGGCAGGGGGTAGCCCAGCAGTTAAAACCATTAAATGTAGTCACAGCGAGTCCAAGCAGATTGTGTATTATTACCTGAGGTGTGCGGATGTCTGTATCGCTACACCTAAAGTTCAAGAAAATAAACATCCTTTTGAGTTTAGAAGAATCACGTCCAGGCTGCTTGCAGTAAAGGTGTGACCTGTGGTGCCTATCCTGGGCGATCCCAAGCTAATTCCCTTACTCTCTATATAAAATCTCGTGCAATTAGTCTTCCTTTTTGAACATCAAAAGGACTTGTTTACTGGAATTTTCAAAGAATTTTTTGCTGAGAAATTAATTTAACTTTTTGGCTACTGCACAGCGATGATTTCTACTCCATCCAAACAGAATATTGGCATAAGCACAGTCAGTAAATATGGTTTATTCAACTTCACAGCTGTTACTGGGTTACAAGCGGAAGCGTGATCCAGGACTAGACTACAGGCAAGACAGCTACACATTCCAAGAGGTATTTGTCTCCACAGTCACAGCAACACTCTAATTCTTCAGTTGTGAGTTGAGTTATGTCTTCAGTTATGTTTCATGACAAAGGCAGCATATGATTGGTTAATTTCAAAATAATCTATCCTGCAATTTCAAATAAAAACTTATGTAGCAAAATTAAAGGGGTTTTCCGGGATTGGAAGAAAATAGACTAAATAGATTTAAGTTGTGTAAAATATCTAAAAACCCATATTCACCTGATACATCTGCTGGAGCTCGAGTGCTGCCGGTATGGTGGTCCAGCCGATCTTCCTGCAGTGTTTATGTACCCGGATACTAACATGACTATTGTAGCCTATCACAAAACTCAACAGTCTCGTGCTACATACCGCTACTACATTTTATTCTGAAATACTGCAGGATTTCACTGAAAAATGTTTTAAAAGAGCTGGACACAGGGAGAAGTACCTGCTCACTGGCTCCTGACTTGTTTCTCCCAACTAGGCTTGATTGACAGGTCTCTTTATTTGCAGATCTTTAAGTAAAACATAGTTCTTCATAATGAAGGAGCTTGTCGCTGTTTTATGATTACTGTAGCATGGAACTGATTACATGTTCCTTAAAACAGCACACCATGTGGGTTGGAGCAGTACTGCATGTGTAAACTATTATTTATTTTTTAAAGAATGAGGTTCATATGCGTGCAAGATTTGTACATCTCACAATGCACAAATCCCGCGCGATTTTCTTGACCGTGCAAAAAAAGATTTGCCAGTCTTTCTAGAAAATGTCTTAATATCTATCTACTATAATAATGCTTTCAAGTGTAAATGTCCTATAACCTGCAAATATTTATTGCTCTTCAAAACTGCCCCCTCCGTATTGGTAACACAGTGAAAAACAACATAAACTAACCTGAACTCATTTCTATGCCGCATGAACTGAAGTATCATGCCTAATCAAACACTTATTTATAAAGCCCTTCTATGCGCTCTCCATGCCTCCACTCATTAAATGCATTCTCAAGTACATAAAACAATATTTTCCATTACTGATTTTATCCCAGTGGGTTCCCAAATTATGGTGCCAAGTCTCGTTCAATCAATACTGGTCTACTTGATAGAGCCGATAAACATTTGATGCTTATTCAATTTACAGCCCTATTACAGGATTATATTTTATAGTGCGATATTATGGATATTTAAAATTCAGTCCCCCTCCCCGCTGTGCAGATTGAAGAACTGTTTAACTTTGCAAAAACATTCCTGCAAAGTTATGAAAGAAATGAGCAATTATGACAGAGGAACGACTAGAGGTGTCAGGCATATAGAAAGGAGCTGGTTGTAACGTCCAGCTTTCTGGCAATGAACCCGTGGGGATCTGAGGGATTTGTACTTGTAATCAAGCATTCATACTAATGAGCTTGTTCCATCATTCATTGAAATGGACAAGCTCTCAGTTGGGACTAATTCACTTTATAACACAGCATTTTTAATGAGAGTCTATTCTCAGATTGTCCTTGCAGACAATTTAATTTAGCAAGTCTGTCTGTCCAGGATAATGTTTTGAGATTGTTACGTGCAAATAAACTCATAATAAATTCAGAAATATTATATATTGGACGTGTACTAATACAGTGGTCCCCCGACATACAATAATAATTGGTTCTGGAATGACCATTATGTTGAAAATATTGCATATTGGTTCTAAAGCTCTCAAAGTGTCAACTAAAAGTAATAGAAAATGAAGTACATGTAATGCTGCAATGTACAGTAGAGAGGAGCTACTACACAGCCAATCAGTGCATGCACTTCAGTAATACTAATATTTTACTAGTGAAATGCCCATGCTGATTGCCTGCATTTTCCAGCAAAGTGTGCATGCTGTTGATCTGGACTGTCTGAGACATTGGATGCTATCTGTGTATACCGCATATAACTATTGGGTGTTATCATTGAGCATATAACATAAGAAATTGACCCTAGTGTACATGTGTCAAACTCAAGGCCTGCGGGCTAAATCCGACCTACCAAGTCATTTTATGTCACCAGCGAGGTCCAGACACAGAAGGATCGACTTTCCACTTTCCCCAGAGGATGGAGCCAGTTCTTGCAGAGGGGTGCTGTGCCAGAGCAGAAAACGAATACCATCTTTGATTATGAGCTTTGGCGCACACCTCTATATATCAATCTGTTTAGCAACTCACAGGTGGTGGCACAGCTCTGATAGCCCTGCCCAGGCACCCTAGCCACCCTCCAAGGTAGGAAGCTCAATGCTGAAGAGATAGAAGGGGCTGCTTTGGGGAACCTATCTGTGCAAAAACATTTTCAATAATAAATTTAAACAAGACTAAGCATGGATCAGGCATAACCGATTACAAGCTCCATGCTGTTTTACAGATTGCTACAGCACAAGACCTAAAACCAGACATAGGCACACTGACCACAGGAAAACGATGTCAGATATCTGTCCAGAAAACAAAATAACTAAACATTAGAGATGAGCGAGCACCAAAATGCTCGGGTGCTCGTTACTCAGGACGAAATTATCGCGATGCTCGAGGGTTCGTTTCGAGTAACGAACCCCATTGAAGTCAATGGGCGACCCGAGCATTTTTGTATATCGCCGATGCTCGCTAAGGTTTTCATTTGTGAAAATCTGGGCAATTCAAGAAAGTGATGGGAACGACACAGCAACGGATAGGGCAGGCGAGGGGCTACATGTTGGGCTGCATCTCAAGTTCCCAGGTCCCACTATTAAGCCACAATAGCGGCAAGAGTGGGCCCCCCCCTCCCAACAATTTTTACTTCTGAAAAACCCTCATTAGCAATGCATACCTTAGCTAAGCACCACACTACCTCCAACAAAGCACAATCACTGCCTGCATGACACTCCGCTGCCACTTCTCCTGGGTTACATGCTTATAGCCGGTTCCACTGAAAGCAATGGGCTGCCGGCGTGCGCAGGATGAATTGTCGGGAAGGGCTTAAATATAGAAGCCCTTCCCTGCAATTCATCCAGAAATGTGGTAAAATAAAAAATATATATATACTTACCTTGTCCCGGCAGACGGAGTTCAGCGCGGCCTACAGTGGGTGTGAAGGGGGTGTGAGTCAGACCTGCCCCCTGATTGGCTCAGCCTGTGCCCTTACCGAGTACGTTCACTCATCTCTAATCATAAGGTAGGATATAATGCATATCATTTACAAAAACAACAGACCATTATTATGCATATGCTAATACTAATAGATCACAGACTGAACATGAGTCAGCAGTGTGATACAGCAACAAAAAAGGCAAACACAATTCTGGGATGTATTAAGAGAAGCACAGGAATCTGGAATACTGTGTCCATTCTGGGCACCCCACTTTAAAATAACAGATAGACAAACTGGAGCAAGTTCAAAGAAGAGCTACCAGGAGGGTGAGCGGTCTGCAAACCATGTCCTATGAGGAACAGTTAAAGGATCTGGGAATGTTTAGCTTGCAAAAAAGAAGGCTGAGAGGAGACTTAATAGCTGTCTACTAGAGATGAGCGAGCATTTAATAGCTGTCTACTAGAGATGAGCGAGCATGCTTGGTCGAGCATTAAAGGGGTTGTCCCGCGCCGAAAGGTTTTTTGGGTTTTTTTTTGCATAGGTCCCCCATTCAGCGCAGGACAAACCCAAGGGATGTGTTGAAATTAAAAAAAAAAAATTTTACTTACCCGAATCCCCTCTCTGCAACTTCTTCCTTCTTTTCCTCCAAGATGGCCGCCGGGATCTTCACCCACGATGCACCGCGGGTCTTCTCCCATGGTGCACCGTGGGCTCTGTGGGGTCCATTGCCGATTCCAGCCTCCTGATTGGCTGGAATTGGCACACGTGATGGGGCGGAGCTACGCAATGACGTGTAGAAGGGGCGGAGCCAGAACGCCGGTCGTGCCCGGACCGACCAGAAGGGAGAAGACCCTTCTGCGCAAGCGCGTCTAATCGGGAGATTAGATGCTGAAATTAGACAGCACCATGGAGACGGGGACGCCAGCGCAGGGAAGGTGAGTATATAACTTCTGTATGGCACATATTTTATGCACGATGTATATTACAAAGTGCATTAATATGGCCATACAGAAGTGTTTAACTTAACATGTCATCGCGGGACAACCCCTTTAAGATACTTGTTGATGCTGGAGAAACTATAATGTCCCCTCCCCGCATGTTTAGCACCATTTTTTAGCCACTAAACATGCAGGGAAGGCTTTACCACTTCCTGCTGTGATGTGCCAACCCTCTGCACGTCTACAGCAGTAAGTGGCTGGCCAGATCAGGTGACTGCCGAGTACTTAAACTGTTGCTGCCCGCGGCTTGCCTCAGACGCATGCTGCATGACAATAGTGATAGAGCTGCTGCTAGTAGTGCTAGGCAGGGATTGTCTTAGGGTAGGGATTAGCTTGCGGTTAGGCAGGGATCCTGACTACCAGGACCCAACAGTCCTTTTTAGGACTACTACTCCTCTCATTCTCTGCATCAGCATTTTGGCTGGCTAGGACCAGTAGTGCGCACAGATTTTTTTTCAAGCACACTACATACCAGTCTCTGTGAATTGGCGCTATTCAACAGCAGTATTCACTTTTAAATTTTTCTGTGACTGTTGAAAGCGTACAGTATATACCAGTCTCTAGGGGTCTGTGAATTGGCGCTATTCAACAGCAAAATACACTTTAAAAATTTTCAGTGCCTGTTGAGAGCGTACAGTATATACCAGTCTCTTGGGGGTCTGTGAATTAGCGCAATTCAACAGCAGTAAACAATTTAAAATTTTTTTGTGCCTGTTGAGAGCGTACATTATACACCAGTCTCTGGGGAACTGTGAATTGGCGCTATTCAACAGCCAAATACACTTTAAAATTTTCTGTGCCTGTTGAGAGCATACAGTATATATCAGTCTCTGGGGGTCTGTGAATTGGCACTATTCAACAGCAGTATACACCTTTAAATTTTTCTGTGCCAGTTTAGAGCGTACAGTATATAGCAGTCTCTGGGTGGCTGTGAATTTCCGCTATCGAACAACAGTATACACTGATTATTCTGTCTATTTTGGCCTATAAGCATACGCAACATAACTTGCATTTTGCGTAGCATTTAGTCCAAGTGCTTTATCCAACATGGTGAAGACTAGGGGTAAGGGTCGAGGCCGTGGAGATGAGCATCCGAATGAGGGTGTGGGCAGAGGCCAAGGTCCTGGGCGGGGTGAAACAGTGTCTGCTGCTGAGGGATTAGTAGAGTGCTGCATATCTCCCGTCCCCAGCTTCATCTCACATTTTGCAGGTCCGCGTGGCAGACCGTTATTAAAAGCACAACAGTGCGATCAAGTGCTGACGTGGATAGCGGATAACGCCTCCAGTACTTTATCCAACACCCAGTCTTCAATGCAGTCCACACCAATCCTCAGGCTGCTCCTCCTTCCTCCCAGCCTGGTTATTCCAGGAAAAGGAGAGATCATGAACAGCCATACACCCAAGAACTCTTCTCGGGCCCCTGCCTTGAGTAAAAAAAAATGGTTCCACACCTACATGAGAAGTTAATAATAAACTTTAATAATAAACTTTATTTGTATAGCGCCAACATATTCCGCAGCGCTTACATAGACAGGGGGAATACAGAAAGACAAGTACAAACATTACAGAACCACGGTTACATAGTAATCAATTGATGGAAACAATAGGGGTGAGGGTCCTGCTCGAACGAGCTTACATACTACGAATAGTGGGGAGATACAGAAGGTAAAGGGCTGGAGATGTGCACGGTATGGCGAGGTGGAGAGTGAGCGATGTTATACACATAGACAATGGTCAGACATTTAGCCGTGTGACGGCAGAAACAGTATGACTGCAGGAGCGGTTTATGATGGCTAGCTGGGATTGCAGTCAGTAGGTCAGGGAGCATGTTATCAGGCGGAGTACAGAGGGCTTTATTTAGGGAATGCGGTATGCCTCCCTAAAGAGGTGCGTTTTTAGAGCACGCCTGAAGTTCTGCGAGTCCTGGATTGCTCGGGTAGCCTTTGGTAGTGCGTTCCAGAGGACAGGTGCTGCTCTGGAGAAGTCTTGGAGGCGGGAATGAGAAGTTCGAATTAAAGGGGCGCTCAGTCTGGTTTCGTTAGCAGAGCGGAGAGCCCAGGCTGGTTGATGGATTGAGATGAGGGAGGCGATATAGGGGGCGCTGCACTGTGGAGGGCTTTGTAGATGAAGGTAGCGAGTTTAAATGTAATTCTGTATTTAACGGGCAGCCAGCGCAGTGACTGGCACAGGGCAGAGGCGTCCGAGTAGCGCCTGGACAGGAAGATGAGCCTGGCTGCCGCATTTAGGATGGATTGGAGAGGCTAGAGTCTGGTGCAGGGGAGTCCGATCAGCAACGAGTTGCAATAATCGAGCCAGGAGTGGATGAGGGCAACAGTAAGCATTTTTAACGTGTCTACAGTGAGAAAAGAGCGGATTCTTGCGATGTTCTTGAGGTGCAGCCGACAAGTTCGGGCGAGAGATTGGATGCAGGGGGTAAAAGAGAGATCAGAAGTTTGTCGTGACCGATGCACAAAATTTGGAATTTTCACAGACTCAGGGTGATGACGGTGGGGACTTTCAATTACTGTCTCAAGAGCTATTTGTGGATGATGAGGATGAGACAGTTGTCTGTCAGTGAGGTTATTGTTAGGGCAGTAAGTCTGAGGGAGGAGCAAACAGAGGATTCAGAGGAAGAGCTGGTGGACGATGAGGTGACTGATCCCACCTGGCTTGCTAAGCCTACTGAAGGCAGGGCTTCAGAGGGGGAGGCAAGTGCAGCAGCAGAACAGGTTGGAAGAGGCAGTGAAGTAGCCAGAGGGAGAAGCAGGGCCAGAGCAAATAATCCCCCAACTGCGCAGGCATATGATGGCTAAGCACCCCACGAGGTGGAACGAAGGCCATTCCCCACCTGCGGGTCACACCACTGCCTCTTCCCCAGTGTCACAACCTGGCACAGAGATGCAAACCCCCTCCCAGGATGCAGGCACGAGAGCCTCCCAGCCTGCACCCACACCCTCACCTCCATGGTCCTCTACTGCTTCCACCAATGTGTCTCAGCGCAGTGTTCAGCTGCGCTAACCCAAGCGTTGGAACGAAAGCGGAAATACGCCGCCACTCACCTGCATGCACAATCTTTAAACGTGCATATTGCAAAACTACTCAGCCTGCAGATGCTGCCATACAGGCTAGTAGAAACAGAGGCTTTCCGCAACCTGATGGCCGCGGTCCCTCGGTACTCGGCCCCTAGTCGCCACTATTTTTTCCGGTGCGCCATCGCTGCTCTACACCAGTACGTCTCACGGAACATAAACCGTGCCCTCACCAATGCGGTTAGTGGGAAGATCCACTTAACCACTTGGACACGTGGACAAGTGCTTGTGGACAGGGACACTACATCTCCTTGACGGCACATTGGGTGAACTTGGTGGAGGCTGGGACCGAGTCTGACCCTGGGTCTGCTCACTTGCTACCGACACCGGGGATTGCGGGTCCTACCTTGCTGAAGGTTTCTTCGGCTTATTATGCCACCTCCTCCTCCACCCG
This sequence comes from Eleutherodactylus coqui, assembly GCF_035609145.1. Lineage (NCBI taxonomy): Eukaryota > Metazoa > Chordata > Amphibia > Anura > Eleutherodactylidae > Eleutherodactylus > Eleutherodactylus coqui. Next base: position 102,211,967 of record NC_089842.1, on the reverse strand, counting down.
CCCTCCTCCTCCACCACCTCTCAATTACCATGTGTGAGCAGTCGGTAGCTCAAGGCGCTGCAGCACTGCAGTGGGGAAGCGTCAGCAGGCCGTGCTGAAACTAATCAGCTTGGGAGGCAAGAGGCACACCACCCAAGAGCTGTTGCAGGGTTTGATGGAGCAGACCAACCACTGGCTTTCGCCGCTGAACCTCCAACCGGTTATGGTCGTGTGTGATAATGGGCATAACCTGGTGGTGGCTCTGCAGCTTGGCAGACCAACACACGTGCCATGCCTGGCCCACGTCTTCAATCTGGTGGTTCAGCGGTTTCTCAAAAACTGCCCCCACTTGTCTGACCTGCTCGGCAAGGTGCGCCGCTTGTGCGCACATTTCCGCAAGTCCACCATGGATGCTACCCCCCTCAGGACACTGCAACATCGCTTCCAGCTGTGGGGATCAGGCAGCATGTCCAGCGTAGGCAGGGGAACACTCTCCAAGGCCTTTACCAGTTTTATGGCTCCCCAGCCGGACTGTGTCACCACTCCCCAGTCTAGGCTGAGTCGGAGGGAACACTGTAAAAACATGGTAAGGGAGTACATAGCCAATTGCACCTATGTCCTCCGTGATCCCTCTGCTCCATACAACTATTGGGTGTCAAAGCTGGACATGTGGCAATAACTTTTGCTGTACGCTTTGGAGGTGCTGGCCTGCCCTGCCGCTACCATCTTATCAAAGAGGGTGTTTAGTGCTGCTGGGGGGATCATCACGGATAAGCGTACTTGCCTTTAACTGACAGCGCCAACAGGCTTACACTCATTAAGATGAGCAAAGCTTGGATTTCCCCTGACTTCTCTTTTCCACCGGTTGAAAGCAGCGGAACATAAAGATTCTTCAAGCTGGAACAGGAGAACCATGCACCCTCTATCACCCAAAAAAGGGGAGAAGTGGCTTGATCTATCCCTCTCTGAGCTTTGTCCTCCTCCTAAACCAGCATGTCATCACGCTGAACAGCCAATTTTTCAAAGCCAAAAGGCTGTGTTAGGGTGCTTACCCACTTGCGATTTTTTTTCCTGCGATGTTTTGTGTTTTTTCTCAAGAGCAATTAGTATAGAATGTGTTCTTGTCCATCTGGGGTTTTTTTTCCGTTTCGTGGGTTTTATTCACATAGGAACTGTCAGTTGCATATGTGTCCTTATTTTTCTCTTAATGCACCCATGATTGTCAATGGAGGGCTGCAAAAAACGCCGCGGAAAACGTGCAAAAAACGTGCGAAAACGCAGCGTTTTTCACGCGCGAAAATCGGCAACACAAGTGGGTAGGCGCCCTTAAAAATAATTTTTTCGGAGGGCTGCCCCCAGGCTCTGTTAGCAAATTAAGCAACTACATGCTCTATCTTTAAAAAAATGTTTCTGAGTTTCACCTGCACTCTGGGTAAGCAAATTTTTTAGCAGTACAACTATACTCTTGGTACACAATTTTTCAGGCCTTTGCCTATACTCTTAGCAAACTAATTTTTCCGGGCTTCACCTATACTCTTGGTAAACAAATTTTTTTTAGGTGTTCGCCTATACTCTTGGTACACCAATTTTTCAGGGATTCACCTATACTCTTGGGTACACAAATGTTTAGGGGTTTGCCTATACTGTGGGTACACAAAGGTTTCGCAGCGTGGTGTTCAACTATCTGACACATACGCAGAATGAATTGTCCTGCTTTGCCCATTCCAATTTCTTCATAGTTCATGCTGTCCTTGTAGTGATCAAAGGAACTGTAACTGATTTAATGAGACTTTCACAGGGTCACTGTATACCTGTGGTGGCAACTTCTGCGACACCTCCAGCTTAAAAGAAATCTTTTATTTTAGAAATGGTTGTTGAATTTTACAGATGCTTAAAACTACCAGCATCCGAGTCCGCTTTATGCCCACGTTTGTTGAGAGTGTGGGCAGAGGCCAAGGTCCTGGGCAGGGTGCATATGTGCCAGGTTTAGCCACTCGAATTTCTTCATGGTTCATGCAGTCTTTGGAGCGATCAAAGGAACTGTGACTGATTTAATGAGACTTTCACAAGGTCACTGTATACCTGTGGTGGCTACTTTTGCGACACCTCCTAATTTTGCCGCTGTGCCATCCCCGCCGTACACCAGCACGTGTCTAGGAATATCAACCGTGCTCTCACCAACGAGGTCCACTTTACCACCGACACATGGACAAGTGCTGCCTGCCAGGGACATTACATCTCCCTGACGGCACATTGGGTTAACCTGGTGGAGGCTGGGACCGAGTCTGACCCTGGGCCCACTCATGTGCTATCCACACCGAGGATTGCGGGTTCTACCTCGGTCACAGTTTTCTAGGGCTTTTTACGCCACATCCACCCCCCTCCTCCTCCACCTCTCAATTAGCACGTGTGAGCACATCACCTTCAGTCGGTAGCTCGAGGAGCTGCAGCACTGCAGTGGGGAACAGGCCGTGCTGAAATGCCTGAGCTTGGGTGCCAAGAGGCACACTGCCCAAGAGCTGTTATAGGGTTTGATGGTGCAGATAGATCTGTGGCTTTCGCCGCTGAACCTTAAACAGGCATGGTCGTGTGTGACAATGGGCATAGCCTGGTGGCGACTCTGCAGCTTGGCAGACTAACACCTGGGGGTCTGGGAATCAGTGCTGGTCACCATGTATTGTCTCTCGTTTTACCACAGCTATCCCAGATACTGGATTGGAGCGTTCACAGGAAGCGTAACTGATTTAATGAGACTTTTACAGGTTAACTGTATACCTGTGGTGGCAACTTTTGCGACACCTGACACCTCCTGCTTCAAACCAATCTTTGGTTTCAGAATGTGTTGTTGAATTGTGCAGAAACTGCAGATGGTTACAAGTACTAGCATCGAAGTCCGCTTTATGCCCACGTTTGTGGCTCCTGAGAATTTAGTGATGGAGGTGGCATGGAATTGGAATTATTGGAACCCAAAAGTCCTTTCTAGGACTACAACTTCTCTCATTGTGTGCATCACCAGTTTGGCTGCCTGGGACCAGTAGTGCGCAAAAAGCATTCACAAGCATCCAGGCTGTATACTGCATACTGTTACCGCTTCTATACAGTATCCTGCTACTGGTGTACACAGACTATTTAGGAACTAACAAAACTCCTCTCATTTTTTAAATTTTTTTAGTTGTTTGGGGCTGAAAGCATTTGCATAATAGGCCTAAGGGTTATATAGTGCAGAAAGAGAGGACACACAAGACTGTACACATTTTACACTGTCTATTTTTGGCTTAAAGCGTACGCAAAATACCTTGCAGTTTGCGTAGCATTTTGACGCAGTGCTTTATATAGCATGATAAAGACTAGGGGGAGGGTCGAGGATGTGGGCGCCCGAATGAGGTTGTGGGTAGAGGCCGCGGTCCTGGGCTGGGTGCAGCTGTGCCAGGTTTGTGCCAGGAAATTTCTTCATGGCTCTCACTGTTCTTGTAGCGATCAAAGGAAGTGTAACTGATTTAATGAGACTTTCACAGGTTAACTGTATACTTGTGGTGGTATCTTTTGCGACACCTCCTGCTTCAACCCAATCTTTGGTTTTAGAATGCGTTGCTAAATTGTGCATAGTGGTTAGAAGTGCTAGCATCCGAGTCCGCTTTATGGCCATGTTTGTGGCTCCTGAGAAGTTTGTGATGGAGGTGGCACAGGATTGGAATAATTTGAACCCAACAGTCCTTTCTAGGACTACAACTCCTCTCACTGTGGTAAACAGCTGATTTGGTTTGGGCCTGATAGACACATGTATCTAAAGGGGTCAGCGCTGGTCGTCATGTATTATCTCTCGTGTTACTACAGTTATCCGAGACACTGGATTGGAGTGTTTACAGGAAGCGTAACTGATTTAATGAGAGTTTCACAGTTGCACTGTAGACCTGTGGTGACATCTTTTGTGACACCTCCTGCTTCAAATCAATCTTTGGTTTTAGAATGCATTGCAGAATTGTGGAGATATGTAGAAGTACTAGCCTCCGAGTCTGCTTTACGGCCACATTTGTGGCTCCTTACAATTTTGTGACAGAGGAGGCACGGGATTGCAATTCTGATCAGTACTGTATAACAAGACAACTCATTGCACACTGTCTGATTTTGGATGTCCGCAGACGTGTAATACCCTGAGTGGTAAACAGCCGGATTGGTTTAGGCCTGATAAACACACACATCCCTGGGGGTCAGCGCTTGTCAGTATGTATAATCTGCTCCAGATCTGCTGCCCAGCGTGGGGTCCTGCTTTGGTGACTCAAATTTATGCATAGATCACCCGGTCCTCGTAGCAATCAAAGGAAGCGTAACTGATTTCATGAGACATTGACAGTTTCACTGTAGACGTGCGGTGGCTATTTTTGCGACACCTTCTGCTTCAAACCAATCTTTGGTTTTAGAATGCATTGCAGAATTGTGGAGATGTGTAGAAGTACTGGCATCTGAGTCCGCTTTGTGGCCACGTTTGTGGCTCATGAAATTTTGTGACGGAAGTGGCATGGGATTGGAATTATGATCATACGTTAATTTCTCATCAATTCTCATCAGCATTGTGGACTATCGGCTACACATTTAAAGAGGGTCGCTGGCAGGCCCTGCCAACCCTCTGCAGTGTGTGTCTCCGGTTCTTCCTCATCCAATACGCACTTATAAATGAGGGTGGTGTGGCTATCAAGCGAGCATGTGGCATGAGGACAGCTGAATGCTGCACTGGGAAAAATTTGAGTACGCTGTGGGATTGGATAGCAATGCCAGCATGTAACCCAAGAGAAGAGGCAGTGGTGTCACCCGCAGGCAGTGATTGACCTTCATTGCACCTACTGAGTGCTTAGCTAAGATGTGCCAGCGTGTGTGCTTTGCTGATTATGGTCTGGCCCAAGTAAATTGCTAGGGGGGTGACCACCACGCTCTTTCCCACAATTTGGCTTAATAGTGCGATTTGGGAGCCTCAGATGCATCCTTGCATGCTGCCCCTGCTGTTCCCTATCCGTTTCTGTGGTGTTTCCATGACTTTCTGAAGTTTTCAGGTGATTCACACAACCTCCCCTATCCAGAGCATGGGTGACCTTGAAAAATGCTCAAGTCTCCCATTCACTTCAATGGGGTTCATTACTCGAAACGAGCTCTAGAGCATTACGAAAAGTTCGACTCGAGTAACAAGCACCCAAGAATTTTGGTGCTCACTCATCTCTACTGTCTACAAATGTCTGAAGGGCTGTCACAGTGCAGGGGGATCAACCCTATTCTCATTCGCACAAGGAAAGACTAGAAGCAATGGGATGAAACTGAAAGGGAGGTGACACAGATTAGATATTAGAAAACACTTTCTGACGATGAGGGTGATCAATGAGTGGAACAGGTTGTTGAAGGAGGTTGGGAGTTCTCCTTCAATGGAAGTCTTCAAACAGAGGCTGGACAGACATCTGTCTGGGATGACTTAGTGATCCTGTATTGAGCAGGGGGTTGGACCAGATGACCCTGGAGGTCCCTTCCAACTAGACTATTCTATGCAGACAGCTATTTGTTTAGTTTAGTTCACAGTACATTGGCAAGAAGCAAAGGGGTCTTACAAGACCAATGTTTTAAGGTCAATAAGCAAATGTTGAAATACTTGTGGTATTATGGACAACTAGAAGTCCATTATACTAGTACTTTATTAAGCACTAACCCGACATAATATTTAGTTTTTATCATTAAACAAGTGTAATAAAGGAACTACATCAAGGACGCCCAATAAGCCAAGCTTTGGCCTGTTAGATTACCCGAAAGATAAGTTTGAAAGTCATCGGTTTGCATCATTTCTCTACATTAATATTTGTTCCTATGGATTCCAATGCAAAGAAGCTGGAAAAAGCAGGAGATAGACTAGTTATATAGAATTATTTGTCGCCCATAATTTCTCCTTGATCCATCAGGAATGGCTGTGACAATCGTATTCATTTTCATGACAAAATGGAGGTGGCCACTATGAAACATTTCTCCATATAGTTTATAATAGAAATGCAGTGGTGACTGTACCATTAAATCTTGTTATATAAGAGTTGTTCCCTTGGGTTTCTGGACTGCCTTTTTACATTTTGCTCAACATGCACTGTGAATGACAGTATAGTGACAAGTTTCTTTTATTTCTAGTGGACAAGGCCGTGTCATCACATGGATATACCATAATGTTAAGGCTATGAGACACTATATATTAAGGTTACTACAGTCCAAATCCCTATCACCTGCACACGTCACTGCGTAACCTTCATTCTTTGTTCTTAGAACGCATTCACCAGTAATTTTAAGGCTTATCTCTTTCATTTTTTAGCAGGCAGCTGAAAACCCTTCCAAAACTATTTGCTGATCAGCAGGTGAATCTTCACACACTGGGAGATATTTATGAGTATTATCAATGTGCGCATATTATGATTTAGTACGGACTAAAAATGAAAACATCAGAAAAAAATGAAAGGGAAATATCTGATGAGTTGCTATGGCTACACAACCTTTATATTTTCTAATCCCGGCAACCAGATTTAAAAGTAGTCAGGGCTAATCGCATCCGTCATTGCAAATGTGCATCACACAGGACATAAGTACATCATCTGTCTCCGGATCTCAGTTGCATAAACCAGAAAAAGAACTTACAGTCCGTATCACACAGACAATGTGCAAAAGTTCTATTAATGTGAATATTTTACTTGATGTAGGCTTACATGGTGCCTTAATTTGTACCGCATGTCTTTTATTGAGCATATTGAGTAAACATGCATAGTTCAAAGAGAAAAGTGAGTGACGCTGTGAATTACGGTGGCTTGACATCTGCATTGGATGCTCCAGTTGGAGATTCCATCGTAGATCAGGCACAAAACACAGGAAGAAATAGCGCTTTTTCTTCCGGCTAAGACCGCGCAGCTGACTGGAAAGCGAATAGACCTGGTTATAGTCAATGGTTATAGCATGTTAGGTGCTATTTAGTTCCATCCTGAGATGGAGCCATTTGGCCACAGGGATTCCCCTTTCCTGCTTCCTGAATGGAGCAGGAAAGCAGAACCCCAAAAGCAGGTGTGAAACCACCTAAATCTCTAGATTCCCCTTGTATGTATGTAGTACCCCAGAGTTGGGTACCCGAGCATGTTCTATGCCGACTATATCCTTACAATCTGGTCTTGCGGTGATGTTTGATAAGTGTGTAAAGTTATGACATTATTGTTCATGTTTCTCGACTGTAATGTGTGTTCTGGCAATGTTCTCCAGCCCCTATTATGTACAGGTTCCCTAGCAATAGTCAGGGAAGTGTCTAGCCAGGTTTAGCTAGATTGGCAGTATAAAAAGTAGAGAGTGGGCAGAGTTAAGTAGCCTGATCCACGCGTCAAGTCCAAGCCTAAGGGTGCGTACATAGCAGGTCTGTGCCCATTGCCTTCAATGGGGCTCAGGTGCGTCTAGCACAGGAGTGTCAAACTCATTTTCACTGAGGGCCACATCAGCCTTATGTTTGCCTTCAAAGGGCCGATTCTAATTGTAAGACATTATAGTAAAAGTGAACCCGACAGTGGCCCGATTGATAATAAGGTGCCCCGTAGTGGCCAGTGGTGCACAATAATATACATATATATATATATATATATATATATATATATATATATATATATATATATATACACACACACACACACACACAGGCACACACTATTATTTATATATATATATATATATATATATATATATATATATATATATATATATATATATATATATATATATATATATATATACACACACACACATATATATGCACAGACGCACACTATTATTACACATATGCGCAGTTTATGTTCCAATAATGCCTGTCATGAACTACTTTAATTTAAAGTAAATGCCAGCAGTGGAACTGTTACCAAGAGAAGAACTCTCTTTCAATAAAGCGTTCCATTCTTTTTACCATCCAAGTCTGGAGTAATTTACCACTATCTACACCATCTGCACTGAGGTACCACACTATACATTCCAGAAGTCAGGACTAATACCCCCATTTTTGTTTAGTTCTCCAAATTTTTATACTTTATTATTTTGCTCAGAACGGATCCTGACCCATACATGAGCTGGCGTCACAACAGACAACATCTTACCCTACCCGACTCTGTGGGCAGCACCCAGTAAATACTGCCAGGATAATTTGCAACTGCTGTAGTCTCAGTCTCTGACCCACTCTACCACCCTCCCAGGAGGAGCAGCAGAGCCACTGTGACTACCATCTCAATTTCCCCTCGCTTAACCTCTCCCGGGTCTGGACTGCTGCATGTATATACAGTATATTGGTCAGTGCACTAAAAAGCAGTAGCTTTCTACCATTCAGCTATAAATCTGTATTTACATGGTGAAAGAGTATTTGGTTCAATTTAGCTAATACTCAAAGAGTATCATAGCCTTATCAATCAGGTATGTATAAGGGCTTGATAATCATGGTCGCATAACGGGATGAAACAATGGTTTAATTTCCACTATCGGGATTCTCGGGCATTAATACTACATGCGAGAAAGATAGGGCATGACCTGTCTTCCTGCTTTTTTTTTTTAAAACTTGCGCGAAATAAAGTGGATTTTGAAAGGTTAAAAAAAAAGGATTTTTATCTTGTCAGGCCTCGGTCGGATGAGTGTGTTTTTTGCACGCCTATGTGCGCAAAAAAAATGTGCTGCTCGCATATGCAGAAAATGCGTAGACGACCAAAGTTTCATATGCGCAGCGCATGAAACTTTGCCTGCTCACTGGAGCAGCTAGAAGAAGCCTCGTGAGAGTGAGCTGAACTATGGGGGGTTTCCGCATAGCACAGAGAGACAAAGCAGGGCGAAGAGTTAATCCCCTATTGCTCTGCTCTCTGTCCCTTGCTATGGGGAAAATCCAATATAGATCCGCTCACTCTCCCTGCTCTGGGGAGATTTCCTATAGTTTTGCTAAATCTCCATACTATGGGGAAGTCCCGAGGGATATCCCCATAGCAGAGAGTGAGTGGGTTGGGCTTAAAAAAATAATGTGCGAGGCTATAGGGATTCTCACAAAGAATCCCTGTAGCAACTCATAAGGGTGGGGCTAGATAGTGATCTGTCTAGCCCTGCCCCCTCCTCCCACTCTCTCAGGGGAAGTTGTGTAACCCTGCTCCCTTTTCTCTCCCCGCAATAGAGAAATCCCCTGCAGAAAGAGTAAGGGGGTCCCCTACTGCCCCCCCCCCCCCTGCTGCTGGGGAATTGCCAAGCAGGGGGGCAGGAGGAATACCCCTCTGCTTACAGCAGGACATTTAAAAGGTACTTCTAGCCAGTAAGCAGCGGGGAAGCTATTCTGTATGCAGCAGTTTCCATTAGCTCCTGCTCCAATAGGAGTCAATGGAAACTCCTGCCTTTCGTGCACTGAAGATAGTGCATGTTCTATCTTTCTTAGGTGCGCAGCGTTTTATGCCCCTAATTCCGCTCATATGAACGCTTCTGTAGGAACCCATTGGTTCTTTTAGAAGCATTTATTTTGTGCGTGCAAACAGCATGCTTGCCTGACCGAGGCCTCAACGCACAACTACGCTCCTTAGCGGCGCGCATAGTTGCGCATACGCCTGTATGAAGAAGCCCTAATTCTGCTGAGCGTTGCACTGGAGAAGAACTCTGCAAACAACACAGATGTGGTTGAATCACAGTTTGAAGTTCTTCTGCAAAAGATCTTCCCTGTTTTCTTATTAATAGACAAATGAGAAATAGCACTAACCAATCAGCGCCTGACAACACCCGATAACTATCCTATCACTGATTGACAACATCTATAGCATTTCTATTAGCGAATCATTTTAAAGAACAATATATGATGCATGAATTCATCAATCTTGTTTTAGCGAGCCTTTGTCTGAGTAATAGTCTTATGATAATGAACATCTACGCTCGCTCATAGTAACACAAAGCCAGACAGGTTTTAAAATTGGAGTTTCTTCTTTCTGCTTAATATTGCAGGCATCGCAAATTGCAATGACCCAAGGAAACAATGTATTTAAAACAACATAAATTGCTCACTTTTATGAGATATCCAAATATATATGGACAGCCATTTTTTTTTACAGACACATTGGAAAATCATACTGAATGTTAAAGATTCTAAGCCTACATGCTTATAGGTCAGATACTGATATGAACTCATTCCCAGCATTCACTAGGAGCTGTAAAATGATAATAATTACAGTCTTTATAACCTGCTCAAGTACCAGCAGCTTTGGAAAATTCACGGACACATCTAAAATTTTTCACGGCCTGTTTAGGAATTTCTAGCAACCATATGTTATGCATCTAACCAAAGGTGTAACTTGATTCGGGGCCCCAATGCAAAATCTGTAACAGGGCCCCCAACTATAATGCTTTATTTATAGTACTGGGCTCCCTGTATGGAGAAGAGAGGCCTTATGGGCCCTTAAGACTCCTGGGCCTGGGTGCAACCGCATCCTTTGCATCCCCTATAGTTACACCCCTGCTTCTACGTCTCCAATAAAAGATTGGGGCCCCCATACATAATTTGCTCAGAAGTCTCCAACAATGTTGACTTGGCTGTGAATGAGAGGATAAGTATCCAATAGGTTTCCTGCAACCCTGTTATGACCTTCAGAGGAACAGATTCACATAAGGTACATAAACAGAGAGAAATGGTTGATGAATGATCATAAACGTAGTGCACGGGCTTTAGGCTAGCAACAACAGCAATTTGCATTGGTTTCCATGATGTCATTTTACTGATATGTCTCCCTGATTGGAAAGTGCTAAGGAATATGCTGACGCTATACAAATACAGAATATTACTGTTAATTTATTATAGAGATTTCTGATCTACAACCTCGCAGTCCAGTCATTTTATTTCTTCATATATCCTGTATTTCCCTTAATAAAACCTCACACAATACCAGCTGTGCAGCTAGACCCTCAGATACTGCTTCCAGGTCCTTATTATTCACCCTTGATTCTTCCAAACCGTGATCTCTCACAGCTATATCACTCATTATCAATGCATTTAAATTAGGGCTGAAAAAAGTCTTCCTGTGCCTTTCGGATTTCTGTTTACGACCTTTATTTATAGTACAACTCTGCCAATGGATGGTGCTTACTTAATAACGGGGTACTGTTTACACTTAATTCATAAAACAGCTATTGTTTCTGCCAAAATGGTTTTGGTGGAAGCTAAAGGAAGGTGGCGGTACAACTGAATAAAACCCTATACAGTGAAGCCTCGTTCACGCGAGGGAATTTGCGCAGCTAACTTACACTTGCAAAAAATCAAACTATTAGAACCAATTGAAACATTCAGATGAAGGGATTTTAGGCATGCAAAAAAAAAATTGCATCTGAAAAGGTAGGACATCAGTGACTGAAATTCCCTCTTATGCAAAAATATAGGTCTTGACCTATCTTTGGTGTGCAAAGCACAGGAGTGTCCATAGACTCCTATGAGAGCTGGAAAAAAGGGGAGGGGAGAGGGAGATTAGCAGAGTCTGCTAAACCCGCGGGGATGAAAGGAAGCCTTGTGGAGGGTACTCCCTTCATCCCCACGACAGGGCTTCCTTTTATCTCCCTAGGGCTTCCCTTCAACTCCCTGGGACTTTCTTTCATCTCACTGGGGCTTCCTTTCATCGCAAGGATGAAGGGAAGCCCCAGGGGTTCCCTTCATCCCCACAATGAAGGGAACACCTTGGAGATGAAGGGAAGCCCCAGGAAGATGTAGGGGACCCCCGCTGCAGGGATGAAGGAAGCTTCTGGCAGGGATGAAGGGAGCCCCTGGCAGGCATGAAAGGAGCCCCTGGCAGGGATAAGAGGAGCCCCAGGCAAGGATGGAGGGAGCCCTAGGCAGGGATTCCCTTCACCCTTACCAGGGACTAACAGGAGCTTACAGCGGGACATTTAAAAAGTGAAAACTTGCCGTTCCGAGGGACTTTGGGGCTCTTGCCCCGAACTTCCGAACAGCAGCGCATTTTTTTTCCGTCACTCATTAGTGTTGTTTCAATGCTGATACAGCTCAGGACTTCAGCGTGGAAAAGTTGTCAGTTCAGGCAATTTTCCAGTAGTTAAAGTTGCGATTTTTTGGTGCAGCTAACAGCTGCATGAATTCCACGCCCATGTGAACGAGCCCTGTCTGGGTGTGACAAAAAAAGTACAGAGCAAGTTTAGACCAGAGACTGATTAGAAGTAGCACAGCATGGTAGTAAAGAGCCACAGAGAACGTTTAGACCAGAGAATGGTTAGAAAAGCAGCACTCGGTGGTTGTAAGGCGAGTGATAGATCCCCAAAGATGATGTAGTGAAACTCGGACTGTGCACCAATTAACTCCTGAAGCTTGGGATGTGTTGGGAACACTAAGTAAGAGACTAAGGTCTTACTCAACAAAAGCCTATTTAGTCTGCATATTATTTTTTATGCCCATAATACACAGTACACAGCGAATACACATGTAACATGCATATTCAATGCCTATTTTATGCACCCATATACTAAAATGGTGCGAACTACATAAGTAATATGCACCAAATTAGGACATGCTGCGTTTTTTCTTAACAAGCACAATACACAGGTCTGAGTAGCCCAACGTAAATCAATTGACTTTTAGCCCTGCATATTACACACAGATAAAATACGCACGTAATACGCAGCCTTAGGCGCCCACCCACTGGCGTTTGCAATTTTCGTGCGTGAAAAACGCCGCGTTTTCGCGGCGTTTTTCCCACGTTTTTCGCGGCGTTTTTTGCCGCGTTTTCGCAGCGTTTTCGCGGCTTTTCCATTAATTTCCATTGACTTTCATGGGTGCATTAGGAGAAAAATAAGGACACATATGCAACTGACAGTTCCTATGTTAAAAAACGCAACGCAACGCAAAAAAACCCGCCAGTGGACAGGAGTACATTCAATTCTAATTGCTCTTGAGAAAAAACGCAAAACGCAAAGAAAAAAAAATCGCCAGTGGGTGGGCGCCCTTAATTTTGCTCATGTGATTGAGTCCTAAAAAGAAAAGCCATGCTACCACTGAAACATTGTGCTGATCATTTGCAGAATTCCCCCAGACAGAGACAAAGTGTTATTAACTGGACTGTATATTCCTGTTCTTGTGTGGTTGTAAAATCATCTCTATTGGAACATTTAAGTAAAGCCTACACTTCTATGGAGTGATCTCGTGTCATGCATTCATTTGGGAAGAACCCTGTTGGTGATCCCATTATGGTAACCTAAAAGTGGCAGTCTCAGTCTCGACCTTACACAGTCTCCTACATGTTAGTACTTCCTGACTCCACAGACTCACAAGAAGAAAAGGTTTTAAACAAGTCTATAAAATGTCACTTATGTCCCCCTTCGCTCTTTGGGTCAGTTTGAAGTGAAGCACATTAGATCTTAGCCCCTTGACTAGGACTTCAGGAGATCATGTAGTGAATGCAAATGTACTTTCTACCTCGCTTCTAGTATATGATCTTATTTAAAGTATAGGATTATATACTAAAAGCGAGGATATAAGTGCATGCTCTATTAGATCTTAGGTCAGGAGGGGTACAGTTTCTCATTGGAGAGTGCCAAATAGATGTGAGGAGACTTAGTGGCCATGCATGTTCCTCTGGGAAATTTGGTATGCAAACTGATAATGATACAATGTCTTTGTAGCTCCACCTATTAGAAGGCAGCTTCCTTATAAGTCAATGCCCAACTTTATGAATGCTATAGAAGGAAGTCCCCCCACACTCTGAACCCCCTCTGGTAGTCATAGTATAGATCCCTGTGTGCCCACGTATTACCTGAATTGAGGTTCATTTGAAAGGTTGATATACAATTCTAGATTTCCCCTACACTGGTGATTCCTGGGCTTATCTTAACTTCTTAGCGACCACCCATACATATTTTAACAGTCACTAACTCTAATTTCGTATTCTGATGCATATTCCTTTTTACAGAGCTTCATCAGAATACTGATACTGGTCTCCCAAGCTGGTTGGATAGAGAATTCAGCTGTCTGATAACAGCCAAGCTTGAGCTCCAATACCTGGGACCAGAGAAACCTTTCATCCCAGCCATTTAACCCTTTACATGCCGTAATCAATCAGCTTCCTCTGTCACCCAACGGACCCCTACAATGTGATCTTGGGGTTTACATGGTTTGCTATGGTACCCAGAGGATTGAAGATGGCCTCTGGGCCTGCCACCTATGGTGACCTATATCGCGCCATGTGGTTGAATTTCATAAGCCAATATAATACACTGCAACACTGAAGTACTGCAGTGTATTATAAGCAACAATAAACAGTCTTGCCTCACAACAAAACTGAATAGAAAGTGATCAAAAAGTCATATGAATCACCAAATGGTACCATTAAAAAGTACAACTTGACATGCAAAATATAATACCCTCACACAGCACAGTTGACAGAAAAAAACATTTTAACGCAATGATGCAAAAAATATATCACTTTTTTTAAAAAAGTGTCACCCTTGTCCATGGGTTGTGTCTGGTATTGCAGCTCAGCTCCATTAAAATGGATCTATGGGTAGTGGTGTGTTTGGAAGAAAGCAGCCATGTATTTCTAACTTTGGCCAACCACTTTAAAGGGATATTCATTGTGCTCTACTACTTATTTCTATAGAAGACGTGGTCTGTCTCCCTGGTAACAAGCAGTAACAACTAAAGGAATCAATATCTGCAATATCTGGAGAATGGAGCATTTTGGAAAAAAACATCTTATGGGTGAGTCCATTGTTTTGCCATTTCAAACACATTGAAATAGGATTCCCAAATCAGATCACTTTATCTCTAGGTCAGTTTCAGTATTATGTATAAAGGAGTTGACATTAGCCCTCTGTTGTTTGAAATGTTATAGTAAAAATTATTTGTGCATGGAATTTTCTTTATCTCATCTGTTACATTCAGGAAAATGAATTGGTAGTCTAGGCCCGGCTGAACATGTTTATGTAGATTTCGTATTTTTAGCTTTTCATTAGATTTGAAAAAGTCTTGAATTTAATTGAAAGTCTTGAAACTGAAAACTTATTTAGAAATCTATGTCTTTCTCGGCTACTTTGATATTTGTTTACTGTAATATTATGTTCTGCTTCCTGCAACTTGAAACATATCCCATTAATTATTGCTCATAGCAAAATACAGCGGCACAACAGCAAAATGTAGATAGAGGCCCAGACTGTGAATAGAATAATGCAGTGACCCATTTAATAGTGGGCACACACATAGCGCTTTATGCGTGCCAGAGCGAATGCAAATACGTTGTATCTTATTGATATTAAAATAAAAATTGCACTTCAGCAGGCAAATATGGACTACAGATGAAAGGATCAAGTTCTGAAAAACACATCGAATGGAGTATAATACACATTGGTTTCTATAAATAATAATCCACTTGTAAATTCCCTTTAAGGCAAATATAAAATGACTTAAAGGGATTTCTGCTTTGCTATAAATAAATAAATGATATACTGCATTATTAAAAGTTCTGCAACTTTCTAATATATGTTAGTGGTATAGGGACTCATAAGGTGAGATTTACTTAAATCGGTGCTATATATGTCATTCTAAGTAAACTATGCGCTGTTATCAAGTGTGAAAATGTACTGAGAGGCAACATGAATGGCCTGAAGATGGCCAATTTAAAATCTACACTAAGCACACGCTGGTGTACATTTCAGCTATAATTATAGTAGATATAATGGGCCTCAGGTGACTGTAATCCCTTTTCAAGCCAATTTTTTTAAAAATGGCAACTAAAAGTATGGCGCAGAGTGCTAAAGCAGCAGAATCAAGTCCTAAGCTCTTGCTCACAACCTGAAGGTTGCGAGTTCAATCCCCACCTGGTTCAGGTAGCCATCTCAAGGTTGACTCAGCCATCCATCCTTCCGAGTTCAGTAAAATGAGTACTCAGCTTGGTGGAGGGTAATAAATAAAAAAAAAATACCTAAAAAGCATTGCGGAATAAGTTGCTGCTATTCAAATAGGATTTTATTTTAAAAATATGACGCCACCAAAATTTGCAAGTGTTTTTTCTGTAATTTATATCTCCTCCATAGATTTTCCATGCACCCGTACATTGTTCTACCTGGCTCTCTAATGAGAAACAATAACAGCTGAAAGGGCATAGTACGGAGCTGACCTCTTCTCTGCCCATACCACTTCCGTTCATCCACATTCAGCAGACTGTGGGGGTCTCACCACCTAGACCCTACTGATGAAAACCTCTAACAGTCAATGTACATGTCCGAATTTTTCTGAAAGGGTAGCTGCATTTTAAAGATTTCTCCTATTGATGCACATACTAATTATCTCCCTCCAAACATTTGATTAGAAAAAGAGGGGATGCAATCCCTGACAAATTTGGACAGAGTAGGGATCATTTCAGTTTACTTCCAATAATCAGTTATGTCTCTCTATTTCTATTTCAATACAAATGGTTAGTCTATGGCAAGGCATGAAGCTGTACAAAGGCTACAAATGTATTTTAAAGTGTACCTGAGTTTTCTACAAGTTTTCTAAAATATTGCAGGTTATCCTTACCTTCTGTTGTTTGCACCTTTATTTATGTATACAAGTGATTTTAAGTGGTCCTCCCAATTTTTCAGCTGTTTCTAATCCACTTCCAAGGAGGGACATGTAGCTAGCCTGTCATTCTTCTAGTAGTTCACTGTCCTGCACTTCCTTGCCATAACTTCTCATGCTGAATTGTGGTGTCTCAGCAGGGGGCAGTGTCTGAATGCCCACCTCTCTGCTTTCCCAGTATGATTCAGACATTCAGAGACATTCTTGTCAAATGGTCAATAAACCCAGTATAATGTGTGTGTGTGATATGTGCACACAGACACTGTAATAGCAGGAGTGGCAGAGATTGTTATAATAGTTTCTCCAGATCTGTCAGCCTGCGATAACATGGGAGCTACCTGTGAAGATAGCCCTTACCCTTGTTGCTATAGAAATGTTCCTGTGTCATTGTAGTAAGAAAGTTTTGTACCTGTGGCTCCTCCATTTAATAGTTTAGCTGTTTGCATACTGAGGGATGTGGTGTATATACCTGCCTTCTTATATTAATTAGTACATTGGTAAGTATAGGGCATTTTTCTGTGAATTTTTCTTTGACCTCATTTCCTTGCCCCCAAAGCAATCATGCCCCAAGGTACTTTGCCTCAGACCTTTACTCTTCACCTTTCTAATGGTTCATTTCACTAGCTGTGTGTTGTGATCTCCATTTAAGTCAGTTTCATGTTTGTTTGGTCATTGGTTGGAGCCCATACCCACCAATGTTTCAGCACTCATACGTATATAATATCTGCACAAAAATGCATACAAGTTGTTATACTAACTGCATTAAAAATGCAAGGTTCTTGCACATTTTGATTAACTTCGTGTGGGCAAAAGACACCTATTTTTGGGTTAAATAGCCTGCATTTGAGCTGGATATCTGGCTATATACTATTACTCTAACACATGGGGAAGGCTGGAAAATGGAGTGCATGACACATGTAGGCAGCCACTCCGACACAAATGCAATGCATACAAAAAACTAAAGTCTGCACATCCAAGTGTGAAGGTGCACGAGATGCTATGGCTGTTTGTTACACTATTTGTTGCAGCCAAAGCATATTGTGCACCTTCACACTTAATTTATCTATTTGGATGAATAGAGTATTAGGAGGGCGCTCCTGACGGAATCCAATGCACAATACAAATACCAGAGTATAAAATGAGTTGAACTTACCCGGTGAATAGTGAGGCCTACAGAGACCCCACTATCACCTCCATATCCAAGTAGGCTTATAACAAATGTATATATATGCACCTATATATATATATATGTACTGCAACAATAAATACCCCGTCTTCACCAATCCAGGGGGGCTAGGTCCGGAGAGCTGCTGATATTGTGGGTCCTATTGTAAGATAGGACCCACTGTAAAAGGTATAATGAAGGGTTGCACGTGAGTGCAAAAAAATATATCAGCGCTTCTTACAGAGACTATGGTAGCAAAAAAAATCTGGAAAGTCAGCAATAACAAAAAGGATTCTTTATTCGGACACACTCTCCTAAGTGCAACGCGTTTTGTCTTAAGCAGACTTTGTCAAGCACAAAAAATGACATGAGAAGTACAGAGCTACAACACCTCTATATATATATATATATATATACACACATAAGCCTATACAATACATGTAAAAGTACCTGTTCTTGGAATGGAATGGCCGACGCCATGATGGAAGGGTCACATGGGGCCCGCGTGATGAGTCACGTGATAGCACCGTGGTGACGAGGTCCGCGTCACCAGCCATTACTCAGCGGCGAATTTTAACCCCGCCCCCTCGCTGGTGACGCGGACCTCGTCACCACGGTGCTATCACGTGACTCATCACGCGGGCCCCATGTGACCCTTCCATTATGGCGTCGGCCATTCCATTCCAAGGACAGGTACTTTTACATGTATTGTATAGGCTTATGTGTGTATATATATATATATATATATATATATATATAGAGAGAGGTGTTGTAGCTCTGTACTTCTCATGTCATTTTTTGTGCTTGACAAAGTCTGCTTAAGACGAAACGCGTTGCACTTAGGAGAGTGTGTCCGAATAAAAAAATCCTTTGTTATTGCTGACTTTCCAGATTTTTTTTGCTACCATAGTCTCTGTAAGAAGCGCTGATATATTTTTTTGCACTCACGTGCAACCCTTCATTATAATTTATCTATTTGATGTGCAAAATTTTCCTTTTGTTTTTTGTATGTATACCCACCAATGTGACTTGAATGATCTGTTTTTAGTGACATTCCAGAAGTGGAAATATTCAGTGCAATGTATGGTCCACCCACATTTTAGGCTCAATTTCATGTAAAGCTAATTAACCAATAAGTATATATGTACATTATGTACAATAGTACAATCATCTACCTCTTCCCTCCATCCACATTCTCTCCCTTAAGGCACATTTACACTGGACAATTATCGCTAAAAAAATTGCTAAACGACGATCGTTTTAGAGATAATCGATGTGTGTAAATGTGAGCCCATCTTCTGCTTTTTGGGCACTGCTGGCTGATCGTTAAAATCAGTCCAACTTAAAAATCGTCTCTCATTTTTATTAGTAGTTCTCCATGGGGAGTGCTGATAGAATTGTTTCCCGGTGGAGAACAAAGGATCTGAGCGAAGAAAATAGCCTCGGGCTATTAGCTGTGTTCAGTGAAGGCTCCATTTGCATAAATAATTAGTATTTGAGTAGCTACTTAAATACCAATTAATTTTTATGCAAAATGATCGGTCAAAGCTGTCGCTCAAACTGTCGTTTGAGCGATCTTTGAGCGATTATCTGCTTGTGTAAATGGGCCTTTTACCCTGATTGAATATGTATCTTCTGTCATCAGTATTCATTAAACTATCTTACCAAAAGAAATTGAGCAAGAATTAAATGTAGTATTTATTTACATATGTAGATACTCTGCGTGGCATACTTTCTACTAATTCTTCAGCTGGTATTTCCCTCAATTCATCCTGCAAAGAGAAGAGAAGAGATGCTGTATATATTTCCTAAATTGACATTTTCATTCATCCCAAAGATGTTCAATAGGGTTCAGCTCGGGTGTGTATACAGGCCAGTCTAATTATGGAACATCCATATTCTCAAACTTACATAAAACAGTGTTGGATTTGTGACACGGTACGTTGTCTGGTTGGAAGTATTGCTGACCATATCCAGAATATTGGGGGATTGTCGGCAGCACATTATTATTGTCTAGAATGTCAAGGCACACTTCTGTTTTCATGTTCTTGCCACTAAAACTAACAGACTGAGACAATGCCACATAAATCATCCCCAGACCATAATGGAAGCTCCACCATACTTAACTGTTGGCATAACACAGTCAGACAAAAGGTGTTCCCAGCATCCTCCACCCCCAGGTATATCCATCTGATTTGAAGTTGGAGTAGCATGATTCATCACTCTATAGAACATTCTTCCATTGCTCAACTGTCAAATTACGGCATTCCTTACACCATTGCAGATGGGTGGATGCTTTGCACTTTGTGATGAATTACTTATACTGGGTTGTATAACCCATATATCCAATAGCATGTAGTTCCTGTCAGAAACTAAAGCTGACACCTATGTAGCATGGTTTAGGATACACCACATGCTAAAAGGACAAGATCTATTCTACTGATAGGGGTGTCCAAATACTTTTAGTAGGATAGTGTATCTACCAAGTAGGACCCAAAACAGCCTATGATGGGTGTCATATAGTATATCCATACCACATGGCTCTGTAATTCAATCATGTGCATGAGCTCTAAATGGGTTTTCCAGAAACAAACTATCATGGCCTATAGTTAGGATAGGTCACCAATGTGTAATTGATGGACTCACACAATCAGACGAATGTATAGGCCATGGTGCTGTCTAAAACACCACAGTCCATTAATTATTTTTCCAGTCCCAGATTTTAACCCTCTTTAAAGTGACATCTGCCAAATACCTACCTTCTCCTTGAAATATGGATGATGTTCTCACTGTGAGAAGAAAGTTAGAGCTGATCATTACTTAATTTATCCAAGCACTATTTGCAATCTTAAAAAGACAAAAGTCTTGGCTGCCCACACACTCCAATAATAGACCCTCCAGCAGTGAAAGGAAAATCGCCACATGCTAAAACAGTACGAGAAGGAGCAATTAACAGCACGACGAAGGCAGGCTGAGCAGTCATACAAAACAAAAGAGGTTGGAATGGAAAGTAGACGTTATTAGTTTGGATGCACTAATTTATAGGGCATGACAGAAAGTTAGTCATCTCGTAGCGCAATTGACAGAGCATATTAATCACACATTTGCCTGTTGCTAATTATACTTTTACTACACCAGCTACTTTCCTAGGCATACTGTCCACACGTACGTCTGCCACGTACAACGACACTAGTATTATAAAGATACATGGGTGCTTGGGGGTCCTATCACAGGTTGTTTCATTGGGCCAAGGTAATTCAAGTTATGCGTCTGATTAGAAAACTTGATTGGTGGATTTTTTTTGCCAATGCTTTTTGGAAAATTGCATCAAAATAACAAGTTCAGACCTTGTTCAAAATGCTCATTTTTGGTCTGCACTTCATGGACAGCATCTGGACGCATTATAGTCTATAAGGCCCAATGTCGGTCGGATTTATTTTGCCGAATCTGCATGGGAAATCCGTTGCCCATAGGGAAGATCAAGCTGCCCATAGGGATGGATGGGCGTCTGCACCTGAATTAAAGCAAGCAGATTTGATTTGCAGATCTTTTGGTCCGGAAAGCAAATCACATCATGCTCCATTTCAGTGCGGTTCCCACACAAACTGCTTTGATTGAGGTCAATGGAAGCCATCCGATCCGCGGCCTGTCCACAGTCAAGGTAAGTAGGAGTTTTTAAAAAAAAATTGTACTGCACATGTGCGAAGGCCAACATTTCCGCAGTACAGAAAAAAGAAGACCTGGATAGGTACGTTCGGTTGCCGATTGCGGGCTGGGTTGGATTCCGCTGCAGGCTCCCGCATGCGGAATCCGACCCGCCCGTGGAGATGAGGCCCTAGGGTACACACATTAGTACTTTCTCACATGGAAAAATTGCTGCACCATGGACAAGAATAGGGTATGCAATATGCACTGTTGACGCAGACCGGACAGCACACAGTGTGATGCGAGTTGTGTTCAACATTCTTGGGCAAGACTTGCTTACAGTTGTCTGAATTCGGTCCAACTGTGGATTTGTATGACTCCTGTGCTTTTTGCCATAATTTTTGGTAATGTCATAGTGACAGTGACATTTACATTGTACTTGCTGGCCTGAAGCATGACTGTTGCTAGAGTCGTCATTAAGCATCATTGGTGCTCCCTGGTAAATATTCTGATGAAAAATGTTATATCGTTGGTCATTTGAAACATTGTTCAGGGTAAACAGACCCCTGTCTTTTAACAATGCATTATTTTTAGGTTAATATATTTAGGTATACTAGTCACAGCCCTGTTTTTCTGGAATAGCGGTCCAATTCATCGGCCTAGACATACACTAATCAGCCATAACATTAGAACCACTAACAGGTGTACCGAATATCATCGATTATATTATATTAGCATCTGTCAAGGAGTTGCATATATTAAGCAGCAGACACAGTCAATGTTTGGGAGTTGATGAGTTCAAAGCACGAAAAATGGGCAAATTTAAGGATCTGAGTGACTTTGATAAGAGCCAAATTGTGATGTCTATATGACCGACTCAGGCAGGTGTAGGAGGGTGTTCATGGTATGTAGTGATAAGTACCTATCCAATGTTTACCATGGAAAGACAACAGGTGAACCAGTGACATGATCATGGGTACCCAAAGTTCATTAATGCATGCAGGGAGTGAAGGTTAGCCTGTGTGGTCCGAATCACAGAAGAGAAAGCGTAATTACAGGGAATGCAGTTGCACCAAGAGCCTTAGGGGGCCCATTAGGCCTTTCTTCTCCATATAGGGAGCCCAGTACTATGAATAAAGCATTATAGTGGGGTGCCCTGGTACAGGTTTTGCATTGGGGCCCAGGAGCTTCAAGTTACGCCTCTGCGTTAAGGAGTTAAGAGAAGTTGGGGGACCCCAAGATAAATATTTGCACCTGGGCCCATGAGCCTTTAGCTCCCCCCACCCCCCAAAATTTTTCAAATTGTTGAAAAAGTTAATGTTGGCTATAATATGTCGCAGCGCAGTCAGTGCCCATGCTGATTCCTGTCTACTGCGCCTACAATGGATGCATGAGCACTAGAGGTGGAACATGGACCAATGGAAGAAAGTGACCTGGTCTAATGAATTACATTTTTTTGCATCATGTGGATGGCTAGGTGTGATGATGGCACCAGGATACACTTGGGGAAGAAACCAATCTGCCAAAAAAAGTGTGATGCTGTGCACAATGCTTTATTATAATTTTGATGTGGTACTTGGCAAACAAAAGATAAACAAACATAATGACTTTCGTGGGTGAATGTACCTTTTCAGTTCAGCAAACATTCCGGTTGATCATGCGTAGTGCATAAAACCAATGTGGCACAAAATACAGGCTGATTCAAAAAGAATATTGCAAAAGTAAAGCTGATTTATTCATACATGAAGTGACATCCAAGAGCCAGAATGACATGAGAAGATAGAAGAACTCTTCAAGTTATTGCACCTTCCAGATGTTTGATGTGGGCGCTGCTGGGGACACGACAGATGTCAGTTCTGCCTAGACGCTTTCCAGCATATCCTCTATTATTAATTCCACTGCGACGGAGATTAACTATTTTAGATCGTTTAGGTTGATGTTGAACATCCGTAAGGTGCATTAAAAACTTGAAGAGTTCTTCTATCTTTTCCCGTCATTCTTATTATTCAGTGGTAAGAGCTCTATGAGGCCCTGATTTTTGCGTCACGAGCTGTAGTCTTCATTTGTACCATTTTCAGAAGGCTTTCTTGATCACTTTTATTACATTTTTGGGGGGCGGCAAAACAAACTAAATAAGCATTTCGCCACAGGTTTTTTTGGGGGGTGGTGGGTGGGAGTTACAGTTTTTGTTGTGCAATAGTGTGTTCAATTTATTGTACACGTCATTACAGACAAGATGATACCAAATATGTGGTGTTGTTTTTTTATACGAAAAAATGTGAAAATGCGCAAGAATGGTTTTTTTGCAATTTTTTTTTACACTATTTTTATTTATTTTTTTACACTTTATGCCCCTGTAGTGGACTTGAACCATAGCAGCTATGATCGCTATGATAATGCATTGCAGGACTTCTGTACTGCAATGCCTTATCACTCACAATAGCGTTCATAGGCGATCATCTGGCATCCTGTTTCCATGGCAACCTATCGACCCACAGAACCCTTTACATGCCGTGATCTACATAGGTTGCTGGCATGTAGGGAGTTAACAGCGGGGATCACTGTCCTTATGTACCCCAGCTGTTGCTGCGGGAGGCTAGCTATCAGTAACAGCTGGCTCCCATTGCGGGATGTCATGGGCTCAGCTTCTGATCCCACATCATCCACATGATGTAAGTTTATGTCCTGTTGCGTTAAGTACCCTGCAACCAGGACATAAACTTACGTTTTGGCATTAAGGAGTTAAAGGGGTTGTTTGGGGCTTCAGGCATTTTTTCCATCCTCACGCCATCAACAGAAAAAACGGACAGCGCAGGAAGCAGATCATACCATCCATACTGTAGCAGCACGGTTTGGTAGGGCAGGCGCAGCTCTCAGTAAATTACCCCACCAATCATCTATGGATGACCTATTAGTACCCTAATATGTGCTATGACTATTACTGATCTATTTATTTACAGTTGCAATAAAAGAAAATGAATCCTTTGGAATTACCTGGATTTCGGCATTGATTATAAAAAGTGCACTAATTATTATTATATGTTTCTCTAAATTCTATATTTCCTTTCTGAAATACACAAATACAAAGTTGGGCCAATTTCATAGGATGTCAATAAACCCATCAGTATCTTTTTGGAGAGCTGGAGGAAACCCATGCTGAGTGAATATACTGTACAAGCATCCTACTATATTCAGTATATATCTATTCACCTGATGACAGAAGTAAGTCCTGCCTGTCTGTCTGACTATCTAGCTAGCATTTTATATATTACAGCAACTCTCACGTTTCAGATTAAACATTATCCACAACGGCTGAAGTTTGCCACAGAACATTCTTCTTCCTACATTTGGGCCATAGAAATCAATTGCAGAGATGAATTTCATCATTCAGTATACACAGATTGTTTATCTGAGATTATTGCCCTTTAAGTCTTAGTATTATTTTTGCAAGAAACCCCTTTGTCTTGAGTTTCTGCCCTTCTTTGAATATTTCATGCAATCTACCTCTGATCTGCCTGGCATGAAAAAGTATAGGAAGAACTGCTTTGCCAGCGAAGCTAACTAAATCATCTTCATAGGGCAGTAGAGGACAGATAATCAGATATTCAGTTTCACGTACAACAACCTTGCTTCTTCAATTAATCTTTAGCCTTGATGGTTTTCAGATGATCTATTCAAAACTTACTGCCTTTTTCCTTCTTATGGAGGAAGAAAAAAAAATCTGAAAATAAAAAGAGTGAATAATAGCAGCTCTGCATTCTAGCCTTGCACTGTCAATCCATTAGATATTCTTCATAGTGTCAATTCAAGAGAAAATGCTATGTTTAATTCCACTGAAAAGACTCTCGTACTACGTGCATTATGCTATTCATGCTCTTGTCGGTCTTGCCATTACCTAAAATTACATGTTGAACACTGTTTGTATTCTCTATGGGAAAGAAAAAGTCGATGGGCACAGAGGAAATGCGATAGCTGATGACTTTGGGACAGCAAGTCGTATAAGGATTGAAAGACTACACAAACGTTTCTATTGGCATACTCTGTTACAATGTTAGTTCTGGGGTCTGGAATCCAATGACGTTTCCTAGGGTTGAAGATCAGGCAGAGTCAGGTATAAGTAGAGCTTGTTACACAGACCTTGGGGATTAGAATAACGATGAATACTCAGGCAGAGGAAGTTCATGGCTGAGGGTTTAAGTAGAGCAGCAACAACTGTGATTGGTCACAGAGCAGGTGGAGTCCATAATTAATCTCAGTATACATGTAGCACACAAATAAGGCTCAGAACTGAGACTTTGGATAGCATGATAGTAAGGCTACCATCAGGAAAGATCAAGGTTCAAGTTCTGGTATGTTTAGTTCCTGACATCACTCCCACCTCTCATAGGTGTCTTCTGGACAGTACTGACTCAGCCTTGTATGGGTAACAATGATGAGATTTCTTTATTAGTAGTGGAGCATAAATATTCTTTATGGGTTCCCATGAGCTGTCTTCGGGACTGTAGCCTTGCCACTGAATAAAGTACTGTAGATTATTGCAAATTCTTTGTACAATATGTTCTTTTTCTTCCCGAGTTATAACTGGCTCTGGCGGGTGTGTGTATGTGTGGGGGAAGGGGGGGGGGGTTCTGCCCTGGGATTATCCTAAACATCAAACATACTTATCTGGCAGTGCAACAGGATAGGAGCTGACAACTTGACCGGAAATACCTTCAGACTAGACGTATAACTGAGAAGGAACTGGAATAAATGTGCACTGATAGCCAATAGAGATGAGCGAGCACCAAAATGCTCGGGTGCTCGTTACTCGAGACGAACTTTTCGCGATGCTCGAGGGTTCGTTTCGAGTAACGAACCCCATTGAAGTCAATGGGCGACCCGAGCATTTTTGTATATCACCGATGCTTGCTAAGGTTTTCGTTTGTGAAAATCTGGGCAATTCAAGAAAGTGATGGGAACGACACAGCAACGGATAGGGCAGGCGAGGGGCTACATGTTGGGCTGCATCTCAAGTTCCCAGGTCCCACTATTAAGCCACAATAGCGGCAAGAGTGGGGCCCCCCCCTCCCAACAACTTTTACTTCTGAAAAGCCCTCATTAGCAATGCATACCTTAGCTAAGCACCACACTACCTCCAACAAAG
Organism: Eleutherodactylus coqui; assembly: GCF_035609145.1. Lineage (NCBI taxonomy): Eukaryota > Metazoa > Chordata > Amphibia > Anura > Eleutherodactylidae > Eleutherodactylus > Eleutherodactylus coqui. The sequence goes on along the minus strand of NC_089842.1, from coordinate 102,185,447 downwards.
CACAATCACTGCCTGCATGACATTACACTGCCACTTCTCCTGGGTTACATGCTGACCACCCCCACGACCCAGTGTCCACAGCGCACACCAAACTGTCCCAGCCCAGCCTTCAGCTGCCCTCATGCCACACCACCCTCATGTCTATTTATAAGTGCGTCTGCCAGAGGAAAAGCAGGCACACACTGCAGAGGGTTGGCACGGCTAGGCAGCGACCCTCTTTAAAAGGGGCGGGGCGATAGTCCACAATGCTGTACAGAAGCAATGAGAAATCCAATCCTGTGCCACCTCCATCTGGAGCTGCACACGTGGGCATAGCAATGGGGAACCTATGTGCCACACACTATTCATTCTGTCAAGGTGTCTGCATGCCCCAGTCAGACCGCGTTTTTTTATAAATAGTCACAGGCAGGTACAACTCCGCAATGGGAATTCCGTGTGCACCCACAGCATGGGTGGCTCCCTGGAACCCACCAGCTACACATAAATGTATCCCATTGCAGTGCCCTGGACAGCAGAGCTAATGTCAGATTAAATGCAGGTGGGCTTCGGCCCACACTGAATGCCCCAACCTGACCGGGGTTTTTAATTCATAGACACAGGCAGGTACAACTTCCTATTGTGAAGTCCCTGTGGACCGACAGCATGGGTGGGTGCCAGGAAGCCACCGGCGGTACATAAATATATCCCATTGCATTGCCCATCACAGCTGAGGTAATGTCATGTTTAATGCAGGTGGGCTTCGGCCCACACTGCATGCCCCAGTCAGACTGGGGTTCTTTAGAAGTGGACACATGCAGTTACAACTCCCTGTGGACCCACAGCATGGGTGGGTGCCAGGAAGCCACCGGCGGTACATAAATATATCCCATTGCATTGCCCATCACAGCTGAGGTAATGTCAAGTTTAATGCAGGTGGGCTTCGGCCCACACTGCATGCCCCAGTCAGATTGGGGTTCTTTAGAAGTGGACACATGTAGTTACAACTCCGTGTGGACCGACAGCATGGGTGGCTCCCTGGAACCCACCGGCGGTACATAAATATATCCCATTGCATTGCCCATCACAGCTGAGGTAATGTCATGTTTAATGCAGGTGGGCTTCGGCCCACACTGCATGCCCCAGTCAGACTGGGGTTCTTTAGAATGGACACATGCAGTTACAACTCCCTGTGGACCCACAGCATGGGTGGGTGCCAGGAAGCCACCGGCGGTACATAAATATATCCCATGGCATTGCCCATCACAGCTGAGGTAATGTCATGTTTAATGCAGGTGGGCTTCGGCCCACACTGCATGCCCCAGTCAGACTGGGGTTCTTTAGAAGTGGACACATGCAGTTACAACTCCCTGTGGAACCACAGCATGGGTGGCTCCCTGGAACCCACCAGCGGTACATAAATATATCCCATTGCAGTGCCCAACACAGCTGATGTAACGTCAGCTGTAATGCAGGTGGGCTAAAAATTAATTGGATTACACTGTAGGCGAGGGCCCCAAAAAATTGGTGTACCAACAGTACTAATGTATCTCAGAAAAATTGCCCATGCCCAACCAAGAGGGCAGGTGAAACCCATTAATCGCTTTGGTTAATGTGGCTTAATTGGTAACTAGGCCTGGAGGCAGCCCAGTAAAACTAAAAATTGGTTGAGGTGAAAGTTTCAACGCTTTAATGAGCATTAAAACGTATAAAAATTGTTTAGAAAAATTGACTGAGCTTTGTGGGCCTAAGAAAAATTGCCCGTTCTGCGTGATTATGTGAGGTTTCAGGAGGAGGAGCAGGAGGAGGAGGAGGAGGAATATTATACACAGATTGATGAAGCAAAAAGGTCCCCGTTTTGGATGGTGATAGAGAACGATGCTTCCATCCGCGGGTGCAGCCTACGTATTGTTTAGGTATCGCTGCTGTCCGCTGGTGGAGAAGAGAAGTCTGGGGAAATCCAGGCTTTGTTCATCTTGATGAGTGTAAGCCTGTCGGTTGACAGGTGGGTACGCTTATCTGTGATGATTCCCCCAGCCACACTAAACACACTCTCTGACAAGACGCTAGCCACAGGACAAGCAAGCACCTCCAGGGCATACAGCGCGAGTTCAGGCCACGTGTCCAGCTTCGACACCCAGTAGTTGTAGGGGGCAGAGGCGTCACGGAGGACGGTCGTGCGATCGGCTACGTACTCCCTCACCATCCTTTTACAGTGCTCCTGCCAACTCAGCCTTGACTGGGGAGCGGTGACACAGTCTTGCTGGGGAGCCATAAAGCTGGCAAAGGCCTTGGAGAATGGTCCCCTGCCTGCACTGTACATGCTGCCTGATCTCTGCGCCTCCCCTGCTACCTGGCCCGCGGAAATGCGCCTTCGGCCACTAGCGCTGTCGGATGGGAAGTTTACCATCAGTTTGTCCACCAGCGCCCTGTGGTATAGCATCATTCTCGAACCCCTTTCCTCTTCGGGAATGAGAGTGGAAAGGTTCTCCTTATACCGTGGGTCGAGCAGTGTGTACACCCAGTAATCCGTAGTGGCCAGAATGCGTGTAACGCGAGGGTCACGAAAAAAGGCATCCTAACATGAAGTCAGCCATGTGTGCCAGGGTACCTGTACACAACACATGGCTGTCCTCACTCGGAAGATCACTTTCAGGATCCTCCTCCTCCTCCTCCTCTGGCCATACACGCTGAAAGGATGACAGGCAAGCAGCAGCTGTACCCTCAGCAGTGGGCCAAGCTGTCTCTTCCCCCTCCTCCTCATGCTCCTCCCCCTCCTCAACGCGCTGAGATATAGACATGAGGGTGCTCTGACTATCCAGCGACATACTGTCTTCCCCCGCCTCCGTTTCCAAGTGCAAAGCGTCTGCCTTTATGCTTTGCAGGGAACTTCTCAAAAGGCATAGCAGAGGAATGGTGATGCTAATGATTGCAGCATCCCCGCTCAGCATCTGGGTAGACTCCTCAAAGTTTCCAAGGACCTGGCAGATGGCTGCCAACCAGGCCCACTCTTCTGTAAATAATTGAGGAGGCTGACTCCCACTACGCCGCCCATGTTGGAGTTGGTATTCCGCAATAGCTCTACGCTGCTCATAGAGCCTGGCCAACATGTGGAGCGTAGAGTTCCACTGTGTGGGCACGTCGCACAGCAATCGGTGCACTGGCAGATGAAACCGATGTTGCAGGGTCCGCAGGGTGGCAGCGTCCGTCTTGGAGTTGCGGAAATGTGCGCAGACCCGGCGCACCTTTCCGAGCAGGTATGACAAGTGTGGGTAGCTTTTCAGAAAGCGCTGAACCACCAAATTAAAGACATGGGCCAGGCATGGCACGTGCGTGAGACTGCCGAGCTGCAGTGCCGCCACCAGGTTACGGCCGTTGTCACACACGACCATGCCCGGTTGGAGGCTGAGCGGCGCAAGCCAGCGGTCGGTCTGCTCTGTCAGACCCTGCAGCAGTTCGTGGGCCGTCTGCCTCTTCTCTCCTAAGCTGAGTAGTTTCAGCGCGGCCTGCTGACGCTTGCCCACCACTGTGCTGCCATGCCGCGCGACACCGACTGCTGGCGACGTGCTGCTGCTGACACATCTTGATTGCGAGACAGAGGTTGCGTAGGAGGAGGAGGAGGGTGGTTTAGTGGAGGAAGCATACACCGCCGTAGATACCAGCACCGAGCTGGGGCACGCAATTCGGGGGGTGGGTAGGACGTGAGCAGTCCCAGGCTCTGACTCTGTCCCAGCCTCCACTGAATTCACCCAATGTGCCGTCAGGGAGATATAGTGGCCCTGCCCGCCTGTGCTTGTCCACGTGTCTGTTGTTAAGTGGACCTTGGCAGTAACAGCGTTGGTGAGGGCGCGTACAATGTTGCGGGAAACGTGGTCGTGCAGGCCTGGGACGGCACATCGGGAAAAGTAGTGGCGACTGGGAACCGAGTAGCGCGGGGCCGCCGCCGCCATCATGCTTTTGAAAGCCTCCGTTTCCACAAGCCTATACGGCAGCATCTCCAGGCTGATCAATTTGGCAATGTGCACGTTTAACGCTTGAGCGTGCGGGTACGTGGCGGCGTACTTGCGCTCGCGCTCAACAGTGGCGCTAGCGACGTCTGGACGCTGCGCTGAGAGACATTGCTGGATGGGGCCGAGGACAGCGGAGGTGAGGGTGTGGGTGCAGGCCAGGAGACGGTAGTGCCTGTGTCCTCAGAGGGGGGTTGGATCTCAGTGGCAGGTTGGGGCACAGGGGAGAGGCAGTGGTGCAAACCGGAGGCGGTGAACGGCCTTCGTCCCACCTTGTGGGGTGCTTGGCCATCATATGCCTGCGCATGCTGGTGGTGGTGCCTCCCCAGCTGATCTTGGCGCGACAAAGGTTGCAAACCACTGTTCGTCGGTCGTCAGGCGTCTCTGGGAAAAACTGCCACACCGTAGAGCACCTTGACCTCTGCAGGGTGGCATGGCGCGAGGGGGCGCTTTGGGAAACAGTTGGTGGATTATTCGGTCTGGCCCTCTACCCTGGGCCACCGCACTGGCTCAGCTGTTCCCACACCCTGACTTGGGCCTCCGCGTCCTCGCCCGTGTCCACGTCCTCTAGGCCTACCCCTACCCCTCAGCATGCTGTATTACCAGTAGTGCAGAAACAGAACGCTGTAATTAAATGTGCCGCTTATTGGCCTGTGGTTGGAGGCTGACTTCGCTTACGGAATCCCAGGAAATAATTTTGCGCAAGCCTGCTGTAACACTTAGCTCAATAATATGTCTTCTGTCCCTGCCTAAGCGCTTCTGGCCCTAGGGTATGTCACAGAACTGCAGAGTGTTGCACTGTGAACTGCAATACAGCGGTGATTTCAGAGCCCAGACAGAGCCAGGAAATAATTTTGCGCAAGCCTGCTGTAACACTTAGCTGGCTGCGTATGAATTTGGAGAACTACTACACCCAGCACAGACCCAGAACACTGAGGACACTCACAGGCAGCCCAAATAGATTTTTTCCCACAAATTTTTTTGCAAAGGCCCACTGCCTATATTCAATCAATAATATGTCTTCTGTCCCTGCCTAAGCGCTTCTGGCCCTAGGGTATGTCACAGAACTGCAGAGTGTTGCACTGTGAACTGCAATACAGCGGTGATTTCAGAGCCCAGACAGAGCCAGGAAATAATTTTGCGCAAGCCTGCTGTAACACTTAGCTGGCTGCGTATGAATTTGGAGAACTATTACACCCAGCACAGTCACAGGCAGCCCAAATATATTTTTTCCCACAAATTTTTTTGCAAAGGCCCACTGCCTATATTCAATCAATAATAAGTCTTCTGTCCCTGCCTAAGCACTTCTGGCCCTGGGGTATTACTGCAGGGCGCAATGCTCTGCACGGCCGATATACCAAAAAAAAAAAATGTGCAACACTGCAAAAAGCAGCCTCCACAGTACTGCACACGGTTAGATGTGGCCCTAAGAAGGACCGTTGGGGTTCTTGAAGCCTAAAATACTCCTAACACTCTCCCTATAGCAGCTCCAACAAGACAGCACTTTCCCTGATCTATGTCAGAATGCATCTGTGGCGAGCCGCGGGAGGGGCCGATTTTTATAGTCGGGTGACACCTGATCTCGCCAGCCACTCACTGCAGGGGGGTGGTATAGGGCTTGAACGTCGCAGGGGGAAGTTGTAATGCCTTCCCTGTCTTTCAATTGGCCAGAAAAGCATGCTAACGTCTCAGAGATGAAAGTGAAAGTAACTCGAACATCGCGTGGTACTCGTTACGAATAACGAGCATCTCGAACACGCTAATACTCGAACGAGCATCAAGCTCAGACGAGTACGTTCGCTCATCTCTAGTAGCCAACCAAACTCTCCACACACCAGCAGAGCATTGCGACATGTGAATGACACTGGGCATGTAGAGCATGTGGGCTGGGGCTGACACCATGACATCAACTCATTACCGATCGACACTGCCAGCAAGTCACGACAAATTAAGGCAAAAAATGAACAAATCCCTCTACTCTGAGAAAAAAAAAGGAGTGTGACAAATAAAAACATTGATTTTTTTTTTCATTCTTTTTTCTTCTTATCTTTCTTTCCTGCATCCTATAGTTAAAGCAATGTAGACAGTTCTTGCTCTCCGGTAAGAGAGCTACTGTATATTGGCGATTTATTGAAACAAATGGTAAACCAGTTTAAATATGAAGCTCTGAAAATGTCACATTTGCCTTACATGGTGTATTATGTATCCTTACAGACAACTGTCATTTGTGTCGGTAAAGTGTCAGTGGACTTTCTTCAATATGGCCTTCCATGTTATCTATCCAATCATAGCAAGGGTAGCAGGCCAGTAAGGTGCGTGTAGGTTATTGGGCCTTCTCCACTATAAGGGCACCTACCCACTTGCGCTGCCGATTTTCGCGCGTGAAAAACGCAGCGTTTTTGCACGTTTTTTGCGCGTTTTCGCGCATGTTTTTTGCGCATTTTTCACGGCGTTTTTTGCAGCCCTTCATTGACAATTATGGGTGCATTAAGAGAAAAATAAGGAGACATATGCAACTGACAGTTCCTATGTGAAAAAAACCCACGAAACGGAAAAAAAAACCCAGATGGACAAGAACACATTCTATACTAATTGCTCTTGAGAAAAAACGCAAAACATCACAGGAAAAAAAATCGCAAGTGGGTAGGCACCCTTAGGGATTGGAAAGAAGTGGACAACAAACAACTAGCCCTTCTGACTAAGGCTTTATTCACACTAGTGTATATTGGCCTCTATTTTCACAGTCGGCTGATATACGCTACCATCTAATGCATTGGATGCCAATGCATCAGATCAAATGGGCGTATTCCTTTGGATTAAAAGCTCCCGGCTTGCCAATACAGTGCTGGGCGCTTTTACGCTGGGCAGGAAAGATAATCCTGGAACTATCTTTCCTGGCCAGAATACGGCCTCTGCCATAGACTCCTATGAGAGCCGATGACAGTGGCCAGAGGAGGGAGGTGGGGGGGGGGGGGGGAGTTTAGCAGCACGACTGCTGGACTCCGTCCCCCTTCTTTCCTCCTCTTTGCACCTTTTGCAATGGGAGGGGTGCTACGGACAAGAGGCAAAGAGAAGGTGAGAGCTCAGCACACTAGCTCCCACCCCGTCTCGCCCCGTTCCCTAGCAGAAGAGCTGGCAAGGGGGAAAGAAAGGCGGAGACAGCTTAGCAGAGCTAAACTGTCTCCCCCTGCCCAACGGTAATGTGGGCTCGGCGTATATGCGCCAGGCCAGGGCCGTCTGAGTGGGCGCACAAACATTAGATTTGTTCGGCCATTCATGCTTTTTTATGGCGCCGGTGGGCGCTTATAAAAACTCCTACGCCTATGTGAGGGAGTCCTGAGGATAGTGGATGGCATGACATACGCCAGCAGAAGAAGGAGGCTACATTTTGCTATGTGGCCCAGTGTTTGTCCCTTTTTGGCCCGCCTAGTTTTTTTCTTTGCATTTAGACCATAAAACCCTCTACACAGAACAAATAAACCGAAGTCAAGGAAGCGCTGGCAGGTTCTTTTAAAAGTAATGAGCTTAGGCAACTAATCCAATGTGTGCAAAACTGCAGTTACTGAAACAGATCATTGACCTCTGTAAGAATATAGCATTTACAATAAAAGTCACATATTTGGAACATAATGGATCTGTATATTTTCTATGTGAATAGACAATTACACACCAACCTTGGATTCTATCTTTTAATTTGAAACTTCGATTCACGATTTGCAGCAATGGCATGATTTTTTCATTTAAGCGTCTAAATTTAATTTTATCCTTCACCTGTGAGAGGAACACAGCTTCACTGTTTCACTTACAATGTGCTTTCATGGATAAATATACAGATAGGCATTGAAATGGTTTCAACAATAATTTTTACCCAGTGCATCTAAAATAAAACAAATTAAGGAACTTTGCAAATATTCTTGTTTATCCATACATTTTAGGGTATTTTTTCTAAATTTTAAAAATATCAATATTACAAATAGACCTTGAAGAGACACTGGCACCTACTTTTCGTCCTGTAAGCTAAACTTATGAGCTGAAAGTAGGTGACCTGCTGAGTCTGGGGATGTAAGCGTTATGCTTACTTCCCCCGTTGTTGCACCGGTGTCACTTTTGAAAGCCGCCTCTCAATGCATCGAGCGACGCAGCTAAGCAGTCCACTCATTCTAATTCTCAATGCACTGAGCAGCGGCTTCCAGCGCTGAGATCGGGGGAATGGCAGGAAAGGATAGAATAATACTTACATCTCCGGACTCAGCCGGTCACCAATTTTCACCCCGTAAACTTAGCTTATAGAGCTAAAAGTAGGTAACAGTCTCTTTAAGACATTATCATGGAGGAGTGCAGCAGTGGCCCTGTTGAAAACATAGGTAGAAGATGTGCTCCTCTGCCACAGCTATCACAGCTGTGGCAGCCATGGCAGGGATTCCTTCATCCCTGTGAGGTAAAAAAGGAATTCCCTGCTACAGCTGTGGCAGAGGAGCGCAATGCCATCCTATTGCTTTAAAAAATCCCAGCCTCCAGAGAGCGCTGCCTCTGATTGGCTGAGTGCTGTGACTAATCAGAGACAGCGCTCAGCCACTGAATGATAGCTGATTGCTGCTTCCAATTGGTCCCAGTGGTCAGCCAATCAGAGGCCGTGCTCAGCTGTTGTTCAATGAATGACTGAGCGCTGCCTCTGATTGGCCACAGCCATCAGCCAATCAGAGACAGCGCTTTCTGGAGCTGGGGATTTTTCAGTCTCCGACCACCAGAATGCAGAAGAAAACTGCTGGGGATGTGGAGAAGAGCCTGACAGCGCTTCTAGATGAGTTAATGTTTTTTTTTTCTACTGCTAGTGATGATCTTTAGGGAAGAGCTTATATTTCAAGCCCTTCCTTGAAAATCATCGCTGCATGGGTTGCCTTCATTCCATTGCTTTCAATGGCATGGCAGCAGTGCTGGCCCATTGAAAGCAATAGAATTGCATTGCCGCTGCAGTCCCCTCATCACTGAACACTGTGACAATGCTATCACAGTGTTCAGTGATGAGGGGACCTTCGTAGAGCAGCTGCTCCAGTGAACGGGCAAAGTTTAATGAGCAAACTTTGCCCGCTCATGCTTGTTCCCCTGATGCAAGCAGCGGGTTTTTCTGCGCACATAGGCGTGCAAAAAAAACATGCTCGTGTGAATGAGTCCTTATAAATGGGACGTGGAAGATTAGAACCTGTTACAGATTCTGCATTGAAATATGGGAGCTTCAGGTTATGTATTCCATGAAAACTGAATGTCTAGAGTTCTATCAGCCTATATTTCTAATGCAGCCGCATGGGCTGGTATGTACCACTATATAATTGTCCAGAGTGTGACGGATTTTTTCCCCTCTTATTTGCTTCCCAAAAAGACAATAAAAAGCAATCAAAACGTCACACGTTCTTCAAAATTGTACCAATAAAAACTACAACTCACAAAAAACAAGACCTCACATAGCTACACAGTCAGAAAAATATAAATGTTATAGGTCTTAGCATGTGGTGATGAAGATTCAATTGTTTGTCTTTAAAAACATGTTTTTACTGTGCAAAAGAGGGAAAAATTATATATACTTGGTAATGCATTAATCATGCTGATCTAGAAAATAAAATGATCATTTTTTTACTGAATGGTGAATGCTGTAAAAAGCACACCCAAAACCCAAAACAATGGCAGAATTTCTGGGGCGGTTTCAATTTCCCCCACAAAAAATGGAATAAAAGGTATACAACACATTATATGTACCTCAAAGTGATGACTATTATATACCGCCTGCCTGTCAGGCTATACGACTTCCTGCACTGCATAGCGCAACTTCTTCCTTATCTTGCTCATTGGCGTCTGAGGAGGATGAGGCGTTAGGCTATACCATGCAGGAAGTTGAATCGCCGGGCAAGCAGCCGGCTGCCCAATAGTATTAGTGAAAAACTGACACTGAATTTTGCAGGAGGAAGGTGTGGGGGGCGCTGGAGGGACAATATATTTACATTAGATGCAGTCTTCTAGACTGAAGTGCCAGCGACGGTACCCTTGGGGCACTGTAGAGATGTGGCAATGGAGGCCTCTGTATGGAGGGAATGGAGGCCTTAACTCCTATAGCTATGCCACTTTCTTCAACACTAGTACCCTTTCCATGACCCTTGTAGCTATTCTTCCAATTGGTTCCTACTTACACTCACTGCATTTGCTCAGAAGAGAGGAGTCTTGCACTAGTTCTTGCAAATTTAATAGTAAAGGGTAGTGTGGAGCAAAATGAAACAGTTGAACTCTGTTTGCAAAAAGTTCGTTTTGACTGAGCCCAATAAAAATCTTCTTCTTCTCTTCCTCCTCCTCCTGCTTCACCTGCTGGTCCAGAGAAGGAAGGATGAGGCAGAAGAGAGCAGAAAAAGCATGTTGGCTCAGTGGTTAACACTATTACCTTGCCTGGGGTCTTAGGTTCAAATCTGGCAAAGGACAACAGCTGTATGAACTTTTTGCCAAAATTCAGCAAACGGGCCAAACCAAACTTTGCAAAACTTTGTTCAACACTAGTAGAGGGAATGGAACTAATTAGTACAGTTGCCCCTCCCTCTAAGTGTCCCATAGCAGCCACATAGCCTGTATCTATGTCATATATGCCCATGCCCAGGGTATCTGAGAGAGCATCACATGGCCAGAAAGTAAATATTGAACCTTCCTATTCAGTGACTGTAATCAGAGATTTTGAAAACCATGAAGAATTGATGCATAAAGTTTATTATAACTTTCATTATACAGTAAATAACCTGTATTTGCTAAAATTGAAATATGTTTGAGTTTCATCTTAATGTATTCCTGAATACTAAATATACTATATACAGTTAAATGTATAGAGATTTATATAGATGCATTTCCTATAGAAGCAAAAGAAAAATTAGTCCCATCTACCTATAAATGTCTTGATGCTCATAAAGAGCTTGACGCATTTTCAGCCACCTCCCTTCCGTGTCCTCTGGGTTTATCTGTCTTGCTGGCTTCTTTTTTTTTTATTAAACAACATTAAATAATCATCTTAATTATCTGAAAACATGTCCTTAAGCAAGCCGTAAATAAGATCCATGCCCCTATTTGGTCTGTAAATTATAAGCCTTGCCAAATACAGTATTGGATAATACATTGTAATGAAATGGAAATTATTTGTATACTCAGCAAGTAGACTGTTTACCAGATTGGTCGTCATCCATTCCGGAGAGCTAATAAACTGCAGCCCACGGAAGCAAAATATATCATATCCATGCATGGCTGACAGACGCCAGGCACAAAGGGATGAATATTTTATGGGTTTTAATTTTACCATCTATGAGCCCGATGTTCCAAGTCTCTATGAACGCTTTTGTCTTCAACTTCATAAATGTTGAAAGGTTTATCATTCTCAGATCTCAGCTCTGGTTCTATTTTCCATCATCTCATTTTATTAAGACTGTAGCAACAACAGAACCGGTGTTATTTACTTCTTTATTTGTATGTTCTTTCATTTCCTAGTCCCCCTCGCCAATCTCCTTCCATATCAAAGTCTAATAGTAAGACCTACTAAAGACGTTTCTGCCTTTAAATCAAGAATGCTTATTTAATATGTGATGATAAGTATTATATTAGCATATTTTAATACTTTCTGGTAATCCCCTCTATTATGCAAATTAAACAGAGATAGATAAATAGATATAAAATACATAGACATGAGATAGATAGATAGATAGATAGATATGAGATAAACAGATAGATATGAGATAGATAGATAGATAGATAGATAGATAGGAGATAGATAGATAGATAACTATTAGACAGATGGATATATATTAGGTAGATAGATGGATGATAGCTAGATATGAAATAGATAGAAAAATGATAGCTAGATAGATAGATAGATATTAGACAGATGGATAGATATTAGACAGATGGATAGATATTAGATAGATGGATAGATATTAGATAGATAGATGATAGATAGATAGATAGTAGAGATGAGCGCGCGTACTCGCTAAGGCAAACTACTTGAGCGAGTAGTGCCTTATGTGAGTACCTGCCCGCTCGTCACTAAAGATTCAGGTGCCGGCGGGGGAGAGTGGGGAGGAGATCTCTCTCTCACTCTCTTCCCCCCGCTCCTCCCTGCTCACTCCAGCAACTCACCGCTCTCCCCCGGCGGTACCCGAATCTTTAGAGACGAGCGGGCAGGTATTCACATAAGGCACTACTCACTCGAGTAGTTTGCCTTAGCGAGTACGCTCGCTCATCTCTACTATCTATCTATCTATCTATCTATCTATCTATCTATCTATCTATCTATCTATCTATCTATCTATCATCCATCTATCTATCTAATATCTATCCATCTATCTAATATCTATCCATCTGTCTAATATCTATCTATCTATCTATCTATCATTTTTCTATCTATCTATTTCAGGGCAGGTACTCGCATAAGGCACTACTCGCTCAAGTAGTTTGCCTTAGAGAGTACGCTCGCTCATCTCTAATAGATAGATAGATAGATATGAAATAAATATATAGATGATAGATAGATATGAAATAGATAGATGATAGACAGATAATAGATAGATATGAGATAGTTAGATAGATGATAGATAGATATGAGATAGATAGATAGATATGAAATAGATATATATATATGAGATAGATATGAAATAGATAGATCGATGATAGGCAGATAATAGATAGATAGAAAGATATGGGATAGATATTAGATAGATAGATATGAGATAGATAGATAGATAGATAGATATGAGATAGATAGATAAATAAATAAATAGATAGATAGATAGATAGATAGATAAATAAATAGATAGATAGAACCATGTTTGGTATATGAGAAGGAAAAGAAAAAGGAATGAAAGACAAAAAAAGTCAGAAATATGCTATGTTCACAAACTCCTTTTAAAGGGGTTGTCTCGCGGCGAAAGCGAAAAAAATATTTTTTCACTTACCCCCGCATTCTGCCCTGTTAAAAAGAAAGCATAGGTTAGTTTTTAAAAAGCACATTGCACTTACCTGCATCAGCGTCTGCAGCTTCTTCTATTCTTCTTTTAAAGATGGCGCCGCTGGTCTTCTCCCACGGTGCACCGCGCGTCTTCTCCCATGGTGCACCGTGGATTTTCTTCTCCTTCCTTGCGTTCCATTGCCGATTCCAGCCTCCTGATTGGCTGGAATCGGCACACGTGACGGGGCGGAGCTACGATGACGACGTGGTGAGCAGCTCTCCGGCACGAGCGGCCCCATTCACCAGGCAGAAGACCGCACAGCGCAAGCGCGTCTAAAAAAGCAAGAAGCCAGCGAAATTAAACGGAGCCATGGAGACGGGGACGCTAGCAACGGAGCAGGTAAGTGAATAACTTCTGTATGGCTTATATTTAATGCACGATGTACATTACAAAGTGCATTAAGATGGCCATACAGAAGTGTATAACCCCACTTGCTGCCGCGAGACAACCCCTTTAAGCCCCCATAAGTGTCTCATTTTGCCCTGTTTGACTGCCCGGCTCACAGACCCCTAAGGTCCGCTATGACTGGTGATTAAAGAAATGAGACAGGTCAGCTTTTATATAAGAAGGACAACTTCAGCTCTGCTATGTCTTTAATAATAGTAGTGATACTAAGGTACACAGCACACTTCACATAAACTCCCTTTTCAACCTGCAGATAGGGGAGGCAGAATTTTTCCATGAAACAAAACTTTTATGTCACACTCAGTATTTAATTCTCAAAGACAGCTTTGTGCGCTCCTAAACCCTTTAAGGACGGGGTCTATTTCGGTAGTCAAAGCATAACTGACATATCAAATGACTTTGCAGAATAAGCTGCCATATGTGTATTCAGTAATAATACTTTTTTCTGAACATTATATGACTTGTATCCTGTATTTTTCCCAATTTTCTCCTTTAGAAAGTGTATATCTCATTCCCCATCCTCTCAGGAATGGTGGGAGGAGCCTGCCGCTGTGCTAAGTCTGCTGTGTTCTATTGACTGTACACAGAGAACTACTGAGATTCTGTCCTCTAATTGCCTCTTACACACAAACACACACATATAGAGATGAGCGAGCACCAAAATGCTCGGGTGCTCGTTACTCGGGACGAAATTATTGCGATGCTCGAGGGTTCATTTCGAGTAACGAACCCCATTGAAGTCAATGGGCGACCGGAGCATTTTTGTATTTCGCCGATGCTCGCTAAGGTTTTCATGTGTGAAAATCTGGGCAATTCAAGAAAGTGATGGGAACGACACAGCAACGGATAGGGCAGGCGAGGGGCTACATGTTGGGCTGCATCTCAAGTTCACAGGTCCCACTATTAAGCCACAATACCGGCAAGAGTGCCCCCCCCCCCTCCCAACAACTTTTACTTCTGAAAAGCCCTCATTAGCAATGCATACCTTAGCTAAGCACCACACTACCTCCAACAAAGCACAATCACTGCCTGCATGACACTCCGCTGCCACTTCTCCTGGGTTACATGCTGACCAACCCCCCCCCCAGCGCACACCAAAGTGTCCCTGCGCAGCCTTCAGCTGCCCTCATGCCACACCACCCTCATGTCTATTTATAAGTGCGTCTGCCATGACGAGGAACCGCAGGCACACACTGCAGAGGGTTGGCACGGCTAGGCAGCGACCCTCTTTAAAAGGGGCGGGGCGATAGCCCACAATGCTGTACAGAAGCAATGAGAAATATAATCCTGTGCCACCGCCATCAGGAGCTGCACACGTGGGCATAGCAATGGGGAACCTATGTGCCACACACTATTCATTCTGTCAAGGTGTCTGCATGCCCCAGTCAGACCGCGGTTTTTAATTCATAGACACAGGCAGGTACAACTCCCTATTGTGAAGTCCCTGTGGACCGACAGCATGGGTGGCTCCCTGGAACCCACCGGCGGTACATAAAAATATCCCATTGCATTGCCCAACACAGCTGAGGTAGTAATGTCGTGCTTAATGCAGGTGGGCTTCGGCCCACACTGCATGCCCCAGTCAGACTGGGGTTCTTTAGAAGTGGAAACAGATGCATTTAGAATTCTCTGTGGACCCACAGCATGGGTGGGTGCCAGGAAGCCACCGGCGGTACATAAAAATATCCCATTGCATTGCCCAACACAGCGGATGTAACGTCAGCTGTAATGCAGGTGGGCTAAAAATTAATTTGATTACACTGTAGGCGAGGGCCCACAAAAATTGCTGTATCAACAGTACTAATGTACCTCAGAAAAATTGGCCATGGCCAACCAAGAGGGCAGGTGAAACCCATTAATCGCTTTGGTTAATGTGGCTTAAGTGGTAACTAGCCCAGTTTAACGAAAAATTGGTTCAAGTTAAAGTTTCAACGCTTTTAAGAGCATTGAAACGTATAAAAAATTTTAAGAAAAATTATATGAGTGAGCCTTGTGGCCCTAAGAAAAATTGCCCGTTTGGCGTCATTACGTGAGGTTTCAGGAGGAGGAGCAGGAGAAGGAGGAGGAGGAATATTATACACAGATTGATGAAGCAGAAATGTCCCCGTTTTGGATGGTGAGAGAGAACGATGCTTCCATCCACGGGTGCAGCCTACGTATTGTTTAGGTATCGCTGCTGTCCGCTTGTGGAGAAGAGAAGTCTGGGGAAATCCAGGCTTTGTTCATCTTGATGAGTGTAAGCTGTCGGCAATGTCGATTGACAGGTGGGTACGCTTATCCGTGATGATTCCCCCAGCCACACTAAACACACTCTCTGACAAGACGCTAGCCGCAGGACAAGCAAGCACCTCCAGGGCATACAGCGCGAGTTCAGGCCACGTGTCCAGCTTCAACACCCAGTAGTTGTAGGGGGCAGAGGCGTCACCGAGGACGGTGCTGCAATCGGCTACGTACTCCCTCACCATCCTTTTACAGTGCTCCCGCCAACTCAGCCTTGACTGGGGACCGGTGACACAGTCTTGCTGGGGAGCCATAAAACTGGCAAAGGCCTTGGAGAATGTTCCCCTGCCTGCGCTGTACATGCTGCCTGATCTCTGCGCCTCCCCTGCTACCTGGCCCTCGGAACTGCGCCTTCTGCCACTAGCGCTGTCGGATGGGAAGTTTACCATCAGTTTGTCCACCAGCGCCCTGTGGTATAGCATCATTCTCGAACCCCTTTCCTCTTCGGGAATGAGAGTGCAAAGGCTCTCCTTATACCGTGGGTCGAGCAGTGTGTACACCCAGTAATCCGTAGTGGCCAGAATGCGTGTAACGCGAGGGTCACAAGAAAGACATCCTAACATGAAGTCAGCCATGTGTGCCAGGGTACCTGTACGCAACACATGGCTGTCTTCACTAGGAAGATCACTTTCAGGATCCTCCTCCTCCTCCTCAGGCCATACACGCTGAAAGGATGACAGGCAAGCAGCATGGGTACCGTCAGCAGTGGGCCAAGCTGTCTCTTCTCCCTCCTCCTCATCCTCCACATGCTCCTCCTCCTCTTCCTGAACGCGCTGAGATATAGACAGGAGGGTGCTCTGACTATCCAGCGACATACTGTCTTCCCCCGGCTCTGTTTCCGAGCGCAAAGCGTCTGCCTTTATGCTTTGCAGGGAACTTCTCAAGATGCATAGCAGAGGAATGGTGACGCTAATGATTGCAGCATCGCCACTCACCATCTGGGTAGACTCCTCAAATTTTCCAAGGACCTGGCAGATGGCTGCCAACCAGGCCCACTCTTCTGTAAATAATTGAGGAGGCTGACTCCCACTGCGCCGCGCAAATTGGAGTTGGTATTCCACTATAGCTCTACGCTGCTCATAGAGTCTGGCCAACATGTGGAGCGTAGAGTTCCACTGTGTGGGCACGTCGCACAGCAGTCGGTGCACTGGCAGATTAAACCGATGTTGCAGGGTCCGCAGGGTGGCAGCGTGCGTGTGTGATTTGCGGAAATGTGCGCAGAGCTGGCGCACCTTTCCGAGCAGGTATGACAAGTGGGGGTAGCTTTTCAGAAAGCGCTGAACCACCAAATTAAACACATGGGCCAGGCATGGCACGTGCGTGAGGCTGCCGAGCTGCAGAGCTGCCACCAGCTTACGGCCGTTGTCACACATGACCATGCCCGGTTGGAGGCTCAGCGGCGCAAGCCAGCAGTCGGTCTGCTCTGTCAGACCCTGCAGCAGTTCGTGGGCCGTGTGCCTCTTATCTCCTAAGCTGAGTAGTTTCAGCACGGCCTGCTGACGCTTGCCCACCGCTGTGCTGCCACGCCGCGTGACACCGACTGCTGGCGACGTGCTGCTGCTGACACATCTTGATTGCGAGACAGAGGTTGCGTAGGAGGAGGGTGGTTTAGTGGAGGAAGCATACACCCCCGCAGATACCACCACCGAGCTGGGGCACGCAATTCGGGGGGTGGGTAGGACGTGAGCGGTCCCAGGCTCTGACTCTGTCCCAGCCTCCACTGAATTCACCCAATGTGCCGTCAGGGAGATATAGTGGCCCTGCCCGCCTGTGCTTGTCCACGTGTCTGTTGTTAAGTGGACCTTGGCAGTAACCGCGTTGGTGAGGGCGCGTACAATGTTGCGGGAGACGTGGTCGTGCAGGCCTGGGACGGCACATCGGGAAAAGTAGTGGCGACTGGGAACCGAGTAGCGCGGGGCCGCTGCCGCCATCATGCTTTTGAAAGCCTCCGTTTCCACAAGCCTATATGGCAGCATCTCTAGGCTGATCAATTTTGCAATGTGCACGTTTAACGCTTGAGCGTGTGGGTGCAGGGCGTCGTACTTGCGCTTGCGCTCAAACTGTGGCGCTAGTGACGTCTGGACGCTACGCTGAGAGACATTGCTGGATGGGGCCGAGGACAGCGGAGGTGAGGGTGTGGGTGCAGGCCAGGAGACGGTAGTGCCTGTGTCCTCAGAGGGGGGTTGGATCTCAGTGGCAGGTTAGGGCACAGGGGGAGAGGCAGTGGTGGAAACCGGAGGCGGTGAACGGGCATCATCCCACCTTGTGGGGTGCTTGGTCATCATATGCCTGCGCATGCTGTTGGTGCTGCCTCCCCAGCTGATCTTGGCGCGACAAAGGTTGCACACCACTGTTCGTCGGTCGTCAGGCGTCTCTGTGAAAAACTGCCACACCGTAGAGCACCTTGACCTCTGCAGGGTGGCATGGCGCGAGGGGGCGCTTTGGGAAACAGTTGGTGGATTATTCGGTCTGGCCCTGCCTCTACCCCTGGCCACCGCACTGGCTCGGCCTGTGCCCACACCCTGACTTGGGCCTCCGCGTCCTCGCCCGCGTCCACGTCCTATAGGCCCACCCCTACCCCTCAGCATGGTGTATTACCAGTGATTTGATTTCCCAGGCAGGAAAGAAATATGCGCAAGCCTGCTGTTAAACGTAGCTGGCTGCGTATGATTTCTGTTTACGTTCTGCACCCACCACACACGTACCCAGAACGCTGAGGACTGTCAGAGGCAGGCCAAATAGAATGTTTCCCTTTTTTTGGTAAAGAAAAGGCCCACTGCGTATATTCAATCAATAATATATGTCTTCCGGCCCTGCAAATGTGTCACAGAACTGCAGGGTTGCAGAGTTATTAACTACAGCAGAGCGGTGATTTTTCCCAGGCAGGAAAGAAATATGCGCAAGCCTGCTGTTAAACATAGCTGGCTGCGTATGATTTCTGTTTACGTTCTGCACCCACCACACACGTACCCAGAACGCTGAGGACTGTCAGAGGCAGGCCAAATAGAATGTTTCCCTTTTTTTGGTAAAGAAAAGGCCCACTGCGTATATTCAATCAATAATATATGTCTTCTGGCCCTGCCTACACAATTCTGTCCCTGTAGTATTACTGCAGGGCGCAATGCTCTGCACAGCCGATTTTGAAAAAAAAAAAAAAATGCAACACTGCTAACAGCAGCCTGCACAGTTCTGCACACGGTTAAATGTGGCCCTAAGAAGGACCGTTGGGGTTCTTGAAGCCTACACTCACTCCTAACACTCTCCCTGCCTTACCACCACTTCTGTTCCTGTAGTATTACTGCAGGGCGCAATGCTCTCCCCAGCCGATTTTGAAAAACAACAAAAAGAGCAACACTGCTAACAGCAGCCTCCACACTACTGCACACGGATAGATGTGGCCCTAGAAAGGACCGTTGGGGTTCTTGAAGCCTACACTCACTACTAACACTCTCCCTACAGCAGCTCCGGCACCAGCAGCACTGTCCCTCAGCTAACTCACAAGGCATCTGAGGCGAGCCGCGGGAGGGGCCGACTTTTATACTCGGGTGACACCTGATCTCCCCAGCCACTCACTGCAGGGGGGTGGTATAGGGCTTGAACGTCGCAGGGGGAAGTTGTAATGCCTTCCCTGTCTTTCAATTGGCCAGAAAAGCGCGCTAACGTCTCAGAGATGAAAGTGAAAGTAACCCGAACATCGCGTGGTACTCGTTAAGAGTAACGAGCATCCCAAACACCCTAATATTCGCACGAATATCAAGCTCGGACGAGTACGTTCGCTCATCTCTACACACATACGACCTCATCATGTAGGAGTGCATAGCAAGGTTTAGCAGTGCACATATGTATAATCAGTAGCAGAGATTTCAGCATTGCCTTAGCATTGCATTCATGTCTGTATGTGAGTGTCTGACATTTTGACATTTCCCCTCACCCATCTCGTCTTGGCTCTCTACATACAATCCAATGAACAGGATGTCTCATCTCCCCTGCTCCGAAATTATGGCCACCAAGGTGGGGGGGGCTTTAGAGTGATTTTTTGAGGGCAGACTGACACTAGTGTATTTGTGCACAATACGCAAAGAGTAGCACTCATAAATATCAATGGTTCATTCTCATTGCCCATTTTTGTGTCCATATTTCGCACGCACAAAAAAATGCAGCATGCTATATTTTTGTGCGTATTTGCACACCAAGAAAACGATGGGAGGTGCGCAGATCAAAATACCCGTGCAATTGCACAATTCCACAGGAAAAAGAACACATCTGGAACAGGTGTGTCCCGTACCCATGTAAAATGGCCCTGCAAGTACAGTAATATGCACAAAAATGCGCCAAAAAGTGCGTCATTCATGGCGCAAATGTGCTGTGCTTACACAAGCGTTTTGCGCATACACCCATGTGAGGTCGTCCTAACACAAATACATTATTTTAGGTAAATAAAGTTAATCTCAGCATGTCCGATCTTCGGGCCTTCCCTCGGAAAGCCTCGCATCGCCCACAGCATCGCACGATGTGTGAGGTGAACGCAAGTGCGATGCGATACGAGGTTTACCCATTGAAAACAATGAGAAACACTTTAAGCGCAGGGGAAGAGCTACTTCCCCAAAGTGATGCGAGGTGGTTTTAACAGAAAAACGCGGGGACATGGCATGTTGGCAAGCGCTATATCAGGTCAAGTTTCGTGGCCTAATATCGCAGTTAGCCTAAGCATGCGAATATTTAATGGAATTTTGATTTCCACTTTTCAAAGTCATAACTTTTTTATTTTTCCATAGACAGACCTATATGAAGACTTGTCCGTTCCGTGGCAAGCTTGAAATTGTATTGGTATTATTTTGGGGGACATATAATTTTTTATATAAGTATAATTTTTTAAATACATGCTGACACATATACATTAGGCTAAAAGATAGTTCTGGAACTATCTTTTGGCTAATATACACCAGTGGGTCCCATAGACTCCTATGTGAGCAGGGGAAAAAAGGGAGGGGGAGGCATTTTTGCAGGGGCCAACGCTGCGAAAAGCTTACAGGTACCTCCATGTAGGCATTAGAAGTCATTCAAAGGATTTAAGCTGAGCGAGGGTTTTCCGGGGTGCGATGTATTTCTTTGCATGAATAGGCGAGAAAACGCTAATTACCCCGTCAGAAAATAGTCCTTTCAAGCGAATTTACAGTGTCAGCGAGAAAACTTAAAAATGCCTACACCCATGTGAAAGATGGATACAAAAGGTGCTGTCACATGGGACGAAGCACTGTATGTACTTTGTATAGGGAAGGCTAGCAGGAGAATAAATAGTAACCCGTACAACTTGATCAGACAGATGGCACCCCACCCTACACCCCTTCTGATCCATTGGCACTTCTGAGCCGTGTTCTGCAGATCTCCTCTAGAAAGATGTGAGTAGCAAATAAAATTCCATTACAATAGATTTGGAGTTCGAAACGAGTCAGACGACCTCTGCTTTCCTGCAATTAGCAATTAAATGCAATTCATCCACTATTATTTTACCTGCAGAAATACAAATGTTCCACTGCTGTAAAAGAACATGTTTCAAGGGCAAATTAAAATGGATGCATTATGTGAGGGAAGAATTGATGTTATTCAAGGGATTATCGGATAATTGCACACATCTTTGTCTTTTAATCTTTGTCTTTGCATACATTTGCAACCTACAAAACGAGGGGCGCATACACAGGCTGGATTCAAACTGGAATAGCTACTTTTTAACTTATCATTAGGCAGAATTTTCTAGTGATTTTATTGATCAAAACCTTTACATATTGTAGCTAAGGCCTTGCAAGAATGTTGCCTCTTGATTTGACGCTAAGGCCCATTAAGCATTAAAGCCCATTTAGATGCCAAAATTCTCACTTAAAATTCGCTCAAAACCGTCTTTTGAGCGAGAATCGTTGGGTCTAAATGCACGGACATTGTGCAGTTTTTGTGCACGATTCGTTCCTCGCTCAGTTCTAGCTTTCTTGAATTGAGCAATGAACTCTTATCAGCGGTACAGGCTGTAATCACAGTCAACAGCGCTGATAAGATTCTTTCAGATCACGTCCCGCTGGTAGTTCACAGGGGACACGAGCTTTAATTGCAGAGAACAATACAGCTGTTTCCTTATACAGAACAGCTGTATTGTTTCCCAAATGATAGCCGCAATGTCCCACGCCGCCTGCATAGCTCTTAAGTAGCTACTCAGCTACTATGGACTATGCAAAGATGATCGCTCAAAATGGTCACTCAAACTGTCGTTTGAGCGACATTTGAGCGATCATCTGTAAGTGTAAATGGGGTCTTACTTTCTGACTGTAGCAGATTTTATTCCCCTTATTCTCCCTTATGAGAGGGCATGGCCTCTTTTACTGCCCAACCTTCACCCATGAAAGAAAAAATTGGTGTCTGTGTCTTTTAGTGGGGTATTACTCTATGTCAGAGGTACTTCAGCTTCTGGGTATTATGATACAACAGAGTTCATATAATTTGCATACTTGCAATTAAATTATATTGGATTGAGCCTATGGGCGGTTTCACATGGGTGGATGCTCAATAATGCCTTAGTTAGCACAACTCATTTGCACCATGAACGTTGTGCTTTGGTGAGTGGTTTTGCACAGTTTACTGTACTTTTTGCGCTAACAGGGACATTTTATATGGATCTGGGACACAGCTGCGCCTGTTTACAAGGCTATTTATCCTCATTAGTTACAGATGTTTTTATTTATTTTTTCCTGCAAAATTGCACAGCAGAATGCTCAATTATGTGGGTTTTGGGTGCGAATTTGCGCACCATCATATACTCTTAGGTGCATAAAAGCACACCAAGGGCTTATTTACACAAGCGTATATCGGTCGCTGTTTTCACGGCCGGCCGATATACACTTCCATCTAAGCAGCCCCCCTCCTTCCCTCCTCTTCACCAACTCTCTGCCTCTCTCCCCTAACAGGCGTTTGCAATGGGACAGGGTGGAGCTAAGCTCCACTCTGTCCCGCCCACTCCCATTGCTGGCTATGGACAAGTGGAGGGAGCTTAGCTCTGCCCCCGTCCCGCCCACTGCCATTACAAACTGCTCAGATGGGAGGAAAGAGGCAGAGGTCTGGTGAGGGTGAGGGGAGAGAAAGGGTAGACTACTCAGATGGAAGAATATATCGGGCGGCCATGAAAATGCCAGTCAATATATGCTCATGTAAATAAGTCCTAAAATAGAGCACTCTGCTTTTTCTTTGCGCACACGAAATGTGTGTTCAAAAATGAAAGTGAACAGGAACACATTAAAATCAATAGGTTTTAGTCTCTGAGCCTTGCACATGGA
This sequence comes from Eleutherodactylus coqui, assembly GCF_035609145.1. NCBI lineage: Eukaryota > Metazoa > Chordata > Amphibia > Anura > Eleutherodactylidae > Eleutherodactylus > Eleutherodactylus coqui. The sequence goes on along the minus strand of NC_089842.1, from coordinate 102,162,443 downwards.
AATTTTAGACACGCAGAAACTCACGCAAATACATCCATGTGAAGCCGCCATTAGGCCCCTTTCACATGAGCATATGCATATTTGCATGAATCAGGGCATTGGAGAAATAAGCAATTCTTTTTTTTTTTTGCAAGTATTGACGTATTGTATTGCACTTTTTACGCCCCTGAGGCATGTGTATTTGCGGTCAGCAAACAAGGACGCATCGATTGAAATGGCTAATTAATGTAATGACTTCCAGATTTGTTCTCTTTTCTGTGCAATTACACAGTGTTTCATGCATCTCCTAGTGTATTGCGTACCTCTTTAACCCTTATGGAGGCTTTGGATGTGGAAATGCGCAGGCAAAATAGAACATGCTGCGGTTTTTTTGCGCAACTGAAATGAACAGAAAAAATGCACACATATGAACGTACCCATTAAAATCAATGGGAATGCAAATCAGAAAGCAACTTCTCTGCACTAGCTCCCACACAAGGACTAGCTGGAAACCACAACTGATGTACAGGAACACGGAGTCCAGTTTAGGGTAAAAAACTTTCAGTCTTTATTGAACAATCCAGACAGACAAGACGAGAGCATGTGCCGTCTTACATGTTTTAGGCAAGCATGTTGCCCTATTCTCTGTGTATTGCGTGTGCAAATACGCCTGTGTGAAAGGGGCCTTAAGGAGGTAAATTTATGCACTTTGATTTCAGAAAAAAATTGTTTCTCATTTTCTAGGCTACAAATCACAGATATTAAAAAATCAACTAATAACCTGGTCCCTAATCAAAAAACAGGTCAAAAATAAAGTGCAGTTGTTTGGAGAAAATGAAATAGAATGATGGATGACAAAGACAGGTCAGTCAAATCCCCATAGAGTGGTCATGCTCAGGAAGCGCAAGACCTCTAGTAAGTCAACCATCCATTCAAGATAAACGGAGCAAATTGCTATAGCAAAAAATATATATTTTCACACAGGCAAGAGTCTAAGATCTCAGGCGAGTGCAATAACTCCCAGATTTTATGGCTCAAATAAGCATCAATTGGCTCAATCTCACAGGAGTGTAATAACTCACAGATTTCTGGTTCAAATGGGCATCAATTGGCTCAATGTATTTCCCTAGATAGATACTAGTTCATCAGGAGCCCTATAAGAAGAAAATTCCTTTCCATTACTAAGAAAGAGCTATGGCATATAAAGTCCAGGTAACAGGTCAGAAGAAAAGATCACTGAACCTCCCAGACTCCCAAACAGCAGAAAAAGTCAACTAGACCCCCTCTCAATCCGAGATTCAAAACCTTAAAAAAGGCATATGCTTCCTGATGCTGTCAGTCCACCATCAGGGCTGACGGCTACTCTGTTTTTTATGTTGGATATTGTTCTGTCTCACTTTGCTATACCATTTTAGCTAACACCAGGATCACTTATATTGATGATCCTATCATTCTGACTTTGTTCATCCTAATTCAGTGGTTTATCTATCTCTCTATCTTTTTTATTGCCTTTTTAAAGGCTTTGAATTTGGGATTGTTCAAATCAGAGTTCTTGTTTTTGTTTTCCTGCTCTGTTATCGGAGCAGGATAATGGAATCCCTTGACTGAACGGATCCATCTTATGACAAAAATGAATGGCACCATTGATTATAATGGGGTCCATTTGGATTTTGTCATGCTATATGGCACTTTCTCAGACAAAATACTGCAGCGTGAGGCACTAATTCATGGAGGTTTTTAACGGAATTCAGCAATGCATGCTCCAAATGCTGATGTGAACAAAGCTTAAAGGTGGCTGCACACATGAGATAACTGTCAGCTACTTGCTTGTTCAGCCAGCAGATACTGTATATCTACTGACTCCATGATAAATACACATGTTCTTGTCATGCATGTTTATTTTAATTGGGTGTGGGAAATAAGATACCTTTCATGGGGGCTTATTTCACATGGGAACAAAGAATTGGACATTTTGAAATCCAACAGGCCCAATCCTTCTTTGGACCCACATCCGTTCGTTTCTACTCTTGCAGTAGTACAGCCCTCTCAGTTACTGTTTAGCAGCAGCATAGAAACTAGTTAAACTATGCTTGCATGGGAGCACAAGCGTAGGTAATAGAGATGAGCGAGCACCAAAATGCTCGAGTGCTCGTTACTCGAGTCGAACTTTCAGTGATGCTCGAGAACCCCATTGAAGTCAATGGGTGACTCGAGCATTTGTGTATATGACTGGTGCTCCGCTAAGGTTTTCATTTGTGAAAATCTTAGCAAATCACCAAAGTCATGTAAAAAACACAGAAATGGATAGGGCAGGCGAGGAGCAACATGCAGGGCTGCATTTCAGGCTCCGAGGTCTCACTATTAAGCCACAATAGTGGCAAGAGTGAGACCCCCCCCCCCCCACTGTCAGCATAAAGATCGTTCTCCTCTGCCACAGCTGTAACAGCTGTGGCAGAGAAGAACGATGTTAGCCCATTGAATTCAATGGAGCCGGCAATACAGCCGGCTCCATTGAAAGCAATGGGCTGCCGGCGAGCACGGTATGAATTTTCGGGAAGGGCTTAAAAATATAAGCCCTTACCTGAAAATCATCCTAAAATGTGTAAAAATTAAAAATTAAATATTATGTCAGCATTAAGATCGTTCTCCTCTGCCACAGCTGTAACAGCTGTGGCAGAGAAGAACGATGTTAGCCCATTGAATTCAATGGAGCCGGCAATACAGCAGGCTCCATTGAAAACAATGGGCTGCCGGCGAGCCCGGGATGAATTTCGGGAAGGGCTTAAAAATATAAGCCCTTACCTGAAAAAGAAAGATTTTATTGTAAAAAAGAATAAAAATGCAGGCATTCTCTTCAATGGAGCCGCTGCTGCTGCCGGCGACTCCATTGAAGACATTGGTCTGCTGGCACACCTGAATTCTTTTTCAGGGAAGGGCTTTACATATAAGTCATTCCCTGGAAATGAATTAAAAGTGATTTAAAAAACAAAAAAAAAATAGATACTCACCTCCCTTCAGCTGCCGGGGCACAGCCCGGTCTTCTTCTGCTGTCCCCTGCACTGTGGTGCTGAACTGCTGTCATTCAGCTGAGAGCTGCGCTGAGCCAATCAGAGGCAGCACTCACTCACCCATTCATGAATAGGTGTGAGTGAGAGCTGCCTCAGATTGGTCAGGCTGTGAACAATCAGAGGCAGCTCATTCAGCAGGCGTGGATTTTAAATCCCCGGCTGCTGAATACTACAGAGAGCAGTTCAAGAAAACTGCCAGCTGGCCATGGCTGAACTCCGTCTGCCGGGACCAGGTGAGTATATATATTTTTTTTATTTTTGCACATTTCTGGATGAATTGCAGGGAAGGGCTTATATATTTAAGCCCTTCCCGAAAATTCATTGTGCGATTGCCGGCAGCCCATTGCTTTCAATGGAGCCGGCTGTATTGCCGGCTCTATTGAATTCAATGGGCTAACATCGTTCTGCCGGGACAAGGTGAGTATATATTTTTTTTACTTTTTACACATTTTAGGATGATTTTCAGGTAAGGGCTTATATTTTTAAGCCCTTCCTGAAAATTCATCCCACGCTTGCCGGTAGCCCATTGCTTTCCATGGAGCCGGCTGTATTGCCGGCTCCATTGAATTCAATGGTCAGTGCTCGTTTAATCGAGACGAGCACCGCGTGGTGCTCGTCTCGAGTAAAGAGCATCTCGAGCACCCTAATACTCGAACGAGCATCAAGCTCGGACGAGTATGCTCGCTCATCTCTAGTAGGTAACAGTCTGATACATAGTAGCGGAACAACTGCCACTATTAGGACAGAATATTTCCCGGGGAGAGAATAGATTCTTGGGGGAAATCACAGTTTTAAATCTTATGGAAAAAAAAAACCAATGATGTAGAAGAAGCAAAGATGAATTTTAACTCCCTTAAGACCAGCTGCACATGGGCGGACTTGCATTGCGGAATCTTGAGCTGGCATCCGCCTCTGGATTCCGCAGCAAATACCACCCATAGCATGCTATGGCAAAACACTTTTTCCTCTACATGAACGGAAATCAATTGCGATTTTCCGATAGTGGAGGAAAAATTGCAGCATGCTCTATTTCTGTGCTGATTCTGCACTGACGACTTCCATTCAAGTCAATGGAAACTATCCGACCCGTGGCCCTTTTGCAATGACATTGCAGAAAGGTTGCAGATTCTGTGTCATCTCCTAGCGATGAAGTGGGAAAAGACAGGATTTAGGGAAAAAAATATATATTGCGCACGTCTGATGGCTTGCTGTGTGGACCATCCGCAGTATAACCAGCAAAGAAGAAAGGCAGGTATACGTGGATGCCGGCCGGGCACAGGGTCAGATTCCGGTGCAGGCTCCCACATGCGCAATGTGACTCGGTCATGTGCAGCGGGCCTTAGGCTGCTTTGTACTATTTTAACCCCCTTTTAGGCTTTTTAGGCTACTATACTTGTGAATCTCAATAGGAATGAAACTGAGTGGAATTTTTCATCTTGACTGACGTAATCATATCAGTTTGCCTGTACTTTGCTAATAAACTTAGTATTCACATTGTTATCACTTACTATATGATGGCAGGTTTCTTATCAAAGAATATAGATATGGACAGTTGGATCACAGAAGCCAACTCAGTATTTTCAGAGGAGGGGTTCAGTTCCCGATCCCAGTGCACAAACATGGCTAGTTGTTTTAAACATCTAACCCAGCAGTACAAAGATTATACCCGTAGCTGGTGGGAAATACAGGGGTTGCAGAGGTATGTCGTAACCCTATTCTGTTCCCCATGAGATGTAGAAACTCAGAATTTCTGGCTAAGTGGGAGAAAGAATCTACCGAATCCTCAATTAAGTTCATTAAACTCCTCCTAGAAGAGGAAAAGGCTACGTTAGAAAAGACCCAGAAAACTCTAGAAGAATTAATCGAGCAGGCTTAGAGCTTCTCCACAGACACTGAATTTCCCCAAAAGGAAAAGACTAGAGATGAGCGAGCACCAAAATGCTCGGGTGCTCGTTACTCGAAACGAACTTTTCGTGATGCTCGAGGGTTCGTTTCGAGTAACGAACCCCATTGAAGTCAATGGGCGACCCGAGCATTTTTTAATATATCGCCGATGCTCGCTAAGGTTTTCATTTGTGAAAATCTGGGCAATTCAAGAAAGTGATGGGAACGACACAGCAACAGATAGGGCAGGCGAGGGGCTACATGTTGGGCTGCATCTCAAGTTCCCAGGTCCCACTATTAAGCAACTTTTACTTCTGAAAAGCACTCATTAGCAATGCATACCTTAGCTAAGCACCACACTATCTCCAACAAAGCACAATCACTGCCTGCATGACACTCCACTGCCACTTCTCCGAGGTTACATGCTGCCCAACCCCCCCCCTCCCCCGCCCACGACCCAGTGTCCACAGCGCACACCAAACTGTCCCTGCCCAGCCTTCAGCTGCCCTCATGCCACGCCACACTCATGTCTATTTATAAGTGCGTCTGCCAGAGGAAAAGCAGGCACACACTGCAGAGGGTTGGCACGGCTAGGCAGCGACCCTCTTTAAAAGGGGCGGGGCGATAGTCCACAATGCTGTACAGAAGCAATGAGAAATCCAATCCTGTGCCACCTCCATCTGGAGCTGCACACGTGGGCATAGCAATGGGGAACCTATGTGCCACACACTATTCATTCTGTCAAGGTGTCTGCATGCCCCAGTCAGACCGCGGTTTTTTATAAATAGTCACAGGCAGGTACAACTCTGCAATGGGAATTCCGTGTGCACCCACAGCATGGGTGGCTCCCTGGAACCCACCGGCTGTACATAAATGTATCACATTGCAGTGCCCTGGACAGCAGAGCTAACGTCAGATTAAATGCAGGTGGGCTTCGGCCCACACTGCATGCCCGAACCTGACCGGGGTTTTTAATTCATAGACACAGGCAGGTACAACTCCCTATTGTGAAGTCCCTGTGGACCGACTGCCTGGGTGGGTGCCAGGAAGCCACCGGCGGTACATAAATATATCCCATTGCATTGCCCATCACAGCTGAGGTAATGTCATGTTTAATGCAGGTGGGCTTCGGCCCACACTGCATGCCCCAGTCAGACTGGGGTTCTTTAGAAGTGGACACATGCAGTTACAACTCCCTGTGGACCCACAGCATGGGTGGCTCCCTGGAACCCACCGGCGGTACATAAATAAATCCCATTGCAGTGCCCATCACAGCTGAGGTAACGTCCGATTAAATGCAGGTGGGCTTCGGCCCACACTGCATGCCCCAGTCAGACTGGGGTTCTTTAGAAGTATACACATGCAGTTACAACTCCGTGTGGACCGACAGCATGGGTGGGTGCCAGGAAGCCACCGGCGGTACATAAATATATCCCATTGCATTGCCCATCACAGCTGAGGTAATGTCATGTTAAATGCAGGTGGGCTTCGGCCCACACTGCATGCCCCAGTCAGACTGGGGTTCTTTAGAAGTAGACACATGCAGTTACAACTCACTGTGGACCCACAGCATGGGTGGCTCCCTGGAACCCACCGGCGGTACATACATATATCCCATTGCAGTGCCCAGCACAGCTGATGTAACGTCAGCTTTAATGCAGGTGGGCAAAAAATTAATTGGATTACACTGTAGGCGAGGGCCCCAAAAAATTGGTGTACCAACAGTACTAATGTACGTCAGAAAAATTGCCCATGCTCAACCAAGAGGACAGGTGAAACCCATTAATCGCTTTGGTTAATGTGGCTTAATTTGTAACTAGGCCTGGAGGCAGCCCAGTTAAAATAAAAATTGGTTCAGGTGAAAGTTTCAACGCTTTAATGAGCATTGAAATGTATAAAAATTGTTTACAAAAATTATGACTGAGCCTTGTGGGCCTAAGAAAAATTGCCCGTTCGGCGTAATTACATCAGGTTTTAGGAGGAGGAGCAGGAGGAGGATGAATATTATACACAGATTGATGAAGCTAAAAGGTCCACGTTTTTGATGGTGATAGAGAACAATGCTTCCATCCGCGGGTGCAGCCTACGTATTGCTTAGGTATCGCTGCTGTCCGCTGGTGGAGAAGAGAAGTCTGGGGAAATCCAGGCTTTGTTCATCTTGATGAGTGTAAGCCTGTCGGCACTGTCGGTTCACAGGCGGGTACGCTTATCCGTGATGATTCCCCCAGCCGCACTAAACACCCTCTCTGACAAGACGCTAGCCGCAGGACAAGCAAGCATCTCCAGGGCATACAGCGCGAGTTCAGGCCACGTGTCCAGCTTCGACACCCAGTAGTTGTATGGGGCAGAGGCATCACGGAGGACGGTCGTGCGATCGGCTACGTACTCCCTCACCATCCTTTTACAGTGCTCCCGCCAACTCAGCCTTGACAGGGGAGCGGTGACACAGTCTTGCTGGGGAGCCAGAAAGCTGTCCAGGGCCTTAGAGAGTGTTCCCCTGCCTGTGCTGTACATGCTGCCTGATCTCCGCGCCTCCCCTCGGAACTGCGCCTTCTGCCACTAGCGCTGTCGGATGGGAATTTTACCATCAGCTTGTCCGCCAGGGTCCTGTGGTATAGCATCACTCTTGAACCCCTTTCCTCTTCGGGTATGAGAGTGGAAAGGTTCTCCTTATACCGTGGGTCAAGCAGTGTGTACACCCAGTAATCCGTAGTGGCCAGAATGCGTGTAACGCGAGGGTCACGAGAAAGGCATCCTAACATGAAGTCAGCCATGTGTGCCAGGGTACCTGTACGCAACACATGGCTGTCCTCACTAGGAAGATCACTTTCAGGATCCTCCTCCTCAGGCCATACACGCTGAAAGGATGACAGGCAAGCAGCATGGGTACCCTCAGCAGTGGGCCAAGCTGTCTCTTCCCCCTCCTCCTCATGCTCCTCCTCCTCCTCAACGCGCTGAGATATAGACAGGAGGGTGCTCTGACTATCCAGCGACATACTGTCTTCCCCCGCCTCTGTTTCCGAGCGCAAAGCGTCTGCCTTTATGCTTTGCAGGGAACTTCTCAAGAGGCATAGCAGAGGAATGGTGACGCTAATGATTGCAGCATCGCCGCTCACCATCTGGGTAGACTCCTCAAAGTTTCCAAGGACATGGCAGATGTCTGCCCACCAGGCCCACTCTTCTGTAAAGAATTGAGGAGGCTGACTCCCACTGCGTCGCCCATGTTGGAGTTGGTATTCCACTATAGCTCTACGCTGCTCATAGAGCCTGGCCAACATGTGGAGCGTAGAGTTCCACTGTGTGGGCACGTCGCACAGCAATCGGTGCACTGGCAGATGAAACCGACGTTGCAGGGTGCGCAGGGTGGCAGCGTCCGTCTTGGAGTTGCGGAAATGTGCGCTGACCCGGCGCACCTTTCCAAGCAGGTATGACAAGTGTGGGTAGCTTTTCAGAAAGCGCTGAACCACCAAATTAAAGACGTGGGCCAGGCATGGCACGTGCGTGAGGCTGCCGAGCTGCAGAGCCGCCACCAGGTTACGGCCGTTGTCACACACGACCATGCCCGGTTGGAGGCTCAGCGGCGCAAGCCAGCGGTCGGTCTGCTCTGTCAGACCCTGCAGCAGTTCGTTGGCCGTGTGCCTCTTCTCTCCTAAGCTGAGTAGTTTCAGCACGGCCTGCTGACGCTTGCCCACCGCTATGCTGCCACGCCGCACGACACCGACTGCTGGCGACGTGCTGCTGCTGACACATCTTGATTGCGAGACAGAGGTTGCGTAGGAGGAGGAGGAGGAGGGTGCTTGAGTGGAGGAAACATACACCGCCGCAGATACCACCACCGAGCTGGGGCCCGCAATTCTGGGGGTGGGTAGGACGTGAGCGGTCCCAGGCTCTGACTCTGTCCCAGCCTCCACTAAATTCACCCAATGTGCCGTCAGGGAGATATAGTGGCCCTGCCTGCCTGTGCTTGTCCACATGTCCGTTGTTAAGTGAACCTTGCCAGTAACCGCGTTGGTGAGGGCGCGTACAATGTTGCGGGAGACGTGGTCGTGCAGGGCTGGGACGGCACATCGGGAAAAGTAGTGGCGACTGGGAACTGAGTAGCGCGGGACCGCCGCCGCCATCATAGCTTTGAAAGCCTCCGTTTCCACATCCCTATACGGCAGCATCTCCAGGCTGATAAATTTGGCTATGTGCACGTTTAACGCTTGAGCGTGCGGGTGCGTGGCGGCGTACTTGCGCTTGCGCTCCAACACTTGCGCTAGCGACGGCTGGACGGTGCGCTGAGAGACATTGGTGGATGGGGCCGAGCACAGCGGAGGTCAGGGTGTGGGTGCAGGCCAGGAGACGGTAGTGCCTGTGTCCTGAGAGGGGGGTTGTATCTCAGTGGCAGGTTTGGGCACAGGGGGAGAGGCAGCGGTGCAAACCGGAGGCGGTGAACGGCCTTCATCCCACCTTGTGGGGTGCTTGGCCATCATATGTCTGCGCATGCTGGTGGTGGTGAGGCTGGTGGTGGTGGCTCCCCGGCTGATCTTGGCGCGACAAAGGTTGCACACCACTGTTCGTCGGTCATCTGCACTCTCAGTGAAAAACTGCCAGACCTTTGAGCACCTCGGCCTCTGCAGGGCGGCATGGCGCGAGGGGGCGCTTTGGGAAACAGTTGGTGGATTATTCGGTCTGGCCCTGCCTCTACCCCTGGCCACCGCACTGCCTCTTCCAACCTGCCCTGCTGCTGCACTTGCCTCCCCCTCTGAAGACCTGTCCTCAGTAGGCGTAGCAAACCAGGTGGGGTCAGTCACCTCATCATCCTGCTGCTCTTCCTCCGAATCCTCTGTGCGCTCCTCCCTCGTACTTACTCCAATTACTACTACCTGAGTGATAGACAACTGTGTCTCATCGTCATCGTCCTCCTCACCCACTGAAAGCTCTTGAGACAGTTGCCGGAAGTCCCCAGCCTTATCCCCCGGACCCCGGGAACTTTCCAAAGGTTGGGCATCGGTCATGACAAACTCCTCCAGTGGGAGAGGATTCGGAACCATTGCTGCCCATTCTGGGCAGGGGCCCGAGAACAGTTCCTGGGAGTCTGCCTGCTCCTCAGAATGTGTCATTGTAATGGAGTGAGGAGGCTGGGAGGATTCAGAGTTGCAGCAGTGGACGGTGTAGAATTCTGGGTGGTCGATAGATTGCTGGATGCACTTTCTGCCATCCACGACAGGACCTGCTCACACTGCTCATTTTCTAATAAAGGTCTACCGCGTGGACCCATTAATTGTGAGATGAATGTGGGGACACCAGAAACGTGCCTCTCTTCTAATCCTGCAGCAGTCGGCTGCGATACACCTGGATCAGGAGCTCGGCCTGTGCCCAAACCCTGATTTGGGCCTCCGCGTCCTCGCCCGCGTCCACGTCCTCTAGGCCTACCCCTACTCCTCAGCATGCTGTATTACCAGTAGTGCAGAAACAGAACGCTGTAATTAAATGTGCCGCTTATTGGCCTATGGTTGGAGGCTGACTTCCCTTACGGAATGCACAACATGGCCAGGAAACAATTTTGCGCACGCCTGTAGTGAGACGTAGGTGCGTATGACTGAGCTAGTGGAATTCACAGCGCAGAAGCAGTCAAGTGGCCAAAGGCCAGTAGTAGGCCTTAAGTATTTTGCTTCTATTTTTTTTAAATGCTGAGCTGATACAGCAGACAGATACTGTAGGCAGCGTATAATATTATGTATACTGTTTCCCTCTGGCGGGATGACGGCGATCATGTAACAGAGAGAGCTGATCCAGGAAACAATTTTGCGCAAGCCTGCTGTAACGCTTAGCTGCGTATTAATTAGGACTACTACCTCCAGCAGATAGATACTGTAGGCAGCGTATAATATTATGTATACTGTTTCCCTCTGGCGGGATGACAGCGCTGATGTAACAGAGACAGCAGATCCAGGAAACAATTTTGCGCAAGCCTGCTGTAACGCTTAGCTGCATATTAATTAGGACTACTACCCCCAGCAGATAGATACTGTAGGCAGCATATAATATTATGTATACTGTTTCCCTCTGGCGGGATGACAGCGCTGATGTAACAGAGACAGCAGATCCAGGAAACAATTTTGCGCAAGCCTGCTGTAACGCTTAGCTGCGTATTAATTAGGACTACTACCCCCAGCAGATAGATACTGTAAGCAGCGTATAATATTATGTATACTGTTTCCCTCTGGCGGGATGACGGTGATCATGTAACAGAGACAGCAGATCCAGGATACAATTTTGAGCAAGCCTGCTGTAACGCTTAGCTGCGTATTAATTACGACTACTACCCCCAGCAGATAGATACTGTAAGCAGCGTATAATATTATGTATACTGTTTCCCTCTGGCGGGATGACGGCGATCATGTAACAGAGACAGCAGATCCAGGAAACAATTTTGCGCAAGCCTGCTGTAACGCATAGCTGCGTATTAATTAGGACTACTACCCCCAGCAGATAGATACTGTAGGCAGCGTATAATATTATGTATACTGTTTCCCTCTGGCGGGATGACAGCGCTGATGTAACAGAGACAGCAGATCCAGGAAACAATTTTGCGCAAGCCTGCTGTAACGCTTAGCTGCGTATTAATTAGGACTACTACCCCCAGCAGATAGATACTGTAGGCAGCGTATAATATTATGTATACTCTTTCCCTCTGGCGGGATGACGGCGATCATGTAACAGAGACAGCAGATCCAGGAAACAATTTTGCGCAAGCCTGCTGTAACGCTTAGCTGCGTATTAATTAGGACTACTACCCCCAGCAGATAGATACTGTAGGCAGCGTATAATATTATGTATACTGTTTCCCTCTGGCGGGATGACGGCACTGATGTAACAGAGACAGCAGATCCAGGAAACAATTTTGCGCAAGCCTGCTGTAATGCTTAGCTGCGTATTAATTAGGACTACTACCCCCAGCAGATAGATACTGTAGGCAGCGTATAATATTATGTATACTCATTCCCACTGGCGGGATGACAGCGCTGATGTAACAGAGACAGCAGATCCAGGAAACAATTTTGCGCAAGCCTGCTGTAACGCTTAGCTGCGTATTAATTAGGACTACTACCCCCAGCAGATAGATACTGTAGGCAGCGTATACTATTATGTATACTCTTTCCCTCTGGCGGGATGACGGCGATCATGTAACAGAGACAGCAGATCCAGGAAACAATTTTGCGCAAGCCTGCTGTAACGCTTAGCTGCGTATTAATTAGGACTACTACCCCCAGCAGATAGATACTGTAGGCAGCGTAAAATATTATGTATACTGTTTCCCTCTGGCGGGATGACGGCACTGATGTAACAGAGACAGCAGATCCAGGAAACAATTTTGCGCAAGCCTGCTGTAATGCTTAGCTGCGTATTAATTAGGACTACTACCCCCAGCAGATAGATACTGTAAGCAGCGTATAATATTATGTATACTGTTTCCCTCTGGCGGGATGACGGTGATTATGTAACAGAGACAGCAGATCCAGGATACAATTTTGCGCAAGCCTGCTGTAACGCTTAGCTGCGTATTAATTACGACTACTACCCCCAGCAGATAGATACTGTAGGCAGCGTATAATATTATGTATACTGTTTCCCTCTGGCGGGATGACGGCGATCATGTAACAGAGACAGCAGATCCAGGAAACAATTTTGCGCAAGCCTGCTGTAACGCATAGCTGCGTATTAATTAGGACTACTACCCCCAGCAGATAGATACTGTAGGCAGCGTATAATATTATGTATACTGTTTCCCTCTGGCGGGATGACGGCGATCATGTAACAGAGACAGCAGATCCAGGATACAATTTTGCGCAAGCCTGCTGTAACGCTTAGCTGCGTATTAATTACGACTACTACCCCCAGCAGATAGATACTTTAGGCAGTGTATAATATTATGTATACTGTTTCCCTCTGGCGGGATGACGGCGATCAATTACTGCAGACTAAGGAGGCAATGCAATGCTCTGCACAGCCGATATACAAAAAAAAAAAATGTGCAACACTGCAAAAAGCAGCCTCCACACTACTGCATACGGTTAGATGTGGCCCTAAGAAGGACCGTTGGGGTTCTTGAAGCCTAAAATAACTCCTAACACTCTCCCTATAGCAACTCCAGCAAGACAGCACTTTCCCTGAACTATGTCAGAATGCATCTGTGGCGAGCCGCGGGAGGGGCCGATTTATATACTCGGGTGACACCTGATCTCGCCAGCCACTCACTGCAGGGGGGTGGTATAGGGCTTGAACGTTGCAGGGGGAAGTTGTAATGCCTTCCCTGTCTTTCTATTGGCCTGAAAAGCGCGGTAACGTCTCAGAGATGAAAGTGAAAGTAACTCGAACATCGCGTGGTACTCGTCACGAGTAACGAGCATCTCGAACACGCTAATACTCGAATGAGTATTAAGCTCGGACGAGTACGTTCGCTCATCTCTAATGCTTAGGGATTGCAAAAGTTTTAAGTATATCAAAAGTATCCTAAATATACTTTTTGGGGGATACTAAGATATACTTATCCCACTAATATTTAATAGTGGTAATCTCTACATTATCTTAATAGGATTTATGTGGTTTTTTAATAGAAATTAATAAAAATGATATTCTTAGTCAGTCTGTGAATAGTATTCACATTACACATTGCATGTAACAGTGTATATACATAAATGAGATTTAACTGTAGTGCTGTGTAAAATGAGTAGTTCCGATGACAAACTCAGCTCTACTACATTTGCCATGTCCTTTTTTTTTGCCTTTTTAAACCCTGCTCTAGTTGACTCAATTGGTGCTTGTCATTTAAGAACAACATAGCAAGCATATGCTCTCTGCCTATTTGTAGCCATTGACGACGAAGGCCATGTTCAATTAAAATATGAAGTATCTACTTTTGTAGATGGAGCAGAGAGAGAACATAATTGTAGATATCAGAACTGCAATTACAAAAATATCTGCATCCATTTCAATCTATCATGTGACCAGAGAGATTAGACTGAATGGTTTGTAGAGCGGAGACCGTACACCTCTTGCATGTCAATTAAATGAATAGGAGATGTAGAAAAGACTTATTGTACAGACGTCTGTGTAAGATACAATTCACACCCGCTCCACTTAAGGTCTGCTTATTGATCCGGGCTCAGGTGACGGACACTTTCTGATGTGAGAAATTAATTTAGTTTTCCACCGTGAAAACCAAAATAGAAAATGTATTTGGTTTTTCCTTGTCCTTTTGTAAAATCAATACAATTCACAGAGCTGCGTACCATTGCATTGGACATTCAATAAGTGAAGAGAGTCAAGAGAAAAGCTGCTAATCTGGCGATCTCAGGCTTAGACCGGGTGCCAACTTGCCATGTGTATGAGTTGTGCCCAAGAAGTTCCGACGCAAATCACATTGGACACCACCTAGACATTTGTCCGCGCTGTCTTATACACGGATGGCCCGCACATTATCATGCATTTGCATGCCCTAATTCTGGTTCATGATACGGACAAGAATAGGACATGCAATGAGTTTTTTCATGCAGTCCGTCAGTCTGCGTTAAAAACACGTCAGCGTGCATAGTCTCAAAGAATATATAATGGGCCTGTGTGCCGTCCGTGAATTAACATGGACAGCAGACGGACAGAAATATACTAGTAATTATTAAGAAAGCATAGTACCAGTGTTTCTGGTAGCGCAATGCATCACACAGCTGTTCTACATGCTACATCCATGCTGATTCTTAGACATCACACACACAGCCCTACTATATCCACTCTGACCCTACACATCACACAGCTCTACTACATCCATCCTGATTTTCAGACATCACGCACACACAGGTCTACAACATCCATCCTGATTCCCACACATTACACACAGAGCTCTACTACATCCATGCTGATGCGCAGATATTACACTTACAGCTGTTCTACATCCATCCTGATTCCCACACATGACACAAGCAGCTCTGCTACATCCATGGTGATTCACACACATCACACACATAGCTCTACTACATCCATCCTGACCCCACACTTCACACAGCTCTACTACATCCATCCTGATTCCCAGACATCACACATACAGCTCTACTACATTCATGTTGATGCGCAGACATTACACAAACAGCTGAACTACATCCATGCTGACCTCCACACATGACACACACAGCTGTACTACATCCTTCCTGATTCCCACACATGACACACAGCTCTACTACATCCATCCTGATCCCCACACATGACACACACAGCTGTACTCTATCCATCCTGATCCCCTCACATTACACACACAGCACATTACACACAGAGCTGTACTACATCCATGCTGATTCCCACACATGACACACACAGCTCTATTACATGCATCCTGATTCACACACACACAGCTGTACTACGTCTATCCCGAGCCCCACACATAACACACACAAATCTACTACATGCATCCTGATTCCCCCAGATTGCATACAAAGCTTTACTACATCCATCCTGATTCCCCCGTATCACAAACAGCTGTGGTACATCCACATCCATCCGGATTTCCAGACATCACCAGCACAGCAGACTCCTGGATACAGTGATTAGCACCTGGTCATGTGATCCCTGACTCCACCCATACAGGTGATCACATGACAGTGATGTCATCACAGGTCCTGGTAGCTGCTGTCCGGCTTTGTAGGTGGCTCTCTGGGTTGGTGCTTATCCAGTATTCAGTACCTTCTACCAAACTCTAGAATGGCTCCTCCCACAGCAGTGCTGATCACGTGGGAGTGACGTCAAAACAGGTCCTTCAGCCTGCAGGATTTCTGTGGTGGTGGTGGGTCAGTGTATTCTGTCAGGACCGCTAAGTTGTGTCTGAGATAATAACGGCTTAATTGTATTCTCATTTTGTTATTTTTGTCCTTCCCTTCCAAGAGCCCAACTTTGTTGTTCTTCTGTTGGTCAGGCTCTGTGTTTTACATATCCTGTAGGACCTGCGATGGCATCACGAAGGGTGGAGCATGAGAAGCACCCACACACATACAAACAGACAAGTGGTCATTAGTAGTTTGACTAGTGTGCCAGTGGCTTTAGACTGATCTAGCAGAAGGCCAGAAGACCGTTTAGTTATCCATGTAGAAATAGGATGCTGTTATCAGCCATCTCACATATGTTTGACAGTAGGCAAGGTCCTAGGGTTCTTGAGTTCTTCTACACTAATTGTATGGTTGACCGATGCATATGGTCTTTTTAGGGATAAAAAAACATTAGGCTCCCTGTTTTCACTGCCCACAGCTTAAAAATCATAGATGCCAAGAGCACCGCAAGCCCATTTGCCCCTGATGTCTACTTAGGTTTGCCTGGTGTTGACCAAAAGCTTACTATTTTTATGATGATCCCAGTCTAATACTGAATAATCTTCTTCAGCTAGGAGTACAGTAAGCTCAATAGATCACTACTAGAGATGAGCAAACGTACTCGTCCGAGCTTGATACTCGTTCGAGTATTAGCATGTTCGAGATGCTCGTTACTAGAGGCGAGCACCACGCGATGTTCGAGTTACTTTCACTTTCATCTCTGAGACGTTAGCGCGCTTTTCAGGCCAATAGAAAGACAGGGAAGGCATTACAACTTCCCCCTGCGACGTTCAAGCCCTATACCACCCCCCTGCAGTGAGTGGCTGGCGAGATCAGGTGTCACCCGAGTATATAAATCGGCCCCTCCCGCGGCTCGCCACAGATGCATTCTGACAGAGATCAGGGAAAGTGCTACTGATGCCGGAGCTGCTATAGGGAGAGTGTTAGGAGTTATTTTAGGCTTCAAGAACCCCAACGGTCCTTCTTAGGGCCACATCTGACCGTGTGCAGTACTGTTGAGGCTACTTTTTGCAGTGTTGCACATTTTTAATTTTTTTTTTGTATATCGGCTGTGCAGAGCATTGCGTCCAGAGCATTGCGTCCTGCAGTAATTTTACATAGTCCACGGCCAGTAGTGGTGGTGAGGCAGGGACAGTGAAAGACATATCCAGTCTATATAGGCAGTGGGCTTTTCCAAAAAAATTTTGGAAAAAAAATCTATTTGGGCTGCCTGTGACCGTCCTGACTGTACTGCGTCTCTGCTGGGGGTAGTTGTCCTAATTCATACGCAGCCAGCTAAGTGTTACAGCAGGCTTGCGCAAAATTCTTTCCTGCCTCTGCGTTGCCTCTTACATCACCGCTGTCATCCTGTCCAGAGTGAAACAGTCTGCAATAATTTTACATAGTCCACGGCCAGTAGTGGTGGTGAGGCAGGGACAGTGAAAGACATATACAGTCTATATAGGCAGTGGGCTTTTCCAAAAAAATGTGGGAAAAAAAATCTATTTGGGCTGCCTGTGACCGTCCTGCCTGTACTGCGTCTCTGCTGCGGGTAGTTGTCCTAATTCATACGCAGCCAGCTAAGTGTTACAGCAGGCTTGCGCAAAATTCTTTCCTGCCTCTGCGTTGCCTCTTACATCACCGCTGTCATCCTGTCCAGAGTGAAACAGTCTGCAGTAATTTTACATAGTCCACGGCCAGTAGTGGTGGTGAGGCAGGGACAGTGAAAGACATATCCAGTCTATATAGGCAGTGGGCTTTTCCAAAAAAAATTGGGGAAAAAAATCTATTTGGGCTGCCTGTGACCGTCCTGACTGTACTGCGTCTCTGCTGGGGGTAGTTGTCCTAATTCATACGCAGCCAGCTAAGTGTTACAGCAGGCTTGAGCAAAATTCTTTCCTGCCTCTGCTGTGCGCTCCGTAAGCGAAGTCAGCCTCCAACCACAGGCCAATAAGCAGCACATTTAATTACAGCGTTCTGTTTCTGCACTACTGCTGATACAGCATGCTGAGGGGTAGGGGTAGGCCTAGAGGGCGTGGACGCGGGTGAGGACGCGGAGGCCCAAGTCAGGGTTTGGGCACAGGCCATGCTCCTGATCCAGGTGTATCGCAGCCGACTGCTGCGGGATTAGGAGAGAGGCACGTTTCTGGCGTCCCCACATTCATCTCACAATTAATGGGTCCACGCGGTAGACCTTTATTAGAAAATGAGCAGTGTGAGCAGGTCCTGTCGTGGATGGCAGAAAGTGCATCCAGCAATCTATCGACCACCCAGAATTCTGCGCCGTCCACTGCTGCAACTCTGAATCCTCTGGCTGCTGCTCCTCCTTCCTCCCAGCCTCCTCACTCCATTACAATGACACATTCTGAGGAGCAGGCAGACTCCCAGGAACTGTTCTCGGGCCCCTGCCCAGAATGGGCAGCAATGGTTCCGAATCCTCTCCCACTGGAGGAGTTTGTCGTGACCGATGCCCAACCTTTGGAAAGTTCCCAGGGTCCGGGGGATGCGGCTGGGGACTTCCGGCAACTGTCTCAAGAGCTTTCAGTGGGTGAGTAGGACGATGACGATGAGACACAGTTATCTATCACTCAGGTAGTAGTAATTGGAGTAAGTCCGAGGGAGGAGCGCACAGAGGATTCGGAGGAAGAGCAGCAGGACGATGAGGTGACTAACCCCACCTGGTTTGCTAAGCCTACTGAGGACAGGTCTTCAGAGGGGGAGGCAAGTGCAGCAGCAGGGCAGGTTGGAAGAGGCAGTGCGGTGTCCAGGGGTAGAGGCAGGGCCAGACCGAATAATCCACCAACTGTTTCCCAAAGCGCCCCCTCGCGCCATGCCGCCCTGCAGAGGCCGAGGTGCTCAAAGGTCTGGCAGTTTTTCACTGAGAGTGCAGACGACTGACGAACAGTGGTGTGCAACCTTTGTCGCGCCAAGATCAGCCGGGGAGCCACCACCACCAGCCTCACCACCACCAGCATGCGCAGACATATGATGGCCAAGCACCCCACAAGGTGGGACGAAGGCCGTTCACCGCCTCCGGTTTGCACCAACCTGCCACTGAGATACAACCCCCCTCTCAGGACACAGGCACTACCGTCTCCTGGCCTTCACCCACACCCTCTACTCCGCTGACCTCAGAAACGGAGGCTTTCAAAAGCATGATGGCGGCGGCGGCCCCGCGCTACTCAGTTCCCAGTCGCCACTACTTTTCCTGATGTGCCGTCCCAGCCCTGCACGACCACGTCTCCCGCAACATTGTACGCGCCCTCACCAACGCGGTTACTGCCAAGGTCCACTTAACAACGGACACGTGGATAAGCAAAGGCGGGCAGGGCCACTATATCTCCCTGATGGCACATTGGGTGAATTTAGTGGAGGCTGGGACAGAGTCAGAGCCTGGGACCGCTCACATCCTACCCACCCCCAGAATTGTGGGCCCCAGGGCGCTGGTGGTATCTGCGGCGGTGTATGCTTCCTCCACTAAACCACCCTCCTCCTCCTCCTATGCAACCTCTGTCTCGCAATCAAGATGTGTCAGCAGCAGCACGTCGCCAGCAGTCGGTGCCGCGTGGCACGGCAGCACAGCAGTGGGCAAGCGTCAGCAGGCCGTGCTGAAACTACTCAGCTTAGGAGAGAAGAGGCACATGGCCCACGAACTGCTGCAGGGTCTGACAGAGCAGACCAACCGCTGGCTTGCGCCGCTGAGCCTCCAAACGGGCATGGTCATGTGTGACAAAGGCTGTAACCTGGTGGTGGCTCTGCAGCTCGGCGGCCTCACACACGTGCCATGCCTGGCCAACGTCTTTAATTTGGTGGTTCAGCGCTTTCTGAAAAGCTACCCATGCTTTTCAGACCTGCTCGGAAAGGTGCGCCGGCTTTGTGCACATTTCCGCAAGTCCCACACGGACGCTGCCACCCTGCGCACCCTGCAACATCGGTTTCATCTGCCAGCGCACCGACTGCTGTGCGACGTGCCCACACGGTGGAACTCTACGCTCCACATGTTGGCCAGGCTCTATGAGCAGCGTAGAGCTATAGTGGAATACCAACTCCAACATGGGCGGCGCAGTGGGAGTCAGCCTCCTCAATTCTTTACAGAAGAGTGGGCCTGGTTGGCAGCCATCTGCCAGGTCCTTGGAAACTTTGAGGAGTCTACCCAGATGGTGAGCGGCGATGCTGCAATCATTAGCGTCACCATTCCTCTGCTATGCCTGTTGAGAAGTTCCCTGCAAAGCATAAAGGCAGACGCTTTGCGCTCGGAAACAGAGGCGGGGGAAGACAGTATGTTGCTGGATAGTCAGAGCACCCTACTGTCTATATCTCAGCGCGTTGAGGAGGAGGAGGAGCATGAGGAGGATGAGGAGGAGGGGGAAGAGACAGCTTGGCCCACTGCTGAGGGTACTCATGCTGCTTGCCTGTCATCCTTTCAGCGTGTATGGCCTGAGGAGGAGGAGGAGGATCCTGAAAGTGATCTTCCTAGTGAGGACAGCCATGTGTTGCGTACAGGTACCCTGGCACACATGGCTGACTTCATGTTAGGATGCCTTTCTCGTGACCTTCGCGTTACACGCATTCTGGCCACTACGGATTACTGGGTGTACACACTGCTCGACCCACGGTATAAGGAGAACCTTTCCACTCTCATACCCGAAGAGGAAAGGGGTTCGAGAGTGATGCTATACTACAGGACCCTGGCGAACAAACTGATAGTAAAATTCCCATCCGACAGCGCTAGTGGCCGAAGGCGCAGTTCCGAGGGCCAGGTAGCAGGGGAGGCGTAGAGATCAGGCAGCATGCACAGCACAGGCAGGGGAACACTCTCTAAGGCCTTGGACAGCTTTCTGGCTCCCCAGCAAGACTGTGTCACCGCTCCCCAGTCAAGGCTGAGTCGGCGGGAGCACTGTAAACGGATGGTGAGGGAGTACGTAGCCCATCGCACGACCATCCTCCGTGACGCCTCTGCCCCCTACAACTACTGGGTGTCGAAGCTGGACACGTGGCCTGAACTCGCGCTGTATGCCCTGGAGGTGCTTGCTTGTCCTGCGGCTAGCGTCTTGTCAGAGAGGGTGTTTAGTGCGGCTGGGGGAATCATCACAGATAAGCGTACCCGCCTGTCAACCGACAGTGCCGACAGGCTTACACTCATCAAGATGAACAAAGCCTGGATTTCCCCAGACTTCTCTTCTCCACCAGCGGACAGCAGGGATAGCTAAACAATACGTAGGCTGCACCCGCGGATGGAAGCATTGTTCTCTATCACCATCAAAAACGTGGACCTTTTAGCTTCATCAATCTGTGTATAATATTCATCCTCCTCCTCCTGCTCCTCCTCCTGAAACCTGACATAATCACGCCGAACGGGCAATTTTTCTTAGGCCCACAAGGCTCAGTCATATAATTTTTGTAAACAATTTTTATACGTTTCGATGCTCATTAAAGCGTTGAAACTTGCACCTGAACCAATTTTTATTTTAACTGGGCTGCCTCCAGACCTAGTTACAAATTAAGCCACATTAACCAAAGCGATTAATGGGTTTCACCTGCCCTCTTGGTTGGGCATGGGCAATTTTTCTGACGTACATTAGTACTGTTGGTACACAATTTTTTGGGGCCCTCGCCTACAGTGTAATCCAATAAATTTTTTGCCCACCGGCATTAAAGCTGACGTTACATCAGCTGTGCTGGGCACTGCAATGGGATATTGCATGTGTCCACTTCTAAAGAACCCCAGTCTGACTGGGGCATGCAGTGTGGGCCGAAGCCCACCTGCATTAAACATGACATTACCTCAGCTGTGATGGGCAATGCAATGGGATATATTTATGTACCGCCGATGGGTTCCAGGGAGCCACCCATGCTGTCGGTCCACACGGAGTTGTAACTGCATGTGTCCACTTCTAAAGAACCCCAGTCTGACTGGGGCATGCAGTGTGGGCCGAAGCCCACCTGCATTAAACATGACATTACCTCAGCTGTGCTGGGCACTGCAATGGGATATATTTATGTACCGTCGGTGGGTTCCAGGGAGCCACCCATGCTGTGGGTCCACAGGGAGTTGTAACTGCATGTGTCCACTTCTAAAGAACCCCAGTCTGACCTGGGCATGCAGTGTGGGCCGAAGCCCACCTGCATTAAACATGACATTACCTCAGCTGTGATGGGCAATGCAATGGGATATATTTATGTACCGCCGGTGGGTTCCAAGGAGCCACCCATGCTGTCGGTCCACACGGAGTTGTAACTGCATGTGTCCACTTCTAAAGAACCCCAGTCTGACTGGGGCATGCAGTGTGGGCCGAAGCCCACCTGCATTAAACATGACATTACCTCAGCTGTGCTGGGTACTGCAATGGGATATATTTATGTACCGTCGGTGGGTTCCAGGGAGCCACCCATGCTGTCGGTCCACACGGAGTTGTAACTGCATGTGTCCACTTCTAAAGAACCCCAGTCTGACTGGGGCATGCAGTGTGGGCCGAAGCCCACCTGCATTAAACATGACATTACCTCAGCTGTGATGGGCAATGCAATGGGATATATTTATGTACCGCCGGTGGGTTCCAAGGAGCCACCCATGCTGTCGGTCCACACGGAGTTGTAACTGCATGTGTCCACTTCTAAAGAACCCCAGTCTGACTGGGGCATGCAGTGTGGGCCGAAGCCCACCTGCATTAAACATGACATTACCTCAGCTGTGCTGGGTACTGCAATGGGATATATTTATGTACCGTCGGTGGGTTCCAGGGAGCCACCCATGCTGTCGGTCCACACGGAGTTGTAACTGCATGTGTCCACTTCTAAAGAACCCCAGTCTGACTGGGGCATGCAGTGTGGGCCGAAGCCCACCTGCATTAAACATGACATTACCTCAGCTGTGATGGGCAATGCAATGGGATATATTTACGTACCGCCGGTGGCTTCCTGGCACCCACCCATGCTGTCGGTCCACAGGGACTTCACAATAGGGAGTTGTACCTGCCTGTGTCTATGAATTAAAAACCCCGGTCAGGTAGGGGCATGCAGTGTGGGCCGAAGGCCACCTGCATTTAATCTGACGTTAGCTCTGCTGTCCAGGGCACTGCAATGGGATACATTTATGTACAGCCGGTGGGTTCCAGGGAGCCACCCATGCTGTGGGTGTACACGGAATTCCCATTGCGGAGTTGTACCTGCCTGTGACTATTTATAAAAAACCGCGGTCTGACTGGGGCATGCAGACACCTTGACAGAATGAATAGTGTGTGGCACATAGGTTCCCCATTGCTATGCCCACGTGTGCAGTTCCTGATGGCGGTGGCACAGGATTATATTTCTCATTGCTTCTGTACAGCATTGTGGGCTATCGCCCCGCCCCTTTTAAATAGGGTCGCTGCCTAGCCGCGCCAACCCTCTGCAGTGTGTGCCTGCGGTTCCTCCTCATGGCAGACGCACTTATAAATAGACATGAGGGTGGTCTGGCATGAAGGCAGCTGAAGGCTGCACAGGGACACTTTGGTGTGCGCTGTGGACACTGGGTCGTGCGGGGGGGGGGGGGTTGGGCAGCATGTAACCCAGGAGAAGTGGCAGCGGAGTGTCATGCAGGCAGTGATTGTGCTTTGTTGGAGGTAGTGTGGTGCTTAGCTAAGGTATGCATTACTAATGAGGGCTTTTCAGAAGTAAAAATTGTTGGGAGGGGGGGGCCCACTCTTGCCGCTATTGTGGCTTAATAGTGGGACCTGGGAACTTGAGATGCAGCCCAACATGTAGCCCCTCGCCTGCCCTATCCGTTGCTCTGTCGTTCCCATCACTTTCTTGAATTGCCCAGATTTTCATAAATGGAAACATTAGCGAGCATTGGCGATATACAAAAATGCTCGGGTCGCCCATTGACTTCAATGGGGTTCGTTACTCGAAACGAACCCTCGAGCATCGCGAAAATTTCGTCCCGAGTAACGAGCACCCGAGCATTTTGTTGCTCGCTCATCTCTAATCACTACCAACAATTTGGGTCCTTTTACACCGAATGAGTAAACAAGTTGTTTGCTTTCAAACAATGTACATTCACATGCACAAATTATTTTTCTTTCATTATTTTATTGTTTAGCTCATTTATTCCATCGTTGATCAGTCAAAAGAGTCTGGAAATGCCTGGTAATGGTTTGCGAATGGCTGAACGATCACCTTTTGCACACAATGACTAGTAAATGACAAACAATGATTTTTATGCTTGCATAAAATTAACTATGAAGTAAAGTACATGAATTATCGTTCAATCACTGGCTATGTTTACACTGAGTGATTATCATTCGTCTTCGAATAATTCGATGATTGTTTGAACAATAGTCATTCCTTGTAAAGGGCCCTTAAAATCCAGCTAAATGATTTTTGGTTTAATTAAAGGGTAAAGATGTTGGGATTTTGATCTGGTATTTAGAAGATCGTGAAAATTATGGTCACAGTCTAGGGTCTCCGTCTGTAATACATGTTCTTAGGGCATACATCCCATGTGTCACAATGTACTCCTGCAGTACTTGGAATAGGCAGCGCACCATAAGTTACACAGTGTAAGCTTAGACCAGGCAGTCTAAAAATGTTCAAATTTATCACAGTGATTTATGCACTTTTTTAGACATTTTTGTTTAAGTTTACACTACCTATTGGTTAGTTTTCTTTGCACTAGTATTTTAAACCAACATTTGGCACAATTCTGGAGCACATTGTCACATTGAAGCTACCCTCTTCCCCACTAGGCCATGCCCACTTGTCAAGTGCGGTGCATAAAATATTTAAAACACATAAACATAGTCCAAGGTGTTATGTCTGTGAATCATGGTCGGCGGAACTTCCCCTCAGCTACCCCTCCTGCTGGTTGGGGCCATCACCATCCTCTTGCTCTACATCTTCCGTGTGGCAGATGCAGCTCTATTTCTCTAGCTGCTGCCTTGGCCAGTAGGGTGTGCTCGGCCTGCCTCTTAAAGGTTCAGCACACTCACCCAGCTTTCTTGTCCCTAGCCTTTCCCAGCCCTTATTATTTAAGACACCTTTCCTCACTGGAACATGCCTGAGCTATAAGGTTCTTAGTGTTTGAAGCAAAGGTTTTCGGAACTCTGTCTGCCTTCGATTACATACCCACCTTTCCCAAACTCTGTTTATCCCAACCTTGGCTTGTTTTCTGACTACATTTTGTCCAATTGCCACCTTCCCTGACCTCAAGCCCAGTTTACCCCATTGTATGATTTCTGGTTTCCCAAATCTCAGCCTGATATTTTACTGCATCCTTGCCTATTCCATTGGTACCACACTTTGGGGCCTTTTTGACTCACGTGGGTCAGCTTTCACTGTACTATAACTATGCCAGGGGAATCAACCTGGGGGTTCCCTGCAGCTAAGGCTAGATCTCTCAAAAAGTGGTTAAAGGGTGAAAACCAGGGATCTCTTAGAGCTGCCTTCAGGAGTATCCCAAAGCCAAATCAGTAACAAGGCATTTTGGCCCGTCCACCTATGCATCATAATGGTCATCACTAATAAAGTAATCGAAAAATCAATGAAAAATAGCCATATTTACTTATGGAGTATAAGGGTACAATGGCAGGTACAAACACCAGCTCCCAGCAGCATGCAGAAGGAAAATGATATATGAGGGAGGTAACACAGCTGCAAAATTCTGATGAACAATGGCTCACACACCTATGATGCACTGGAGGGCTGTCTGCTTAGAATTATGGTTGTTAGTGCCTCCCCATAATAACAGTCCCCCATAAAGTAATAACTCCCCCATAGTGCCCACGATAAGTAGTAATGCTTCCTTTGCCTTCCTAAACAGTAATTGTTCCCCTTTTTGCCCCCCTCACAAGATAGTAATGCTCACTTTGTGTCCCTGAAAAGTAAGAACCAGCTTCTTGTTTTGCAAAGTAATAGAGATCCCTTTGTGCCCCTAACAAAGTAATAGAGCTCCCTACATGCTCACATAAAGTAATATATCCCCTACTATGCCACTACAAAGAAATACAGATCCCTTTGTGCCACCAAAGTAATAGTGCACGCTTTGTGACCCCACAAGTAGTAGAGCCCCTCTTTGCATCCAAAGCAACACAGCCCCAGTCCCTGCAGTTTCCAGTCCAGTCACACAGACCTTGCTCCCTGAATACATCAGGGTCCGTGCGTAGACCCCTCCTCCTTTTATCTTTGGCTGCTCTCAGTAAAGTATGTACAGGAAACAGGGAAATGTGGGCTATGAATAATGCAGCACCCTGTAATGAGGCTGCAGTATCTGGTATACAGCTTCTCTTGTGTGAGTGACTGGCAGTCTTTTAAAAATGGTGGGGTGGATTGGGTGGTTATGGATCCCAGGAGAATCGGGCCATGGGTGGCTGCCCAGACTGCCCCATGTATAATCCACCATTGTATCTTTTGACCTTAATAGAACCTTTCCCTCTTCAGGTTGACAGCTAGTAGTAAATCAGAGAAAGAAATATGAATCTGAAATCATAATGAACAAGTAGATGGCTCAAACTCCAAGGAAAGCCTGAATTTTGATTTTTTTCCCCCCCTTAAATTTACATTAACAGGTAGCACCATTGTATTGCTCTGAAGCAAAAGCTAGAATTTTGATACATTTTGACACATAGTCAGGTATATGATTTACAGTATAAAGTGATTCTCACTGAGTAGCAGAGGTTCCGTATTGTATAGTAAGCATTGTTTGGCTCCTAGTTTTTATTATTAGCCATATCAGTTTTATCAAGGACTTTATAAGTTAACTTTGAAGGTTATACGTCTGTGCTGTTTATAAATTAGCAAGTTATTTAAGGAGGCGTATATTTTATAGGTCTAGTTTATTAAAGCCAAACTACATTTGTAAGATAAATGATAAAGCTTCTTTAATCTTCATTTTTAATCTCACACTGGTAAACTAGGGCATACATTCCAGCTTGGGAACCAAATAAAAAATGCGCTCAGTCTTTCATCCTTTAAAAGCAAACAAACAAAATAAAATGGATCAATAAAGAAAGATCTCAAAAAGTTAATAACGTTAGATATAGGCTGTACGCAGACTGGAGACGAATGTAAACAGATCGTTTATCGGTTTACAGTCTACCAAAGATTTTGCTGCTTTAAAGTTTGTTAAATATTTTTCTTGACCTTAAAAGAGAACTAGCAGATCTTCTATTCACCCCTCCAAGGGCAATTACACACATAGGGGGTCTTAGGAAGATGACCATATTTTTTGCTACATTTTTCTTCATGTGTTTTGCTGCATTTTTTGCAGTAAGAGGATTGTAGCCAAATATTCACTGAAGATCAAAAAATAGATGTGAGACTAACATACACTGTACACAGTTTTTTTTCTACTGTTGGGTACAGTTTTGGTTCTATGCCTTTTTTTTAAATGCTTTGGGGGGGGGGCATTTTCGTATAGAATTCTATATAGAAGGAAAAAAACGTGTGCATGAAAAAAAATGCATATGAACCACAAAAACATAAAAAAGACATGAGATTCAAGGCTTAGGGCTCCTTTCCACCGGCGATAGCGATATAGCTGCGAGAAAATCGCAATGTTAAAATCGCAACGCTGCAAAATCGCAAGCTTTTGCGTTGCGATGCTAGAATCTGTTTTGCCATTGCACTGTATGGGCGACAGAAAAATAAAAACGCTGAAACAATTGCTGCGATTTTTAATCCTTGCTTCACAGCTTGCCCTTAAAGGAGATGTCTCGAGGAAGCAGTGAATTTTTTTTTTTGCCCAGTCCCCCTAATTAAGCAAACATTACTAAGCCCCCTGTAAATGACTTTTCTAGCTGGTTTGTACTTACCGTTCCAGCGTTTCAGCAACTTATAAAAGTTTCCCCAAGATGGCCGCCGGCTCTTTTTCCGTCGCTTGCTGCAGCCCGACGTGCGCGCTCCCGAGACGCTGCCAGCTGTGTCTCCATGGCAACCGGACGCCCCGCAGCCGCCGACCGGACCCACCGCAGCCGCCGACCAGTCACCCACCGCCAGGCAGCAGGTAACCGGCGCTAGCCCCCGGCTCCCCAGCGCTACGCTCCCGGCTCCCCAGCGCTACGCTCCCGGCTCCCCAGCGCTAGACCCTCAGCCCAGGTGAAGGCCCCGGAGCCCAGCGCTAGGTTCCGGAGCCCAGGTGAAGGCCCCGGAGCCCAGCGCTAGGTTCCGGAGCCCAGGTGAAGGCCCCGGAGCCCAGTGCTAGGTTCCGGAGCCCAGGTGAAGGCCCCGGAGCCCAGCGCTAGGTTCCGGAGCCTAGCGCTAGGTTCCGGAGCCCAGGTGAAGGCCCCGGAGCCCAGCGCTAGGTTCCGGAGCCCAGGTGAAGGCCCCGGAGCCCAGCGCTAGGTTCCGGAGCCCAGCGCTGGGCTCCGGGGCCTTCACCTGTCAGTGAACATCACCCCCGACCCATCACTTACCTGGGCGGCTTCTCGGGACAGCTGGACACCTGGGCGGCTTCTCGGGACGGCAGCTCCAGTTTCTGCACCTTCCTCTAACAGAGGATGGTACAGAATGGCCGCTCCAGCGCGCTCCCGAGCAGTGACAGCTCGTCTGCGCATGCGCAGAAGAGCTGTAGCGGGGAGCACACTGAAGCAGCTCGTGCTGAAAGGAGAAGACCGGACTGCGCAAGCGCGTCTAAAAAAGCAAGCTGCCAGCGAATTTAGACGGAGCCATGGAGACGGGGACGCTAGCAACGGAACAGGTAAGTGGAATAACTTCTGTATGGCTCATATTTAATGCACGATGTACATTACAAAGTGCATTAATATGGCCATACGGAAGTGTATACCCCCACTTGGTTTCGCGAGACAACCCCTTTAAGTATCTCTAGTGGAAAGGTTGTCATAGAACAACATGTGTGGGACTTTCCTGGGAGAGCTCGCACTCTCGCATCGCACTGAAAACGTGCGATTACCTCGCCAGTGGAAAGGAGCCCTTAGGGTGACTACCCACTACAGTTTTTTTTCACTGCGAAATTCGCAGCGTTTTTTATTTCTGCAGGAGTCTATGGGACTTGTAATGTTAAAACGATCCGCGATCGCGCAAAATCACAATTTCAATAGGAAGGAATGGGACATTGACAGAGCTAAGCTCCATCCCCCCATTGCTGGCTGCTGACAAGGGGCAGGAGCTTAGCTCCACCACCCCCCAATCCCGCCCTCTCCCATTGCAAATGGTCGGGGGGGGGGGGGAGGAGAGAGGAGGTGAGCCAGGGAGGGGAAGGGAAGGGTGAATGTCTCACCAGGCCCCATGGCATTGCAGCTTCGACGTATATGCGTCAGCCCCTTTGCCATTCAGGCATTTTTACGATGCCAGCAGGCGCACATAAAACACCCTAGGGCTGTGTAAATGGGCCCTCATGGTGTTTTTTTACAACTTAGGGGGAAAAAACGACACAAAATACTATGTGTGAAGGAAATCTAAGGGAAGCTTCACATGGGCATATTTGCGCGGGTGAAATTTGTGTGCGCAATGGTTAGAGATTAGAAGCTATTGATTACAAAGGTTTTGTTCAAATTTCTATATTTTGCATGCAAAAGAAAAGTAGCATAGTCTACTTTTGTGCACATTTGCTCACTAAAGGTCCCTATAGAAGTCTGAGGGGCGTGCACAAATGTACGTGCAATACACAAGGAGATGTACTATACGCTGTGCAATTCCACTGGAAAAAGAACACATCTTGAACTCGTTAGGCTTAACAGCCATTTAAACTGGGATGTGGCTGTGGCCTGCTTGCAAAAAAACATGCTTTCCAACAATACGCGTGCAAAAAAAGACTCAAATATGGCGCAAATATGTTGTTCTGAGGCATGTACAATTGTACATACGCCCATGTGAAGATGCTTTAAGAGTTATTTAAGAAGAGTCTTGTGCCAATCTATCAGAGATTGAAGTTACAAACCAAAAGAATGTCCCCATGACAACACTTCTTATCCCTGTGTTCTGGCAGTTCAATGATATCTCAGAGGTGACCAGACCTCATAAAAAATCAAATAGAATTTAGCTTTGACTTTTATAAAAAAGATAAGAATGCAAAAGGTGGAAAATAAATTGCTTGCTGAATGTTAAGATAACAATAAGTTGAGAGTGAAAGTGTTGTCGTGGGGACACTGGCTGAGAAACTCTTCTCACATCTCCATATCTTCAGCCTCTGATAACTTTGCACAGGAATAGCATTTTTTCCATCTTGTGTAAGCTCTGATAACAAGGAGTTGGTAGGGCAGGAAAATGACTTTTTAAATATATTAGTCTCCTATTTTGTGTCTACAGATGCTATATAGACCTATGTGTTTCCATGGCAACAGACAGTAAACAAGCCCTGTGCAGTCTGATCCTGCAGCTATGTTTCTCACCCTTGTCCCTTACTTTCAGCTAATATATTTAGTATTTAAGTAAGGAGGTAGGAAACAGGTAGAGAGGAGTATGACTGCAGCATCAGACTGGACAGGGTTAGTGTGTTGCCTGTTACCATGGAGATGCATAAGTCAGCATAGCAGCTGTAGACATACAAAGTTGCCACAGGGCAACCAAAGCCTGCTGGTTATGACCCCCACTGAAGTAAAACATAAACTTTATTATCTAATATAAAAAAGCCTACAAACTTTTTCCTGCAACACTCTTTGACCCCTTTGTGAGACCTTTGGTGGCTAATTTTGGTATCAGTAGATTTCTAAGATCCTCACCACCGCCATAAAATCCTAAAATTACAGTTTGATACAGCCAATCATCTGTTAGTGCAGTTTAAAGTTTCCAATGTTCAGTAAAGCGGCGCGCGGCTGAGGAGAGTGAAGTGTTGCTAAGTGACGTTGATATTAAGCCGAGAGAGAGAGAGAGAGGAGAAAGAGGTGAGAGAGGTGAAAGAGAGGCGAGATAGTGAGAGAGAGAGGCGAGAGAGAGAGGCAAGAGAGAGAGAGAGAGAAGGGACAAGAGAGAGAGAAGCAGCAAGAGAGAGAGAAGCGACAAGATAGAGAAGCTGACTCCTATCATGCTAGATTTTGGAGGGATTGAATGCAGACCACAATTCCGCACATATATAGAACAGCAATAAAGTCCGGAACTAAAATGTAACCACTAGCCGCTCTAAAGCAATAGTATGCATATAGTTTATTTTAGATTTTTAAACAAACCATTCAAATCTTTCTCCTTAAAGGCTGTCAGTGATGTGCTGAAAAAATAATTAAGATGCAAACAGAAATCTATACAGTATGGGTTATGAGTTCCTTTATGAGTGGCAAGCACAGATAATATCTCCTTATTGGATGAAACTATGAATGCAATCCCATTGGAGGTTGGATTGTTTATCCTGGCTATTTACCATTTAAGTCGTGGAATAGCAGCGTTGTTTTTATTATAACCCCGTTCTTTCCCCTGATGACACCTAGTTAGGCGAAACATGAGGGGTGCAAGTGGTTACATTTTAGTTCAGGACTTTACTGCTCCCTCTGTAATGTTATCGGACCCCTACGATGTAATCGCAGAGGGCTGATGGGTTGCCATGGCAATAGGATGCCAGATGCAGGTGTCCTGGCTTGCCATTGTCTATGATCGCTATTACAAGTGATAAGGCATTGCAGTATATAAGTCCTGCAATACTTTATCATAGTGATCCTAGCTGCTATGATTCAGATCCCCTTCAGGGATATAAAGAGTGCAAGAAACCCCCCTAAAATAGTGTAAAAAAACATGTAAAAAATAGCAAAAAAATTTCTTGCTCATTTTCCGCTATTTGTATAAAAAGTTAAAAATGTAAGAAAACACCACCTATTGTGATCATTGTGTCCATAATGACCTGCACTATAATTTGAGAACACTATTTATCCTGTGCGGCAAAAAACAAAAAATGGAAGGCAAAATGCTTATTTTGTTCATTTTACCTCTCAAAAAGCTCAAAAAAAGTGATCAAAAAAGCTATATGTGCCCCAAAATGGTAACAATGAAAACTATAGCTCGTAATGCAAAAAACAGTCCCTTACAGAGCTCCATCTATAGAAAAATAAAAAAGTTATGGGACTTTGAATGCAGTGATATAAAAATAATTATATTTTCCAAAATAGTGAAAAAGCCTAAAAAATTATGATATTTTTGGTATCATCGTAATCAGACTAACGCTTAGAAAAAATGTATTGTGTCATTTAGGCTGTATGTTTGGTGCTGCAAGAAATATGAATAAAAAAACAATAGCAGAATTGGAGCATTTTCCTCCCTGCTCTCAAAAAAAAAAAAAAAGTCTTACAAAAGTGGAGATGCAAATCCCCCCATCCCCTTCCAAATCGTTGCGTCCTTATGGCCATGTCCTTAAGGGGTTAAGAGCCTTGTGTGACCCTGGGCAATTCTTGAATAATTTCATAGCATAGCAGCTGTAGACACAGGGCATGTTAGTGCTGTAACTAATCAACAGCCATAGGGAGCTGATGATTGGCTACAGTGGTCACATGTCCTTAGAGTCAATAAAAAACAATCCGAGGCTTGCTGCCGCTGGAAGTTGAGCGGGGGACCAGGCAGCAGCAGATTGGGAGCAGCAGGTGAGATAAATCTATTATGTTGGTACACCACTTGAGCAGCTTTGAAAAAGTTTTATCTCTGGATAACCCCTTTAAGGAGTTATCAATCTTGTTTGGTATAATTCAGAAATATCAAATGCATATATGCCGGAGAAGATGCAAAAGAGTGTATGGGTATTGTAGTTGGCAAGGGTGCTATTGTTTCTCTATTCCCCCTATCTACTCATTCCCATATCGTTTTAGTAACATATTCTAATCTCTCTATTAAAAGTTCATCCTCTTAAAAGCGCATCCTCTGTAACACTCATCATTTTCCTGGCTTAATTTGTGTTTATTATACTCCATCATGCTTCCCTGGTTTCAGATCCAGTTCTTCATCCGGATGCCCTTGGCACAATAGAAATAGACAAAACATAAAAGAATTCTCACTCCAACATCCTGATTTACCTTTGAAGTGGGTTTCCCTTCTGAACTCCTAAGTAGATCTTGATCTTTGAGGATAATGCTACAAATACCATAATCCTCCGTTAGGTGTCTACTCGACCAAGCTGAGGTTAACTTTTCTGCCCACATGATTATGACTAAATCAGAGGTTTAAATTGATCTAGTGTTTAAATTTGTTGTAAATTATAGGATTTAGTTAACCACATCTAAGCCAAAAATGAGTTCACCCAAATGTCAGTGGTCATTGAAATTGGTGTCAGTACACTTTTTCCAGTGAAAATCATATGAATGATAATTTAAAGCGACCCTCCAGTCCTGGACAAACAAAGATGGGTGAACACACTGTGCATGATTATACATCTGTAGTCGAAAGCCGATGTCACACCTGCTTTACCAAAACGCCATGTTCGAAACCGCAGCATTCTACTGCGATTGTGCACAGCATTTTTTAATGCACTCTACTGCATTTGGCAGCGTTTTTTAGATGTCTTCTCACACTCCTCACTCACTTTTCGGGTGTCTTCTCACATTAAAAAATTGTACATTGATTTGAAGGAATGCTGCCATCCAATTGGTGGCGCTGCAGAAGTATTGTT
Organism: Eleutherodactylus coqui; assembly: GCF_035609145.1. NCBI lineage: Eukaryota > Metazoa > Chordata > Amphibia > Anura > Eleutherodactylidae > Eleutherodactylus > Eleutherodactylus coqui. The sequence continues at coordinate 102,129,165 of NC_089842.1, read as the reverse complement.
CCATCTTCCTTATTTGCATAAATTACCCAGAGGAGTATGGGTAATGGGTGATGAGGTTCATTATAAAGCACTAAAAGGTATGAAAATAGAGCAGAAAGCGCTTGAAAATCGCGGCAGAGAGATTGATTGCCAAAGAGAGCAAAAATAACCCTAAACTATTCTTCCATTATGTAAGCAGTAAGAGCATTTGCACTGGAAGCACTGCCCCTTTAACAAATAATGCAGGAGAAACCATAGAAGACAATGGGGGGAAAGGCAAATCTATTAAATTGTTTTTTTTTCAAGTGTATTCATGAATAAAAAAGAAATGTCACACAGGATGCAAGGGAATAAAACGAACCCCCTACTAAATATCACCTGCCTTAGGCCTCATGTCCACGTGCAAAAGAAGAATTAAAATCCACAGCGGATTTTAACTCTTCTCCTGCCCACGGATCCGCATCCCATATGGATGCATTGACCACCCGCGGGTAGATCAATACCCGCGGATGGTCAATAAAAGTGATTTTTTTTAAAAATGGAGCATGAAAAAATCTGGACCATGCTCCATTTTCGTATGGGTCTCCCACGGGGACGGCTCCCGCGGGCTTCTATTGAAGCCTATGGAAGCCGTCCGGATCCGCGGGAGACCAAAATAGGAATTTACTCACCTGCTCCGGATCTTCCCTTCGCCGCGGCTTCATCTTCTCTCCGTCGCGGCCGGGTCTTTTTTCTTCGGGACGGCGCATGCGCATCTGCCGAGCCGCAGAAAGAAGATCCGGCCGCGACGGAGAGAAGATGAAGCAGCGGCGAACGGAAGATCCGGAGCGTGCGAGAGGTGAGTAAATTCTTATTTTTATGTCTCATGTCCGCATGGCAGGAGGGACCCGCTACGGATTCTCCATGGAGAATCCGTAGCGGGCCTAATTTTCCCCATGGACATGAGGCCTAACTCAGGAGGAATTGCGGAGCCAGTTAAAGAGGATTAAAATCAATAAATCTACGAGCCCTGATGGAATACACCCAAAGGTTCTAAGGGAACTAGATGACGTGATAGACAGACAGCTATTTCTTGTATTCAGGGACACTATTGAAACTCGGTTTGTACCACTGGATTGGCGTATTGCCAATGTGGTTCCAATATACAAAAAGGGTCTAAAAGAGAGCGTGTAACTAAGTCTCACTTCAATAACTGGAAAAATATTTGAGGGGTTTCCGAGAGATGCCATCCTACAATACCTCAAGAAGAACAATGGAATAACTCCTCACCAGCATGGGTTCATGTGGGGTCAATCATGTCAGACCAATCTGATCAGCTTCTACAATGAAGTAAGCCCTAGGCCGGACCTGCGAGTGTCTATTGATTTCATATATCTGTATTTCTCTAAAGCATTTGACACTGTGCCACATAATAGGCTGATATATAAAACGAGACAGCTCGGACTGGGTGAAAATGTGTGTATCTGGGTAAGGAACTGGCTCAGAGATAGAAAGCAGAGGGTGGTAATAAATGGATCGTACTCTGATTGGGCCACCGTTGCTAGTGGGGTGCCACAGGGTTCAGTATTGGGCCCCATTCTGTTCAATATATTTATCAATGATAGAGGGGCTGCACAGTAAAATACCAATACTTGCAGATGATACAAAATTACAATGGAGGACAATGTACGGTTACAAAAGGACCTAGATAAGCTGGGAGCTTGGGTAGAAAAATGGCAAATGAAGTTCAATGTTCATAAATGTAAGGTTATGCACATGGGCAGGAGAACGGATGTTAGCAATATACACTAAACGGGGTACTGCTAGGGAAAAGTGATATAGTAAAAGATGTGGGGGTACTAGTGGACTGTATACTTAACTGGAGCAATCAACGCTAATCAGCTGCTGCAAGAGCAAATAAAGTCTTCGGGTGCATTGAAAGAGGTATAGGGGCGAGGGACGAGGACATTATTCTTCCACTATATAAGGCACTTGTCAGGCCTCACATGGAATACTGTGTACAGTTCTAGATACCAGCACTCAGGGAAGATGTTGTAGTGCTTTAAGGGGGTTCAAAGAAGGGCAAGTAAACTAATAAACGGAATGAGAGGACTGGAATATCCAGAGAGGCTATCAAAATTAGGATTATTCAACCTGGAAAAAAGACAGTTAAGGGGCGATCAAATAACTATGTATAAATACATGAGGGGACAATACAAGGATCTCTCCCATGATCTGTTTATACCCAGGACTGCGACTGTAACAAGAGGGCATTGTCTATGTCTAGAAGGAAGCAGGTTTCATCACCAACACGGAAGGGGGTTCTTTACTGTAAGAGCAGTGAGACTGTGGAACTCTCTGCCTGAGGACGTGGTGATGCCAAAATCGATAGAGGAGTTTAAAAGGGGACTAGATATCTTTTTAGAGTGCTAGGGTATTACAGGATATAGACATTAGGTGAACAGCAGGGTTGTTGATCTGGGTCTTGGAGTAAGATAGGAAGTTAGGAACTCAAACATTGATCCAGGATTATTCTGACTGCCATATGGAGTCGGAAAGGATTTTTTTTTCCTCCAAATGAGTTAAATTGTTTTTCTTTTGCCTTCCTCTAGACCAACAAGAGGGGGTTTGAAACAGGCTGAACTAGATGGACAATGTCTTCATTCAGCCTAACATACTACGTTACTATGTATACTGTAATCTAGAATACTTAATAACACCATTTCATGAGAATATCGCTTTAATAATAAAACACTGGCCAACAAAATTGTAAAAAAATTTTGGTGCCAGAAATGTTACAACTGATTAAGTGTATATTTGGCCTATTATTTACGAATATGCAAACAGTTTCTCTCCATCAGCTATAGTTTCGGCGAATGCACATGGCCAGCCACGCCGTGTCACATCATCAATCTTATTAGTACATTTAGTTTGTCACAACCAGTAGTGAGGAACGGTTGTGTACATTTGTCACCCAAGGTGTTCTGGGGTTTTATAGCTATACAATCGTTGTGTTCAGGAGTGTACCTAAAGGCTCAGGGGCCTGGGTGCAAAAGTTCAGCTTGGGCCCACCCCTTGTTGTAAATTGTTACATAGTCTACTTTGTTTTGTTCCTTGCATCACAATATTGTAGAAAGTAACACTAATTTGTACGGTATTTATTTAATTATATCGATCATATGTGTAATATGGAATAGGGTAATAAAATTCAGTAGGTGCCTATATCACAGAAACTAGAGCTGATAGGGGAAAATGGATGGCATATTTAAAATCAGCACACGAAATATACCTTAGATCCGCTATCAAACGCTCTGCACCAAAATATGTGTTGGCCAGTGGGGTTGTCCAAACTCACCCTTTTTGGACAAAAATGAGAAACCTGTGGCTGGTTAACAGAGCATCTCAGCCAGGAAGTTGGTATGGCTTACTGGCTGTGTCTGATTGGGACTGCAGTAATGTCATGGCATCAGCCCAGTCCATTTCTCTATGGGAAGTACATATGCATATTCATGAATGGAATGGGAGGGGCTTGCATGTGTACATGCCTTTGTATAGCCACCTAGGATCAGTATGAGTATCCTGATATATATATATATATATATATATATATATATATATATATATATATATATATATAAATCCTTACAAATGCTCTATTGGTCATCTGTTAATACAGTATGACATGTTGTGCACATTAATGTAATATAACAGAAGGGTGGAATGTCCATGGAGACTCCGTTTAGCGCTATATGATCAGCGCATGCGCAGTACACAGAAAGAAGCTGGTCTGAGTCTGGGCACTGTAGTCTCGCGAGATTTGAGAAGTGATGTGGACACAGCTTGATGATGTATGCATCAGCATTACCGGAGGCTATGGAGGAAGGACGCACATGCATAATGAGTAAGTCAGCTGTTTACTATCTGTTTTTAATTGTTCTGCTATATAAGTATTGGGCTGGTGGGTGTTGTATATACTTGATAAAGATCATGTTAGATCGAAACGTCGTATGGTGTCTGGAGGAATAAAGGTTTCGTGATTGCATTGTTTCCTGCTGCCACGGCTATTCTTCTTCTTCTCTATGGGAGCGTGGATGGGTTGGTCAGCTGGGAGGTATATTTCCAAGCCGACATATCAGTATCTGTTTGTGTTCATTTATTTTGGCTCTGGCTCATGGAGGAAACCAATTATACTTCTAATTTGATGTTGTTTTTGGTCCTGTCAGCGGCTTCTGTTCTGCCCCATTGTCAGATTAGTCTGTTTAGGGTAAAGGCTGTCACAGTTGATGCACCCTGTTTGATCATACAAATTGCTCACCCCTAAAGTAAGCCTTACCTACATATCATGGATAATCATTGGGGGTCAGTTTTTTGTCTTATAAGAAATACTCTTCAAAATAGGCAACTCCTGTAAGAAAGATAAAGGACAGCAATTTACCTGAAAATATTCCCTTTAACTGTTTTACAATAAAAACACGCTGTATATTATTTTCCTAAAAGTAAGACATGCTTTCAAAATTGCACTTAACTGATGGAGTGTTGGTGGCGGCTCAATAATAGTATAAGGCAGCTTATTTCAACTAAGGGTAATTTTTAAATCTATAATCTCAATGATATGCTGTGTACAAATAGAAACAGTGATCACTGAAATTGCTCTATCATCACAGCCTATATTTTAGGAAGAATGATAAAACTATACATTTCTCATAAAGTTCCTCTCAAAAGTGAAGAAGAGCTAATGTTTAAGTACAGTAATCACCCACTAAAACCGTTAATGTCTTAAATATCCAAAGCATTCCTTACGAGTAAATGCTTCGTAATTTATACCAAGTATTTAGTGGAAATACCTTTCATTGATGGCATCACAGAGTATTCATAAAAGCAACGCAAGTGCCATCAAAGCCGGCAGGCTGCACAGTTATATTGTCAATATGATGTATTACTCATGTAAAAACTGCACTTTACATTCAAGCCAGTGAAAGGGAAATTAGAGAATGATACTGGAGGAAAAAGCTGTGGTTAAATCACATGACAATGATGTAAGAAGTAATAGCATTACAATGCCAGGCATCAAGGCTATCATTTCAGTTGTTTAACCTAAATAGGTAAAAAAGATTTATAGTGGTGCTCTGATCTAAATTGTAATTTTTCCCCTACATCAATGTCTTGAGAGATGGTGTTGTATCACAGGGTTCAGGATACAATGCAGCAGAAGGAGTAAGCAGAATATTCAATATTTATTTAAGAACAAAGGAATAAAAGTGAATGTGGTGGTAATGATAATTAATTCAACTTTTACCTTTAAAAAAACTTGATGTTTTCTACAACTAACTAAATCCAAGGATATCTCTTTTGTGTACCACACAAAATAATAGCAATGCTGGAAGAAGAATGTTGATACACTTTGCAAGGATCATTCCCATTGCACAACAATGCAGATCATGTTATGTAGCATGCAGCTTCTCTTTGAAAGGGAAACACTCTACTTCTATCTAATACGATCTATTCAAAACAGTGTACAAAACCAGTAGTGTCTCTGTTACTTAAGACTCTCTAAGCAGTCTCAGTCCTTTAAGCATAGTGCTCTCCTATACAACAGGCCTGTTGACTCACTATTTATATCCCTAATAGTGTGCACACCTACTCTTTAGTTTGAGGTTGGCCTCACTTACAGTTCTGTTGTGCAGGAATTAGTGCTACTACTGACTCAGGCTTGTCAGAGGCCAGGAACATAAGTTCACCACTGCTTGTCTCGGTCTCTTTCACAATCCAGAATCCCTACCAGGTTGGGGAAACATAGTGCGGGCACTCTTTCCTGTTTTGGTTCCAGGCAGAAGGCAGTCTCCAGTTCCTTACCCATTGCCTTCTGTAGTCTCCAGGCAGCTTGTGCTATTTCTTCCCCTGATATCACTTCCTGTATCTCTTGGTGTGTGCTACTATCTCTCTAACACTCTCAGGCAGCAGCTTTTCTCATACACCCTTAGTCCCTATGCTCTCTTATGGTGGAACAGAGATTGTCTATCTTATCTCTAGGCCTAAACCATTGAGTAAACATCCAAGGACATACTCGGTTCTACTGTGCCAAATTTTGGAGCAATTTTGGCACATGTAGTGATTTTGAGGCACACATGAATGTTATATAAAAATATGTAATAGTTCAAAACCATATAATATACTAATACATGACACTTTATAACAAAGAATCACCACGCAGGTGCCAATCCATGTACCCAACATCACAATATACATGCTAATGAAGGACAATTCAAATCTTCATACGGCTCAGGCAACACAATAACTACAGTCAAACTGTACATGTAAAAAGACTGATCTATGGAAATGATCTCAATTGCATTTAATAAGCATTCATAAACCTTTATTGGAAGCCAGAAGTTTATCAAGGTCTCATCCATTGCACAATAATAACCAAGATAATTAGAGATGAGCGAACGTACTCGTCCGAGCTTGATACTCGTTCGAGTATTAGCGTGTTCGAGATGCTCGTTACTAGAGGTGAGCACCACGCGATGTTCGAGTTACTTTCACTTTCATCTCTGAGACGTTAGCGCGCTTTTCTGGCCAATAAAAAGACAGGGAAGGCATTACAACTTCCCCCTGCGATGTTCAAGCCCTATACCACCCCCCTGCAGTGAGTGGCTGGCGAGATCAGGTGTCACCCGAGTATTTAAATCGCCCCTCCCACGCCTCGCCACAGATACATTCTGACATAGATCAGGGAAAGTGCTGCTGATGCTGGAGCTGCTATAGGGAGAGTGTTAGGAGTTATTTTAGGCGTCAAAAACCCCAACGGTCCTTCTTAGGGCCACATCTGACAGTGTGCAGTACTGTTGAGGCTGCTGTGAGCAGTGTTGCACTTTTTTTTTTTTTTGTATATCGGCCGTGCAGAGCATCGCGTCCTCAGTCTGCAGTAATTTTACATAGTATAGGGCCAGTAGTGGTGAGGCAGGGACAGTGGGAAAGGTGAAAGAGATATACTGTCTATATAGGCAGTGGGCTTTTTAAAAAAAATTTGGGAAAAAACAATCTATTTGGGCTGCCTGTGACCGTCCTCAGTGTACTGCGTCTCTGCTGGGGGTAGTAGTCCTAATTAATACGCAGCTAAGTGTTACAGCAGGCTTGCGCAAAAGTGTTTCCTGGCTCTGTGTTGCCCGTTACATCACCGCCGTCATCCTGTCCAGAGGGAAACAGTCTGCAGTAATTTTACATAGTATAGGGCCAGTAGTGGTGAGGCAGGGACAGTGGGAAAGGTGAAAGAGATAAACTGTCTATATAGGCAGTGGGCTTTTTCAAAAACATTTGGGAAAAAAAAATCTATTTGGGCTGCCTGTGACCGTCCTCAGTGTACTGCGTCTCTGCTGGGGGTAGTAGTTCTAATTAATACGCAGCTAAGTGTTACAGCAGGCTTGCGCAAAATTCTTTCCTGGCTCTGCTGTGCGTTCCGTAAGCGAAGTCAGCCTCCAACCACAGGCCAATAAGCGGCACATTTAATTACAGCGTTCTGTTTCTGCACTACTGGTAATAGACCATGCTGAGGGGTAGGGGTAGGCCTAGAGGACGCGGAGGCCCAAGTCAGGGTGTGGGCACAGGCCGAGCTCCTGATCCAGGTGTATCGCAGCCGACTGCTGCGGGATTAGGAGAGAGGCACGTTTCTGGCATCCCAAGATTAATCTCACAATTAATGGGTCCACGCGGTAGACCTTTATTAGAAAATGAGCAGTGTGAGCAGGTCGTGTCGTGGATGGCAGAAAGTGCATCCAGCAATCTATCGACCACCCAGAGTTCTGCGCCGTCCACTGCTGCAACTCTGAATCCTCTGGCTGCTGCTCCTCCTTCCTCCCAGCCTCCTCACTCCATTACAATGACACATTCTGAGGAGCAGGCAGACTCCCAGGAACTGTTCTCGGGCCCCTGCCCAGAATGGGCAGCAATGGTTCCTATCCCACCGGAGGAGTTTGTCGTGACCGATGCCCAACCTTTGGAAAGTTCCCGGGGTCCGGGGGATGAGGCTGGGGACTTCTGGCAACTGTCTCAAGAGCTTTCAGTGGGTGAGGAGGACGATGACAATGAGACACAGTTGTCTATCACTCAGGTAGTAGTAATTGCAGTAAGTCCGAGGGAGGAGCGCACAGAGGATTCGGAGGAAGAGCAGCAGGACGATGAGGTGACTGACCCCACCTCGTTTGCTAAGCCTACTGAGGACAGGTCTTCAGAGGGGGAGGCAAGTGCAGCAGCAGGGCAGGTTGGAAGAGGCAGTGCGGTGGCCAGGGGTAGAGGCAGGGCCAGACCGAATAATCCACCAACTGTTTCCCAAAGCGCACCCTCGCGCAATGCCACCCTGCAGATGCCGAGGTGCTCAAAGGTCTGGCAGTTTTTCACTGAGAGTGCAGACGACCGATGAACAGTGGTGTGCAACCTTTGTCGCGCCAAGATCAGCCGGGGAGCCACCACCACCAGCATGCGCAGACATATGATGGCCAAGCATCCCACAAGGTGGGACGAAGGCCGTTCAGCGCCTCCAGTTTGCACCACTGCCTCTCCCCCTGTGCCCCAACCTGCCACTGAGATCCAACACCCCTCTCAGGACACAGGCACTACCGTCTCCTGGCCTGAACCCACACCCTCACCTCCGCTGTCCTCAGCCCCATCCAGCAATGTCTCTCAGCGCACCATCCAGGAGTCGCTAGCGCAAGTGTTTGAGCGCAAGCGCAAGTACGCCACCACGCACCCGCACGCTCAAGCGTTAAACGTGCACATAGCCAAATTGATCAGCCTGAAGATGCTGCCGTATAGGCTTGTTGAAACGGAGGCTTTCAAAAGCATGATGGCGGCGGCGGCCCCGCGCTACTGAGTTCCCAGTCGCCACTACTTTTCCCAATGTGCCGTCCCTGCCCTGCACGACCACGTCTCCCGCAACATTGTACGCGCCCTCACCAGCGCAGTTACTGCCAAGGTCCACTTAACAATGGACACGTGGACAAGCACAGGCGGGCAGGGCCACTATATCTCCCTGACGGCACATTGGGTGAATTTAGTGGAGGCTGGGACCGAGTCAGAGCCTGGGACCGCTCACGTCCTACCCACCCCCAGAATTGCGGGCCCCAGCTCGGTGGTGGTATCTGTGGCGGTGTATGCTTCCTCCACTAAACCACCCTCCTCCTCCTACGCAACCTCTGTCTCGCAATCAAGATGTGTCAGCAGCAGCATGTCGCCAGCAGTCGGTGTCACGCGGCGTGGCAGCATAGCGATGGGCAAGCGTCAGCAGGCCGTGCTGAAACTACTCAGCTTAGGAGAGAAGAGGCACATGGCCCACGAACTGCTGCAGGGTCTGACAGAGCAGACCAACCGCTGGCTTGCGCCGCTGAGCCTCCAACCAGGCATGGTTGTGTGTGACAACGGCCGTAACCTGGTGGCGGCTCTGCAGCTCGGCAGCCTCATGCACGTGCCATGCCTGGCCCACGTCTTTAATTTGGTGGTTCAGCGCTTTCTGAAAAGTTACCCACGCTTGTCAGACCTGCTCGGAAAGGTGCGCCGGCTCAGCGCACATTTCCGCAAGTCCCACACGGACGCTGCCACCCTGCGCACCCTGCAACATCGGTTTAATCTGCCAGTGCACCGACTGCTGTGCGACGTGCCCACATGGTGGAACTCTACGCTCCACATGTTGGCCGGGCTCTATGAGCAGCGTAGAGCTATAGTGGAATACCAACTCCAACATGGGCGGCGTAGTGGGAGTCAGCCTCCTCAATTCTTTACAGAAGAGTGGGCCTGGTTGGCAGCCATCTGCCAGGTCCTTGGAAACTTTGAGGAGTCTACCCAGATGGTGAGCGGCGATGCTGCAATCATTAGCGTCACCATTCCTCTGCTATGCCTCTTGAGAAATTCCCTGCAAAGCATAAAGGCAGATGCTTTGCGCTCGGAAATGGAGGCGGGGGAAGATAGTATGTCGCTGGATAGTCATAGCACCCTCCTGTCTATATCTCAGCGCGTTGAGGAGGAGGAGGTGGAGGAGCATGAGGAGGAGGGGGAAGAGACAGCTTGGCCCACTGCTGAGGGTACCCATGCTGCTTGCCTGTCATCCTTTCAGCGTGTATGGCCTGAGGAGGAGGAGGAGGATCCTGAAAGTGATCTTCCTAGTGTGGACAGCCATGTGTTGCATACAGGTACCCTGGCACACATGGCTGACTTCATGTTAGGATGCCTTTCTCGTGACCCTCGCGTTACACGCATTCTGGCCACTACGGATTACTGGGTGTACACACTGCTCGACCCACGGTATAAGGAGAACCACTCTCATACCCGAAGAGGAAAGGGGTTTGAGAGTAATGCTATACCACAGGACCCTGGCGGACAAGCTGATGGTAAAATTCCCATCTGACAGCGCTAGTGGCAGAAGGCGCAGTTCCGAGGGCCAGGTAGCAGGGGAGGCGCGAAGATCAGGCAGCATGTACAGCGCAGGCAGGGGAACACTCTCCAAGGCCTTTGACAGATTTCTGGCTCCCCAGCAAGACTGTGTCACCGCTCCCCAGTCAAGGCTGAGTCGGCGGGAGCACTGTAAAAGGATGGTGAGGGAGTATGTAGCCGATCGCACGACCGTCCTCCGTGACGCCTCTGCCCCCTACAACTACTGGGTGTCGAAGCTGGACACATGGCCTGAACTCGCGCTGTATGCCCTGGAGGTGTTTGCTTGTCCTGCGGCTAGCATTTTGTCAGAGAGGGTGTTTAGTGCGGCTGGGAGAATCATCACGGATAAGCGTACCTGCCTGTCAACCGACAGTGCCGACAGGCTTACACTCATAAGGATGAACAAAGCCTGGATTTCCCCAGACTTCTCTTCCCCACCAGCGGACAGCAGCGATAACTAAACAATACTTAGGCTGCACCCGTGGATGGAAGAATCGTTCTCTATCACCATAAAAAACGGGGACTTTTTAGCTTCATCAATCTGTGTATTATATTCATCCTCCTCCTCCTGCTCCTCCTCCTGAAACCTGACGTAATCACGCCGAACGGGCAATTTTCCTTAGGCCCACAAGGCTCAGTCATATAATTTTTATAAACAATTTTTATACGTTTCAATGCTCATTAAAGCGTTGAAACTTGCACCTGAACCAGTTTTTATTTTAACTGGGCTGCCTCCAGGCCTAGTTACAAATTAAGCCACATTAACCAAAGCGATTAATGGGTTTCACCTGCCCTCTTGGTTGGGCATGGGCAATTTTTCTGACGTACATTAGTACTGTTGGTACACCAATTTTTTGGGGCCCTCGCCTACAGTGTAATCCAATTAATTTTTTGCCCACCTGCATTAAAGCTGACGTTACATCAGCTGTGCTGGGCACTGCAATGGGATATATTTATGTACCGCCGGTGGCTTCCTGGCACCCACCCATGCTGTCGGTCCACACGGAGTTGTAACTGCATGTGTCCACTTCTAAAGAACCCCAGTTTGACTGGGGCATGCAGTGTGGGCCGAAGCCCACCTGCATTAAAGCTGAAGTTACCTCAGCTGTGCTGGGCACTGCAATGGGATATATTTATGTACCGCCGGTGGGTTCCAGGGAGCCACCCATGCTGTGGGTCCACAGGGACTTCACAATAGGGAGTTGTACCTGCCTGTGTCTATGAATTAAAAACCCCGGTCAGGTTGGGGCATGCAGTGTGGGCCGAAGCCCACGTGCATTTAATCTGACGTTAGCTCTGCTGTCCAGGGCACTGCAATGGGATACATTTATGTACAGCCGATGGGTTCCAGGGAGCCACCCATGCTGTGGGTGCACACGGAATTCCCATTGCGGAGTTGTACCTGCCTGTGACTATTTATAAAAAACCGCGGTCTGACTGGGGCATGCAGACACCTTGACAGAATGAATAGTGTGTGGCACATAGGTTCCCCATTGCTATGCCCACATGTGCATCTCCTGATGAAGGTGGCACAGGATTGGATTTCTCATTGCTTCTGTACAGCATTGTGGGCTATCGCCCCACCCCTTTTAAAGAGGGTCGCTGCCTAGCCGTGCCAACCCTCTGCAGTGTGTGACTGCCGTTCCTCCTGATGGCAGATGCACTTATAAGTAGACATGAAGGTGGTGTGGCATGAGGGCAGCTGCGCAGGGACAATTTGGTGTGCGCTGTGGACACTGGGTCGTGCAGGGGGGGGGGGTTGGACAGCATGTAACCCAGGAGAAGTGGCAGCGGAGTGTCATGCAGGCAGTGATTGTGCTTTGTTGGAGGTAGTGTGGTGCTTAGCTAAGGTATGCATTGCTAATGAGGGCTTTTTAGAAGTAAAATTGTTGGGAGGGGGCACTCTTGCTGCTATTGTGGCTTAATAGTGCGACCTGGGAACTTGAGATGCAGCCCAACATGTACTCCCTCACCTGCCCTATCCGTTGCTGTGTCGTTCCCATCACTTTCTTGAATTGCCCAGATTTTCACAAATGGAAACCTTAGCGAGCATCGGCGAAATACAAAAATGCTCGAGTCGCCCATTGACTTCAATGGGGTTCGTTACTCGAAACAAACCCTCGAGCATCGCGAAATTTTCATCCCGAGTAACGAGCACCCGAGCATTTTGGTGCTCGCTCATCTCTAAAGATAATATAGTTTTAGTATATTTACATAATGTGAGAATCCCAATAAATGTGCATCAGGCATTATTTACTCATCAATTTCCCCATGATTTTTAACATTAAGTAGTTTCCGATGCTATGAACAGCTTTTTGGATAGCTTAATGTTCGTAATTCACCAGCGAAGAACCTGTTAAAATTTACTAACTTTATAAATAAAATCTAAAATAAATGGACAAAACATATGTTGTGAAAGTGAGTGCCTTCGGAACAGGATTTTTTATGATGAAAAAAAAATCCCTCGGCTCTCCAATCAGATAACCCCTTTGCCTGTGACCTTGCTACTAAATGGGTACCGGGTATCAAAACCACTTAGTGGGTGTTTATACCATATGCAGAGTGATGGCAGGGTCACAGGGTCGGGTAAGGCAAAGCCTTTTATTCACAGTCTCAAGGAGTTCCCCTTGGCTAAATACTCCAGGACTAATAAAAAGTAATTATCTAGAGAATGAAATAGTCCCAAGGGGTCTTCGGATCCACACCCTCCCGCCGCTCATATTGCTTACAGAAGCCTTCCCGAAAAAATGGGAAAAGGAAGCCACTGATAGCTCATTGAGAATGATGCATCTGCTCTGGGAGGAGGAGAAAGCCCTACTGGAAATGAATACCACCAAATTAAATGAGGTGATAGAAAGTGCCAAAAGGTCCTCTGGTGAACCGGAGTTTGAGAAAAAGGAGAAAACTTTACAACTAACCATTGAAAAGTATACTGGTTACTTAAAGGAGAAAAAACACTTTCAGTTCACCAGGGACCTAAAAGGACCTTATGGATAACAGGGCTTATGAGGCTTGAGACGAGTCTGAATTAAGCTCCTCTAAATGTGAGTTGTCGGAAAGTGAAACATCCAGAAGAATACCGCAATATGCTAGGGGAAGGAACAGAGGAGAGGGAAGATCTAGGATGAAAGCAAGAGGAAACAGGGGACAACGAATGGTGGTAATTTTTTACATACATCGATTTCCCAGTACTTATTGAGAGCAAGACCGGGGCCCTCAATCAGGTCTAACGGGGGCCTCAATGAGGAGGGATTGTGCCAACCTCGAGACGAGCAACAGTGGGGGAAATATGGGCAATAAAGACCTGCTTGAAATCATTAATCTCTTCGGGAGAAAACTCTCAGAGGCCGAAACAAGCTTACTGAAAATGGGCCTATTATTCGTGCCAACTAATAAATATAATTCATTTGACTGGGTGAAGGATGTGGCCTTATTTCTCCGTAAAGTGAGATGGAGAAAATACTTCGCCATCAAAGATCAAAAAAGATGCGAGGAATTGGGCATTAACCTCCAGGACTTGGAAACACTTGATCTCCTGGAAGAGCTGTCTCAGGAGAATGAGAGGGTCCCAGGTGAGGGACCTTTTATGCAATTAAGGCCCAAAAGCACCAGTATGCCCCAGTTGGGTGAATGTCCCTACATCGACATTTTTGAATCATTAGTAAGGGAGGAACTGGAGAAACTCTCCTGTAAAAGAAACTACCAAACCCAGAACTTTTCAAATAAAGAAAAGAAAGCATTGGCATCACTTGAGAAGGATCTGAACATCATTTTGAAACCTTCAGATAAGGGAGGAAACCTAGTAATATTGGGACGCAAGGAGTATAAAGATATGTGTCTCAAATTACTGAGGGATACCACAAACTATGGCACCCTACCCTCTACCTGCCATCCTACATACAGGACACTACTGAACTCCTAAAACGATTGGAGGGTATCACTATCTCAGATAACACGCTCTTGGCCAGTTTAGATGTGGAAGCTCTATACAGTAACATTTCACACCAGGATGCGATTGAGGCAAGTCACTTTTTTCTTGACCAAATAACAACTTCATTCTGGACTTGCTTAAGTTTGTCTTGGAACACAATTTTTTCCTATTCGAGGGGTGTTATTTCCACCAGCTCAGAGGGACCACGATGGAAAGCCCTTGTGCTCCAACTTATGCGTGTCTCTTTCTGGGCTGGTGGGAGGAGAAGTTTGTATTTCAGGAGCACAATGAGAAATGGACAAACCTAATTGATTTATGGGTGAGGTTCATAGAAGATGTGTTCATATTATGGTCTGGCACAATTACTGAATTCAATGATTTGTGGAATCCCTGAACAACAACCGCCTGGGGCTATACTTAACATCTGAAATCCAACACTGCAAGATCACCTTTTTGGATTTAAATATATCAAAGTCTGTGATGGGTACCTTGGAAACAACAATTCATTGGAAACCCACAGCAACCAACAGCCTCTTACAAAGGGACAATACATCAGAGCAAGAAGAAACTGTTCTGAAGATTGTGAATTTGAAAAACAGGTGGAGGACATGTCAAGGAGATTTAGAGAGAGAGGATGTCCTAGCTACATACTCAATGAGGCCCTTGAACAGACTAAAAACCTAGACAGAAGGAATCTGCTGGATGTCAAACCAAACCAGAGCCGAAAAATCTTGTAAGACTGATTGGGACATATGATGATCAGTCAAGTAATGTGAACAGGATTTTACAGAAATACTGGTATATTTTACTGAAGGATAAGGATCTGGGGGAGTGTCTGGGAAACAGACCCTCCGTGACCTATCGAAGAGCACATATTTGAGGGATCACCTTGTTCACAGTCACCTTACTCCAGAAATACCAAGAGACATGTGGCTAGCCTCAAGAAAAATAAGGGGCACCTACCCGTGCTCGGATTGTAAAGCTTGTGAATTTATAAGGAGACGACCCAACTTTGCAAGCTTAAACACCGGAAAAACATGCGAAATTCGAGACTTCATCAATTGTAAGACATCTGGAGTAGTCTACTTGGCGACTTGTCCCTGCCCCTTGGAATATGTGGGCAAAACTATACAACAATTTAGGAGGAGGATACTGGCCCATGTGGGGAATGTACGGTGGGGTGAACACACCAATCTCGCTACCCACATGAAATACCACCATAATAATGACCTTAGCATCCTTAAATTCCAGGGCATCAAATTAATTAGGCGCAATGGGAGAAGGGGGAACATCGATAGAAAACTGCTACAGAAAGAATGCATGTGGATCCACAGACTTAAAACCTGCTCGCCCACTGGATTGAATGAGCAGGTTTCCTACACATCTTTCATCTGATTAATTATGACTGACCAATACGACATAAGGGAATTAGCCCAACATTGTCGTCTGCATTTCCCAGAGGAAATAATTAGCTGCTATTTAGAACATATGTGGGCTACGAGTTGGTCAAAATAAAATAGACTTCTAATAAAGGGGTGATCCCACCCAGCACAATGTGCCTATCCTTTTCCCCACCTCATAACGAAAAACTGCAGCTGAGATGAGGATACCCCCGTCCACCCCCTAATTAAACTGGATGTGGGCTAAGATGCCCCTGCAATAAATCAACCCCCCCCCCCTTTTTTTGACCAAACAATGAGAAACACATCCATTTGCTTCAATGATTACTAACTAGAGATGAGCGAACGTGCTCGGCCCCGCCCCTTTTTCACCCGAATACCGCGATTTTCGAGTACTTCCATACTCGGGCGAAAAAATTCAGGGGGCGCCGTGGCGGCGCGGGGGGTTGCAGCGGGGAGTGGGGGGGAAAGGGAGAGAGAGAGGGCTCCCCCCTGTTCCCCGCTGCTACCTCCCGCACCGCCGCGCCTCTCCCCGCCCCCCGGCGCCCCCCGAATCTTTACGCGTGAGTACTGAAGTACTCGAAAATGGCGGTACTCGGGTGCGTAAGTACTCATTACGAGTACGTTCGCTCATCTCTATTACTAACCCATACTGTCCCTTTATGGCATCAACCCCCCTCATAATATAGCCAGAGACCAATCCTGCTGGGATTGAGAATTTAATTTTCATGCACAATACCCCTTGTCTCGAATCAAGGCTTCTAAATATGCTATAGGGCATTAACTGTGTGGAGGGAGCTATCCAGTGCTGATTCCAGCACTTAAAGGGGTTGTCCCGCGCCGAAACGTTTTTTTTTTTTTTTCAACCCCCCCCCCCCCCCGTTCGGCGCGAGACAACCCCGATGCAGGGGTTAAAAAAGAACACCGGACAGCGCTTACCTGAATCCCCGCGCTCCGGTGACTTCTTACTTACCCGGTGAAGATGGCCGCCGGCATCTTCTCCCTCGGTGGACCGCAGGGCTTCTGTGCGGTCCATTGCCGATTCCAGCCTCCTGATTGGCTGGAATCGGCACGTGACGGGGCGGAGCTACACGGAGCCCCATTGAGAAAAGCAGAAGACCCGGACTGCGCAAGCGCGTCTAATTTGGCCATTAGACGGCGAAAATTAGACGGCAACCATGGAGACGAGGACGCCAGCAACGGAACAGGTAAGTGAATAACTTTTGATAACTTCTGTATGGCTCATAATTAATGCACAATGTACATTACAAAGTGCATTAATATGGCCATACAGAAGTGTATAGACCCACTTGCTGCCGCGGGACAACCCCTTTAAATACCACCGCCCTTGATCACGATAGCAGGAGCTGTCCAGTGCTGAACCTCCCTGTTTGGGCTGATAGGCAGCACATATCGCGAGAAGTACAGGGGAATGACAGAATCCCAACCTGGATTTGGGATTGGCAGAGGGGAAAAAGGGAAGGAGGAGCTTTACATATATAAGCGCTGTCCATGTGAGACTCACTATCCGGATGCCGCCAGTAATCACGGCCGCTCCCTTCTTTACTTTGCAATTATCCTGATGAAGCAGTTTATTAGTTATTCTACTGCAGAAATGCGTCAATGACGTAACCTAGTGAGTCAGTCACTCTGTTTTCAGACAGTCGGTTTAGTGCAATATCAGCCGGCTGCCCGATACCATCTGTTGGGCAGCTACATCGATGGCCATCTAGTCAGCTACACATCACAGCGGCTAGTGCTGTGAGAGGAAGCAGGGACCCTCTTACTAATTCAGAAGTGATACCTCTTCTTCGTAGAGGTGATTAATGCTGGATTTAAGGAAGGGCACTACCAGCGCACGGGGAAAATTAACCCTTAATGTGCTGGGCCCCACAAAACTGACACTGCGCAATTTCCATGTGCTCCTCAGTTCTAAATACGGAGCTTTGATTGATCAGAGATGTACTTTTTACAGAGATCTAACGGTCATTAATTAACACTTTCCTCTCACTCTCTGGGCTATATAGTACCTGAGTGAAAGGTAAGAAAAAACCTTAGCATATCTTTTAGAAACCAGCTATTTCTCATCAATATTACTGGCTTCTACCTACACCTAAATTGCATGGGGACTACTTAACCCCTTGCTTACTGGACCTTATGAAGAGTTAATTACAACTTCCTAATACGAGGACCTCTTGAGCAATATTGGATATACCACAAGAGTGCCAATTCCTACATACATATTAGTGGCCCTGATCTCCCATTAACCCTCTCCTCCCCATGGCGCCCTCTTAGGATTGGGGGCTATCTTTAACGCTAGATATCTACAAAGTGGGTTCTTTATTCCTTGGAATCATCATACAATAAAATAACCAAACCCAAGGAATGAACACTACGTACCTAGCTCTCCCTCTAAAGATCATGGGTGGAGAACTCTGATTAGATCAAAAAAGTGCATGACTGTGATAAAAGTAACACACACAGTTCACCACCCTCTGACTTTCTGAAAACTTTTTACTAGTCCTGGAGTACTTAGCCAAGGGGAACTCCTTGAGACTGTGAATAAAAGGCTTTGCCTTACCCGACCCTGTGACCCTGCTGGATCATTGGCTGGGAGCTATCACTCCGCATATGGTATAAACACTCACTAAGTGGTTTTGATACCCGGTACCCATTTAGTAGCAAGGTCACAGGCAAACAGGTTATCTGATTGAGGAGCCAAGGGATTTTTTTCTTCATCATAAAAAAGCCTGTTCCGAAGGCTCTCACTTTCACAATATATGTTTTGTTCTGTCCATTTATTTTAGATTTCATTAATAAAGTTTGTACATTTTAACAGGTTCTTCGTCTGTGAATTATTAGAGATTTATTTGAAGAATTATTGCCTTGGTGACAAGCTTAATGTTGGTTATTCAATATACACATAATCTCTGCTGTGTTATAATTGTTAAGAATGATTCTGCTATAGTCATCCCCGACCTAGATCTGTGAAAATAATGTCCTTAGATCCTCCTAGAGAAACAATTAAAAAGGCAAAGCACTTCCTTGGATAGTATTTCCTAGAAAATACAAATTGGTGAAAGGGAAGAAGATTGCTCACCTTGTGAAATTGTGTCCTTTTGAAGTTTGTGTTCATAACCTCATCAGGGGTTGGTTCATTTACCTATAAGGACCTTCTCCTGAAATTACTTTGCACATGTGTCTGTGATTTGTTGTAGGAACTTTTGCTCTGAAATACATCCCTTTGAACATTTTTTTTCTTTATAATTAGTTATGAGAAAACTTTTCAAAAGTTCAGTTTGACCGGTTTGGCCAATTTGGGCAAAAAGTTTGCTTTGGTTCGAATTAGTTTAAACCAAACCCAAACTTTACTAATATCCCTAAACTACAATATAGCAGAAGAAAAAGAAGGAAAACGAATAACCACCATGTTAGTGCGATTGGTAGAGCTGAACCATCCAGCGATTGAGTTTGCGCCAAAACAAATTTTAAGCAAAGTTACACCCAAAACAGTTGCTCAACACTATTTATAAAAGATGTGAAATATCATGTCTCTTGAGACCAGAGAACATTTATCTGATTATTTGCTACATCATCATTAACCAGTGGGGAGCTCACATCCTGGCTTTTCTATTCTATGGTAAAATTTCATTAGTTCCCCTATATTTTATGTATGCAGGCCTATTCCTTGAGAAGACCACCCCTCTAGAAAACCATTTTAATTTTTTCAGACTAGCCCAACCTGACTACCAAATGGTTGCACAGTAAGCCTAGGTTCTGACACGGTATTGGCACCAAAGGTTCGACAGAAGGAAACCTCTTTTGAAAATAATTTGAAGCCCATCATTGGTAAGAATTGTAGAGTACCTTTTCTTGGAACTATATTATGCCTTTACTTTTACTATTCCTCCTGGAAATGCTTGAATAAATTGACAAATAAGAGTTGCCACTCCTATTGTCAATAGGATGTGTCCACACACAATCTGACACTGTGAACACTAAATGTATAGTGTCAAAGTGTGTGGGAATACATCCTATTGGCATGTGGAATGGTAATGCCTAATAATTTACATTTCCAGGTGGAATCACAGAGGTAGATCACAATGCAGAGTTCTAAGAAAAGATGCCCCAGAATTGGTATTTTATAGGGAATGCAAGTATTCACTAATGGAGCCATGTCAGAAGAGGCACTCCAATAGGTATTCTTTAATACATTGCAGTGCTAGTAATGCTTCACCTTATGACTATAGACAGTACAAAGCTACAGTTTACCTCTTACTTTCAGAGCACAACTAATAAAATATATTATTGGATTTTCTGAAATGTAGGTCGAAAGCAGAATTGTTTGTTGAGTCTTCAGGAAGTACATGGATCTACGGACAATGATATATTGAGTGGTCATGAAATGTTTTGAAACAATTCCTTCAACAGTGAAAGTAGCTTTTACTAATACTTTGATTGTTCTAGAGATAGACAAGATGCTCTCACAGCGGGAAGACGCTTCTTTTCAGTTATGTATCTAAAGATTAACAGTCCATTTATAAAATCTGTCCCCTGAGTACAGCAAGATTGTCCTTGTTAGATGGAAAGAAAAAAATCGGTACAGGCAAACTGCCTTAAAAATGCATCGATCATTTCTAACAGAAGAATACAAGTAGAATAAAATAATGGGCAGTTAGAATTTAGATATTTACATTGTTAGAATTATACTTGCTTGTTAATTGATGTACATTTATCTTACGAGAAGGGCCACCAGTTGGCACCATGTACAGCCCAACAAGGAGACATTATTAAAGAATCATTCCATCCTTGTTTTGCACCTTAGATGGTTATAAGAAGCAGCAATTATGTAGCTCTTAAGGTTTAGCCACATATTAAAGGGAAATTTTGAAGGGATATTCCCACTTATAGGACATCCAGCATTTCATCTCTCTGTTGAAGAATACGGGAATTACAAAAGAAGCCAAGTATGCTTTGTTGGCTGTGTCTAAAATTACCATAGATTTTAATAGAAAGAGCCTTGAACTTATGCAGCCACCTCTCAAACTAGTTTCCTCCTGTATGTGTCGTCATATGACACCTTGGTTTGTTGGCAGGAGTCAGGAGACCCCTATTCTCCTGATATATGGAGGTCTCAGTTGTAGGTTCCCAGCTTATCAGCTGTGTATAGCATATCCTGGGAGTGTGCCATAATTGTTTGATGTACAAATAGCCCATTAACATAATGGGGCTTCTTGAGAAGTATGCAACTTTTTTAATACACAGTTCCTTTTAATTCTGCCCCCTTCATACTGGTTGAGGTGTCTGTGGAGGTCATAGAGGTGCTGCAGAAGAGTACATCATAGATTATTTTTTTTTGTATTGTTGATAGGTTCCTTAAAGTGACCTTTTCTACTGTTCTATCACTTCCCTCATCTCAAAAGTGTGTATAGGAAAAATGGAGAAATGTAATAAGAAAAAGTGAACATAAAGGTAGCTGTTTTATTGGTCTTTCTTCCAACAATCCTATTGAAGAATCATAGAATCAGTCTGAAATAGCTGATAACAGAAAAATAATTTAAAACAATCTAGGTCTTTTCCTGCTAAATTTCACTATTGTGCGTCTTCTTGTTTTGCAAATGTTTTCAGAATCCGCCTCCGCTTCTCACTTTCACTTTTCATAATCCATGCCTAATCTTTCTTCAGGCATCGGCCATCTTTTGTCAACCACTAGGGAAACACTTGTTAGTTACATAGCTTTATAGAAGAAAGCCTCTTTTCACAATCCAGCAGCGACCACATATTAGTTTTTCCTATGATGTGCCCATAACAGCTGTATCACTGCAAGGCCAATTTAAGAAGGTACAGCAGATGGTCCATTACTCCCCAAGCATTTGTAGGGAGTTGCGCCTGTTATTTGTACATCTCTCCCAGGTGACAGCTCTGCACACTGCTCTAGTTCTCAATGTTCTTCCTATAAGCCCGTGCATTACAAAGTGCTGTATTGTTAGTATTTTCCATATACACATGATTCGTTACATTGGCTGCACACCACAAAGTCAAAATCTATTCCTTTGTAATAAGTGATATTCTTTCATCAATGACTGCTTCCTTTATTGCTGGGTAAATGCTTATTGATTTCTGTACCCAGCATTATCAGCTGCCTACAAACAGTGTCCAATATAATAACTATAATAACAGTTTAACCCCTTTTACGTCCTAGCTTTGTGGGCTTTAATCCTCAGGGACGTAAAAACATGCATCCCCTGAGGATTAAAGCCGTGGGGCCGGTGGACATGATAGCTCCATGCTGACGGCTACAACCTGGAGCTGTCATGGGGGGCCGCGGGGAGCGACCCCCGGTCAAGGTATTGACATCATCCAATGGATAAAGCTGATTGCATTAAAGTAAATGGAAAGTTTAAAAAAAGTTAAAGTTTTAGCTCCCCTCATGGATCAGATTTGTGAGGGGAGCTAAGAATACTCACCCCCGTCCTCCGTAATGTCCCCCAATGTTCAGGTGTTTAAGGACCCCGCACATGCGCTCCATACGTCAGTACGTCACATGCATGCGCAGAAGACCTGGAGGCCTGGGAAATTTAACATTAACCTGTTCCCAAGTAGTATGACTAGCTGAGAGCAGGATGATGACACCGGATACTGCTGTATGTGGTTCCTGGTCACATGATTGCTGTTATCCATTGGATAACAGCGATCATGTAAAGTTAAAAAAAAAGGTTTAAGTTTCATCTCCCCTCATGAGATCATATAATCCATGAGGGGAGATGAAATTATGGATTTATTTGCGGACCTTACCATGGCTTCTGCGTATGTGCCCATCACCCAAATGGTGGACACATTAGCAGAAGCTGTGGAGGGCCTGGGAAATGTAAAATGTCCTTGCTCTTGGCTACTAAAATGTTTACAGTATGCTTGCACATATTTAAGATATTGCAGTTGAAAATGTGAAAAAATAAACAATTTTTTCAAAATGTTCCCAATTTTGGCGCTTTTAATAAATATACACTTTCTATTAATCTATTTTTACCACCTAAATGAAGTACAATATGTTGCAAAATAATGACAGAATCACTTGTATGATATTTAAGGATATGCAAAACCTTTACGGAGTGTGGAAGGACAGCTCAGTAGAGTGCGGGTTGGCGGCAGTCAAAGATGGAAACAAGTCCAAATGCAGCCGTGACCTGCATTTATTTCAGTCCAGAAAAAAACAACACAAATTCAGCCTTAGCTTCAGGCAAGAAACTAACAGTCCAGCAATAGTTCAATAGGCAGTCCCTGCCTGACCAGGTCACGCTCAGCAGGTGCACCACACAGCAGGGCTTTTACCTCTAGCAGGTACCACAGGCTGCCAGGGTCCAGCAGCCATCTTAATCCCACCCTGTGTCAGTGCACACTGCTATTTATATGCACACCTCCTGCTGGCTCAGCCTCAGCACCTGTGCTGATTGACCTCGCCCACAGCCTGGAGTGGAGGAAGTGGAATGGATGGTCCCACTACCAACCTGACATCCATTCCAAAAATCCAGGCCCAAAGACTTTTAAAGGGAAACCTCCAGCAACTACTTGCTGGAGATTACACTGCCCTCCTGGATTTTCATGTCTCAAGCAGCGGGACATGAACTTCCTACAGTCCCACTAGGCATAATAATGGAACCTAGGGGCAATGTAGCGACCATCCACTATCACGCCCCTCAGTACCTCACAGGAGTTATTCTATGTTACAGTGACACATGTCAGATTTCCAATGTTTGGCGTTGTCACTAAGGAGTTAATGGGATAGTCTTTCTTTTTGTTCGTAATTAACTATGTTTCTACGCCCACGTTGCCTTCCCAAAGATCCCAAATTGAAAACCTCAAATTCTATGTGGATGCCTACTCTTCCTACTCCTCATCACAGTCCAACTTGATACTTCTTTTCTTTGTTAAAAAAAATGAAACTTTTCACAAGACAAGTATGGATTTACTATACTTTCATAGTGACAGAGTTCAAAAACAGTACTTAATTTTAATAATTATTACATATTATACCTTGTCCTTCAGGGCAAAATATAATCATCATTGGTGTTCTTTGGTCGAACTGCTTGGAGCATACTGCATTTTAGCCACAAATGTAAAGTCTATTCTAAATAATGGACACTAATAATGCTTAATGCTAAAGTAATTTGACTTAATGTCTATTTATCTACCTACAGAGTCATTATATATATTATCTTTATGATCTAGAGGTCTTCTTAATTAACACCCTGGGAAGTGCTGGCCTCAATATGCTACCCATTCTTCTTATTCATGATAATTCCGGGGAGAGAAGTAGTGACTGGATACTGCTAACATAACACTTTGATAAGTTTTACAGTCATGTGAGACCAGCATGGGAGGAAATCTGGGATGAAATGAACACTCAGTATTTATGAACAGAAATTATTCCATTGATTATTTCTTTGTGGCCCAGATATGCACCAGTTCTGCCATGATAAATAAATGTCCTGTTATTGACAAAGTGAGAGCAAAATAGAAGCAGAGAACTGTAAAGGGCTTTCTAAAATATCCCTAAACTATAAATTTACCAAGTGTAAAGGATTTATCTTGGTCTGCTCTGGAAATGGTGTCAGGCATGCCGCCTAGTATATTCATTATATTTCTCTAAACTAGATCAAGTTTAGTTTTCAGTACTTGGTAGACAGTAGTTAACAAGGTCAACCAAAATTTAGTGATGGCACCATTATGCTGTTGTTCTCTTGTTAGAATTTGCACCCATATATGTGCATATATGACCTTATGATGATTATTTAGTGACCTTGCTTTGTTGTTGCTGTTAGCTGTTTACTCGTGTACGACCCTTGGCGAACCCTAAAGGCAAGCTCCCTCCATGTTTTTTTGGTTTTGCATTGCTTCTTTCAGTTGCCTGATATTCATGCCAGTATCAGCTTTGACAGTATCAGCCATTGTGTTCTTTGGCGACCAAGTCTTTTTTTGGCACTGATCTATCCAAGCATCATAGATTTTTCTAGCAACTCATGGCCAAAATACGTGAGTCTGAGTCTGGTCATCTTCCCCTCCAGTGATATATCTGGTCTTATACGATTCAGGACTTTTCTTTTACTCTCGCCGTCCAGGGCATACACATCAGCTTTCACCAGCACCACAGCTCCAACACATCAATCCTCCTTCTATCAGCTTTTTTTGCAGTCCAGCTTTCACATCCATATATGGCTATGGGGAAAACCTAACCCTGCTTAGGGTGGTTTTACACGGGGAGACTGATTAGTGTTTATGCACCCAACAGACAAAGTCCATCCCTCCTGTGCTTTCACACAAGGGCGATAATCATTTAATGAATGGAGGCGTAGTGCGCAAGATTCTCTTCTGACCCCGCCACCATTGAAAGTAAATAGGCAGTCTTTCATAGATGAACAACTGCCTGCTTACATGGGCCAACATTCTTTTGGTTTTTATGCCAACTTAAAATAAACAATGAACAAAAAGGAAACAAATTATTGCTCGTAGTTCAATCGCAGGCCATGTTCACACTGAATGATGTTATACAGTTTGTCACGATCCAACAATTAACTGAACAATGACAATTTAGTATAAAAGGGCTCTCAGTCTGACTTCCTTCTGTCTCATGCGTTGATGATTTTCATTCTAACCATCTCACTTTACATTTCGGATGCATTGATTATCCTTGTCACTTCTGATCAATCTAATGTTTGATGTCCTGGTGTCCCAATACCTCAACTGTAGAATAAAACAGTTAATAAACAGTTAAAGGGTTCAGGTCGGCTGCAATGGAATACTCAGGGGATAGTTTTTGGAAAAACCAACTTATATTTAAGTCCAGGAGACAGCAAAGTGTTGGTGACCAAAGTTGAAGTCTGAAAAGAATCCTATTGGTAAAATGCACAATTCACCAAGGCTTTTCCATAACTGGGTATCAGTTTCTGATGCATAGTACCATCAATAAAAAAAATAAAAATGGGTCATTGGGACTGGTCGCAGGGCATCTACAACTAATTGCTATGCATCAATGGGATATAAGTTAATACATGTTTAAGTCTATCTAGCATTCAAGTACATAAAAGTACCATAGCCTGTAGAGTTATGCATCATAGAACTATAAATGGCAGGAAAGCGGAAAATTACATTTGTTAAAAACTGAATTTGTTAAATCTTGTTGGCAAATAATGTGATTGCTCTGTGTTCCTGGATATCTAGCTCTTTGGATATCTACTTAACCTCTTACATGCTTAAAGGGGTTGTCTCAAGGCAAAAGTGAAATTTTTTTTTTGCCCAGTCCCCCTTCTAAAGCAAACATTACTATGCACAAGTGTAAATGGCTTTTAACGATGGTTTCTACTCACCGTTCTCGCGTTTCAGCAACTTATAAAACTTCTTCCAAAGATGGCCGCCGGGCCTTTTCCAGGGATGCACTGCGGTTTTCTCCCATGGTGCACCGCGGGTCTTCTCCCATGGTGCACCGTGGATGTCTTGCGTTCCATTGCCGATTCCAGCCTCTTGATTGGCTGGAATCGGCACACGTGACGGGGCGGAGCTACGCGATGATGCGTAGAAGGGGTGGAGCCAGAACGCCGCTCGTGCCCAGACCGACCAGAAGGGAGAAGACCCTTCTGCGCAAACGCGTCTAATCGGGCAATTAGACGCTGAAATTAGACGGAGCCATGGGGACGGGGATGCCAGCAACGGAGTGGGTAAGTGAATAACTTCTGTATGGCTCATATTTAATGCACAATCTATATTACAAAGTGCATTAATATGGCCATACAGAAGTGTATAACCCCACTTGCTTTCGCTAGACAATCCCTTTAAGTCTAGCGCCATAAAAATAACTAGAATTATGCATATCATCTTTTAAAAAATAATATTTTTGTATACATACGCATATCCGTTCACCAGATAGCATCATTTAACATTAGCACAAAGTCATCCAATGATAACAATATTAAAACCAATTGATTCCAGAACTCATTGCTTTTCTACTATCATCAGATTGGTTTACATTAGTACATTGAAATTTGGTAGCAATTAAGCATTTCAAGGTGTCATCAGACAATCTAACGCTGCTGCATATCCAATATATCCCTATACATATAAAATCTATTGCAAAGTCTCTAATTTGCCTTTCAAACTCATTTTCCAGCTAAGGCCAAGAGTCCATGTCAGTACATATAGACACGCTTCATGCTGCACTGATCTGACTTAATTACTTTCAGTAAGTGAATTTAAAGTCGAGTCAATTAGAGATTTGTAATATGTATGAGCTCTATTCCATGTCATTGATAAAAGGTATAATTAATGCTGATTCACTGAAAGATTGAATAATAGAGTCCAACGAAACATCACAATGATAATAAATGCTCAAGGCTAAAGATATAGTGTGTCTTCCTACATATATGAAATGACGTGCATATAAATAGCGAGATTTAGAGCTCTGCAATAACAATGGTTTAGAAACTTTCTGAAAATATGAGGCTGAATATGACAAAGAAAACATATACTGATAATTGGTTTATCGTGATTGCATTACAAAGAGTGCAATGGTGCAGGGAAAGTAGGTTTCGGGCATCGGAATATGGATCTATGAAATGTAAATATATCACATTGGAGTTAGTTTAACCTATAACAGTCAAATTTATTCTTAATAGGGGGAGGTAAAAAAAAGTTTCCAAAGAATTCCATACTTGAATAAAACATAATCCTAGGTATGGCATGCAGTGGTGCATGCTGTGAATTCCACATAAGGCCTCTTCCACATGGAAGATTTTCTGCAGCAAAGTTACATGCGCCAAAAATAATGCAAAAGTAATGGAACCAATGCTTTCCAATGGATGCATTCAAATATGCGATTTGGCTGAAATTGAAGTGAATGTAATTAGGAGGGGAAGCTACTTTAGCCCCTTAATCTCCGTGGGGCTTCCTTTCACTGCAGAAAGAGAGAGAGATGAAGGGAGTCACCAGGGAAACCCCCGTCATTGCCGGGGACTCCCTTCATCTCAGTGGGGCTGGAGGAATTCCCCCAGCAGCAGGGCTGGAGGCAGAATACTTTGTGAATACCAAGATTTGCCTCAGTTTCAAAATTTTTGCCCACGACTGTAAGTGTCCAAACTATAAATAAAGCAACTCCCTGTTAAGATGTAACTTTTAATAATATTCTATAAAGCATAAATTCTTCTTCAAAGATATATACATATGGTTACAATATATCCACATCAAGCCAACTAATCATTTATAAATTCATTATAGAGAGCAGTAGGCATAGAGTCTAGGAATATTGGGATGAACTACAATTCCCTACCGTATCCCTATTACACACTGGATTCTAACCTCCCTAATAAGGGGGTAGTCGCCCTGAAAAGAGCAGCCCCTGCTCTCAAGATACTCACCCTAGGTGTCACTATTACACCTTGTAAACATGCTTGAGAAAGGCACGTTTTTACTAGTGCCGAAACGTGTAGCATTTTGAAATAAATATTTTAAACCCCACTATTGTACATTAGTGCCACTTTGGACCCTAGCAGCGCGGTGCCATGTTTTATTCTAAGCTGTATTATTTCAGCTAAGATCATTAAAGTTAAGCTTTTTCTCTTTCGGTGATAGCTTTGACCATTCCCTTGGTTTTAAGGATAGAAGAATTGCTCTGACTTTATTTAGTACAATTGTCACTCAAAGTAATGTCCATATATACGCCACTATTTAATCAGGTCAAGAATGTTCTCTCATCATGTTTAACCAAAGGAGGAAGCAGAAAAGCTGGGCAAATGGCACAGTCCTTCTCAGGAATAATAATTGAGACAAATAATTTTAACCTGACTCCTCTTTATTTAACAACATAACCAGCACATCAACACATTTCAGAGACACAGCCCCTTACTCAGAATGGCTGGGCAGAATGCATCTCTTTAATGATGGGCAGCCAAAATAAGTTCTGGATCAGAGGAACTGACAGGTTGGCATGCCCGTTTATCACTGTGGCATACTCTGAGTCGGTAGCACCTTATAACTTTAATTTATTACTATCCATCACTCATAGTCACATCAGTGTAGACTCCCAACTTCGCTGGAGTAGCTCCACTTCTTTCTGCACTTCCTTTGGTCTTATGTCTGTCACCGTTGTGAGGGAATTATACTTGCAGTCTGATTCTGGCTTTAAAAAGGCATAACATTTTGTGACTTTTTGTCCTTTATTCCGGTCTATAACACTTTCCCAAAAAGGAAGCATGGCTTGTCAGTAGGGGACATGGTCACCCAGAACAAACACATTTATGCAGAATTTAAGCTATAAACTGGTGTAAATGATACCAGAAATCTAAACTAGATTGAGCCGGATGTACATTTCTGTATTGGCACATGGAGAAGCCAATATGTACATAATATATGACGACAAGCAACAACAAAAAATGCACCACAAATATCCCACCTGGGCGAGCAAATCCACAACTGTTGCAAGCTCTAAAACTGGATCTGGACTGCTGGATCCATAAGCATATAGTCCCAATTAAAAATAGTGTAGAGCAGCAACGGAGGTGCAAAAACACGGATGAATACTCACATCCAAACCTTCATGGTGTAAACTTTATTCACAGCACAAGTCCACTGCATCACCTACAAAGTTTCGACTGGACTCATCAGTCTTTGTCAATCATACGTATGCTTGACAAAGACTGGTGAATCCAGTTGAAATGTTGCAGGTTATGCAGTAGACTTGTGCTCTGAGTAAAGTTTAAACCATGAAGGTTTGGATGTGAGTATTCATCCGTGTTTTTGCACCTCCATTGCTGCTCTACACTATTTTTTGTTGGGCCTAATATATGAAGAGCATGTGGCTCTTCATACAATAGGGGGAATTGTGAATCTGCAGAAATAATAAGACCAGTGTTTGAAATAGCGGTTTTATTATATTTCCTTCAGCATTAGAGATGAGCGAGCGTACTCGCTAAGGCAAACTACTCCAGCGAGTAGTGCCTTATGCGAGTACCTGCCCGCTCGTCTCTAAAGATTTGGGTGCCGGTAGGGGGCGGGGAGCGGCGGGGGAGAGCGGGGAGGAATGGTGGGGAGATCTCTCTCTCACTCTCTCCCCCCGCTCCTCCCTGCTCACTGCCGCAACTCACCGCTCTCCCCCACCTGCACCCGAATCTTTAGAGATGAGCGGGCAGGTACTCACATAAGGCACTACTCGCTCGAGTAGTTTGCCTTAGCGAGTACGCTCGCTTATCTCTATTCAGCACATTTTATTTTTGCCTCCACAATGCACTTTATGGATGGGTATTGTATCCCAGGCTATATTTTTCCCTAAAAGCACTAAATGAAGAGCTACTAGTAGGCAATGTGGCTTGAGATATGGTACCTGATGTAGCTTGCTTGTGTATTCCAAAAAACCTAAAGTATACCCTCCCCTCCCTGTATGAAAATAATGAATAGGGCTCATTAAAATCATGCCCCCAATTACCACCATATTCCGGATGTCTGATATGTATCCCCGGTGGTATAGTATGTATAAACTACTATAAAAAGTACTGTAGTACAACTTGACAAACTGGCCTTCCCACCTGACAAGGTTGTGCACCAATGACATCTACCATACATTTCCCAATGGCAAGCTTACACTTCACTGGTCTAGTAAAATACCATATAAATTGACCGGATAATCTATGGTAACATTAACACTTCATAACATTTTTACTCTTTGGTGCACAATATACTGAAATAAAAGATGTAAGCATGCATGAAATTATTGTAACGTTGTCACAAAATGTTTTTTCAACGTTAGTAGAATGGTTTCTAATAATTACAGCAATTATGGTCACTTAAGTTCTATAGTGACACATCTGCAATGAAATAAAAGTACATAAAAGCAATCATAGCCATTAGCTAGATAGGCAGTAGTTAATGACTTCTATTAACAAAAATAATCGCTTTCTAATGATATCTTTGCAGTTCAAAGAACTGTTGATAATACTAGACGAACGTCAGGAAAAATATTTCACATATCAGGTTAATGCAGAAAATTCATGAATTTTAATATTTTTACTCAAAATGAAAAGTCTTTTCTTACAATTACCAATTTTTCCTGACTGGTAAAATACAACATACATCTGACAAATTAAGATTTTCTTAACATAATAATAACCATATCACTTTATTGGGGATGAATCGCAGCTTCTTGCATAGTGAGTATTTGTCACTCTAATGTGCAAAAGGAATGCCAATGGAGCTTCTGGCCCTACGTCTTTGGGACTGGTGGATGCCAAATAGTCATAAGACTATAGTAAATTCTAGAGATATGCTATATCACTATATCATAGGATTACCCTCTTTCTCTGTGTGTGTGTTGGTTACCTGACAATTGATTCTTTGGCTAACTCAGGTGGAACTAAATAACATAGTGAAGTGAGTTGCTGCCAGTTACAATGGGGGTCGAATAGTCATCTAACTTGATTAAGATTGGTCAGATTGTGCAGCACTAAAAACTATTTCAAAGACACAGTCAAATGCCTGTCGAGGTCAGAATGGAGATAAATGGTAACTAAGAACTAAGTCAAACTAGCCATAGATGGCTAGTACTAGATAATGTACAGGACAAGGTTACAGACAAAAGTAAAATCAACACAATTCCGGTTAAACATGACGGTAACAAAGAGCAGCTATGACCAGAATATCAGCAAGTACGTTACAAGGAATTTTGTTCACTGATTGGCCAGCTAGCCCCACTAAAGTATACAGAGTAATGGTGACAAATGGGAGACCTTTTTGAAATGCTGAAACATCCGTTCCTGTTTTTCTACTTTTTTCCCCCAAAAGGGCTAATTGGCTTTTGCTCTTGGGGTTTTTTGCCTTCCTCTGGATAAACAACACAGGGGGATAAAACAGGCTCGACTAGATGGATATTGTTTTCATTCGGCCTTACAAACTATGTTACTATGTTACTTGGATAGACAAGACATACTCGGGGAGATAATAATTGTGTAGGTTGAATTAGTTGAAGAATGGAGTTAAAATGCATGGCCATGCACTTCAAAATCACATATACCTGTTCATATTTCAGCAGTTATTATATACCTGATTTTGTTTTGTGCCTATACAACGCTCATATATTGCACTACAGTGAACATGGCAGCAAGACTTCACTGTTAGCTTTCCACAATAACCAGGATGTTATCAATTTTCTTGACTTGTGATTGACTTTCAGTTAGCCTCAGGGGCTGAACAGAGACTGGGAGAGACACATTTCATCTTATGCTTTCAGTTTCTTTGGTCGATGTTTCACAGACTTAGATATTAAATTATTTAACATATTTCCAGCATTGTTTTATGTAATAAATTCTAAACTCTCTTTAACCAGATTTGTCTCTTAATTAGAAGATACCAACGATATATCATAAAAGTCCATGGAGATATTCACAGTATTGTCAGTTTAAAGGGATGTTTGAAAATGGTTCATAGAAATCTTTTCAGTTTAACCACTTCGGGGGACATTAAAGAAAGCTATACGCCAGTTTTGTGGTGTAGAAAAATCCAAAAATTTTGCACAAGGGCAGCTTGCGTAAAAATTTTGTGACCCCTCAGTTTTTTCAAAAAGTGGATGGGGCTTGCCTGAAAGGGTGTAGTCACCCTGGACCAACAGACTTATGTAGAATTTATTCCATAAAGGGGCGTAAATTATGCTAGAAATGTATACCGGGTCTGGACCAGGCTAGCATTTCTGTGAAGGCGCAGCCCGGTTTGGAGGATGTGCTGAACGCATGAAGACACAGCTAGAATAAAAATAAAAAGTGCATCATGTGTGGGACTGTTTGGTCAAGGTGCTCTATGAAGGTGTTAGGAGCTGCTCAACTGTAGCTCCTAAGGCTCTAGGCAGGAAGAATATAATTGGCGGTGGTTGGTTCCTTCTCTACAGGTGGATACCATTCATTGATGAAGTTATGGAACACAACGCTGGTGAGTATGAATCAAGCAGCGCATTTCTCAGCCATGGGCCAGCAGCTTCGACTCCTCCACAGTATGCTCCGCTCGATTGTCTATAATCATACTGTGCTCCCCTGGTTTTCTTCCTGCCTCTCCGGCTCATCATTCAATGAATCGTTTGCTGGCTCTACTTCTCTTCCTATTGGGGTTCATCATGGTATGATCCTTTCCTCTTTTCCATCTACACAGATTTGGCTTTCAGTATCATCTCTACGATGATGAGACACAGTTATACACTTCTTCCGGTAGCATCACTCCTTCACTACTACAAAATACCAGTCATTGTTTGTCCGATCTCTCTCTAACATCATGTCATCTCTCTACCTTTCAAAAAAATGAACTTTTGGTGTTTCCGCCATCTACTTACTTACCTAAGCCTGATATTTTCATTTTAGTTTGTGGTATCACCATATCTCTTAGGTAGCTCTCTATCCCTTGTTTGAAAACATTGGTGTCAGGCAGACGGATATGGATCTACCTTGCCACACACCAGTTTAGCTTCGGACTAGGGAACCTTGGTTTTTACACTTAAGCCCTCCAAAGGGGATATCAACTTCACCATAGGGTTTCCAAGCCATTACACACACACACAGTCCCAGTTATGTTGCTGCTGATACCGCACTGGGCGAAGATGCGGTATCTGTATGTCTGAGCAGGGCATAGTGAAGAAACAAGCTGAAGTCAGTGCTGGCAGCTCAGGTGCGTAAAGGATGTTCAAGCTGAAGGTCAGGGCTGGCAAGAAACAATAACAAACTCCAAAATACAGAGCCGAGGTCAGGAAGCACAGAAGTGAGAATGGTCAAAAACTAGGCAAATGATCAATACCAGGTATACACACAAACTGGGGCTCTGTCACAATAGCTGAGGAGACCAATTGCTTAGGCATCCACCTTTGGGTGTGAATGCATAATATAGGCAGAATAGGGACAGGATTGGAGGGGGACAGATTTAGGGAGTGCGTGCTGACCTTTAAGAGAAGGTGTGGGAGCACACAGAGTCCTACAAGTAGAGACCTAGAAGCGAGCAGAGGAGTGAGAGTGGCATGCAAACTGTGAATGTCAGTGATGCACAATCACCGCCTCTAAAATCACAGAGGTGAGGGAATAAAAAAAAAAAAAAAAAGGACATTATTCACAGAAAAAGCCAAAAATACAATACCTGAAGGTCTGCAAAGCAGACACGGTCGCCATAGGCATGATCGCCATAAGGCAGGCACAATCGCCATCGGCACAATCGCCGTAGGGCAGGCCCAATGGCCGTAAGCCCTAGAGATATGCAGTCAGCCAGACAATAAAGTGGAGGAGCAGCTTGTTCTTGGCAGGCTAATATGCAGTCACCCACTCAACCCAGCCCAGATTGGGGAGGAGTGACTGCATATACTAATAGCCTGCACATGTGAACGATACCAAAGATGCCAGCCATAGATGGATAGTGAGCTACCATACAGGATATCAACCATGGCTGATATAACAGCGGGTTGCCCTGTATCTCTAAAGTGGGCCACACTGGCTGACATCTTGGGCTTCCCCACCAACTAGCAAACTACATACAAAAGTACTAATGCATACTAATAAAATGCGGGTGTTGGTACTGCATTTTGGCCAAAACGCATAGGCTGACGGGCCGCGCCGAGGCCACACCGCTTCTGTCAGTACCTACGCTAACTCACTATAAATTACATAAAATCACAGAGGTGAGGGGAAAGAAAAAAGACATTATTCACAGAAAAAGCCAAAAATACAATACCTGAAGGTCTGCAAAGCAGACACGGTTGCCATAGGCACTATCGCCATAAGGCAGGCACAATCGCCATCGGCACAATCGCTGTAGGGCAGGCACAATGGCCGTAAGCCCTGGAGATATGCAGTCAGCCAGACAATAAAGTGGAGGAGCAGCTTGTTCATGGCAGGCTAATATGCAGTCACCCACTTTTTCTGTGAACAATCACAGCCTCTGCAGCAGGTGCACGGGGTGGGTAGCAGCCGCATGTTGTGACAATTGGTCTGTGTGTGGGGGGCTGTGTAGGAAGTGCAAGGGAGATGGGGTCAACTAATGGTAGGGCACTTTGCCTACAGGCTCCAAAGTATCTTGCTGGGTGTAACCAGTCAGAATTTTGTCATTTAATTTTATTACTATGCAGGGGGAGCTCAAACTACTATAAATGTGTACATAGAAATGATCACAAAATGTTGTACCTAAATAGATGTGGCAATAAAGATGGGCATTCCCTTTAAAGCTCATTTCTACATGATACTTTTCTAAAATATCCATATGATATGCCATAAATATTAGGAATCTTGTCTCTAGGACCCTTCCTTTAAGGAGAATTGGGGTCGCTTGATCTCACTTTTCACCTCAGGCAGTGACTGAAAGCAAAAGGAGACTGAATTCTAATAATGGGACAACTGACTGAGTGTTTTTAGACAGGTCGTAGAACGTATTGGTAAGCTCCTATATTTTATATAGAGTAGGTGATGCATTATTGCTACGCATAAAATATAATTAAATGTCAGGTTTTGAATGGGTTTTCATGTATTTTGATATTCACAACAGCAAAATTCCCTCCATCATACCTATTTTGCTAACTTTCTACATGCATTACCTCAATCACACATATTGACACTAGGCTGTTCAGAGTTTATTGAATTATTGTAACATGCATGGTAGTCTAGAGTCAATAAGCATAGGATAGCTATTGGCTGATTTCTAAAAGCCAATTTCAGAGATGTATATTGTTATCTAGTTTATAATGTTGAAAACTCCAACCTATAATCATAAAGTGTTGATTAGGAGATCACCATATGGTTCGTTTTAAGGGTGCCGGCAGACGAGCGCATAAAAGGCGCGTTTTTGCGACCAAACGTATATACGTGACCATCTGAGGCAATGGTTTCGAATGTATTCGTTCACATGGGCGATTTTACGGCGCGTAAAAACGGCAATTCGAAAAAAAACGGGACATATGCGACCGAAATACGCGCCAACGCATATTCGATCGCCGAAAAGACCGTTTGCAAAGTAGGAACAAACGAAAATACGCTTTCTAGCTCTGGTCGTGATCGGTGAAAAACGATCGCTCGGGCGATTATACGTTGCGCTCGTGCGAACGTAAATACGCCTACGCTCGTCTGCCCGCACCCTAACTCTAGCTTTGGTTCATTGGGTCTGTGGAGAGTAATTGTACTGCAGTTGCAATATGGGCACTACAATGCAGCTGTGGGAGGCTTAAGGATGGTTTCACACAGTCATTCCACACACTTGATGTGTGCCCGAATTGCGCCCGAAAGGTTTGGGCACAGCTCACATTCGGCACCACATGGACAAATACATGGATTGCATGTTTTAATACTCTTCCCTGATACGGATAAGAATGGGACATGCAATGAGTTTTTTCATGCAGTCTATGTCTGCATGAAAAAGCTTGGTTGTGTGTGCTGCCTCATTGAATATCATTGGTCCATTTGCTGTTATGTTGTGGTGGAGCAGAGAGCCAAGATACCTTGGCTGTAGGAAGCCATAGTTATCAATTGATACACAATACAGCCAGTGTGCTGGTCCCTGGTAGTCTAGTGGCAAAGAAAACCTTACTTGGTATCTATTGGTTTGCTGCTATCAATGTAATATGTTGTATATCATAGCTTCTATATCAACCTATGTCCAGGTTGGCCTAGAATGGTTATGAATGCGGCCCACAGGGACAGATTAGTCATTTACTGCACCAGGAAAATTTACACTCTGGGAGCTGTCCACTGCGCTTCGCTATGCACAGGAACAGAAACTGCCAGTGACAGCTAAACTACATGCAGCAGGCCTTGTATATAATAACCTCAGTAACCTGCCTTCCCAACGACTACTGTGTGTGACTGTGAAGCAATGGAGTACGGAGACACTGGCATACAAGTGGGAGTAGCCTGACAGTGGGCAATTGCAGTTCAGCCACTGCTGCTCTAAGTTATAGGAGAGTCACTGTGTAGAGGAGAGCCAATAGGGAGCTGTGTTGGCCGAATCTAAGCCTGCAAGCCCTCTCATTGTTCCCAAGCTTTAGTAGTCCTCCCTCCATATAGTGCTGATCATATGACAAGCTACTGACCTGGAGGCATCAGGACAAACTGAGTGGCAAGTCACCCAGCACCATTCTTAGCTCTGCCTATTCTTGCACCTTCTCTAATTCTCTCCTGGGCTGCAGCTAGACCAGTGCCCGACAGCAGTACTGTGAGTAAATCTGTGTGATTTAATGACAGTAGTTAGTACACTAGCTAGGTCAGCCACCCCAGCTGCATTAATTTTGAAGTCATCATTTCAGTGCTGCCTGCATCTGTGTCTCATGTGCGTATTAACTGATTATTTGAACCCTAAGGTGGGGTACACACAGGGCGGATTTGTCACAGGATTTCCATGTGGACTCTCCATACAGCACTTCTGTGGCATTTACAGTAGCATTAAAGTGGATGAGATTCTGAAAATCTTATCCACAAGCTTCAGAAGCAACCAACACAAAACCTGTGTGGAAATTGACATGCAGTGCGGATTTCTATTCCTCAGCATGTCAATTTTAACACTGTTTCCGCTGTAGAATTCACCTCTCCTCAATTGCTTACAGGAATTCACGATAGAACCGGCACTAAAATGGGGGAATTTGGAGACAGGCTTTCTGTAACTGAGCTTCAGCTGTGGACATTCCACTGCAAACAAGCCCCCATGTGGACCCAGCAGAATGGTACATTTACACAGCAGAATTTTCACATGTGCAAATTGCCAATCTAAAAACTGTGACAACATCTTTGGCTTTCTACCATGAATCTGCACATTGATTTAGCCCTGTCAATGGGCAAAATTCATGTATGGAATTCCAACATGTTTCATTAGTGTTTGTGTATTTAATGTGTGGCCCAAGACACCTCTTCTTCTTCCAACGTGGCCCAGAGATGCCAAAAGGTTGGACACCCCTAATCTATATGTATCCTGTATTTATCATTACTTTACAGCTGTTAGGGATTTTATGGATTTAGTGGATCCACCAGACCAACCCACCAAGGCTGAGGACAGTCCTGGAGTGGTTGGTAGCTGACTCCTAAGATAGGCCGACAGTAGACAGGAATACAAAACTCAGACACGGGAATACAGACAGAACTG
Organism: Eleutherodactylus coqui; assembly: GCF_035609145.1. Taxonomy (NCBI): domain Eukaryota; kingdom Metazoa; phylum Chordata; class Amphibia; order Anura; family Eleutherodactylidae; genus Eleutherodactylus; species Eleutherodactylus coqui. Next base: position 102,091,344 of record NC_089842.1, on the reverse strand, counting down.
TGAAGGCATATAACATAGAACAGGGTGACTGACCCTTGGCTGTAAGAAGAATGGCAGAAGCCTACTTATAACCTCGGCTGAAACCTCGGGTCTGTCTATCCCTGAAGGGGTAATACTCGTAAGCAGATGGAACTGGCAAACAGACAAAACTGGCAGCAGACAGATGCAGGACAGAGCAAAGGCAAACTGACACGAAACTGACAGAAAATAAACATATGAACAGATGCAGATATGCAAGATGCCTCAGACAGAACAGAAGGTCAGAAGACAGACCAAAGACAGTCTCAAGACAGAGAGACAGACAGGGCACAGATAAGACAGAACCCAGAGAACGGGCAGAACTGACGCAGAACAGAATGACCGATGAAGGCTGATTGTCATGAACTAACAAACACCAATTCAAAGGCCACCAGGAAGTGCATCAGCTCACCTTAAATAGGGCCTGATTAACCCCACAGGTGAACTGAGAGGCAGAGACCAGGTTAACCATGTCAGTGCTGACTAACCCTCTCAGTGATGATTAACCCTCTTAGTGCTAAACAAAAGCAGAAAGGAAGGGCAGTGACCTTACAACAGCTCTGTGTTGTAGGATACTGCCGCGATCCATTTGTTGATTAGAATGTTTCTTGCCCTTGATGATTACCATGATGACTATGTGATTGGCTGGAACAGTCAACCTGTGGATTTGAAAGCTATTGACAATAGTCCTTAACATTGTGTGACTTATCTACTTATCTGATTAACAAAATGAGCAAACATTGTGTGGATCTTCCAACTCCACAGCTGAGGATTGGAGACATTTTTTTTCGGCATCCTAAACTCATAGGTAAATTTATCTTTTCAAGGACTTTTTCTCAATTGCTCTTTCTTTTGCCAACAACTAGCAATCAAATATTTGAATTATGAGAGTAGAAAATATACGGCTCATTTAACTAAACATATGTATCTGCCCTTCATCTTCTCCAAACAAATCGCAACAAATCAAACTCTGATATTGTGAACAAGTTATCTGTTTTCTGGGAATATTTTTCAATGTTTAGCCAAACTTTTTTAATATACAGTGAAACTCCTTTGATTCTTGCATCTGATAATCCAGCAAGTCAGATAATCCAGCACAGAGCTGCAATATATTGTGGATTTTCACAATACCTAAAGCAGAAGACTAAGAAGAGATAGCTAATTATAATGTGATATTTTAAGTACACTTTTCTTTTCTCTGGTTTTCCTCCTGTGCCAATGTGAAATGAAATGATCCACACTTCACAGGAAAAGTTGAATAACTTTGTAAATACATTCTTTTGCTTACATTGAGTTAAGCGCCACGGTCTGATGATTAGGCCGGAACATATGCCCAAGCATTCTTTTGCCCCATTAGCTGATGATAGAGCAAACACTTGTTCATTGGCTGATTGCATCTTTTTAGCAAGTGCTTACTGGTCAGCTGGATATTGTAATCACAAACATCCTCATTACATTCACACATATAAAGTTTCAACTAATTCCATCAACTTCTGTTAGGTACATTATTTTTTGTCAACCTCTATAATGCCATGTTCTCAATTGTAATGTGGTCAGGGTGACAGCCTTACATTGCTGGCACTAATTGGACTATGTCAGACATTGCAAGCACACATTCTGTTGACAAGGGAAATGGTAACACCCAATTGTCAACCTATTCATATATTTCCAGGACAAAGAATGCAGGAACAGCATAATGCAGAGTTTGACGAATATAATGTTGCAGAATTGTAATTTAATGGAAAGCACATGCATTTACTAAAGAAAACATGTCAGAAGAGCTGACCGGTCGTCTTTAAAAATAGGAATGAAAGTTTCTGTTGGAACCAAGTGTTTTATTTGAACTTGTTCTGGTGTTCATGCTGTGTGCAGTCACAAGCTCAGTTGCGCGCCCAGATAATTTGTAGGTGCAGACAAAATACCAGCAGCTACTGATTTCCTCTGCATGTGCTTTAATTTAACAATCTCCTTTCAACTCTAGCTTTCACATTGTTGTATCTGCATTTATAATTGTATTTTATATCAAAGACAAATTTTTAATTCGATGCTGACCATTGGATGTTTACTTCAAGGAGTTGTCTCACCACAAAATCATAGAATAGGGTGAAAAATAGAAAGAAAGAGGGTAGAAAATAGGAAAAGAGGAAAGAAAGAGAAAGAGAGAGAAAGCTTCATAGTTAAAGTTCTGTGATTACAGCAGCATCAGCACTGATAGAAGCAGGAAATGTGTCCTGTGTGAGAGTAAGACCCCCTGTCTACGGGCGAGGTGGAATATCGCTAGCAATATTCCACCACCGGGGAGCAGGGGAGAGAACTGTGAGTTGCTATAGAAAGTGTGCACTGAGTTACTCGTGGCCGGATTATTGCTGTGAGTAATACAATGCACTATCGCCCATGGACAGGAGCCCTTATAATGACAAACGTCCTGACTGTCTCTACAAAACTTTTAACTCATAGATGGCTTGTAGAAAAAATGATTGGGCTACAGCTCAACTGCATCTGTAACCTGGTAGACACGAATAGGTTCTTGTATATAAGATTGGGAGCCCACATGGCTGAGCTTTGAAGGGAAAGGCTTTGCAAAGTTATTGTACATGAGAGTCTAAAGGCCCATTTAAACACAATGAGAATCGCTTTAAAAAAAAAAAAAAAAGCCCAAACACGTCTTTTGAGCAATTCTCATTCTGTCTAAATGCGCAGATATCATGCACGAGTCGCTGATCACTAAATTCTAGCTTGCTAGAATTGAGCGATCAGCTGTTATCAGCGGAGCAGGCTGTTATCAGCCCGCTGCGCTATTAAGATTCTCTGTGCTTGTGTCCTGCTGTGTATTCACAGCAGGGACACTAGCAGTCAGTGCTGAGAAGAATACATCTGTTTGCTTATGCAAAACAACTGTATTGTTCTATTAGCGGCCACGGCGAGGTACTGCTCTGCCTGCATAGCTCTCTAGTGGCTAATTAGCTACTAAAAAGTATTCAAAGATAATCGCTCAAAACTGTCACTCAAACTATCGTTTGAGTGAGTTTTGAGCGATTATCTTTAAGTGTAAATGGGGTCTAAAAGCAAGTTTGCATTAAAGCAGCGTAGAATGAACTCTAGATATGGAAGATATGGAGAATAGAAAAGATGAACCCACTGAAAATGGTATCTGGATCTGAATACATTTTGTAATGTTTTGTAATTTTTTTTCTATTTAGCACAGCTCATTGAGGAAATAACCAGTATAAGTGCTATAGTAAAATTAGTGAGATATGTCTTTCATGTCAGTGAATACATAGCACTTCAAAGTTTTAGAACAAGGGTCTTCTCATTGACAATAATAGAGTCACAATAGCTGAGTGTATCCAGAGGTTTTACACAGGCTGACCACTGCATGTGAATCCTGGTCAGTACAAAGGTTCTATTCATTTTACAGACATTACTCAACTTTTGATGAAAAAAATATTTTTTCACATAATTAAATTATTCATCAAATACTTTTATTTATTTTTTATTTGCACAAAATGTCTTTGTATTCATTTCATATCTTTTCAATAATACACGTATTGTATGTGTTCTCATTAACCATTAGTAAAATGATGGTGAACACTGTCTCTTAAAGCAGTACATTTTCAATAATTCAACATTGTGTGGACTGCTGTAGTGTCTGATTGCCAGAAAATGAAGACTCATAACCAATGTCCACAGCATAAGATAAACAGGTAATATAGCACTGTTCCAGTTGTGTCCAATCCCAAATTAACAGAGAAATCAGAATAATGAGTCCAAAATTACCAAAATGTTACTGTATTTAATTGTAAATGAATAGGATACCTAAACTAGATGTTTAAAGGAGTTGTCTAGTTTACAAAGCACATTTTCCCATAGTCTATTAGGGAATTCTGAATTAATACAGTGGGGTCCTCAGTTTAGGTTCCTCATCTTTTGGCCAGAGTGGAAAGTTGACACAAAGAGATACTGAATAATGTACTCTAAACACAACACAAAAGCAAAAATAGTAAACCTGTATCTTCTGTTTTTCAACTTTTGAAGTTCTTGCCCTTTTCCAGTTCTCTGCCTTACATAAAAGGCATAAAGCCCTTCCAGAATTTGGTTAACATTTACAACTCCGAGAAAATGACCATAGGGGATCTGCATGATGAGAATCACATTAAGGTGAGTAATATAGGTCACCATGGAAATAACAGCTGCATGTTCATAGGGTTTGTGGTGTCTGTCACAATTTATTCCATAATGTATATATACCTTGAAATGTAAATCACTTCTTTTCTTTCCACTTAATCCAATACACAGTGTCCGCTAAGGATTTGGCTATCTCATCAAGTTGTATTTGGCAGATTCTATGAAATTTATGTCTCGCTAACAGATATTCCCTGCAGAAATCAAAGAGACTGTCCGCAAAGATTTATGGAAACCCATAGTTATGGATACAAATATATAAAAACACTGAGAGTCCATGCCCACCGTACTGCTGACAGTAATCTGCAGGTTAGCATCAAGCATCTCAGCAGTTTTACTAGTGCCCCATAGAGATCACTGTAAATGTCCTTTTTCTCCAACTATTTTCTAATTCTACTTGGCAGAAACTGCCAGACTTTGTAATTCACAAAGTATAAGACACGATTCAAATAACTCAAAAAACCTAAAGGTTATTAAGGACTGAAAATACTACTTTATACTACATGTCAGCAATACTCAGCGCAACTCAGGGAATGCAGGATATTTCAGGTCTTGTGGAAAAAAGCTAAAAAATAAATAACATTTAGTTTTATACATTTCATTCATTTTATTATAATGTTTTATGTTATTAATGTGGTTTATTTCTATTATTTTTTCTAATGTATACATTTTACATATTTGAAGCATACCTAACTATTCAGAATAAGCTGCCATATATGTATAGACGAGGAATAACACTTATTTATGGCTATTACGGTATATGCCTGGATCCCGCATATTTCATATTTATGATTTTGATTTGTATCATGTATTTTATACCAGTCTTTCCTCTGCCGATTGTATCTCTGATTTTCAGTTCTCTCTGAGCTGGGGGGAGGATACTGCTGCTCTGATCTTTCCTATACAATGATTATGGAGGAAACGTTTGCGCTATGTAACATACACAGAGGCATAATATTACCATTTAGGTCACTAGAGAATTACTGAGTAGTGTAGATGTAATTCCAGTAGTTAGCACAGTAAAAAAAAATCACTATTAGGGCTCTTTCACATGGGCATATATATCGGCCCTGTTTTCTTGGCCGGCCAACATATGTCACTCATCTGAGGCATTGGTTATTAATGCCTCAGTTCAGACGGGTGTTTTTCCACTGCGTAATAGCGCCTGGCCGGCCAAGATAGACGCATAAGTTGCACATTCTGGTTCTGAAACTATCTTTTCCATCCGGAATACGGCCGCTGCCTTAGACTCCAATGGGATCCTATGACAGCTGCCAGACAAGGGATGTGGGAGAGAGTTTAGCAGCGTGTCTGCTAAACTCCTACTCCCTTCCCCCACCCTCTCTGCCCCTTGCTGGCTGTTTGCAAATGGATGGGGCAGGAACTAGTTGCTAAGCTCCCACCCTGTCCTGTCCCCTCCCAATGCTGGCAACCAACAAGGGATGGAGAGGGGGTGGGAGCATATCACACTAGCTCCCGCCCCCTCCCCTTGCCGAGAGACGGTGAGGGGGTGGAAAGGGAGAGGCAGTTTAGCAGAGCGACGGTATCCCGGGCTTGGCATATACTCACTGCACCAGGCCTTCTGAACCAGCATTAAATCGGGAGTTTTAACGTCCATTCACGTGATTTTCGGCCACACAGTGGCTATGACATGGACGGCTGAAAATTGTCATGCCCATGTGAATGAGCCCTTTTTCTCTACCCAACAGCTCAGTTGACCTCCCCTCTGCTTTCTGTGGGGAGTATAAGCCAACACCCACCTTCACTTTACATTATCCATCTTATTACTTCTGTTGCTGGAGATGAACTTCACAAAACAACAGGCAGTGGACAGCAAATTAGAAGAAAGAGAGACCTCTAGTGGCCAGCACTTTAAAGAGTTTTTCATCACAAAATGTCATTCTAGGTAAATAAAATGATCTGACCTCTTACTAGTTATCGCATTGGTACAAATTGTGGCCATATGAAAAAAAGTTGCATGAAGTGTGGTTACAATGCTGTATGCCTGTGTAGCACTATTACTATTGCAGATATAGCAGCACTGAACTTGTTGTTTAAAAGAGTTGTCTTTATATAAGGGTCGTCTACATAAAAGCTGACATGTCACACTTTTCTAATCCCCAGATAGGCCTAACCTTATGTAACCTGTGCAGTCAGGTAGGTGTGTTTATGGGAATCTTAAGAGGAGTGTATTACTACCGCATGTTAGCACTGATATTTTTTTGCTAATCATGGACAATCTCATACAACAACCATTTTTTTACATAGTGGATATCTCTACATTTCTAGCTCAATTCAATTCTTCTGATTGATTTTAAGATTATGAGAATGTTCTCCCGATCAGCGGCAGGGGTAAGATTCACCAATGATCATTTTAGTTCTGTTTCATAGCATGGAGAGAAGCTATTTACCTTTTGTTGATGATTTTTCACTTGGAAAAGGATTCCTTTGCTATTACCCACGGCTCTACAGGGATGAGAAATAGACAAGTGGAATAAAAGACTTTCAAATATACTTATGCAGTACGTGTTGCTTTAACGTTATTGAGCAGTGAAAAAATTCAATGAACCTTCAGTTAGAGGCAGCTCCCATCGTTCACAGTAAGGCCGCCTTCACACAGGCAGTAAATGTTGCGGAATTTCCGCTAGCAGAATTGTAGCGGAAATTCCATAGCGTTTACAATACAAGCCATGTAGAGGTGATTTCAGAAATCTCCTTTGCTGGTGTGGAAAGTTTCACAAACGAATGCGCAGTATTTAAAAACATGAGCATATACGCTAAATATGCTTGTTTCTGTGCTACATATTTGCGCTATGAACGAGTCATTTTGGCACGCATATCAGTTTTTTTTATGTACTTTTTGCACACACAGGCAGGGTTTTTTTGCACATGGAACACAAGCACACCCCAATTTAAAAGGCTATTTAGCCTAAAGAGGTCCAGATGTGTTCTTTTTTTCCCACAGATTAGTGAAGAGAATTGCGCAATTGCACGCGTATTAAGTGCGCATTTGCACACCTCCCATAGACTTCTATGGGGACCTTTGGTGCGCAAAAATAGAGCATGTTGCGTTTTCTTCCCCGTGCGCAAAAAAAATAGTAATGAGAACGAACCCATTGGAATCAATGGGCTCTGTTCTCTGCATATTGTGCACAAATACATGTACAAATATGTTTGTTTGAAGGAGCCATAAATCTGCAGCATGACTATTCATGCTGTGGATTTCAACCCTTGAATTGCAGGGGTTAAATTCCCCAGCTGATCCACAATGAAATATGTAGCTAAACCAGCACCTAAATGGTGCAGATTTGGCCACCGTGGATTTCCTGCAGAATTGCTGGAGGTATTCTGTCATAGAATGCCCACGGTGATTATCCAGTATGTGAGGGTACCCTAAGGAGTTGCTTCCTAGTGGCCTGTGCTTGTAGCAACAAGCAGTTAGCAGCACTGACTGCCCAACACTTTTTAATTGGCTACTGTAATAAAATAATTTGCAATCTGAAAAATTGATGCAAGCAGCACATCACTTCACCTGCTGTAAACTGCAGATTCACCATCCACCACTGTCACTGGATTTAGAGTTTGACAGATTTTACAAGAAAACGAGTCCTCCAGCTTGTAGAGTACTGGAATGCATTGCAAGTGCATAAAGAATGCAGAGAAAAATAGTTAAGAATTGTTTAACATCCAATTAAAAGAATTCTTTATATATAAAGTAAAGAAGAAGCAAAAAAAGGTGTCCATAGCCTTTAACCCTTGTGTTTTTGCAAGATTCCTACATGGCTGTTAACTGCACAAATTCCTGCAGACTTAGGGCTTTTTTACACAGGACAATAATTGGTCAGATTCTTCCTGGATCACGGGAATCTGAATGATTATCGTTCACTGGAAATGTCTGCAGCAATTAAATGACAAACGATGATAAATTTGTTTATCATTCATCACTTCATTTTTGTAGGCATAAAAAGTGAATGAGGATAGGCTTGTGTAACCAGGCAGTCATTGATCTATGAGGCAGGCAGAGCGATCTCCAGCCCACGTTGCTTCTATTCAGGCTTTATTCACACAAGCGTGTATAGGCCGCTGTTTTCACGGTGAGCCTATATATGCTACAATCTGATGCATTGGATTCCAATGCATCAGATCAGATGGGTGTATTCCCGCGGTGTAAAAGCGCCTGGCCGGCCAATACAGCGTTAATCGCTTTTACGCCAGCCAGAAAAGATAGTCCTGGAACTATCTTTCTAGCCAGAATAAGTCAGAGGCTACATAGACTGCTATGGGAGCCAATGACAGCTGCCAAAGAAGGGAGGTGGGGGGGGGGAGTTTAGCAGTGACTTGTAAACTCCCTGCCCCTTCTCTCCCACTCTCTGCCCCTTGCCAGCTGTTTGCAATGAGAGGGGGTTGGATGGGGCGCGGCTAGTTGCTAAGCTCCTGCCCCCACCCATTGCTGCCTGCCGACAAGGGGCGGAGAGGGGCGGGAGCTTAGTAACTAGCTCCACCCACATCCCACCTCCTCCCCTTGTCGAGAGTCAGTGAGGGGGAGGGAAGGGGGTGACAGCTTAGCAGAGCTAAACTGTTTCCCCCTGCCAATTGCATTCCGGGCTCGGCGTATATGCGCCGGGCGGTCTGGACATGCGAACAAACGTTAGCTTTGTGCGCCTGTTCACGCCTTTTTACAACGCCGGCAAGCAAACGTAATAACGCCGATGTCCATGTGAAAGAGCCCTCAAGATCATTCCTGTGTGAAAGCAAAGGAGCAATTATGGCTGGAATGACTGTTGGGCACTTCTGTGCCTGATAATTGGCCAATGTAAATGGACCTAAACAAGCACTGGGGAAGTTTATACCATGTTTACTTTTAAGATAATTAGTGTTCCTTTTAAGTTGTCTCCTTCTATTTTGTTCTGTTCTATTCAAGCAGTTCAATCATTCTCTAAAATAAAGTGAGTAGCAGGTGATATGGTTAAATTCCAGCTCCCGCAGGGGTTTGTCACCTAGTTTACCCAGAAACAGAAGTGGCTGAATGGAAGTTTTAATAACTGGAATGAAATGGGACAATGTAAGATTGTCATAAAGTTAGGGGTAACATCTTTTTAATGTGGTAAAGTGCTGCTACCCAAACACCCTTCGGAATAATTAGCATTCAATAAAATATACAATAAGGTAAACTATCCATAGCTGAATGCTGAAAGGGTTAAGATCCAAAATATCTTTATAATTGGTCAGCTTCTTTGCAAAGAAATGTATGTTTGTATAACACTTTTCCGTCCTGATATTTTAGAAGACAAAGAGAACAAAATAGAACATACATTTTAAATCTAACAATAAAGGGAACATTGTCTAAAAGGAACATTGATGAAGCATTGTCTGAAGATTACTTCTTAGTTTGTTTTTTTTGTTCTCCCTTAATGTATTTTGGAAAGCACAGCTGTTGTCTACAAGACTTGATCTTCCTTACGTATGATCTGTCTGTGTGTATTAAGTATTGACTTAGTATAATATAAGATTATGATAGATTAGTGTGATATCAACTGCACCGCTCATCTGCTGTAAATAAAAGTAGCAAAGTAGATGACGGTAACATATTAATCCAAAGTTATGAGGAGACAAAATAAATGTGGAAAGAAGGAAAGCAACCGAAGAAGGAGGGGGAGAGAAGAGGAGAGGCAGATGGGAAAGAGACAGACGGAGTGAGATGGAGGGAGATAATCATCTCTGGCACATTCATGATGTGAAAATGAAATATGATATATTGGAAAAGAATACATAGAGCAACCTACAAAAATTAGTGGGGCTGCCCAGAATTAAAAAAACAACATGGCTATTTACTAAAAAGAGCTTTTTACTTAGTGTTGGGCAAACCAACTTAAAAAAGACATAGACAAACTGGAGTAAGTTCAGAGAAGAGTTACCAAGATGGTGAGCGGTCTGCAAATCATGTCCTATGAGGAACGGTTAAAGGATCTGGGAATGTTTAGCTTGCAAGAAAGAAGGCTAAGAGGAGATGTAGGCCTGCCTCACACAGGTGGTTTTTTTACAGCGATTAGCGTGACGGTTTCAACACCACGCTAATTGCTGTATAACGCCCCCATTGTTTTCAATTGGACCGCTCAGGCAGCCACTTGATCGCAGGGCTTTTCAGCGCTGTGATTTTCAAGTGTCTGCTCTATTTATGAGCGTTTAGCATCACTGCGGACGAAAACTAGAGTAGAATGCGGCAATACGTCCCCATTTAAATTGGGGCGCTTACCGCAACGCATGTGTGAGGGAGGCCTTAATAGCTTTCTATAAATATCTGAAGGGCTGTCACAGGGATCAGAGGGATCAGCTAATTTTCATTTGAACAAGGAAAGGCTAGAAGCAATGGGATGAAACTGAAAGGGAGGAGATGGGTATCATCTCTTCTTAAGGGGAGCAGCTAGAACATGTGTGAGGACACTTATAAGGCTATGCATGCTACTCTGGGAAGTATATGCAAATAAGGAAGATGAAACAATAGCTCTGAAGCGCCACCTATTGGATGGAAGCATTTCTGCCATTCAATAGGTGGCACTGCAGAGGAATTGTTCCATCATTCTTATTTTAAAGGGAAGAGATACGGATTAGATATTAGAAAAAAAAACTTTCTGACAGTGAGGGTTATCAATAAGTGGAACAGGTTACCACAGGAGGTGGTTAGTTCTCCTCAGCGTAATGTAGCGGCGTATTTTACTGTACTTTTAGTGCACTTAGGGCAGGGGGGTTTTTTGCACATGGAACAGTAGCACGCCCAGTTTAAAAAGCTATTTAACCTAATGAGTTCCTTTTAGCCTAATCTGTTCATTTCTTTTTCACAGACTTGCGCAGAGAATTGAGTGGAACAGGTTGCCACAGAAGGTGATGAGTTCTCCTTCAATGGAAGTCTTCAGAGGCTGGACAGACATCTGTCTGGGATGATTTAGTGAATCCTGCACTGAGCAGGGGGTTGGACCCGATGACCCTTGAGGTCCCATCCAAATCTACCATTCTAGGATTCTATACTTCAATTTTTAACACCAGAATCAACCTATAGTTCAGCTTTTTGGAAACAAAATGCGCTGGACAACCTTCCTTAAAATGTTGTGGACCATCATATGCATCTTTGAACACATTAAGATGAAACTTATTTCTAAACCACAAAATTACCAGCCTAAAGCACTATTTTGAGTAGATTCAGCTCATAAAAAGACTATCATAATTGAAAGAGTTGGAGGGTAAATATTATGAAGACAACCAGCCCTTTGAAGCATGAAGATTACCCTGAGTACATCTATGAGACGTCTGAAGAACCAAACATACATCAGTACATTTGGGAAATTTAATCCATACACTGTATTTTATGGTCACTGGGTACTTATATGGTGACCTATGTATTATGTATCATAGGAATATGCTGCCCTGATTATAATACATCCAATAAAAATCTTCATATATGGATAATTATAAATCACAGAGCTCACTGCAACCACATAATCAAAACACAAATCCATACTCCATAAAATCTAATCTTGTATTAGATATCACTAATACTGCATCATTCATGGATCCAATCATGAAAAAGAAGATTGAAGAAAATACATAAATAAGCTACAAAATATATCAAAACTAGTAAATAGAACAAACATGTATATCGCAGATAATCACCTGGTGAATTAACATAGACCCCATACCTTATCCTCAATCATAATTAGCCTAATAATGCAAATTACCTCTATTTAAAGGGAACCTGTCATCAAGTTTTTACAATGCAATAAACCTTTAAGAGTGCTGCTAATGAGATTTCCTTATCACTATTTGTTTTGTTATACTTGGCCTAGTACCTTTACAATTTGCTTTTGAAGATTTTCCCTTTGGCACCACACCGGGCACTCTAATGACGTCCGGGATCAGATGACTGTGGGAGTAACATCCCTTAAGGCACATGCGTAGTATGCCACTGAAGTTACAGTTAGCAAAGCAGAGCTGAGGTGCGCAGGCTTAGGCAGGGTTTGCTGTGGCGCCTGCGCAGGATTACAGTTAAGAAGAGAAATGAATATGCATGCCAATCAAGAACAGGCACATGGCTGGCACAGTGCTGAGGGAAAAATGTGACTCTCTTCAACTCATTTTAATACAGCGCAGGAAAACTTCAAAAGCAGATTGTATTGCTATCCAGGCATGTATTGCAAAACTAATTAGCAGTAAGGAAATCTTATTAGCAGCGCTGTTAAAGGTTTATCCTTGATTGTATTGTAAAAACTTGATGATAAGTTCCCTTTAAACTGAAATCCACCTTGCCCCAATGTGTGTTTCGTCCACTTAATCAGATTTCTACTGGTCTTATGTCAATTTCTTGTGTTTCTTGGCTCAGTCAATTCTCTTCTTCTTGTTGATATTCCTTAGTACTGGCTATTTTGCAGCAATTTGGCTATAAAGGTCTCATTCTTGAAGTCTCCTCTGAACAGTTGATGGTCTCAAACATAATAAGAAAGCAAGAAATTCCACAAATTAACTCTTGACAAGACATAAGTGTTAATTGGAAACCATTCCAGGTGACTACCCAATGAAGCTGACTAAGAATGCCCAGAGCATGCAAAATTGTCATCAACGCAAAAGCGACTACTTTGAAGAATTTTAAATACAAAACATTATGGCTTTTAACACGTCTCTGTTTACTACATAACTCCATATTTGCTTCTCCCTAGTTTCACGTTTTTAATATAAATCTACAATGTAGGAAAAAATAAATATATATACACACATATTTTAGCAACCCGGGGATCATTCACTCACATCACAGGTAGACACCAACAGGTTAAACTCCAAATTCCTATTTATTTTCAACTCCACAGCAATACCAGCTTATGGCAGCACAGCACTTCAGTAAGTAAACTTAAATGTCCTTCTGTTTCATAAAGTTCAATAAACAGTCCAACTGTGGTTCTCACCCACTCTCCAGGGCAGCTTCACCCAGTTGTGTTCAGCCCAGGATTCACTCTGCTTTCCCCAGGAAGGTTTCACCCCAACTTTCCTGAGGCATACGAATAGTCTCTTTAGCATTCAGGTCTCTCCAGACCTCTTGCTTCCAGTCCAGATCTCCCCCTGGACCTGTCTCTGGCTTGCAGCCCACTTCACCTCTGACTGTGGCAGGAACAAACACCTTTATCCTACTTACTGTCTCAGGCACTAGACTGTCTGTCTGTTGTCCCCTATAGGTCATTCTCTGTAGTGCACCTCTACAATATATATATATATATATATATATATATATATATATATATATAGTGAGGCAGTGACTGGCAAAGTGCTGGAGGGCTGATATATTTCGCCTAGGATGCTCTCATATGAGGCTTTAGGGAGCACCTGGGCAGATATGTGCCACCGAGCAGCCTGGGTTCGGTGGAGGAAGCCAGCATTTGTGTGTACTGACACGTTGTAGTTGGCAAGTGGCTCCAAGCCACATAGTCCGGGCCGGTTTTTCCTGGAGTGGTCAAAGCGAAGGGTGGGATGGCCACTCCCACGTACCAGGTGAGGCTGGTACCAGGCCTTATAAAGTCTGGGTCTGCAGGTCTAAAAGAGAGTGTGGTGAGACCTCTGCAAGTCTGAGGACCAGACTGGCTGCGCGCAGCAAGCAGTGGTTTTTGACAGTGAGCAGTCAGGACCGATGTATAGTAAGTGCTCCGACGAGCAGGTGTTACTTTCTGTTGGCCTGGAGTTAAGGCCTGCTTTGCTTTACTTTTGCTGCAATAAACCCAGGCAAAGCCTGGACTTTGAACTTTATTTCCTTGTGTCACTGTCTCTGGCTGTGGATGCCCACGCTGCTACCTTATCCTGATGCTAATCCCCTCACTATATATATATATATACACACACATGCCACACACAGGCAGCTGTCGAACACAAAAGGGAACAGGAAGAGCGTTAAACGGAAGGATATACCAAGTCAGTCTTAGACTGGCCCACAGGGTGAACTTGTGAATCTAACAAGTGGGCCCTGAGCTAGGTAGGCCCCCAGCCCTACCTCCCCTACCCCCACCCACATGAGCTGTGCATAAGATCTGCATATATTGGGTGAATAGTAGTCTAGCATTCCTGCTTGTTACATTCTTCTTACTTCAGTGGAAACAGGGCCACGCAAATACAGCCACCTTTCTATTGACATATATGGAGAATGCAGTGGAGAGACATTTGTGAAGTAGTAATGTAGCTGTACAGTGGACCCCCAGAATTAAGTTTACTGGTGGGCCCTGGGAAACACAGTCTGACACTGGACCATGTAGCAGATTTATTGTCTCATGGCACTTCATGGGTTCAAGTTTAGGTCTAGGCAATGCTGTTAGGCAGTGACTTAAGGCCCATTAACACAGAGCGATGATCGCTTTAAAAATTGCTCAAACGACAGTTTGAATGACAGCTGTGAGCGATCATTTTGCATAAACTATTAAGTAGCTACTCAGCTACTTAAGAGCTTATAAGCGGGAAAATGAAGCCTTTAGCTGAATGCAGTTAATAGCCCGAGGGCTCTTATCTGCATTCAGCTCCTTTATTCTCCAATGGGTTAAATAGCTGAAACAATGCTATCAGCACTACCCGCGGAGAACTCAGTGTACGGTCCTGATAAGACCGCAGGATGATTTTTAGGCTGGCTTGAATTTAACGATTAACTAGTAGTGCACGAAAACTGCACGATGGCCGCACGTTTAGACGCAACGATTATCGCTCAAACAATTGCTTTTGAGCGAGTTTTGAGTGATCATCGCTCCTTATAAATGGGCGTTAAGTGTTTACAGCTTAGTCAAAGCATTGTGCTAATATCTGTCAATGAATCAGCAGATGATGTGTTCTCATTCTGTTTCTGAAACTACAATATGACGAAGTATAAGGAGACGTAGCTGGGCTGAAATTATTCATGTAGCATACTGAATTTCTCATTTGTTAAAACTCATCAATTAGGAAGGTAAGTCTAGTAATCTATCACAGTAGAGAAAAATTTCTGATGGGCTTTGCTCTGCTACATCTATCCATAGCAACAGCAAAGTGCAGAAAATCTATCCAGTAATATCAGTAGCTTTTCAAGTAGGCTTGTATGATATAAGAGCACAGACTCATAACTGTGGCCACTTGTGTTAATAGAATTCCTAAGCATCACAGAGGGGTAAAGATTATTAATCACCTAGTTAAATATTTGCCGTACACTTTTATACTCACGATGTGTTTGCTTTTGTTCATATCTCTCATTACTCAATGTTTAGATATGGAAATCTAATAACAGCCATTAACTACACTGACTGTTCTATAACTTGAGTGCAAAGACGTTTAGATCATTCACATAACTTTCAAAACTTTCAATACTGCATAAGGTTATATGCCAGTTAGTTGTGTTACCTGTGTATTCCTGACCTGGATAGTGGACCCTCTGTGTAAGGCCTCATACACACACATTTTCTGTTCTTATCACATCTGTATTTTTACAGACATAATAGCACAGCTTACAACACCATTGATTTGTATTGGTGTATTCAGATGTTTTTTAAGCATGTAAAAATTTTTTTTAGCATTTCCTATTTTGGTTTAATGTGATTGTTTTCAGTAAAGTCAGACAAGATTTTTTTGCACGCGCCTATGTGAGCAAAAAAAAGCGCGTGTGATAGAACCATTGGTTCCCTATGTAGTGTTCAGATATCCATCTTTTACCGGAGCAAAATACTCGCACCTGCAAAAGACAGGACATGTGTGTAATGGCAAGGTCCCTGCTATGCTTAAAATATCCCCGGGGAGAGTTCCCTCATCACTAAACACTGTGACAGCACTGTCGAGGCTGACAAAATCACTGGGCCAAGAAGAGTTGGCAGCCAAGGGTGTTCACAGTCGGTCAAAAAATGTCCTCGGAGAAACTTTGGTACCTCCACATAAGGTTCTTCTACCACCTCTCCATATATAATTGGGATTGATGAAGCAATTTGTGAAATCACTTCCAAGAAATAAAGAATGCTTCAAATATTTGGTCACCAAGTTTCCAGGCCTGTTGAAGGCAAAATTAAAGGAAGGTGTGATCGTCGGACCAGACATTAGAAGGCTTATAGCTGATCAAGAGTTTGTCAGTACTGAGTATTGTAGAGAAGAGTCCCGCAGCACACCTAATAGATGCACATTAGTGCAGAGGTTCAATCGGTATTATGCCTAGCCACTTGTGGGATCACGGACCTCAAATCCCAAATATATGCAGTAATATCCAAATGAAGCGGCAGCATCAAGGGTGTAGAAATTGTATAGAAAAATGTATTGCTCCATAAAAAATGGCGACATTTCGACTTACATTAAGTCTTTTTCAAGCCTGTCTGAGTTTCTCAGTACCATGACGTATACTTAAAAAGAAGGATGGGTTGCATTTAAAGAGGTCGTACAGAAATTTTTAGGCAGTAAGAAAGATCCTGACTACAAAAAGATCATCGCACGAATGCTAAAAGCATTTCAAGCTTTAGGTTGCCTGATGAGTTTGTAAGTGCATTTCCTCCAAGCCCACCTTGACTACTTTCCTGAAAATGTGGGAGCTCTGAGTGAAAAACAAGGTGAACGATTTCACCAGGACATTAAAGAGATGAAAAGAAGATACCAGGGAAAATGGAGCATTACAATGATGGCAGACTACTGTTGGATGCTACTCACAAGCGTAAATGTACCAAGAGGAGCCTCACAGGAAAGAAGAAACAATTTTAGCGTTTTTTAGTGAGCTCATTGCAGTTCAAAAATGATTTTCATGTAAAATTTGTAATTAAAAATTAATTTTTATAAATCTATTTTCATTTATTTTGAGGTATTGCCTTATTTAACATAGATAACTGCATTGTCAGGAAACGTGATATCCTATGACAAAACAGAGCTCATTTTCGGATTCAGCATACTGAAAAATATAAGGATTACGTGGAATAACCAAAACAGCTCTTAATTTTTATTTTTTTTTGCAGACCTGTGTAATGCAGGCTATCTATAAGCAGAGAGATGGTGAGGGAACATTTAGCTAACTTAAATGAATTCAAGTCTCCGGGTCCAGATGAATTACATCCTAGGATACTGAAGGAAGCAGCAGAGGTAATTGCTGAACCACTCGCCATAGTCTTTGAAAATTCCTGGAGAACAGGAGAAGTCCCATAAGATTGGAAAAGGACAAATGTTGTCCCTATCTTCAAAAAAAGAAGAAGGTGGATCCAGGAAATTACAGGCCTGTGAGTCTGACTTCTATACCAGGAAAGATCTTTGAACAAATTATTAAACAGCATGTATGCAAGCACTTGGATAAAAATAAGTAATTAACCAGGGCCAGCATGGGTTTGTAACAAACAAGTCATGCCAGACATATCTAATTTCCTTCTATGACAGAATCACCTACTGGGTTGATCAGGGAAATGTGGTGAGTTCTCCTTCAATGGAAGCGTTCAAACAAAGGCTGGACAAATATCTGTCAGTGCAGGATTTACTAAATCATCCCAGAGTAGGGCGTTGGATCAGATGATTTTGAAGGTCCCTTTCAACTCTACCATTCTATTGTTCTGGGAACAGGTACACAACGTGTGAATGTGCCCTGGATCTTATAGTTCTGTTGTGTGTTTGGGATTTGTATCATGTCCGTTATCAGTACATGTGAGCAGATCTTGCAGCTCCTTACATTACAGGGATAAGTTCCTTTGTGTGTGTCAGAGTGCAATGCACTTCTGCTTATAAAGACTATTTTGGTCTGTATCATTGACAAAAACCACCCATTAAAGTCTATTGGATTGCACGAAAACCCAGCATATACACAGTTGCTTGCATATTCACTGCATTTTTTACATATGTGGCCAGGAGTCAATGGGAAAAAAATGACATTAAATGGGCCTTTTTGTGTTTCTTTTTGCATGTGTAAAAATGCAGTGAATAGGGATGTCACAGAGTCTCCTAATCAAGATCCTACTCTACTAGCTGAAGCAAATAGCTGCCCGCAAAGAAAGCACTTGTTTTCAGGTACTCTGCAAGGCCAGGGACACCATTCTAGGTGTCACTGCTGTCAGGGGGCCAAGCCAAAAAGAGTCCCAAAACAAACTTGTGAGCTGCCACTCACCTGCTATCCATTAGTTTCAGCTATATAATATTTACTTATAAAATGCAAGGCCTATAACATAATACATTATGATGTGCAGACCTGTGTCCCAACATGGTCTTCTTTATTTCTCATAAATGTAAATTAGTGAGCCCTCCAGTATTCTGTTCCTTCTCCCCCTTAGGACCCATTGTGTTTCCCTCAGATATATAAATGGAGGTTGATTAACATACTGTGATAGAGAATTTGAGGTCCCTAACCATTTTCCTGGCTCAGATATTTCTGATGGAAGCCTTATGTACAACCTTGCAATGACTGTTCTATGAGCCAGTGCTCTAGTCCATCTATGGGGAACTCCTTTTGGAAAAGTCGTTTTGCCATTATTTGGTGTATGCTGCAACTATTGCCATATGTAAAAGCTCCCTGCAGTCAGAGCTGCATTACAACACAGGAATTTACACATTTATAGCAATGTACTCACAGACATAGCCACTACAGTTCTTGTGAGACTCTACACTTGTGGTCACAATTGTGGAGACCTTTTGAAAAAAAAGTGCATTTTTTAATGTTTAATGGCTCATAACTGTAGTTTTCTTTATACTACCATAAAATTATATATCTTTGGAAACTTAATTTAATGTAGAATGTAATGCAACAAATTATATGAAAGTATTCATAGTAGAACAGCAGTTAAAGACAAGAAAAGTGAAACGCATAGAAAAAAACAAATATTCAGAACTTCTCAGCATGCCAGTTAGTACTTAGCTGGGAAGCCTTTAGCCTTAATTATGGCCTTACAATGCCTTCCTATGGAGTGAACCAAGTTTCTCAGTTCCTAAGGTTTTCTATTGTAAAAAATCTTGAATTTATTATTGCTTCTATTAATTCTGTTTTATTCCTTGGTTGCTTCTGACAAGTTTCTTTAATCGGCTCCATAGATTTTCCAACAGGGTTAACCCTTTGCAATCCACTGTCTGATGTCTAAAGACATTCTGATTGAAGGCTGTACAGCTCTGATGTAGGAAGACATCTGGCCGGGTATTCTTACCGTATATTACTGGCCGCTCTGTTGTCGGGGGGCCTCTCCAGCATAGCCTATACCGCAGTACTGGCTCTAGCCAGCAGATGACGCCATTGAATAATGGCAGAAAGAGAAAGCCCCCTAGGAAACCCTGAATCCAAAATTGGATTGCAAAGGGTTAAGATCAGGGCTATTTCCAGGCCATTCTAGAAGTGTAATATGATTATCCTAAACCTACCTTTGCTCATAACAACAACATTATATGGAGCCGACATCTGATTCAATATAAGGCCGCTTTTACATGAGTGACAATATGATTTTCTCGCGATGCAACAGTGCTGCAAATTGCATGTATGTGAAGCTCATGCTTTCCATTGGGTTCCTTTACATTAGCAATGTTTTGTAACATGCTACTTTACGAGAAGAAAAAATTGCGGCATGCTCGATACAGCTATGATTTTCAATGTTTTGTAGCCCATGTTTCCCTATGGAACCTTCCTTTATGTTGCATCGCATCGCACAAATTCGCTGTTTTCGTGCGGTGTGATGCAACTTTTACAGTAGGAAGTCCTACTGTTTGTCTCTAAAATAAGCCCTAGTTGCATAAAAAAAAACTAAAAGAAACCCCAATGCATTATCTAACTGGCGCTGTCCACTCCACCGCACTTCTCCTCCGAATCTCCAGGACACTTGTTTGTAGTCTTCAGACGCAGCTTCCTGGTCAGGGGGTTCAGAAATCCCATATTCTAAAAAGCAGTGGCTCTGATTGGTTCTCAAGCACCACGGCTCAGGCAATCACTGCAGCGCTCGATGCGCCAATCACAGCCATTGCATCCAATCACAGCCAAACAGAGCAGCTGAAGACTACAAAAAAGCACCACGGAACTGCCAAAGGAGAAGTGCGGCAGGACCGACAGCGCCGTTAGGTGATGTATTGCTTTTGTTTTTTTTTAATGTAGCTAGAGCTTATTTTCGAGGCAGGACTTATATTTCAAGCTCCCCCAAAGATCCCGGCAAAACAGCGCTACAAAGTCATGCGACTTTGTAGCACCACCTGTGTCTTTGTAGCGCCACGAAATCGCGATATCACTGTGAGAAAACGCAGCGATATCGCACAGAGCACAGCTGCAATATCGCTGCAATTTTCTTGCGGGGATATCGCTGTCACCCGTATAAAAGGAACCTAAAGGCTTCGTTATCCTGAAAAAGATCTCATGCAGAAGGCTTCAGTTTAAGTTCAAGTATTTCATTTAGGTTTCTTTATTTGGTATTTACTGTCCTGTTAATCACAAAAATTGTGCTCACACCTTTTGCTATAATATATTCTCAAATCGTAACACTTACTGGTAGCTATAAGGCAATCAGGATGCAAATCTTCTCCAAATCTTCTTCTTACGTACTTTGTCATCAGTACTGAGTAGGGAGATTCTGGTCTCATAACCCAGATGATTCTGTCCCATTGTTACTCCATCCAGTTAACATGGGTTTTAGCCCGCCGTAATCTTTTCAATCTTTGAGTGATAAAAAAAAGGCTTTTCGTTGGAATTCTAGTTTTTAGACCAAATTCTTTCAGTCTGCACTGAACAGTCTTTGCACTCAACTTCATACGACATTGAGGGCTCAGTCACACGGGCGCATCGGCATGCGTACACTGGCGCCGATGCGCCCGTGTGACTGCAGGAAGGAGACGGACGTACCTGAAGACGGCCGTCTCTCTACAGCGCCGGAGGAAAGAACACATGACCGGCAGTGAAGCCGGTCACATGTTCTTTCCTCCGGCGCTGCAGAGAGACGGCCGTCTTCGGGTACGTCTGTCTGCTGGTTTCAGTCACACAGGTGCATCGTCGTTGGTGTACGGGTGCCGATGCGCCCGTGTGACTGAGGCCTGAGACAGTTCACGTTCTATAGACTCAGTTCTTTAATTCTTCTATCACCACCTGCTGTACACTTTTTCTTGCTTTTATCAGTCCGGCTATATAGAGACTGAGCCTTCTTTTACCTCTCAAAACTTAAATGTTTTTCGAAATACCTCCTTTCGTGACGTTTCCATCAGTTTTTCTTCCAATTTCATCATGAGTAAAGCCTTGGGCGACAATCCCCCAACTGTCGCCTTATACGCAGGGAATACGGTGTCAAAAAAAGCAGTACTCACCTCCCGCGGAGTTCTGCGGCGGTGCTGCAGGCTGTTGCTCCCTCCTCGTCACCGACAGAGCATTGCTTTCTGGATGCGGGGCTTAAAATCCCCGCCTCCAGAAAGCTAATGCTGTGATTGGCTAACTCAGGCAGCATCAGTCAATGAAAGCTGGCGCTGCGTTAGCCAATCACAGCCATTCAATGACATCATTGAATGGCTGTGATTGGCTAACTCCGGTGGCGTCAGCCAATCACAGCTATTCAATGATGTCATTGAATGGCTGTGATTGGCTGACGCCGCCTGAGTTAGCCAATCACAGCATTAGCTTTCTGGAGGCGGGGATTTCAAGCCCCGCATCCAGAAAGCAATGCTCTGTTGGCAATGAGGAGGGAGCGGCAGCCTGCAACAGTGCCGCAGAACACCGGGGGAGGTCAGTACTGATTTTTTTTTTTTACACTTTTTTTTTTTGGTATACCCGCCGTATAAAACGGCCCCCGACTGCAGAGCAGATTTGTCGGGGTTAAAAGGTCGTCTTATATGCCGGAATATACGGTATTTTACATCGCTTTCTGGGTGGCGAGTCACCCTTTTCACTGTTTATTTTGTTTTACCAAGTTCTAAAAGCCTCACCACACAAAGGCAAACAACAAAGCGACCAACTGATAACAATCGCACAACGCAAAGACAGAAGTTCTACTGGTATCTCTAATACATGACCTACTAAAAAAACTGGAGTTAAGAGCCATCAAAAATGCACTTTTTAAAAAAACTTTTCTACAATTTTGGCTACTAGTGCACCCATGTGAGCCATTGGTGGGAAGATGTTAAGACCACATGACACTGTGGCTGTTACTGGTATGTGGACACTAGTTTTTACTACTATTGGATACTGTTGCTGTTACCATTACGGGGTTCTATAACTGTCGCTGCTATAAGGGCACTCTGATATCACTATTGAGAGGATACTGTGGCTTTAACTTTTACAGGGACACTGATGCTTACAATGAAGAACACAGCTCCTCCCCCACTCAAAGGAACCTGTCAGCGCCTCTGAGCTCCATAAAAATGGAGAGTCCAGGGTGCTATTTCTCATAGTCACCCATTCAAGCACTGTGTCCCCACGAAGTTTGCACACATGAGTAGCTTGAATCTTTCTGTGTATAAATTTCCCCCTCATCTTTATGGGAGATGCGCACATAAAAAGAGAAAGGATGCCGACATGCATCAAATTTGCGGAGACACAGCGCTGGAATGGGGTGTCTGGTGAATATGAAACACAGCTGCCTGTTCTCTTACCTTTGACCCCCATAACATAGTTTATAGTGCCCAAAGGTGATGACAATGTCCCTTTAAATCTTCTTACAATAAAATAAATATATAATTCTATATTCACTTAAAATAAAATTACTGTTCATTATCATCAAATTAAATGTAAAAAAATAAATACATTCAGTAATTCTAACTTAACCCCTGGATATATTTTTTGGGTTTTTTTTATCTTGCTTTTACAACCCACGCATTCTGAGAGTTGTTGTTTTTTTTTTTGTTAAATTAACAAATGAGAGCTTATTTTTTCCAGGAGTAGTTGTATTTTTTAATGGTACCATTGAACATGCCATAAAATGTAGTGGAGAACTTTTGAGGGAGATGGAATAAAAAAACAAATGCAATTTTGTCAGCAGTGACAGTGGCTGAGGTTAGGGTTGTCCACATGTAATGGCCCAAAGTTAGTGGGGCTCCTCCATAATGTTATGTGTCTATCTCGTGCCATTTTCTTCTCAGTATCTTATGTGTAGTATTTATATGGATTATGTGTATCACACCTCTGCAGGATTGAATAGGTTAGGAAAATGTATCACTTTGTGTGCCTGTGTGTGGAGAGAATGGAGTAATCTGCTTGGCCTGGGACCAGTCTACCCAGGATATGCCGGTGCTACCATTAAGTACTGCGTGAGAGAGAAGGACTGCTGCTTGATGAGAGAAAGGCACAAGAAACATGGGTGTTGACTGGTAGAAACTTAAAGAGAGAGAGAGTCGCCGAGAGCGGGATCACACAGATAACTAGGACTGTGGATCGTCCGAAATACACCGAGAATCCTCCCTGTCGTACCACCTTATCTTGCTGTATCTGTGCCATACTACTGTTGTGAATTGGACTTTACTAAAGTTACAGTAAATGCACACTACCGACCGTTCCCGGTTTTATCCAGAAAGTTTTCCCTGTGTGTGAGCTACTTTATTCAGTCACCACAGAGGACGGAATGGTGGCGTCATGAGAAACAAAGAAGACTACAGGTAGCCCCCGATTACTTTTCCCTGTGACCCCCCCCCCCCCTCCCCCAGCAGTAGTTGGTTGGGTCCGGAGCTACCCCCAGGGGAGGAGATGGTAGAGCCCCGTGACAAGGCCTTTATCTACCCTGCTATCTCTTCGGCTGTGGACCTGCTCCTCGGATGCTGCACACATGTAGAATTGACTCCATACACAAACACCCAACAAGCACTGCACATGTACGGCACTCGTTATTAAGGTATTTATTAGATACATTGTTCCTCTTAAGAATGAGGAACCACAGTCTATTCCTCAGCTGATTAAAGGTATCATATTATGAACCTTATAAGAAATTGACAAGCAGATTATGTTTAAACTTTTGTTCTCCTATCCTCAGCCTTTTGAGACCCCAGTTATATTGGGCCTTCTCCTGACACTGGTTCTTTCTTGCCCCAAGGACATTGCTTAGTGAGAGGATTAGCACAGAGAAATGAGATTGACAGGAAGGTTTGTAAGAAGATAAACGGATTACTGGATATTGACATTAAAAACTGCTAAGTTGCTATTTCTTATTTTATTCACATATTTACTGTGAGGTGTGCAAATATGTATTGGAGCATTTCCGATTTTCAAATTTGTTTTTAGTTGTGCATCTATACAGAATAGCAGACTTGTCCTTGACATTCTTTATATGGACATATCTCCGGGGCCAATTTATAAGGATGGAATAAAGGGCAAAAGTGGCCTGGGGCACTCCTTTTAGTTGCATGCAGTTAATAAACTTAGTTTTTTCCCCATTAAAGGCATTTCCCCAGTAAAGACATTTAACTACAATCACGAGAATGGCACAACCCAAATCCCTCATGTGAATGGAGTGCCAGTGTGCATGCATGACCACCGGCACATTCTATGGGACTAAGGCCTTATTCACACGACCATCTGAAGTATTAGATTCCAATGTATCCATTCAAATGAGCGCCGGAAATAATAGAACATCAGCGACCGATATTATATGGTGCATGAAAAGATAGGTCTTGCCCTATCTTTTGACCAGATACAGTGGCGGCTCCCATAAGTTTCTATGAGAGCTGGAAAAAAAACAGAGAGAGTTTAGCCACGTGCAGCACTGGGAAAAGGTTACAGCTGGGTCTAGTTAACCATTAGAAGTTATTTCAAGGATTAATGGCGACCGAGGGATTTCCACACTGCAGCGTATATTCCTGCTAATATGCTGCGGCCGCCCATTGAATATAGTGGCGAGGGTTGGAGAGGGGGTGGGAGCTCAGTGCACTGCTCCTGGCTCAGCCAGCCTTCTCCCCCTGCAGAGAGGGACAGCGTATATCGGCTGAGCGTAAAATCCCAGCCAATATACGCACGTCTGAAAAAGCCCTTAGTTCCATTGAATTTAAGTGATATACTCAGCTAATAGGGACATACGTTGAGAGACTTGCATCTGTAATTGCAGAAAAAGTTGGCTGTGCAAAATATTTCTAAATACATTAGAAGCCAATGTGAGCTGTTTATGAGACATCACTGGGCCAGAGTGACGTCATGCATCTGATGTCATGGGGTGCTGGAGTGCCAAAACGGTGCTCTATCACCGAGGTAAATATATTGATATAGTTTCAGTCAGGGGGACAAAGAAATGTAAAAACAAATAAAGCCGGACAATCCCTTTAATTATTGTTTATGTCATTGTAAAAAATATTTTGTACCTTCAAAGTGGTCAGTATGTTGTGTAAAACAAGTGCAAACCCCAAAAATCCATTTTATTGTAGGTAAATGCTGCAAAACAGGAAAAACACCAATTGGATGAATGCCTTTGCAAGGCACTGTACATGTGTCAGACTAATTATGCTCCCACTAGGTATTATGGATGGAAAGCTCATACTTGATTAGCGTAGAGCTAAATTGTATAATAAACCAGAAGAAGTGACTTATAATTTTTAAAAGATTTTCAGAATTAGAAACAAGTGTCTGCTTTTTCCCCCCAGAAAGAGTTGAGTTAAGTTTGGCATTTGACCCATTCAAGTGAATAATGCTAAGATGCAATACTAGATATAGCCCACGGTCAAGAGTGGCGCTGTTTCTGGTAACCAAAAAAGGGAGAACATACTTGGGAAATAGCACACTTGGTGGTCGGGCATGATATTACACACATGATTCTCACATGAAGCATTATGATTTCTTATGATGTACACATGCTACAGATACTCAAAGCTTTACATTTCATGCATCTCCACAACTTTGTCATCAACAGACAAAAATGACCACATTTTAGAAAAATGTGGTGCATGGTTGCAAAAAAAACACTCTCCAAAATTTCTAATTGCATTTAAATATGGTTTTCTCTCCATTTTAAATGTTAAGGGGCTATCTAGAATTTGAACTCCATGGCTGCTTTCTTCCAGAAACAGCCCCACACTTGTCCTGGGGCTGTATCTAGTATTGCAGTTCAGCCCCATTGAAGTGAATAATACTGAGCTGCAATACCTCACACAACCCCTGAACAGGTGTGGCACCGTTTTTCGAATAAGCAATTTAATGCCATTGACTTTTTTTTTTCGCATTATCATTGATTATAGGGCTTCTTTTCTAACTTATAAAACTGTGCTTGTCCTTTAAAAACCTCTTTTAGAAAATGATGCCTATATTACTTAATGGACACCATAATTTATTAGGGAAGCATAGAGGCTAAATGAGGTAGTATTTAGATTGCTTTAGCAGGTTCATTATCCTGGGAGCCCAGGACACATAATAATTTGACTAATTCCATATTTATTATCCCAATTAGGAAAATGTAGAGGATTTGCACTTTTTGTACTTCTATTACAGCTTACTATAATGCATCTTATTGTAGGATGAAATCCTATTCTGTTCCCCTGTGTTTGCCTTGTCATTACTAAGGGCTTCAGACACAAATAACTAGCATGCCACGAATCTGCTGTGTTAGCAAAGACAAACTTTTTTGAACGCTTCATTTAGAGAAAAGCCTAATGAGAAGCCGAGAATCCTGACATTAGAGATGAGTTCACATCCCAAGAACAATCTATCTGACATTTCATTTTTTATGAATACAGCAGTCAGCAAACACATGAACCTGTTTTGACAAAAGTAAGCTCTATAGTAATATTAGAAGTGTTTTTATGGATTCTACCTGATGACATTAGGCTTTAACCAGCTAAGCAGACTCTCCTGGGTGAAGGCATCAATCAGTCACTTTATTGAGGATTCTTCCATTTCTAAACAGCAGGCTATAGATATGAGGCGACCCACAGGCGTTTTATAGTTATTATTTTCATACCAATATCAAAATCAAATTGGATGGACGAACTTTTGGCTAGATGATATTGTCTAACACCATAACTTTCTTGTTTCTGCTTATAATGAGCTTCATGTTACAGAGTGATTGAAACATATCGCTCCATTCACTTAAAATATGTCTGTGATCTTCCCATTAACAAAAATACCCCAAGGCCTCTTTTACAAGAGTGTTATTTCGACGCTAAGTTAGCCGCCTTATAAAATTGCGACCATTGGAGCAGTAAATCACATGAAGGAAGAATAGCCGCGACTAAGTTGTAGCTATTGTTCATGCTTTTTCTATCCATTCACACGGCTGGCTGCGTGAAAAAACGCCGCAGCCCCGAAATCTCTCAATCAGCAGAATTACAATTTAATCTTCTTGAATGCCTCACTAGAGGCACCCGTCATTGTTTAGCAGCGCTAGCCACTGCTAAACTCCCTCACCCTCTCTTTTTCTGACGGCTTCCATAGACTCCCATAAGAGTCTATGGAGTTTCTTGCTGTTACAATCGTGTGGGAAGACAAAGCACGGGGACCACACGATCGTACCCAAGGGGGACACACAAGGGTTTCATGCAAACTGACCCTTTGCTACAGAGGAGGATGACAGTGTCCTACCTAAGCGGGGACATTGCCCTAGCTGATCCTAGGAGCCACGCACCAGAACTGGAGGCATTCAAATGCCACATGACAGGGACTGTACAGTAAGACACACAGAGCCAGAATACACAGCATACAGCATGCAACCACTAGTAACAGATAGGAAGCTGATTATAAATACCAGGTATTAGTTGGCATGTTGTACAATATGTGGAAGCTAGCAGGCCACTTCATGGCTCCTGGTTATACTGCTAGTCCCTACATTAACCAGGAGTCCAGCAGAACCGGACAGAGTTCACACAGCACACAGACACAAAACTGACAGAATTTAAACGCACAAACGGACATAAACCAGATCATACTGCAAACCTCACCAGACAAGGGGAAGGACCGCCAGAACACCTATCTGGCCTATAAGGAAAATTGTGGCCGGCAACACCAGCTCGCACCACGCTCACAAAATCAGATGTTCGGAGGCTGCACCTGCCAAGGGAAAGGGGAAACCTGCGAGTGGCTACACTTGCGTGGTCACCGTACCACACATACTGAGTGCACCACTCCAGAACGCCAGGAGGGAAAGGAACCATCTGCGGGGAAATACGGGGAAACTTGCTCCAAAACCGGATGCAACAGACACTAAAACCCAATGTGCCTAGCATACCCATGCACAACAACATACTCAGAATAGGACTATCCACACCTGATGTCTGGCCACCTGCACCGACACTGGACCGGTCGCTGTTCACACACCACATAATGCATACCACATAGCTAAGATATAGCATACAACATAATGCACCCCCTTTTGTAAGTGGGGGGGGCATTATGTTACGATCATGTGGGCAGAAAAAGCACGAGGCCCACACGATCGTACCCAAGCGGGACACACACGGGTTTCATGCAAACTGACCCTTTGCTACAGAGGAGGATGACAGTGTCCTACCTAAGCGGGGACATTGCCCCAATAAGGGCAGTGCAGCAGTCTTCGGATCTCGGGCTCTAGCTGATCCTAGGAGCCACACACCAGAACCGGATGCATTCAAATGCCACATGACAGGGACTGTACAGTAAGACACACAGAGCCAGAATACACAGCATACAGCATGCAACCACTAGTAACAAATAGGAAGCTGAATATAAATACCAGGTATTAGTTGACATGTTGTACAATATGTGGAAGCTAGCAGGCCCCTTCATGGCTCCTGGTTATACTGCTAGTCCCTACACTAACCAGGAGTCCAGCAGAACCGGACAGAGTTCACACAGCACACAGACACAAAACTGACAGAATTTAAACGCACAAACGGACATAAACCAGATCACACTGCAAACCTCACCAGACAAGCATTCATGACTGCTCACCTTAGGGGCCATACAGATACTGACCAGGAACTGGGTTTATACGTGAGCACAGATCCAGGGGATTGGCTAGCAGGAAGAACCACACCCAGCCAGCGCAATCATTAACCCTGCGAGTGCTGTGCTGCTGGAATCACAATAGTACAATATGTCTCAGCAGCACACGTAACACTTGCATTGTGCAGTCCAAAGATAGGACAAAAGCTACCTATTGACGCAGAAAGAAATTATGGGTTCTGAAATAATGTGCTTATGTCCTATAGTTTGGGGTCCGCTATTTTTGTGTGCCGAAACTTCATTCGTCTGAAGGAAAACATAGGAAACCATCATTTCTGATGGTTAAGATATTATAACATGGCTAACTTAGCGTTGGAATTACGCTCGTGTGAAAGAGACCTTAAGGTGCTTTCACATGGGAGGAATTATCCTGCAATACACACCGAAACATGCAGCATACGCTCGTTTTACACATAGCGAGAAATTGTTTGCAAGTGCAAATGAGCCAACGAGGACAAAGTTTGCTCATTCGCTAATGCAGTTACTTCAGCGCTCCTTCGCAGGATCCAACAATGCTTTGAACAATATTGTTACGTGCAATGGGACTTTAATTTGCCACTGCGGAATTCTGCACTAAAATCCGCAGCCTGGATGTAGATTTTAAGGTGGAATTGACGGTAGAATTGAGCCATTTTCAATTCCACATCAAAATCTGTACTGAGGCTCTGGGTTTTGGTGTGGAATTTACTGTGCATAATACTGGCCAATTCTCACCATTTCCTTAGGCCATATCCACAGACCCAAGAATTTGTGCCCGAGATTTGTTTTCGTCCATCTGCTGTTTGATGTACAGGACACGGCACATTACAGGTGACACTTACACAAGAATAGGTCATGCAGTCATTTTTCAGACTCGGACTATCGGTCCAAGTGCAAAATCACTTGTGTGCACGAACCCATTTAAATGACTGCGTTGTTTTTCCATACAAGTTCTATCCATGTTGGACATGGACAGAACTAACACGGAATTCTTGCCTGTGTGAGCACATCTTTAGGACAAACCAGTGTGTTTTGTGCGCACCTATAGTGCTGAAAATGCGTGAATGGGCAATCTTTCATATGTGCATGAAACATTGCCTGTTCACTAGAGCTGCTGTGCTTGGAGAAGCACAGCTGCTCCAATAGGAGAGAGAAGAAGCCCCGAAGGGCTTCAGGATTTCCCCAAAGCAGGGAGTGTGAGCAGAGCTATGGGGGGTTTCCCCATAGCACGGGGGGGGGGGGGGGGGGGGGGGGGGGGGGGACCGAGTAGAGTGAAGGGTTAATCCCCCAATGCTCTGCTCTGTGTCCCTTGCTATGGGGAAATCCCCCATAAGTCCGCTCACTCTCCCTGCTCTGGGGAAATCCCAAAGGATATCCCCATAGCAAAGAGTGAGTGGGCGGCGCTCAAATAAGTGGGCGGGCCTATGGGGATTCTCACAGAGAATCTCTATAGCAAACCATAGAGGGAGTGGCTAGAGGGGTGGGCTAGAGGGTGATCCATCTAGCCCAACCCCTTCCTCCGACGCTTTTGGGGGAAAGTGTGTAACCTCATCCCCATCTCTCTCCCTGCAAGAGGGAAATCCAGCCTCCAGCTGTTGGGGAATTGCCCAGCAGGGGGGCAGGAAGAATTCCCCGCTTCTTACAGTGGGAGATTTAAAAGGTGCTGCTGGCCAGAAGCACCTTTTAAAAGTTCTGCTGTGAGCAGTGGGAAGCTGTTCTGTGCGCAGGCGTTCACACTAACTGCTGGTCCAATAGGAGTCAATGGAAACTACTGCACTCCGCTAACCAAAGATATTGCATGTTCTATCTTTCTTAGGTGCGCAGCGTTTTGCTCCGCTAATTCCGCACATATGAACGCTTCTATAGGAACCCATTGATTCTTTTTAGAAGTGTTCATTTTGCGCACGGAAAAAGCATGCTCGTCTGACCGAGGCCTTAGGGAGCGCTCCCATGACACTTTTCACTACGTTGTGGGATTCCATCTGGGGGTTCCATCACAAATGCCAAAAACAGCATTGTGACGGAACCCCTAAATAGAAATAAGCAGAACCATTCACTGTCATGAGTGAAACAGACATCACTTTAGTCTCTGTTTGACAAGGGAATAATTCATTTCTGTTATATTTCAAGTATAAGATGTTCTGCTTCATACCTACTCATGACGCTATTACATAATCACTAGCATAATAACACCAGTAGGTAGGTTACTTTCCATCACAATGTTAATCTTCTGCTACTGTGATCATCCCTTCTGCCCCCACTTATTCATTACATGGATGCTTAGCTACTAACAATCACAAAAGTAGACAGGACCCTGTCACTATGCCAACACAATTGTCTTTTGCTGGTGTGATCATTGCTATGATCTGATTTGCTAAAGTGCAGTCTGTCCTCACATACTTCATATCACTAATTAGAGTTACTCAGTGCCAGAGTAGGATCCCACTCCAAAGAATATTTTGCAATTAATTTGAATCACCAATCCAGAAATAACTAATGCATTACTCAATAATAATTCTGACTATTTTCAAACAATCTGTATGAAAAAAGGGAACAACAATAGCTATGATAGTACAATGTGACATTATTGGATTACTTAACCTATGTAAATCAACAGAAACAAACTGTGGTTGTTCTCAGTAAAGGCCCATTTAGACACAACGATTCTCGCTCAAAAGCCATCTTTTGAGCGATAATCGATGTGTCTAAACTCGGGGCCGTCGTGCACTTTTTGTCCACTTTTCGCTGATCGCTGACTTTTAGCTTGCTAAAAGTCAGCGATCAGCCTTATCAGGGTCACACACTGAGTTCTCAGCGGGATACCGCTGATACTATTGTTTCAGCTGGTATCTCGCTTGGAGAACAAATCAAAGGTATACAGAAGATAAGTGGTCCAGCTTCTTTTCTGCATACCCTGCTCAGAGTGCTCAGCTATGAAAGAAACTATTCAGTTGTCATGAAAGAGGGTTTAGCCATAAAGTGGGTGTTGTACTCCCTGTGATCCTGGGTAGGAAATTCAAATTAGTTTCTGACTATGCCTCACTTAAATGGATGAGTGAACGAAAAGGGAATAATGCTAGGGTAATGCAGTGGTTCTTAGCATTACAGGACTTTAATTTCCATGTAGAACACAGGTCAGGTCAGGTAAACTATAGGGGAATGCAGATGTCCTGTCAAAGGTACATTGTGGGCTGGCAGTAGGTACCCAGACCCTTGGCTTTTGGTGGTGGTGGGGGGATATGTAGTGAGGTAAGGGGTCAAGTCCTGGATGGTGTTTATATTCCATGGAGATTGCTAAACTCCGGGATATAACTCCAGAGTTTGCATGATGCAGGGGCTGTCCGGGTCACACATATACTCCAGTCCAGGAAGTAACTGAACCTAGAGCACGGCTGAAACCTAATTGGGAAAGGAGCAGGAAAACCTCAGTAAGAGATTGTTGCAGAGAGTGAGCAGCCAGTCCAGAGGAACAGAGTGAGGATAGACTCTGTGCAAGATCCCTGGAAAGCCAGGTGAAATTAACCTGGGAGAGCTGAAGGAAGTTAAACCCTGAGGAGAAGGGTTGGGTGAGAATCCCTGTATAAAGTTACAAGGACTGTTATACTGTTTGACTTATGGACAATATTTTGCTGGAGGGAGGCTGTTTATGTTTATTATTGAGAGTTTTGCAATAAACTACCCTGAGTTACTGTCACACCCCTTGCTGCCGCCTGACTGCCTGACGTGGAAACAGACCTGTTGTTGGATCCTGCTTACAACGCACAAATCTAATATTCGTGCGCCCGTTCACACGGCATGGGCCCCGGCACATATACGCTGAGGTTACCATGCCGTCGCCCCTTTCCCCTTCCTCCCCCTCGCAGGCTCATAACTGCTCCCCTCCCTGCTCGCTCTTTGCAATGGGAGGAGGTGGGCGGGGCGGAGCTAAGCACCACCCCATCCCACCTCCTCCTATTGCTGGCTATGGACAGGGGGTGGGGCGGGGACAGAGCCTAGCTCCACCCTGTCCACTCCCATTGCAAAGAGTGAGCAGGGGGGAGAGCAGAGGTGAGCCTGCGAGTGGGAAGGAGAGCAGAGGGAAGGAGTTTAGCAGCGACACTGCTAAACTCCCTCCCACCTCCGGCCACTGTCATAAGCTTCCATAGGTGCCCATGCAGTGGCCGACGTATTCCGGCCCAAAAGATAGTTCCAGGACTATCTTTTGGGCCCAACGTAAAAACGCCCAGCGCTATATTGGCCAGCTGGGTGCTTTTATGTCACGAGAATATGGTGCACTGTAATCCAATGCATTAGATCACAGCGTATATCAGCCGGTCGTGAAAACGGCGGGCCGATATACACTCGTGGGAATGAAGCCTAGGGAAGATGAAACAATATCTCTGCAGCACCACCTATTGGATGGCAGCATTCCTTCAAATCAATGTATGATTGTAAAACAATGACTGGAAATAGCACCCACTCACCCCCCAGGTGTCTCCACACACACACACACACACCCTCTTGACCTCCTTCAGACCTTTCATATTCTCCACTGATGCAAGACCCCAACTTTTAGGCTCATTCCATTCTTGAGGGTATCAAAAATAGTCATAAATTTATACTCCCAAATTCTTCTGTGACGCTGCGACTTGAAGTTTCCCTTCAGTATGATAACTCTCATCTGTTCCATATTGTATCCGTGACTAGAAAAATGTTTTGGGCAAAAAACTGCTAATATTTTTTAAAAGCCAACTTGCACAAAAATAAGTAAGATTCATGTAAGAATTCTGATGCACAGCTTAATATTAATTGCCCCATGTCTATACAGATTTGTAGTTCTATAATAGGAAAAAAAGAGATCGCCAATCAGTATAAAGATATAATAAGAAATTAATCAGCAGTGGGTTCTGGACTCCTTTACAATATAGAAAAAAGACTTTAAGGGAATTTCGAATAGAATGTAATATTTGCCGCCGGTTCATATGATTAAATCCATCTGTTTATTCTAACACTTGCAGTAAATGTGCTTCAGAGTTCAGAAAGTGAATAGTTCAGCAACTTTTTAGTTATAATTTTGAGTTGATAACTACCTGTTGAAAAGGCCAAATGTGTTAAGACCCTAGCCAACACTTGAAATAATAATTGAAGCTTGTGTTGGCTGAAAGCTTAAAGTGGAAGCGCTAAAGAATTTTAGAGCCTCCTGTATCATTTAACTGTTTCCTAGATAGACATGGCCATTATCTTTATAACATATTACCGGAATGAAATCAGCAGTTTGGCCCGGAGCACATGATGTCGTTTTATTGGCAGGTGCACAAATTTTATTTTATGTATTTCTTGTTTGTTTGTCTTAAATGGGCTTTTTACAGCCGTCTGTTCCCCACATAAACTTTCATATTACTTTTCTTCACAGAAGAATTTGTTGTGTGGGAGACTTTGCATTATTGTTTTATGGTCTGTACCACAGTGAAATTGATTTACATTTAAAATCACAGTTTGTAGTTTTCAGAATGAATATTCATTTGCTGCATGATGTAAAAGTCGACGTGAAAAGCAAAAAGTCTGTTAAATAAAAGGCTGATTTTCTCATAGAGTTTACATTGCAATAATAAATGTTATGTGCAACATAAAATCTGCATCATCTATGAAATGATAATCACATTTCAAAAACATCATCTTTAATGACTAGTCTCTTGTACAGGAGAGGAAATAGTAGCTTGTGCATCATGCAACAAAATTCTACAAAAATGTTACAAAAATACCAAAAAAGAAATAGTTTATAATAGGCTGGGAGTAGATCAGACTCACCAACAGTCTGGATTTTCTAGGAACTATTCCATAGACAGACCATCGAAAATGGAAGGTATCCAAGATACAGTGTGACTAAGTCTGAAGGAAGACAACTTCTGTAGGCTCTGCAATGAGGTGAATCATTCCTGCCAAGTCTCTAATGAAGACGTGATCAACATTTTAATGATTTGACATATTAATATATTCAGAGACATGAATCAAGATTTCTGCAATATTTCTTCTTCAAAATCTATTTAAGCTGGTTTGCGATGGTGGGATGTTCATAAAAATTCGTAGACAAGGCTCATGTCCAGTGTTGGCACAAGCCTTGCATCTAGCTCCCGTATTTCTCTTTGGGATTTTGTTGTAAAATATTTTAATACAGCAGTTGTTGGCATTGGCCCATATCTTCGCATCAACAAGACAATTCATCATCCTAACAATAAGTCATCCTCGGGAATTCTGATGTTTTCTGGCTTTGAAGAGCTGCAGCTAAAACGAGTGTGGCCATGACATTTAGAATTTATGTTTTAACAAAAAATGTAGAGCTGCTTCTACCTTGGCCTAATCAAGTGATACTTACAATCATTGTAGTAAATAAAGGCTGTTCATGTATCTACTGCTGCCCCCGGAAGACCTATTTTGGTAGGGCCCACTAGTTGTCAAATGGAGATTTACTGCCACTAACAACACCATCAGCTTTTGCACTTCCACTGTTGTATCCCATACCATATCATTAGCCAATGCTATAGTAAAACTGTACTTTGGAAGTATTTTTAATCCATTAAAGGGGATATTGCACCTCTAAATATTATATTTATTTGGCAGATCGCCCAATTTTTTTTTTCATTTGCAATTATTTTAAAAAATGCTTGTGTCTCCAAATATTACTGTTACTTAATTGTCAATGCCCCACTGCTGGTCTTGATTTCTAGAATGCCCACCTAATGTGTCCAGTACCAGTGATCACACATATTTAGTGGATTATCCTAGACTCTGACAATGTCCTATTACCAAAAGCTGTCACACTTTTCCCCCTAGGCTGTAAAAAAAATGTCCAAATCCAACCCTTATAACTTATTTAAACAAGTACTGGGGCCCACTTCTCTTTTTCTTCTAAAGCTAAGGCATATTAGCCCACATCCTTAACTAAGTAATACCTTCCCACAAACTCAAATTTTAAACTCCCATCGAGCTGCCTCTTACACTACGCCTATGCCTTTTGCTCTATGACTTCCTGTATATAAATACACACGTGTATTATTTGTCAAACCTTTCATACCAAAAACTACTGTAAAAAACTAACAAATTTTGGCAAACACCATGGTTTGCACCAAAATTTGTAATTTTTCAACAGTGTGAGAAAAGGGATGGCACTTAACAAGAGAGGACGACCATTGGATTTGTTAGAATTTACGCCAGAAGCTGCATGTGCCTCTTAAAAAATTAGGTGCACTTTTTCTCCAGCTTGATGTTTATTAAGACTGACATACAAAACAGTAGTCTTAATAAATTTGTCCCAAGGTTCTTGAAATGGGTAGCTCTGTGTGTATTCAGGCATTATAATCATGTGGGCTGTGGCCTGTACAGTATAATACAGAGTCATTTTACCATTTCTATTGACATGTACAAAAATCCAACAAAACCATAGTCTGCCTAGTGGCAGTTTTAGGGGTGAGGGCAGTGGGGGCTATAACATTAGATTAATTCAATAGAAATCACTAGTATTACTTACTCTTCCAAATTCCTCTTCAGATTTTAACACTGCCATACTAGTTCCTGATGCCATCTCAGGTCAGGGCTGTGTGAGTGGCAGTGCCAGAAACTGAAGAGGACCCCGGAGTGAGGAGGTGTAAGTAACTTAAAATGTCATTAGCGTGAGAGGAAAGGGAAGGGGGAGGAAGAGGAGTGAAAGCAGAGACTCACACAGATATACTATTAGAACTAATGGTGAGTGATGTGCTGCTAGTTATTAACTACTCCACTGCTTAGTACTGCTGTGTACTGTCCTACATAATAATGTTATATTTCTGTGTGTGTTACAGGCAGAGAGCAGAGTCTGCAGTTTTATCCATGTACAGTGTATTAAAGACAGGATAACAGGATGCTTCCCCACCAACTCTAAAAGAACTGAGAATAAGATGTACATACCGCAGAATGGATAATATATGCAGGATGCAAGTCATATAATGGTCTGATATAGTGTTATTCCTCAAGTACACACATATGGCAGCTCATTCTAAAAACTTATCCATGCTTTAAAGATGTCAGGACAGTATTGGGTCTGGAGTTGGTATTTTTTTTATGCTTGGGTCTGGAGTTGGTATTTTTTTAAGAGGTCTGGTTCATGGTCTGTATTTATTTAGGGATTCTGTTCTGGGGATCTGTATTTATTTAGGAAATCTGATGGCTGAACATATTTAGGCATTTCGCCCAGGGTCTGAATTTATTTTTGAGATCTGGTCTGAAGAATGAATCTATTTAGTGATCTTGTCTGGGATCTGAATTTTTAGGGGTCTAGTCTGGGGTCTGAATTTATTTAGAAGTATGAACTACAAGGCTGCTTGTCCACGGGCGTTGCGGTATCCCGCGGTGGATCTCCGCTATCAGCCTTATCTAATAGATAGGCTGACCGCGGAGGACCGCGGAGAATTGTGGCAAATCGCAGCATGCTGCGATTTGCCGGCCGCGAGCGGAGAATCGCAATGATTCTCCACTCGTGGACAGGTGGGAAGTGCTCTCCATAGCAACCCTATGGAGAACTTAAACTGCGTTCCCCGCGGCCGGATTATCGCCGTGGGGAAAGCAATTCAAACTCGTCCATGGACAGGCAGCCTAATTGTAATTTATTTAGCGGTTTGCTCTGTGTATGGGAAGTAACTCTGCAGTTGTCAAGAGAATATATTCTTTTTTACCTCTCTGATTGTTTCAATGTTATTTTGTTCAGTAGATTGTAGACAAAACACCTTAACACATGTTACGTCTGGCTCCCATTGCGTTTAGCAGACAGACTAGTACAGTGTTCTAAAAATATAGTC
This sequence comes from Eleutherodactylus coqui, assembly GCF_035609145.1. NCBI lineage: Eukaryota > Metazoa > Chordata > Amphibia > Anura > Eleutherodactylidae > Eleutherodactylus > Eleutherodactylus coqui. The sequence goes on along the minus strand of NC_089842.1, from coordinate 102,053,538 downwards.
AAAATACGTAACCGTATCCTAGTTTGTTTATCATTACATTCAAGGGATCCAGAAGGTTTGGAAAGATTCATGACTGATTTAATTCATTACAGGATTTTCTGAACTTTCTGCTCTTTAATCATCATTACACCTTAAAAAGAATGTCAATAAAACACACTATATTTATTTACATAAGGAAACACATATTAAAAGTTTCATAGAATCCCTCGCTGCCACTGAAAACTGCACCACATTGTGGATCACATGACACTTTGTGTTACTATAGAAATGTCACTGAGAACAGCCATTCATAGCAACTCAATGCACTAATGCATAGAGCTGGTGTTTTGCCAGAAACCTGCAGCTCCTTTCATACTCCAGTGGCCTGGGTTGGTATTGCAACTTCATGTAGTAGCACATGGTGCACTCAGTGGAGACAGCAGACCCCCACCAAGCTTCTATTAATGGAGTATCCTGAGGATAGGTCATCAAGAGTGTAAAGCTGGAGAACCCTTTAACTGTCAGTATATTTGACAACCTTTATATCCTAATTTATTGAAAAGTTTACAACATTTTGAATAAATGTCTGAATGTTGGATAACCCCTTTAATTGTTATAACTAGAGATGAGCGAGCGTACTCGGATAAGCACTACTCGCTCGAGTAATTGGCTTTATCCGAGTATCGCTGTGCTCGGGTCTAAAGATTCGGGTGCCGGCACGGAGCGGGGAGCTGCAGGGGAGAGCGGGGAGGAACGGAGGGGAGATCTTTCTCTCCCTCTCTCCCGCCCGCTCTCCCCTGCTCCCCGCTGCGACTCACCTGTCAGCCGCAGCGGCACCCGAATCTTTAGACCTGAGCACAGCGATACTCGGATAAAGCCAATTACTCGAGCGAGTAGTGCTTATCCGAGTACGCTCGCTCATCTCTAGTTATAACCTAAAAGAATCAGTAATACATGTGACTGGGATGTTCCATCTTAGTGGGGGTAGAGGGGCATCACTTAAATGTCTGCCTTAGGCAACACAAAGTCCCGATTCACCCCTGGACTCAACCAACAAGATTTAATGATATGTTCCTACAATATTAGAAGACTATTTCAGAAACACTGTTGGTAATTTAAACTTCTGAAAATTGGAGACCATTGGAAACTAATCTTCTTGAAATGGACTTGATCCTTCTATGAGAAAGAAGGGAGAGAGCAAGATGATATTCTACCTATTGGGTAGACCAAAGATAGATGGGGATTTCACCAACTATTTATGACTGCTCTTGGAATGACAGGTAAAGACAACCTGTAAATTCCCTACATCATCATAAACTAAGCTACAGTATTGTTAGGGGAGCCGGGGGATGTATTTTTTATACTCAACCGCTCCCCGGTTCCAGTGCTATCCCCCTCTGAAGATCGAGTGGCACACAATCTTTTCAGATTGCCATGTGTGTTCTCCATACAGGTTTATGGGAAAGCACTTACATAACAACCTGATAAGCACCATAACTTAGTTTATAGTGCTGTAGGGAGGTGACAGGTTCCCTTTAAAGATATGCTGAAAGGAAACAGTGTGGTTGATCCTACTATGAAAAGGACACTCCAATATTTTTTTTTTGACTGGAACCCCCTTCAGTGTTTCAGTTTTGGCGATAGAATACTTCTTCATAAATTAAAGGATATAAGTGAGAACAAGTAAAAATATGCTTGACTTACCAAAGTAGGTAAAAAAACTCATGTTTTAACTATATCTCTAATTTATAGTACTGGTAGTCATGTAGGTGACCCTTTAAGCAGCTGGAGTCTCTAAGGTAAAGTAGACTGAGGAATACAATTGGGCTGTAGCCATCTACACTGCTTCTTTTTAGTGCAAAACATGAAAAACATGCAAAAACACTTCAAAGACAACCTAAAATCTTTCATGGTGTGAAGCATGTACTGAGTGAACTGTTTCTGAAAATGATGTGGGAAGTTTCTATAACAACTTGTTACTTTCTAGATGGTTGATACATTTTTTGATGTTTTTGACCCCACCACTTTCACTGCATCACTTACTCTTTGCTCTTTTTTTTTCTTCCTTTCATAGGCAAAGTACAGTTTAGAGTAACATCATTTATTACTAGAGATGAGCAAACGTACTCGTCCGAGCTTGATATTCGTGCGAATATTAGGGTGTTCGGGATGCTCGTTACTCGTAACGAGTACCACGCGGTGTTCCGGTTACTTTCAGTTTCCTCTCTGAGACGTTAGCGCGCTTTTCTGGCCAATTGAAAGACAGGGAAGGCATTACAACTTCCCCCTGTGACGTTCAAGCCCTATACCACCCCCCTGGCTGTGAGTGGCTGGGGCGATCAGATGTCACCCGAGTATAAAAGTCGGCCCCTCCCGCGGCTCGTCACACATGCCTTGTGAGTTAGCTGAGGGACAGTGGTATCGTGCTGGAGCTGCTGTAGGGAGAGCGTTAGGAGTTAGTGTAGGCTTCAAGAACCCCAACGGTCCTTCTCAGGGCCACATCTAATAGTGTGCAGTACTGTGTTAGCACTGTATTTTTTTTTTTTTTTTCAAAATTGGATCTGCAGAGCATTGCGCCCTGCAATAGGGACAGAAGTGGTGGTTAGGTAGGGAGAGTGTTAGCAGTGAGTGTAGGCTTCAAGAACCCCAACGGTCCTTTCTAGGGCCACATCTATCCGTGTGCAGTACTGTCCAGGCTGCTGTTAGCAGTGTTGCATATTTTTTTTTTTTTCTCAAAACCGGCTGGCAGACCGTTGCACTTGGCATTAATACTACAGGGATAGAATTGTGTAGGCAGGGCCAGAAGACATACATTATTCATTGAATAGACGCAGTGTGGCTTGTCCTTTGAAAAACAAGGGAAAAAATTCTATTTCGCCTGCCTCTGACAGTCCTCAGGGCTCTGGGTACGTGTGTGCTGCGTGCAGAACGTTAAAAAAAATCAGACGCAGCCAGCTACGTTTTACTGCAGGCTTGCGCCAATTTTTTTCCTGCATGGGAAATCCCTGATCTGCTGGAGCCAATAACTTTGCATCACTGCAGTTCTCTGACACATTTGCAGGGCCACAACACAGTTATTAAAGGGGTGGTCTCGCGAAACCAAGTGGGGTTATACACTTCCGTATGGCCATATTAATGCACTTTGTAATGTACATTGTGCATTAAATATGAGCCATACAGAAGTTATTCCACTTACCTGCTCCGTTGCTAGCGTCCTCGTCTCCATGGTTCCGTCTAAATTCGCTGGCAGCTTGCTTTTTTAGACGCGCTTGCGCAGTGCAGTCTTCTCTATTCAGCACGAGCCGCTTCAGTGTGCTCCCCGCTACAGCTCTTCTGCGCATGCGCAGACGAGCTGTCACTGCTCGGGAGCGCGCTGCAGCGGCCATTCTGCACCTTCCTCTGTTAGAGGAAGGTGCAGAAACTGGAGCTGCCCAGCGGAGAAGCCCAGCCCAGCCCAGCAGCCCCGAGAAGCGTCCCAGGTAAGTGATGGGTCGGGGGGGAACTAGCGCTGCGCCGGGGGAACTAGCGCTGCGCCGGGGGGGGGGCTGTCGCTGCGCCGGGGGGGGGGCTGTCGCTGCGCCGGGGGGGGGCTGCCGCTGTGATGGGGGAACTAGCGCTAGGCCGGGGGGGCTGTCGCTAGGCCGGGGGGGGCTGCCGCTGCGATGGGGGGGCTGTCGCTAGGCCGGGGGAGGCTGCCGCTAGGCCGGGGGGGCTGTCGCTAGGCCGGGGGGGGCTGTCGCTAGGCCGGGGGGGGCTGCCGCCAGGCCGGGGGGGGCTGCCGCTAGGCCGGGGGAACTAGCGCTGGGCTCCGGAACCTAGCGCTGGGCTCCGGGGCCTTCACCTGGGCTGAGGGTCTAGCGCTGGGGAGCCGGGGGCTAGCGCCGGTTACCTGCTGCCTGGCGGTGGGCGTCTGGTCGGCGGCTGCGGAGCGTCTGGTCGGCGGCTGCGATGCGTCCGGTTGCCATGGAGACACAGCTGGCGGCGTCTCGGGAGCGCGCACGTCGGGCTGCAGCGAGCGACGGGGAAAGAGCCGGCGGCCATCTTGAGAAAACTTTTATAAGTTGCTGAAACGCTGGAACGGTAAGTACAAACCAGCTAGAAATGTCATTTACAGGGGGGCTTAGTAATGTGTACTTAATGGGGGGGACTGGGCAAAAAAAAAATTTAACTGCTTCCTCGAGACATCTCCTTTAAACTTAGTAGTATTCATTGAATACACGCAGTGTGGCTTGTCCTTTGAAAAACAAGGGAAAAAATTCTATTTCGCCTGCCTCTGACAGTCCTCAGGGCTCTGGGTACGTGTGTGCTGCGTGCAGAACGTTAAAAAAAAATCAGACGCAGCCAGCTACGTTTTACTGCAGGCTTGCACCAATTTTTTTCCTGCATGGGAAATCCCTGATCTGCTGGAGCCAATAACTTTGCATCACTGCAGTTCTCTGACACATTTGCAGGGCCACAACACAGTTATTAAACTTAGTAGTATTCATTGAATACACGCAGTGTGGCTTGTTTTTTGAAAAACAAGGGAAAAAATTCTATTTCGCCTGCCTCTGACAGTCCTCAGGGCTCTGGGTACGTGTGTGCTGCGTGCAGAACGTTAAAAAAAATCAGACGCAGCCAGCTACGTTTTACTGCAGGCTTGCGCCAATTTTTTTCCTGCATGGGAAATCCCTGATCTGCTGGAGCCAATAACTTTGCATCACTGCAGTTCTCTGACACATTTGCAGGGCCACAACACAGTTATTAAACTTAGTAGTATTCATTGAATACACGCAGTGTGGCTTGTCCTTTGAAAAACAAGGGAAAAAATTCTATTTCGCCTGCCTCTGACAGTCCTCAGGGCTCTGGGTACGTGTGTGCTGCGTGCAGAACGTTAAAAAAAATCAGACGCAGCCAGCTACGTTTTACTGCAGGCTTGCGCCAATTTTTTTCCTGCATGGGAAATCCCTGATCTGCTGGAGCCAATAACTTTGCATCACTGCAGTTCTCTGACACATTTGCAGGGCCACAACACAGTTATTAAACTTAGTAGTATTCATTGAATACACGCAGTGTGGCTTGTCCTTTGAAAAACAAGGGAAAAAATTCTATTTTGGCTGCAGGCTTGCGCCAATTTCTTTCCTGGCTTGGAAATCACTGGTAATACAGCATGCTGAGGGGTAGGGGGAGGCCGAGAGGACGTGGACGCGGCCGAGGACGCGTAGGCCCAAGTGAGGGTGTGGGCCCAGGCCGAGCTCCTGATCCAGGTGTGTCGCAGCCGACTGCCGCGCGATTAGGAGAGAGGCACGTTTCTGGCGTCCCCACATTCATCGCCCAATTAATGGGTCCACGCGGGAGACCTTTATTAGAAAATGAGCAGTGTGAGCAGGTCCTGTCGTGGATGGCAGAAAGTGCTTCGAGCAAGCTATTGTTGGGGGTCAACCTTTCCAAATAGGTTGGTCAGCGATGTTGTCCGAGTCCAAATTACAGGTATCAGATCGAGCGCTCGGAGAGACACAGAACACACCAGTACACTCAGTATGGTTTGAAACAAGTGACTCTATTTATTATTTGCATGTCCTGGTTTTTATAGACAATCGCCCTCGCAGGATGCGACTTGGGGTTAAACCGGGTGCAACTTGTGATTCCACATATGACTTAGGCAAGCACATTCTTTTTAGGAACTGATAACTCTCTGTGGTCAAGCCATTTCTTGATGAACTAAGGAACATCTGCTCTGGTGATCTTCCTGATTCCACTCAGGTTGGGCAACAGGAAACCACAGGCTTGTTCCTCAGAACAGTCATCAGTTCTTTACACATAAAATATTGCAGTATTTATCCTTATTTTTATTCAAATGGATTGCTAAGCAACATATATTAACCCTTTTAGCCCCTATCATTCCCCCATTTTGGACATCAGGAAGACACACGCAGGGTACAGTTCTATCGCCCGATGGCGCTGACGGCCTAGTCAGATCCCTGGACAGTATGTCTAACCTTCATCCAGCAAGGGTCGGCCTACACAGGGGCTGAAAAGGCTTTTGCCGTACATTTGCCCACACAAGAGATTATGACTTTGATTACTATATATATACACAACAGGATGACAATTATCTGTACTATACTTTGTAGGATTCCCATGAACCATCCTCCCAGACCAGAAAACCAATTTGCAGGGTTAAGAAAACGAAACCATCCCTGGTCTTTATCCTGTTTTACGCTAGTAGCTATTTTTCCCAAGGTATTGATCCTTTGGTGAATGGATTCTGAGTGATCAGAGAGGTTGAAACAACACATCCCCTCAAATTCCTCACATCCGTGGTTTATTGTGAGCAACAGGTAATCTATGGCGGCTCTATTTTGTAAAGCTGCTTTCCTGACTCCTTGTATGTCTAGTAGGAGAAGGTCCAAGGCCTGTGATGTAGCATTCAGGCCCTTTACCATATCGCATGCCAATCCATTGATTACTCTTGCGTTATATTGTGCCAACCCGGGAACACCCACAATACTGACTGCCAGTGCCGTATGTTCTGTGTAGCTAAGTAGAGTGGGTGGTCCTTCACATTTGCTATCCAGTCCTTCTACCTCCCTCTTTCGTCTTTTGGTGAGCTGTGGGCTGTTAGGTTTTTGGTACTTTAGTATACTTAATCTGGCCAGTGCACACGGCCCACCAGAGATATTACCAGGGATGTATGTGTAAGTCAGGTTACCGCAGGACAGGACCCAGCCTAATGGTAATTTGACGTGCCTAAAATGGCTGGGGCTTCGGACTGTGTGGTTACAGAGCATAGGAGTCTGTACCTTTCTACATTGCTCGACTGTGCGATTACAGAGTCTCTGGGAATCACTAGTCACCCTGGTTCTCTGCGCACAACCTCCCATATGTTCTTTATTACACGTGAAGTTATAGCATACCTCAGCCGGAGCGACATTCCTGACCCGGAAACGAGTCATATTTGACCAAAGTGTATGTTCGACCGCATCACAATAGGGACAATATTCATATACATTAAAAAAGGTATTTTCCTGGACAACATTGCTCTCCTCCACATCACTATCGTTATGCACTATTGAATATATATCGCAAAGTGTCTTTATTGGGGTGGGGATAGACAGTAAGCAAGTCCGTAAAATATCTTCCCCACTCCGAAGGTTGGGCATGCACATGTGGGAGATATTCAGTACGTCTTTTGCAAGGTATTCCCACATGTTGGGGTGTCCTTCCGCCCAACCAGTCCATCTTCTTCTTACATTGACAGTTGGTGAGGAGTTGTCCCGAAAAGAGAGTAGTCCAAGAAGACAAAGGGTAAATAATACACCTATCCAGACTATCAGTGCTGGTGTCCAGGTTGCCATCCCCCACCACCACCCTGGGTTGGGCTTATTCTCCACCCCCCTCGTGGTGCTGAGGCGTTGGAACTTTCTTGCAGTGCGAGGCATGAATCCAAGTGGGTTTGCCTTCTAACTTGACCGAGGTGGGAGTGGTTAACAGTACCTGGTATGGTCCGTCAAAGCGAGGTTCCAGTGATTTCCTGACGTGTCTTTTTACCACCACCCAATCTCCAGGTTGCAGAGAGTGGGATCCTTCCAAACTATCAGGGTCTGGAATAGAAGAGAGCACTAGGTCGTGTGTTATTTTCAGTTTTTGGCATAAATCCTGCACAAAGGAAGTAACTTTATCATGACCCAGGGACAAGACCTGGGGATGGTACAGTCCTAGCCTAGGCACGGAGCCAAAGAGAATCTCATATGGGGACAGTCCTGTCTTCTTGTTAGGTGTCGTCCGTACTGAGTAGAGGGCCAAAGGTAGGCACTCGGGCCAGGGTTTTCCTGTTTCAACCATGGCTTTTTGAATTTTTAGTTTTAGTGTACCGTTCATGCGTTCCACCTTTCCTGAACTTTGTGGATGATAGGGGGTGTGGAACGCCTGCTCTACTCCTAAGGCGGACATGACTTCCTTCATTACCTCTCCAGTGAAGTGAGTACCACGGTCGCTCTCAATGGTCTCTGGTACCCCAAATCTACACACTAACTCTGACACAAGTTTTTTTGCAGTGGCCTGGGCGGTGGCCTTCGGGACCGCGTAGGCCTCGGGCCACCTGGAAAAGAGGTCAACGCATACCAGAACGTACTCATACCTTCCTGACCTGGGCAGCTGGATGTAATCTATCTGTAGTCTCTGGAAGGGGTACAAAGGTCGCGGAGTGCACTTCCGAGGGGTCTTTACTACTTGACCGGGGTTGTGTAGTGCACAGATTTCACAAGCCTTGACATATGCCTTTGCCATCCTGTCAAATCCCGGGGCGTACCACATTTTTTTCCACCAGGGCTACCATAGCATTGCGCGAGGCGTGCACCTTCCCATGAGCCAGCATGGCCATACTGGGGTAAGCCGCCGCCGGCAAACACATACGGGAACCCATCATCCAACCTTAATTTCCTTTTACTGCCCCTGCACTTGCCCAGTGCTCCTGCTCTTGCCCTGAGGGGAGTAGGTCCACCTCCTTCTGTGGTGGGACAGAGAGAGTCTGGTCCTTGGCAGGGGGCTCAGGATCCTCCTCCGCTGGGCAGGACCTGGTCTGAACTCTGCACACGGGTGTCCTCCAGTCCAGCAGGGCTGCAGCCTTAGCTGCTCCGTCTGCCTTCTCATTGCCTCTGCTTTCCAAGGAGTCCCCTTGGGTGTGTGCTTTTACCTTTATTATGGCTACCTGCTTTGGGAGCATGATAGCTGACATCAACTGACTTACTGCATCACCATTCTTGATTGGCTTGCCCTGAGCTGTAAGGAAGCTCCGCGCGCGCCAAATCGGCCCATAGTCATGCGCAACGCCAAACGCGTACCTGGAGTCCGTGTAGATATTAGCAGTGACTCCCCGGGCTAATTTGCAGGCCTCGGTTAGAGCGCACAGCTCCGCTTCCTGTGCTGACATTTGTGGAGGCAAGGCACGACCGATCAGTACTTCATTCATTGACACCACGGCAAACCCTGTCACAAATCTGCCCTGGTCATTCTGGTATCTTGACCCGTCCACAAACATTTCAAGGTGGGGGTTCAGGAGTGGCTTATCTGTGACATGAGCAAATCCAGCTGTCTCCTGCTCCATCAGAGCAGCACAGTCATGCTGGTGCTCGGCGTCAAAAGCTTCCTCTTCGCCTAGGGAATTGACAAAAAGTTGATCCCCTGTGCTTACTCCCCCATTTGAATCCGCGGTACCTAATGGAAGTAAGGTGGCCGGATTCAAAGTTGTGCAACGTTGAAATGAGATATTGGACGAGGAGTGTACTGTCAGTTCCATTTTGATCTGTCTAGCAAGAGACAGATGTCTACGGCTAACCTGTGTCAGAATACCGTGTACGTCATGAGGGGTGAAGACCACCAGCGGGTAGTCCAGGACTACCTCTGAGGCTTTGTCAAGGAGGGCCTGTACAGACAAAACTGCCCGCACACAAGATGGTGAACCTCTAGCTACTGCATCCAAGTGCGCACTGTAGTATGCTACGGGGCGCTTCTTGTCACCATGCTGTTGTGTGAGCACGGCGGTAGCATGTCCTGCCATTTCTGTAACGTACATTTGAAACGGCTTGTCATAGTCAGGCAGACCCAGTGCCGGAGCGCTGGTGATCTGTATTTTCAGCTGGTGAAAAGCTGACTCAGCTTCCGGAGACAAAGCAAATGGCTTCGAGCTCAGGCAGTCGTACAGAGGCTGCATGGTCATGGAGGCAGAACGAATCCATGGCCGACAGTATGGCACTAGTCCCAGGAATGTCCGCAACTGAGCATGGGAGGCGGGTAGCGGGATGGCCCGTACAGCCTGAGTCCTTTCTTGTGTAAGGTGCTTGGTACCTGGACCTAGGCAGTGGCCCAGAAAAACAACTTGTGATTGGCAAAACTGAAGTTTGTCTTTGCTGGCCTTGCAGCCACTTTCCGCTAGAAAACAGAGGAGGCTAAGAGAAGCGGTTAAGCATGAGGGTTGGTCAGGGGCACAAAGCAAAAGATCATCAACATATTGCAGAAGTATAACGTCGGGTGGAAGTGCCCAGGATTCTAATACCAGCATCATACACCTTGTAAATTGATTGGGGCTATTCTGGGCCCCTTGTGGTAGAACAGTCCAACAGTATTGTTTACCCCTGAAAGTGAAGGCAAAAAGGTACTGGCAGTCCGGGTGTAGAGGTACGGAGAAAAACGCGTTTGATAAGTCCACCACTGTGTACCAACTGGTACCAGAAGGGATGGTGGACAAGAGAGTATGTGGGTTGGGCACCAAAGGAGTTTCTAGAACAGTGACCTTGTTGATTTCTCTAAGATCATGAACCATACGGTAGGTGTCTGGTTCGCCTTTCTTCCCTTTTTTCTTGACAGGGAAAAGTGGGGTGTTGGCCGGGGAGACACAGGGCCTAAGTGCCGCAAGATTGCAGAGGTCTATTACCGTGGCAGCAATGGCATTCTCTTGGGCCATGGCAAGAGGGTATTGTCTGATCATTGGGGCCTTAGCTCCTTCTTTGAGATGAACCATGACGGGAGGTACTTGTAGGCGACCCAAGTCCGTTTTTCCTCTTGCCCACAGGCAGTCTGGAACCAGGGATAAAGAAGACAGATCTTCAGGGGACAGCGTGAAGACGGTGGGCAGGGTAGCCAGGTCTGCTGCCATGAGACAGAAGACGTGGTGGTCGGCCGCGGAGGTACTGACATGAGCCTCACCAGAGGGGTGAAGCTGGATGCAGCACCCCAGGGGTCCCATCACGTCGGTTCCTAGGATACAATCCCCAGCAGGTGATACTAGGAAGCGAGTGAGGACTCTTGACCCTTGAAAGGAAATTTCTATGGGTGCGGTTTCTTGCATAGGAGTAGATTTACCTGACACTCCTATGGCCATGGCAGTGACGCCTGAGAGGGGAATGTCCAAATCCCTAACTTGTTTGGCACTAACACATGATTTAGTGGCCCCGGTGTCTATCAAGAAAGGCACCTCCTTCCCCCGGACTGAGAGGGGCTGAAACACTTGGCATCCCTGCTGCGGGCTCACTATAAGGGAAATGGGGGAAGGAGAGCCAGGAAGTCACTGATAACTACGGTAACCTCCACCTCCCTGTGGGACCTGTGGAGCAACGTCAGTCTGGGTCTGTGGGCCACCAGAGGCCGGTGCAGGCCGTGGGCGTTTAGGAGCCCTACAATTACGTGCCAAATGGCCAGTCTTTCCGCAGTTGTAACATTTACGGGTCTCACGCCTGGGGTCTTTCAGTTGAACCGTATCGCCCTCCATGGTGTAATGTTTAACCATTGCACCTTTTGCATGGTCCTCGTTGTCCATGACAAAACCAACAGCCTTTTTGTACAAGTCACGGGGCTTAGCTTGTCGCCAGTCTGGGGTACATGCCTTAATTCGATCAGACAGTTTCTTCTCTATGCCCTGCATAAAGGCTTCGCAGAAGGCAGCATTACGTATAGCCTTTGGACAATCATACAAACCCAGGTCTCTGCCTACTTCCTCTAAACGGCCAAAGTAACATTCAATAGATTCGCCCTTGTTCTGTCTACACTGTGTTAGGGCGGTACGTCTCTCTTGGGCTTTATCCTTAAACCAGGCCTTAACCTTGCCCACATATTGAGTACCACTAAGTAATGTCTGGGGGTCATCTGGGCGTTCTTCAAGACCACAAAATTGGGCAATACTATTGTAAAGGCCCAGAGGACATTTTACATTCATAAGACATTCCATGTCTGTCCAAGTGGCAGAGTAGTTTTTCTGTATGACTTCCAACTTTCTATGGAAAGCTGCTGGCTCTGTCTGGGGATCGGGCAGTTGCTGACACAGTGCCATCTGGTCTGTGGCGCTCCAGGGTCGCCATGTAGTGACCGTAGACCCGGGAGTTGGTCTATTTGCGTCCGTGGGTCTGTCATTAGAAGACGATGGTCCGCCGGTGTCCTCTTGTCTGACCGTGCCCAATGGTGGACTCGGTCTGTTTGTTTTTCTATAATGGGTAGTGGAGGTTGTAACGGGGAACAAGGGAACCGGTTGTCTACACTGGTCCCTGGGACGTGGAGTCCCACATACCGTACAGAGTTCTCTAAAACAGGCATTCTGTTGACCAAACGTGGACAATCCCAAGCCGGACCCCTATTTACTTCAGGGCCCGGGGGTCCTGATTGAGGGCTGTAGGGAGGTGTATCCATCTGGGCAGTAGCCTGTGGATACGTAGGGGGCAGGGGCGGCAAATTGGGATACAGAGAATTAAAGGGATTATTTGGAGACATTGGTGGAGCGTCCGGGACGACAGGAGGGACCAATGGAACCGTAGGGGTTTCCATGGGAACGTCTATTGGTGGCCGGGCCATAGGACAATAAACTAAAATGCCCTCGCCTTCTCTATCTTTAATTATTTCAATAGGAGTCTGATATGTCTTAGATTGTTCAGACCCCATGTTTGACCAGTTTCAACTATTCTTCACTAAGTATGCAGGACGTATATTTCACACAGTAAACTAAGATAATCACTGAGATTATCTGGGAACACACAGTTCCCTGTCCCGGAATAGATTTACAGAACTAAAACGTGGTCAACTTCAAACACTAGGATTCAGGGGAGACCAGACTTCGCCTCTTAGGGAACTTTTAGTAATATTATAACAAATCCACAATAACAGGATTACGGCAAGAAAAATGACAATTAATAAAACAATTCCTTCAATATCAACTGCAGACAACATGGCTCAATTTGTCCCAGAAAGTGAGTTCTTCCGTCTAATACAGTAAAAATGAACTTATTCACTCTAAAATTTGGGCGGGCCAGAAAATATAGGAAACATGCAACAACAAACCTCTGATCTGTATAGGGGTCACTGGTCAGAAGAGCCCAGAGTAGAGGTCAGAAAGATAATGTCTTACCTTTACACCGGTGTTTTTAGTCTGGGGTCTCCGGATCTATGTCCCAGGTCAACGGTCCAGAAGTTGGTTGTAGGTACTGGTTGCAGTCTCCTTGACCGGAGGCCCGCCCCACGTTTGGGCGCCAAGAACTGTTGGGGGTCAACCTTTCCAAATAGGTTGGTCAGCGATGTTGTCCGAGTCCAAATTACAGGTATCAGATCGAGCGCTCGGAGAGACACAGAACACACCAGTACACTCAGTATGGTTTGAAACAAGTGACTCTATTTATTATTTGCATGTCCTGGTTTTTATAGACAATCGCCCTCGCAGGATGCGACTTGGGGTTAAACCGGGTGCAACTTGTGATTCCACATATGACTTAGGCAAGCACATTCTTTTTAGGAACTGATAACTCTCTGTAGTCAAGCCATTTCTTGATGAACTAAGGAACATCTGCTCTGGTGATCTTCCTGATTCCAGTCAGGTTGGGCAACAGGAAACCACAGGCTTGTTCCTCAGAACAGTCATCAGTTCTTTACACATAAAATATTGCAGTATTTATCCTTATTTTTATTCAAATGGATTGCTAAGCAACATATATTAACCCTTTTAGCCCCTATCACTATCATCCACCCAGAGTTCTGCGCCGTCCAGTGCTGCAAATCCGAATCCTCTGTCTGCTGCTCCTCCTTCCTCCCAGCCTCCTCACTCCACTACAATGACACATGCTCAGGAGCGGGAAGACTCCCAGGAACTGTTCTCGGGCCCCTGCTCAGATTGGGCAGCAGTGGTTCCTCTCCCACCAGATGAGTTTATCGTCACTGATGCACAACCATTGGAAAGTTCCCGGGGTCCGGGGGATGAGGCTGGGGACTTCCGGCAACTGTCTCAAGACCTTTCAGTGGGTGAGGAGGACGATGACGATGAGAAACAGTTGTCTTGCAGTGAGGTAGTAGTAAGGGCAGAAAGTCCGAGGGAGGAGCGCACAGAGGATTCGGAGGAAGAGCAGCAGGACGATGAGGTGACTGACCCCACCTGGTGTGCAACGCCTACACAGGACAGGTCTTCAGAGGGGGAGGCACGGGCAGCAGCAGGGCAGGTTGCAAGAGGCAGTGCGGTGTCCAGGGGTAGAGGCAGGGCCAGACCAAATAATCCACCAACTGTTTCCCAAAGCACACCCTCGCGCCATGCCACCCTGCAGAGGCCGAGGTGCTCTAAGGTCTGGCAGTTTTTCACCGAGACGCCTGACGACCGACGAACAGTGGTGTGCAACCTTTGTCGCGCCAAGATCAGCCGGGGAGCCACCACCAACAGCCTCACCACCACCAGCATGCGCAGACATATGATGGCCAAGCACCCCACAAGGTGGGACGAAGGCCGTTCACCGCCTCCGGTTTGCACCGCTGCCTCTCCCCCTGTGCCCCAACCTGCCACTGAGATCCAACCCCCCTCTCAGGACACAGGCACTACCGTCTCATGGCCTGCACCCACACCCTCACCTCCGCTGTCTTCGGCCCCATCCACCAATGTCTCGCACCGCACAGTCCAGCCGTCGCTAGCGCAAGTGTTGGAGCGCAAGCGTAAGTACGCCGCCACGCACCCGCACGCTCAATCGTTAACCGTCCACATAGCCAAATTTATCAGCCTTGAGATGCTGCCGTATAGGGTTGTGGAAACGGAGGCTTTCAAAGCTATGATGGCGGAGGCCCCGCGCTACTCAGTTCCCAGTCGCCACTACTTTTCCCGATGTGCCGTCCCAGCCCTGCACGACCACGTCTCCCGCAAAATTGTACGCGCCCTCACCAATGCGGTTAGTGGCAAGGTCCACTTAACTACGGACACGTGGACAAGCACAGGCGGGCAGGGCCACTACATCTCCCTGACGGCACATTGGGTGAATTTAGTGGAGGCTGGGACAGAGTCAGAGCCTGGGACCGCTCACGTCCTACCCACCCCCAGAATTGCGGGCCCCAGCTCGGTGGTGGTATGTTCGGCGGTGTATGCTTCTTCCACTAAAGCACCCTCCTCCTCCTCCTCCTCCTCAACCTCTGTCTCGCAATCTAGATGTGTCAGCAGCAGCAGGACGTCGCCAGCAGTCGGTGTCGCGCGGCGTGGCAGCACAGCGGTGGGCAAGCGTCAGCAGGCCGTGCTGAAACTACTCAGCTTACGAGATAGGAGGCACACGGCCCACGAACTGCTGCAGGGTCTGACAGAGCAGACCGACCATTGGCTTGCGCCGCTGAGCCTCCAACCGGGCATGGTCGTGTGTGACAACAGCCGTAACCTGGTGGCGGCTCTGCAGCTCAGCAGCCTCACGCACGTGCCATGCCTGGCCCACGTCTTTAATTTGGTGGTTCAGCGCTTTCTGAAAAGCTACCCACGCTTGTCAGACCTGCTCGTAAAGGTGCGCCGGCTCTGCGCACATTTCCGCAAGTCCCACACGGACGCTGCCACCCTGCGCACCCTGCAACATCGGTTTAATCTGCCAGTGCACCGACTGCTGTGCGACGTGCCAACACGGTGGAACTCTACGCTCCACATGTTGGCTAGGCTCTATGAGCAGCGTAGAGCTATAGTGGAATACCAACTCCAACATGGGCGGCGCAGTGGGAGTCAGCCTCCTCAATTCGTTTCAGAAGAGTGGGCCTGGTTGGCAGACATCTGCCAGGTCCTTCGAAACTTTGAGCAGTCTACCCAGGTGGTGAGCGGCGATGCTGCAATCATTAGTGTCACCATTCCTCTGCTATGCATCTTGAGAAGTTCCCTGCAAACCATAAAGGCAGCCGCTTTGCGCTCGGAAACAGAGCCGGGGGAAGACAGTATGTCACTGGATAGTCAGAGCACCCTCCTGTCTATATCTCAGCGCGTTCAGGAGGAGGAGGAGGAGCATGAGGAGGATGAGGAGGAGGGGGAAGAGACAGCTTGGCCCACTGCTGACGGTACCCATGCTGCTTGCCTGTCATCATTTCAGAGTGTATGGCCTGAGGAGGAGGAGGAGGAGGAGGAGGATCCTGAAAGTGATCTTCCTAGTGCGGACAGCCATGTGTTGCGTACAGGTACCCTGGCACACATGGCTGACTTCATGTTA
Source organism: Eleutherodactylus coqui (assembly GCF_035609145.1). Taxonomy (NCBI): domain Eukaryota; kingdom Metazoa; phylum Chordata; class Amphibia; order Anura; family Eleutherodactylidae; genus Eleutherodactylus; species Eleutherodactylus coqui. The sequence goes on along the minus strand of NC_089842.1, from coordinate 102,037,624 downwards.
GGATGCCTTTCTCGTGACCCTCGCGTTACACGCATTCTGGCCACTACGGATTACTGGGTGTACACACTGCTCGACCCACGCTATAAGGAGAACCTTCCCACTCTCATTCCCGAAGAGGAAAGGGGTTCGAGAGTGTTGCTATACCACAGGACCCTGGCGGACAAGCTGATGGTAAAATTCCCATCCGACAGCGCTAGTGGCAGAAGGCGCAGTTCCGAGGGCCAGGTAGCAGGGGAGGTGCGGAGATCGAGCAGCATGTACAGCCCAGGCAGTGCAACAGTCTTTAAGGGCCTGGACAGCTTTATGGCTCCCCACCAAGACTGTGTCACTGCTCCCCAGTCAAGGCTGAGTCGGCGGGAGCACTGTAAAAGGATGGTGAGGGAGTACGTAGCCGATCGCACGACCGCCCTCCGTGACGCCTCTGCCACCTACAACTACTGGGTCTCGAAGCTGAACATGTGGCCTGAACTAGCGCTGTATGCCCTGGAGGTGCTTGCTTGTCCTGCGGCTAGCGTCTTGTCGGAAAGGGTGTTTAGTGCGGCTGGGGGAATCATCACAGATAAGCGTACCCGCCTGTCAACCGACAGTGCCGACAGGCTAACACTCATCAAGATGAACAAAGCCTGGATTTCCCCAGACTTCTCTTCTCCACCAGCGGACAGCAGCGATACCTAAGCAATACGTAGGCTGCACCCGCGGATGGAAGCTACGTTCTCTCTCACCATCCAAAACGGGGACATTTCTGCTTCATCAATCTGTGTCTAATATTCCTCCTCCTCCTCCTGCTCCTCCTCCTGAAACCTCACGTAATCACGCTGAACGGGCAATTTTTCTTAGGGCCACAAGGCTCACTCATCTAATTTTTCTAAACAATTTTTATATGTTTCAATGCTCTTAAAAGCGTTGAAACTTTAACTTGAACCAATTTTTAGTTAAACTGGGCTGCCTCCAGGCCTAGTTACCACTTAAGCCACATTAACCAAAGCGATTAATGGGTTTCACCTGCCATCTTGGTTGGGCATGGCCAATTTTTACTGAGGTACATTAGTACTGTTGGTACACCAATGTTTTGGGGCCCTCACCTACAGTGTAATCATAGCAATTTGTATGTTCTTCGCCTGCACTCATGGTACAGAAGTGTGTGTGGGGTTGGCCTACACTTTAGCTACATAAATGTAACTTGGGCCTTGGCTATACTGCAGCTACTGAAATGGAACTAAGACTGCGCTCCCACTATACTGCTGCTTCGGAATTGTTCCTGGGGCCTGTGTAGGCTGCTACTATTACTGAAATGGAGCGAAGACTGCGCTCTCACTATACTGCTGCTTCGGAATTGTTACTGGTGCCTGTCTTGAGTGCTACTATTACTGAAATGGAACGAAGACTGCGCTCCCACTATACTGCTGCTTCGGAATTGTTACTGGGGCCTGTGTAGGCTGCTACTATTACTGAAATGGAACTAAGACTGTGCTCCCCCTATAATGCTGCTAGTGATATGTTAGTGGGGCCTGTCGCTAATGCTACGGCTGAAATGTTACGAATTCTGGGCTCTGCCTATACCGCTGCTAATGGTATGTCTCTGGGGTGTGGAAACAGAGGCTTCCCAAAGACATGATGGCGGCGAGGCCATTTCCCACCAACGCTGTTACTGTTAAGGTGCATATAACCACGGACACGTGGAGAGGACACGTAGTGCCTCCAAAACATCCCCCGCCACGGCCCACTTAATCCTGGCCACATTCCGAAAACCAACAAAATAAAACCGTGCTACTAGGTCCGCAGTCACCACCACATTACCACCAACGCGGTTACTGTTAAGGTACATATTACCAGTCTGACTGGGGCATGCAGTGTGGGCCGAAGCCCACCTGCATTAAGCACGACATTACTACCTCAGCTGTGTTGGGCAATGCAATGGGATATTTTTGTGTATCGCCGGTGGGTTCCAGGGAGCCACCCATGCTGTAGGTGCACACGGAGTTTAACCTACATGTGTCCACTTGTAAAGAACCCCAGTCTGACTGGGGCATGCAGTGTGGGCCGAAGCCCACCTGCATTAAGCACGACATTACTACCTCAGCTGTGTTGGGCAATGCAATGGGATATTTCTATGTACCGCCGGTGGCTTCCTGGCACCCACCCATGCTGTGGGTCCACAGGGAATTATAAATGCATCTGTTTCCACTTGTAAAGAACCCCAGTCTGACTGGGGCATGCAGTGTGGGCCGAAGCCCACCTGCATTAAGCACGACATTACTACCTCAGCTGTGTTGGGCAATGCAATGGGATATTTTTGTGTATCGCCGGTGGGTTCCAGGGAGCCACCCATGCTGTCGGTCGACAGGGACTTCACAATAGAGAGTTGTACCTGCCTGTGTCTATGAATTAAAAAGCCCGGTCTGACTGGGGCATGCAGAGACACCTTGACAGAATGAATAGTGTGTGGCACATAGGTTCCCCATTGCTATGCCCACGTGTGCAGCTCCTGATGGCGGTGGCACAGGATTCTATTTCTCATTGCTTCTGTACAGCATTGTGGGCTATCGCCCCGCCCCTTTTAAAGAGGGTCGCTGCCTAGCCGTGCCAACCCTCTGCAGTGTGTGCCTGCGGTTCCTCCTCATGGCAGACGCACTTCTAAATAGACATGAGGGTGGTGTGGCATGAGGGCAGCTGAAGGCTGCGCAGGGACACTTTGGTGTGCGCTGTGGGGGGGGGGGGGGCGGTTGGGCAGCATGTAACCCAGGAGAAGTGGCAGTGGAGTGTCATGCAGGCAGTGATTGTGCTTTGTTGGAGGTAGTGTGGTGCTTAGCAAAGGTATGCCATGCTAATGAGGGCTTTTCAGAAGTAAAAGTTGTTGGGAGGGGGGGGCCCCACTCTTGCCGCTATTGTGGCTTAATAGTGGGACCTGTGAACTTGAGATGCAGCCCAACATGTAGCCCCTCGCCTGCCCTATCCGTTGCTGTGTCGTTCCCATCACTTTCTTGAATTGCCCAGATTTTCACACAAGGAAACCTTAGCGAGCATCGGCGAAATACAAAAATGCTCGGGTCGCCCATTGACTTCAATGGGGTTCGTTACTCGAAACGAACCCTCGAGCATCGCGAAAAGTTCGTCCCGAGTAACGAGCACCCGAGCATTTTGGTGCTCGCTCATCTCTATTTATTACACATTGAAAGTTTGAACCTGTTTCCCATGGTACATGTGGCTACTCTAAAGCATATCTCTGAATGCTGTAGTGAGCAACTTAGCCGAGACAGCTAAATCCAAAAAATTCCATTACACATATATTTTTGGATTTATACATCTTTAGAAAGTTTCCAAACAAAGAATAGGTTAATGTCTTTTTTTCCCAAAGAAATTAATTCTTGGAGCCTCAGTTGGTTTGTCACTGGCTCAACTGCAATGCTGAGTCTAGGGAATCTCCTTGCTCTTTACCCCTAACCTCTAAAGAAAGTATGACCTAGCCTGCTCAGATTCTAAAGTCATGGTTCTCGGAGAAGTCACTGGTAGGTGCACTGCAAAATTAGTTGAAAGTTAATCAGGAATGGAGCCAAGGATCTTTATCAGAAGTCCCTTAAGAAAGTGACTAGCCAGAGAGTGGGATGAGATATAATCTGGATCCAGAACCAAAAACTCAAACAAACAAGACATTCCAAAGTGTAAGGTCAGCTCAGAATCTAATAACAAAGGTGTTGGGTCAAGATCAGAATCCAAATCGAGTAGCTGAGACAGATAGTACCTTAATCCACAAGTGATGAATGTAGTGCTGAATTCTTCTTAACCAGGCCACCAACCAAGATGTCATAAGTGGGCTCTCTGTAGCACCACAAAGCAGCTGGCAGAATAAGACACGGAAGCTGACATTGCAGGATGGGTGAGTCAAACTGCCTTGGTTTTAATGGAACCTGGTGCAGTGGTGTCTGGTGCCCAGTGAAATCTAACCAAATAGGGGCCCAGCCTGAACTGTCTGTTCTCACCCAGGAGTCATCTGATGGTACCTTTGTAATTTCCCTTAAAAGAAATGAATTGACATATGCTCTAATGAACATTTTTACTCTTCCCCAGAGACCCACCAAATTCCTTTTATAAAATTCATGGTTTCAATACATAACAAGACTCATGGGCCACTTTGGTGTAACTTGACACTCCTGTGCCCCAATGCAAAACAATAAAACAATAATCGTTATTTGTATATCGCCATTTGATGCATGGGGGAGCTCAATAGGCACAGGGTGGGAAGGTATGGAGGCAGGAAATGTACATGATGGGTGTAATTTGAGGGTGGGGACTAGATATGGGGAGTTGGTATCCTTCTTCGAAGAGGGGAGTCTTCAAAATGTATAACCGTGTCCCAACTTACTGTTCCATTTGCCATTATGCTACTGGTGTCTTCTTATGTGGTAGACAGGCCTTTGTATCCTCTCGGGCATTAGGGCTCAGATTCAATGCCAACATTGCACCTGCTAAACCAATGTTCCTGTTTATTCTAGAAAAGATAATGTTTTTTATCGTGTGTCCACCAAATGTAGAAGTGAGCCCATTGAATCCTCACCATTCGTCTGTATGAGACGTCAAAACATCTGATGGCATGCTTATAAAATGAACCTCCACTTGTGTCTCACCTTTCCTTACAAGTAGTGAAAATCTTTCGTTCTGGTTTTAAATAGCACTAATGGCCCTTTAAAGCTGATACATTTGGATTTTCTCTAATGAATATAGTGCTATAAAACAAGATTATAAATGAAAAGTATAAACAGGAATAGCAAACTCTCATCAAATTTTCATTGCTACCTATTTTAAGAAGAAACAGCCCTGTCAATGTAATTGAAACATCTGTCATTGTGACATTAAATAGCGCATTCTCAGACCTTTTATCACATTCCTTTGCATTTCTTAGAATGCTAAATTGAAATAAGAGCGCTCTCCAGGATATAAAGAACCAGCCTACATTCTATAATGAGGAGGAATAGGATTTATCCCACAACAGATGAGAGTTGTTTGGTGCCTTTGAAGTATTTTAATGGGGAAGTTTGCTGATAAAATCATCTCTGACACAACAGAATAAGAGACTTTTGTAAACCCATGACTTCTGGCTGCCAAACATTGCAGAACAATGTGTTGGTAAAGGCTCTTCTGCCAACAACAACATAAAAAAATGAAATAGACACCTTCCCATTGTCATTGATAATGTCATTTTTGAGAATTTGTGATTAAAAAAAATTAACTCATGAAAACAACCCCTATAGAAGAAAACTGGCCCAGCGTGCAGCTGATTGCCTTGCATCCATCTTCTCTAGTCCCCGACGATCATCTGGTATTGACAGGGAAAGCGATTGGACAAACATTTCTCTTGCAGTCCCCACTGCAGGATGAATGTGGCGTTTCACAATGTACCGCGGTTGACCTCCATAGGCTCTATTAATCCCTAAATGCTCGGGAATATACAGTTACGTCATGTAGGTTTGAGGTTTATATGGAGAGCGATAGGGAGCGCACCCTGCTCCATACAATGTGGGTGCCAGATGTCTTTAAAAGCTGACAAACGCCCACAACAGCTGCTGTCAATTTTGTTACCGACATTTAAAAGCTTTGATTGAAGTTCAGGGATCCTGAACAGCCCTTCCACCCTCTCCTTTCCCATGATGAGATTGCGGGGTACTGTTTGATTGCCCTAGCAGCCGGTGGCCTTTTAAAGGCTACCAGGGCTGACATTGCAGGTTGCCCATGAAGTCATGCCTATGGCTTGGCGAGATAGACTGCCTGTCAGATTGCTGTAAAATGTAATTCTATAGTGCAAATCCCCAACAGGGATATGAAAAGCGTAAAAAGAAGTTAAAAATAGTGTTAAAAAAAAAAAAGAAAAATGTAAAAAAAAATTTAAAACGTATTTTTTTGTGCTTTTACCCCTATTAGTATAAAAAAATTTAAAATCCCACATATTTGGTATCGTCGTATCCGTAACAACTCGTTTAACAAATTGAACACAATTTTTATCCTGTACAGCAAAAAAAATGTAAAAAAAAAGAAACTAAAAAATTGAGGCAAAATGCTTTTTTTTTTTACTTTGCCTCCCAAAAAACGCAATAAAAGTGATAAAAAAAAGTATGTACCCCAAAATGGTACCCAAAAAAACTATAGCTAGTCACACAAAAAACAAGACCTCACAGAGCTCTATCCATGGAAAAATAAAAAGTTATAGAACTTTGAATGTAGCGGTTTGGAAACTTACACTGGTCCCTGCGCTGAGCCAATGAGAGGCAGCAGTCACTCACCCATTCATAAATTCATGAATGGGTGTGTGAGTGAGATCTGCCTCTGATTGGTCAGGCTGTGACCAATCAGAGGCAGCTCATTCAACAGGCGGGGATTTTAAATCCCCGGCTGCTGAATACTACTCACAGCTGTTCAGAGCAGTTAAGGAGGACTGCCGCCGGCCGCGCTGAACTCCGTCTGCCGGGACCAGGTGAATATATATATATTTTTTTTATTTTTACACATTTCTGGATGAATTGCAGGGAAGGGCTTATATATTTAAGCCCTTCCCGACAATTCATCCCACGATCGCCGGCAGCCCATTGCTTTCAATGGAGCCGGCTGTATTGCTGGCTCCATTGAGTTCAATGGTCAGTGCTCGTTTAATCGAGACGAGTACCGCGTGGTGCTCGTCTCGAGTAACGAGCATCTCGAGCACCCTAATACTCGAACGAGCATCAAGCTCGGACGAGTATGCTCGCTCATCTCTAGTTACGATAATACACGGACTGGTATCCAACTGATATATGTATCTTCACTGTGACTCTGTTAGACTAATGGTCATCAGTGTGATCTTACTACATAAATTATTCTAGTAACTTGCTGGGGTACTTCTGTGTAGCTGTCCCTGATGTTTGTTCATAAACCATCAGTAGCTAACAGATGTTACTCAGCTACTTGAAATGTTTTTATATAGGCGGTCATAAACACAGTTGGGCCTCAATATTATGAGCCCATTGATAAACTGTGTTATCAATTAAGTGGTTAATTGACCAGTGCTACTCATGTTAGCAGCACTGGCCGGACAGATGCGCATGTAGTATCTTAGATTAAGGCTTCGTTCACACGAGTGCTGTTTTAGCGCAGTATAGGCACATGAATAGATTTCGACTATACTGCACTAAAGATCGTGTGAAAAAGTGATTTCCAGCTATTTTTATCGGAGGTGCGTGTAATCCGGCTCCCATAGGAGTCTATGGAAAACACGCACCAAAGATAGATGAGGTCCTATCTTTTCTCGCACCATGGACCTTAGATGCGAGCTTCGCAGTCGCTGTCCTATCTTTGATTGGTGCGAGTATTTAGCTTGTCTACAATTCTTTCATTTGAACACTTACATAGGAACCCATTGCTTCTAATAGAAGCTCTTTCTTTACACACTTCTAATGCACGAAAACCACGCTCGTCTGAACGAGGCCTAATGATGCATACCAATGCACATTGTGCATTAGGTAGTCACAGTAGCGGTTCAACCATTTTCGCTTCTTCAGGATCAAAGGGTTGCGTTAATATCTCCAGCAGCTGAGGGACGGCTACAATTGTATCCAATTTAAGAAATACTTAAAATCTAAATATATCAGCAGCACAAATCTCTTTCCCGTTCTGATAATTTGCTACATTTTTTAGTGCAGCACTATGAGATACAGCAAGGAAAATTGTCAACTTTGTCTTCCGGTGACAGCAATGAAGGGCAGTCATCAGAAGATGAAGGAACACATTTTCCAAATATTTTATTATGAGTCCTGTCTTCCTGAGCATATGACCTTAATGTACAAATTTGCATCTAATAATAATAATAATAATAATAATCTTTATTTGTATAGCGCCAACTTATTCCGCAGCGCTTTCAGGCCTGGATAAATGCAAAACAATACAACAATTGCAACAATTACAATGTGAGATACATTGGGTTAGACACAAATGGGTTGGGGGTGGTACAGGAGGTGCAGGGGTTGGGGAACACAGGCAATAGGAAATTTTATGTACAGATCATTTATCAGAAGGCAAACAGGGTGGAGCACCATAGGGAGGGGCGAGGGACTAGGTCAGGAGATTTGGTATGCTTCCCTGAAGAGGTGCGTTTTTAAGGTACGTCTGAAATTTCGTGCATCGGGAATTGTCCGGATGCCTTGGGGTAGAGCATTCCAGAGGATGGGTGCTGCTCTAGTGAAGTCCTGTAGGCGAGCATGAGAGGTTCGTATTACAGGGGTGTTTAGTCTGAGGGTGTTAGCCGATCGGAGTGAGCGCGCTGGGTGGTATACTGACAGTAGGGAGGCGATGTATGGTGGCGCAGCGCCATGCAGAGCTTTGTGAGTGAGGTAGAGGAGTTTAAATTTAGTTCTCCAGTGGATGGGCAGCCAATGCAGCGACTGGCATAATGCAGAGGCGTCTGAATAACGACTAGATAGAAAAATGAGTCTAGCTGCTGCATTTAGTATGGATTGGAGTGGAGCGAGTCTAGTGCGGAGGAGGCCAATGAGTAGCGAGTTGCAGTAGTCAAGCCGGGAGTGGATGAGCGCAACCACGAGCGTCTTTAGCGTGTCCGTGGTTAGGAACGGACGTATTTTAGCAATATTTCTGAGGTGCATGGGGCATGTTTGGGCCAGAGATTGGATATGGGGGGCAAAGGAGAGGTCAGAGTCCAGTGTGACCCCAAGGCATCGGGCATGCCATCTGGGGGTTATGATGGTGCCAGACACTGGAATGGAGATGTTGAGGGGAGGTCGGTTAGAAGGTGGAAAGACAAGGAAGTCAGTTTTAGAGAGGTTTAGTTTGAGAAAAAGGGAGGACATAGTGTTAGAGACAGCGGACAGACAGTCAGTGATATTTTGGAGGAATGGTCCAGAGATCTCACGAGAGGAGGTGTATAGTTGGGTGTCATCAGCATAGAGATGGTATTGGAGGCCAAATCTGTGGATGGTTTGTCCAATTGGGGCAGTATAGATAGAGAAAAGAAGGGGACCAAGGACCGAGCCCTGGGGTACCCCGACAGCGAGAGGAAGTGGAGCAGAGATAGAACCAGGAAAAGAGACACTGAAAGAGCAGTCAGAGAGGTAGGAAGAGAACCAGGAGAGAGCAGTATCCTTTAGACCAATAGAGTGGAGCATAGTGAGAAGGAGATTATGGTCGACAGTGTCAAATGCAGCAGACAGGTCAAGGAGGATTAGTAGGGAGTAATCACCTCTCGACTTTGCAGTCATCAGGTCATTTGTTACTTTTGTAAGGGCAGTTTCGGTCGAGTGTAGAGAGCGGAAACCAGACTGGAGGGGGTCGAGGAGCGAGTTGTCAGAGAGAAAGCGAGTAAGGCGGGAGTAGACCAGGCGTTCCAGTAATTTGGAGATAAAGGGGAGGTTTGCGACAGGTCGGTAGTTGGCAGCATTAGTCGGGTACAGGGTTGGTTTTTTAAGCAGAGGGAATATAATGGAGTGTTTGAATGAGGAGGGGAAAGTGCCAGAGGTTAGGGAGAGGTTGCAGATTGTGGTAAGGTGAGTAATGAGAGCTGGGGAAAGGGAGCGGAGGAGGTGAGAGGTGAGAGGGTCGCTAGCGCAGGGGGTGGGGCGGGCAGCGGAAAGGAGCCTGGAGACTTCTTCCTCTGTCGTTGGTTCTAGCGTAGATAGTGAGTAGGTGCTGGGTGCAGTGCTGATGAAACTGGGATCAGGGCTAACCATGCAGCTTTCAGAGATTTCTTTTCGAATGTGGTCGATTTTTTCTTTGAAATAGGCAGCTAGTTCTCCAGCAGTCAGGTCTGTCACAGGGGCCTGTTCCTTGGGGCTGAGGAGGGAGTGAAAGGTCTCAAAGAGTTGTTTGGGGTTGTGGGATAGTGAGGAGACAAGGGAGGTGAAATAAACGTGTTTGGCATGGTGAAGGGCTGAACCGTGTAAAATAAAATTACATAAGAACAAAATTCTATAAAACTACCTCTACATGGGACTAAGAACATGTCCACAACAGTCTCCCATAAAAGTCAATGAATCATCTCTAGAGTTGAGCGAACGTACTCTGTCGAGCTTGATGCTCGTTCGAGTATTAGCGTACTCGATGGTGCTCATTACTCGAACGAGCATCAACCCGTGTTTGACCCTGCCTTAGTTTTTGGCTCCTCCCCGCTGCGACGTGCCTGTTTTGGCCCCTCCCCGCCGCGACGTAGCACGCGTCAATGGCAAACTGTTTGTCTGGCAGGCAGGGGAGACAGAGGGGGAGAGAGAGGGAGAGAGAGGGGGAGAAGGGGAGAGAGAGAGAGAGAGGGAGAGAGACGAACAAAGAAAAAGAAGCTCGGGACCCGGCGTCCCACATACAAAAATGCTCGAGTCTCCCATTGTAGCCAATGGGGTTCGTTACTCGAGTAGAGCTCTCGAATTTTATGTAAAGCTCGACTCGAATAACGCGGACCCAAGCATTTGGGTGCTCGCTCATCTCTTGTCATCTCCAAACTATAGGTACCTGTGGTCTATGTCACTACCGTGAAGTATATCTCTGAATGATGTAATGAGCAGCTCAGGCAGGATAGCAATCCCTATAACCATGTAGAGAAAATAAAATAAAAATACACAATCAGAAAATGTAAAAAAAAAAACAGATTAGAATGAAATGATGTGTGACAGAAGCTGGTTTTAATTAGTAAAACAAAGACTTAAATTGTAGACATGAATGGCATTTTCAGTACAATATTCATATATTTTTCCACTTTTTGGAAGCTTTTGTTGTGAGTTTACTATGAAAGTGGGAATTTCAAAATCATATTGCATTTTGTTTAAATTTGCATGGGAGAAAAAAAAACTACCGCATTAAATGTGCCTGACATTTATGTGTTCACAGAAATTGAAACTGCATAAAATTCCTGTATAATTAGATCTCTAACTTCTAGCCAGAATCTCTAGACTGAGAGAACATTTTTATATGAGAAAAAGTGAAGCTGAAGCCAAGAAGCCGCTCCTCGTGATATCTTTTCCTTTATCTGATTTTTTTATTATGCTTTTTTAGTTTTGCTGTTTTTACCGTTTTTGATATAAATATTACATAATTAAAGACAAATATTATTTTTTATTATAACTATTCGTCCTAAAAATAATAAATGCGATAACTATAATAATAATGATTGTATTATTTATTAACATTTCGTTTTATTATAAGTATTCCTACTACTGGAGCTACTATTAGAATTATTACTACTGTGGACATTATTATTACTATTCTTCTGCAATTGCAGAAGAATTAATAGTAATTGCAATAGTAAATACTGCAATTATCTTAAATTATGTTATTATAATTCTTATATAATAGTACTACTGCTGATTTAGATATATCATGTATAATTTTTAGCATAGAACCACTAACGTAACTATAGAGGATGCAGGGGATGCGGTTGCACCCGGGCCCAGGAGCCTTAGGGGGTTCATAAGGCCTCTCATCTCCATAAAGGGAGCCCAGTACTATGGATAAAGCATTGGGAGCCTGTTACTGATTTTGCATTGGGGCCCATGAAGCTTCAAGTTACAACTGTACGTTAAGGTGTTAAGAGACATTGGGGGGCCCCAAGATAAACTTTTACACCCAGGCCCATGAGCCTTTAGCTACGTTCCTCCATAGAACATTTAAGAGAAAACAGTGCCGACAGATAACAAAAATAAAAAATGCCATAAAAATTATTAATCATTGCTATTAATTATTGCATATAACAGATCAATGTAACACAGACCATACGGTGCCCATAGACTGCTGTGTACCTATACCTGTGTATGCCTTAAATTTTTTACAAAGGTGCATGGGTATGTTCCATCACTTACCATATGTCAAAGGTGTTGCTAAAAGTGCTGCTGCTAGGAAAGCATAAGGTATCACATGGAATGCCTATGGGTCTGTATAATGGACTCCTAAGAACTATTCATTGCACCTTTCAGGGTCCATACACACTGCAACACTTTACATGAAACCTATTGATTGTCATTATATTTTTGGGGTGTGGGAGAAAACTAAACTATGTCGGAGAAATATTGGGAGAACATTAATGGAGATGTTTCCTTGGTGGGTTGAAAATTCCAAAGCCTCAGTTTTTCGATAGGAGTAACTACTGAACTGTCAAGGACGTATATACAATGCCATAGAGGCATAACTTGCGACTGGTAGGAACCCTTTAAGACGGGCGGTCCAGCCCTAGTTGATCTCAGCCCCATTGCTACTAAGTGGCAAGAATTTGTGCAGGACCCCCCTCGAAGAAGAAACTGTGTTGTAAATATGCAAGGCAGTGGGTAAATGGCTCAAGGAAAGTACAAATGGAATAGAGCGGAAAACAAATACTTTGAGCTTCTGTCATGGAGAGAGCTCTTTTGGTCTTTCCTATACGAGTCTCTCTTTTCTATGTATACAACTGAGAACCACAATGCAAATGTTTTTCACAAGCCTATAGAAAAATAATGAAGAATGGGTTCGAATTTATAATTATTTCCATACAAATCCAGTAAAAATGTCCTAACGAGCTCAGTGATGCTGTACATTTTATGGTTGACAATCAGTTGGAAAACACCGCAGCAATACTTAAAATATGTAAATGTAGAAAGGATAATATAGCACTGCATTTATCTATGGTACACATGCATTTTTAACAGATGGTCTGGGCTGTGTAATCTGTATAATGATTGTTCTATGTTTCCTGCAGAACAGATAAAAGAGAAATGAAAGTAAGAATAAATAATAGAGTTTATTTTAAGGTAAATTCCTGGTTGAAAACAGAAGCCTAATTAAAATAAGCTTACTAGTTCTGCAGAATAGTAGCTGGGTCTGCTAATGATGGCAAGGCACCATGCAATTGACCGTAGACATCCCAAATTATGCAGAGTTGTAATATGGCAATGTTATCCTATTGAAGTTTCTATATGTCTATTATGAGTGCCACCGCACTATATAAAACTTTCTGCCATGCTCCATTGGCTGCAATGTGGATGCCAGCTTTCCCCATAGAACACGTCTGGAACAACTACTATCACAATGATAATGTAGTCTCCACTATCCTATTCAAGGTGGCAGGCAGCCAATGCACATAGGAATAGGTGATGAAGAAGATCGCTGCATATGTGCAAGACTATCTTCAGTCGAGTTAATGAAAGAACGAAGAAAACGAAGCCAAGTTTCCTCATTGTAACTGCTGACACACATCTTCTACTCCCGAAAGGGGGTCATGAAATGCCTAGTCTCACTATAGGCAAGGGTCCCGGAGATGACAACCTCACCTATTAGATATTTATGGCATATCCTATGGTAAGACTACAAAATAATATTTCTTTCAAGGGACAATCCAGGCCAGATATCTCTCTAGCAATGACTATATTCTGTTTGTTAGATAAGCCACAGTATTTGTAGCTGGATAAACAGTAACTGGACATGAATCCAGTAGCAGCAACTTGCAAACAAGGCGATGACTATAAAGCAATTTTGTGAAATTGTAGATTTCTTGGACTGGAAACATATTAGCATGAAAAATCTTCCAAATGTTAATTGTGCTCATATGCCTCCTAAGTAAAATGAACAGCCTTAATAAACCTTAACAGTCACACAAATGGTCTGTACACAATCCTGAGCACATTTCCAAATGCTCAGTCATATATTCAGAAGCAGTGGAGTGGATTGCTGTAATATTATGTTAGCTATGAGACCCGGAATAAAAATGCAGCTTTCTAATAAATTCAAAAGAATTAAAATGTCATCTAAAAGGCTAACAGCGGTAAATATAGAAGAAGAGAACAAAGCGCAATATGTGCATTACCCCTTAAAAAGATTGGAGTTTAAAAGTAGGGGCTGTTCTGCTCACCTTTTGAGGTTGGGCATACATAGGCACAACACTCGGAAGGACGCGTGCCTTGGGCTATGTTCACATTGGTGAATGCGTTATTGGGAGGAGGAACTCTGCCCAATATCGAGCTTGCCAATGTGTTTTTTTCACACCAGTGAAAGCCATTTTTTATTCAAAAATGCCTTGCATCATTTCTGTGAAATTACCATACTCACCCACATGTTTCACGTGCGTCAAAGGATTGCAAGTGTACTCCATTGATTTCAGTCGGAGCATCACATGGCACTTGCAAATACGGAAGATGGAACAACACCTCTGCAGCGCCACCTATTGAATGGCTGCATTCCTGCAAATCAATGTACGACTCATTAACAAGTCTGTAAAACAATGATTAAGAATAAGAAACAAAGCCAGAAAACTATACAAAGACAGCTGTATGGTTTTCTGGCTTGGTTTCCTATTCCAAATCATTGTTTTACAGACTTGCTAAGAGTTTTACATTGATTTGAGGGAATGCTGCCTTCCTAGAGGTGTTGTTCCATCTTCCGTATTTGCATAAATTTCCCAGAGGAGCATGCATGGCCATATAAGTCTCCTCACTTACCTCTCAGGTGTCTTCTCACACCCCTTTCTGGGTGCTCTCCTTGGGGAGAGACAATACCACCCCGACCCACTCACCTCCTAGGTGTCTCCACACACTTTTTGGCTGCTCTCCTTAAGGTGAAACGACACCCCTCTTAATGCATTGCACTCGTATGCACACAAAACAATGGTTAAGGCATTCCACAAAACTTGCGTGAGAATATTGCTTATGTGAATAAGCCCTAAGGGTGGAAATCTGCTGTCGCCCCATGCTCGCTACTGTCAGAGATAGGCTGGTGCTTACCATCCGAGATGGGAAGGTAAGAGTTAGTTGCCTTTACCTGCGCTAAAAGCCAAAGAGTTCCCGTGATCTAAGACAATAAGGGCTAATTCCCATAAGGCTTATGTAATGCCATAATACAGCACCTATGGATGTCTATGTGCTCTCACAGTATCTACATATGGCTTCAATTTCATGCAGAGAAAAGTGTGTGCTGTATTGTGCTGCATGCTGTTCTCCTCTAGAAGCATTGCTCAGGTACAGTTAGGAAACTATAAAAACTATAATTGGGAAAAGAGTATATTAGCCTCTTCCTGCTCTGCATCGTAACGCACAGGGCTGGCAGCTGAGCCACAATGCTCTGTGCCATACATTTATGGCACTATGATCATGCGGGCACAGACACCACCACTGGCATCCACTGGGATTAAGAAAAAACTTAATTAAAAGTAGTGGCAGCAATAAATTAAATCGGTGTTCTCATCCCAGCCAAACATGACTGCAATAGCAACACCACTGTATACAAGGTAATGAGGACAGAAACAGGTATGTGCAGCTGTGCTCCGCTGTTTCTGTATCCCTCATAGAAGTTAGGCTGCGCTCACACAGGTGGATTTGTATTGCGGATTCTGGGATCCCCGTCTGTGCATAGATTCAAAAGCATGCTTTTTTTGTTCACAATTCGGAAACGAATTGCGTATTTTGCGAGTGGAAGAAAAATCGCACCATGCTCTATTTTGCCGCAAAACCCCTGCCGACGGCCTCCATTGATGTCAATGGAGGTCGTCCAACCCGCAGCCCATACACAATTAACATTGCGTATGGGCTGTGGGTAACCTGCATCATCACTATCCCCCTGACTCATCTGACTATATTAGGTATCCACACCTAAGGGTGGAGGCCTATGCAATGGGTTCCATCCCACTTGTGACAAAGCACCAGTTAGTCGTTCTCTATTAAGCCTCTGCTCACTCCCGACTGTTTTGTTTCTCTGTTTTCCTGATCTCGGCTACATTATTGGACCCTGTTATTTGTCTGCCACTTTGTCAGACCCTTTACTTGTACATTGATGTGAAGTTTTGCTGCCATCCCTAACTTCTGCTAGTCTCACATCTATGCATGTGTTAAAAAGCTCAGGTACCATGCTTTGGCCTTGTGTAGCATCAGAAGTCACACTGCCAAGACTATTCCTGTGAGTAAAGGCTCAGCAACGCCGTAGTGAGGACAGAATCCTGATTGAAGCGGTCAAAGGTGAAAACTGGGGTTCCTGTAGTGCTGCCTCCAGATATAGCTATAAGTCAAATTGGTGTATGGCAAGGCTCCACACCCATCTGTTTGACAGTAGATCACTGTGCTATGTTATTTCTTAACTTTCAGTAACTTCTAAAGGACTTATGTAAACAGTGCAGCACACTCAGGTGTTTCTATAATTCCCAAGCACTTCCTGGCACCACACACAACCAGGCCAATAGGTGCAGGTCCTCATAGGTGAGACCCACATCTATTGGACTTTTGTGGTGTATTCTATGAATATGCCATAAAAGTTCAGATGGTATACCCCTTTAAATAATATTTAATAAACTAAGCATAAGGAAATGCTAAAGTAAAAAATAATAAATATATATACACACAGTGGATATAAAAAAATCTACACACCTCTGTAAAAAAGGGCTATGTTTTTATTACATTAAAAAATCTGATAAACATGAATCATTGCAGATTTATTTCCACCTTCAATGGGACCCATTATATGTACAATTATTATATGTACAATTCCATTATTGGAAAAAAAATGAAATCTTTTAGGGTGGAAAAATGTAAAATGAAAACTAAAATCATGTGGTTGCATAAATATGCACATGCTAAAACTAATACGTAAATGATGTACCCTTTGCAATTATGACAGCATTCAGTCTTTTTGGGTAGGTGTCTACCAGCATGGCACATGTTGGCTTGACAGGCTTTGCCAACTCTTCTTTGCAAAAGTGATCCAAATCTGTCAGATTGTGAGGTCATCTTGTGTGTAGCGCCCCCTTAAGCTCAACCCACAGACCTTCAATGGCTGGTCCATTCCAAAACTTATAAAGATTATATACACACACACACATATATATATATATATATATATATATATATATATATATATATATATATATATACATACATACACAATAAAGATAACATGTAACTTCTAGTGTTTGGTGAATGACATACAAGAAAATTTGTACATAAATTAAATGCTATACTATATTTGCCAATATGTTTTAGAAAGAAAAAGGACCCCTTGGACACACATGATGTTGGATATTCTTAATAGTCCAATATTGGAGTATGACCCAACACTGAACCATAGGTTGACACATGTAGGTACCATAAGATTCTTTAATGAGTCCAATCTCCGATGCAATGATGAACACCTAATACGGGGGGCTGCTGATAGGTCTTTGGCTTTGTGTTCTTTTTTTGTTTCTATGGTAATGAATGTTACATCATATGAAAGCCTTTTGTGTCTAATATATGTTTTCAAAATTTTGTGCTTGTAGCTTATGGCAACAGCGATCTAGGCATGTGGGAAAACAAAATAGCGGAGTCTAAGGCGATATTCACAGCAAATGAGAGCAGAGGAGTGATAAAATTCTTGTTTCTGCAAGGAAAGTGTTACGTGTGCTGCTGGGATCTGTAGTTCTAGGCTTCCTAGCAGCACAGCTCCACAGGAGGTGGAGGGTTAATTGATTGAACTGGCTGGATGCGGTACTTCCTGCTAGCCAATCTCCTGGGTCTGTGCTCCTGGTCAGTCTGTGTCTGGAGTTCAAGGTGAGCAGGATTGAAAGTGTCATGAATCTTTGGTGAAGTTTGCAGTGTGATGTGGTTCATGTCTGTTTGTACGTTTAAATTCTGTCAGTTTTGTGTCAGTTTGCGAGATTCCTGTGTGTGTACCTAGTCCCCCTTTGTTCACGGTCGTGTGGGCCCCCGTGGTTAGATGCCCACACGATCGTAACATAATGCCCCCCCCCCCACTTACAAAAGGGGGTGCATTATGTTACGATCGTGTGGGCAAACTAAGCACAGGGCCAACACGATCGTACCCAAAAAGGGACGGAACACACAGGGTTTCACGCAACTGACCCTGTTCTACAAGGAGGAATGAGAGTGGCCCTACCTAAGCGGGGACATTGCCCCAATAAGGGCAGCCCAGCGGTCTTCGGATCTGGGCCCTAGCTGATCCTAGGAGCCACGCACCGTACAGGATACATACACATGCCACATAACAGGGACTGTACAACAGGATACAGAGCATACAAAATGCAACCACTAGTAACAGATAGGAACCTGAATATAAATACCAGGTATTAGTTGACATGTTGTACAATATGTGGAAGCTAGCAGGCCACTTCATGGCTCCTGGTTATACTGCTAGTCCCTACACTAACCAGGAGTCCAGCAGAACCGGACACCATTCAAACCGCACGCTGCAGCAGGACAGGACACAGATTGCAGGTCACACAGCAAACCGACAGAATTTAAACGTACAAACAGACATGAACCAGATCACACTGCAAACTTCACCAGACAAAGATTCATGACACTTTCACTCCTGCTCACCTTGAACTCCAGACACAGACTGACCAAGAGCTGGGTTCATATGTGAGCACAGACCCAGGAGATTGCCTAGCAGGAAGTACCACACCCAGCCAGTTCAATCAATTAACCCTCCACCTCCTGTGGAGCTGTGCTGCTAGGAAGCCTAGAACTACAGATCCCAGCAGCACACGTAACAAAAAGTCCGCAAAGGATACTCATGGTGATATGTCGCAGTCATTGGGGGATCAATGCCCTTCATATTCTACAGTTAAGAACTGGGTTGCCAAATTTAAAAGGGGCCACTTCAGCATCATGATGAGGAACATCCTAGACGACCGAGAGAGGTTGTTGTCTGGGAGATCGTCGATGCTGTGCACAACCTCATACTGGAGAATCGGCGAATTTCAGCTAAAGGAATAGCAGACATCATGGGGATTTCTCATGGACGTGTTTGTGTCATTATCCATGGACATTGGAACATGAAGAAGCTATCTGCAAAGTGGGTCCCCAAATGTTTGACCACAGATCAGAAAAGCATGCGAGTGAAAACTTCCCGATCCATTTGTCAGCGTTTCTAGACTGATAAGAACTTCCTGGATCGCCTGGTCACTATGGATGAGACCTGGATTCATTTGTATGACCCGGAAACCAAGGAGCAGTCAAAAGAGTGGAGGCACAGTGGTTCTCCTCGCCAAAAGAAGATCAGGGTGCAATAATCAGCCACTAAGGTGATGGCATCTGTGTTCTGGGATAAGGAGGGTGTGCTGCTAGTGGACTACCTTCAAAATGGTTCCACCATCAATGCAAGGTAATATATTGAACTTTTGGACCAATTAAAGGCAGCTCTGAAAGCCAAAAGGTGCGGCAAGCTGTCCAAAGGAATCTTGTTCCTGCAAGACAACGCCTCCGCTCACACTGCACAAGCGACCACGGCAAAACTGGTGGAGCTAGGCTTCAAGCTGGTTGACCGCCCACCTTATTCACCAGATCTAGCTCCCTCCGACTATTATCTGTTTCCAAACCTGAAGAAACACCTCAAGGGTACCAAATTTCACACCATTTCTGATGCCATGGCTGCTACGGATGACTGGTTTGAGGCACAACCGAAACCCTTCTTTTTGCAAGGCTTAGAGAACTTGAACTACTGATATAAGACATCAGTGTGTTGACATCAGTGGAGAGTATGTGGAATAAATGTAAAGTTTTATCTTCCTATCTCGTTTCTTTCTGGGTAAAGCCAAAGACTTATCAGCAGCCCCTCGTACAACAATGTCCAAAAGGTTCAGCATAACAACAACCTCATTTACAATTGACCTTGAAGGCAAACAAAGTCCTTTGTAATATGGTGGTCGAGCATATTACAATTTTGCTTTCTGAATTCTTGCAGAATCTATACACAATCAGAGGCAGCTGGAGTATACTATGGGTCTACAATGTGCTATGGGCATCATATTAGGGAAATCATAAGGTCACTCGCATGAGGCCAGTTTTTCAGATTTCTTCATAATTGAACTCTCCCATTTAAATTATGACAACCAATGGAATAAAGAAATAAAAAAGTGAAACTACAACTAGACATTAAACACTGGTTGACTCAATTATTATTATATATGAGCATTACCAAGGCCAGGATGAAACCAAATTCTCATTTATTTCCTATTATTCGACATCATTCAAGGGCTGCAAGCAATTTCCCCTAGATGCTCTCTTCCAGTTTCCATCACAACGTGCTTATAGTATGGTGCTTGTACATATATACAGCCTCTATCAGCCTAGTGCTCCCTGGAATGGATTGGATCTATGCACACATTACAGCACATGATTCTTATTTCGAAACCTTAAAGAACGGCAATGAGATTTGGATGTCGTTTATTTCCTGCCAGCAGTAGACTGAAATGCATTTTGTCAGCAGTTTATTGAAATGCTTTGTTGAACTTTACTTTATGGAAACTAAAACATTAACTTTTGATGAATGCCTTTAAATGTCACCATGTTCCGAGGCGCATACTGAGAAAAATACGCAACCTGGAGTTTGCCATATAAAAAAAAATTGCAAAACAAATTTATTGGGACAATGAGGACAGAACAGACAATCAAAGTAATAATTTTTGACTAAAATGGACACTGAGTGACGTGTGGAAAAAAATTCCATATAGCCTAATGTTTCCAATCATCTCATGAGTCAGAACTGTGTATTTGTAGAACAGGAATTAAATACTTCAATACAATATTGATGCTATAATAACCATGAGCCTGAATACAATCTGCTCAGTTTATTCTTCACAGTATCTTGGCTACAGCTGCTACTGTAATTGAATTTTACTTGTATTATACAAAATAATAGAACCCCTTTATGACCAGGTAGTTTTGATCTCCATAACCAGGCAGTATTTGTATGGCTTCTTAGGGGATGGCTGAGTTAAATCATGTACCGCATCAAGAAATGTGTATTGTTGAACTGATTGGTAATACAGGGTTATTACAAATGATCTTCCCAATTTGAAACACTCATAACTCGCGTTTAATGACATTCAGGTACATAAATTTGGTATCAATGGAAACAGAAACTCAAAAATTTGTATTTAGTAAAACAGTCTAACAGTGAGACGTCATTGTTGACCATAGCAACCAATCACAGCACAGCTTTCATTTCTTAAGCTGCTGGGGGAAAATAGAAGCAGTGCTGTGATTGGTTGTTATGGGCAACAAGGATGTCTTACGGTTAGAGAATTTCGCTAAATGAGGGCTAAAAATTTTTATTTTGCCGTAGTCAACACTTGGGAGATATGAGACAATATGGTTCTCAACAAGGTCAGGAGAGGGTTTTGTGTCCTTGATTTTTATGTCAACCAATCACAGTACAGCTTTCATTTCTCAAGCTGCTGGGGGAAAATGGAAGCTGTGCTGTGATTGGTTGTTATGGGCAACAAGGATGTCTTACTGTTAGACAATTTTGCTAAATGAGGGCCAAAAATTTTTATTCTGCCATAGTCAACACTTGGGAGATATGAGACAATATGGTTCTTGACAAGGTCAGGAGAGGGGTTTGTGTCCTTGATTTTTATGTCTACCAGTCTGTAATTACTGCTCAATGTCATTTCCAAACAAAGTTTGGTGAAGAGCCACCCAGTGCGCACACAATTCATAAGTGGTGTTCCAAGTTTAAAGGAGTTGTCCCGCGCCGAAACCTAAAATTTTTTTTTTACACAGACCCCACCTTAGTAGACAGAAAAACAGCATCCATTTGTTATTTAAAAAAAAAAGATTCGCTTACCTGGATCCCCGTTCTGCAGCTTTGAAGATTCTTCTTTCAAAGATGGCGCCGCTGGTCTTCTCCCACGGTGCACCGCGGGTCTTCTCCCATGGTGCAGCGTGGATGTTCTTCTCCAGTCTGCGTTCCACTGCCGATTACAGCCACCTCATTGGCTGATTGGCACCACGTGACGGAGGCGGAGCTACGCGATGAAGCGGAGAAGAGGGAGGAGCCAGGACACAGCTCGTGAGCCCCGGACCATCAAGAAGAGGAGTCTTCTGTGAGCAAGTGCGACTGTTCGTGCGACCAGAGAAGAAGTTTGATCGTCGCCATGGAGACGGGGACGCCAGCACCGGAGGGGGTAAGTATATAACTTCTGTGTGGCCAATATTTAATGCACGATGTATATTACAAAGTGCACTAATATGGCTATACAGAAGTGCATAACCCCACTTGCTTTCGTGGGACAACCTCTTTAAGAAAACAAGTTGCACCTGCAAGCGCAATCACCGGCTGTCCACCGGTAAGGTTGAAAACAGTGGAGCGTGTCCATGCAAGTTTCACACAAAGTCCTCAGAAATCCATCATCAGAGCTAGCCGTAAATTGGACATCCACAGCCGACCCTGAATCCAGATGACAAAGTAAGGTGATGTACTTTCTGCAAGATTATGCAAACTAATGGAAACCGATGGTTTCAGAGAATCTTTAATACTTAGTGATGAAGCCGCCTTCTACCTTTTGATTACAGCCATGGCTGTAATTATAGGGGATGCAGTTGCACCCGTGCCAGGAGCCTTAACCCCTTAGTGACAGAGCTTTTCTTGTTTTTTTCCATTCCTCTCTTTTAAAATATTTTAACTCCTTTATTTATTCATCGATCTAGCTGTATGAGGGCTTGTTTTTTTGCAGGACAAGTTGTATTTTTCAATGGTACTATTTATTGTACCATGTAATGTACTAAAAAACTTTTAAAAAATTCTAAGTGGAGAGAAATGGAAAAAAAATGACATTCCGCCATCTTTATTGCGTCTTGTTTCTACGGCGCACAAACAGCAACAAAAGTGACATGATAACTTTATTCTATGGGTCAGTACGATTACTACAATACCAAACTTATATAGTTTTCTTTGTTGCTGTACTACTAGGGATGAGCGAGCGTACTCGGAAAAGCACTACTCGCTCGAGTGATGTGCTTTATCCGAGTATCACTGTGCTCGTCCCTGAAGATTCGGGTGCCGGCACGGAGCGGGGAGCTGCAGGGGAGAGCGGGGAGGAACGGAGGTAAGATCTTTCTCTCCCTCTCTCCCGCCCGCTCTCCCCTGCTCCCCGCTGCGACTCACCTGTCAGCCGCAGCGGCACCCGAATCTTCAGGGACGGGCACAGCGATACTCGGATAAAGCAAATTACTCGAGCGAGTAGTGCTTATCCGAGTACGCTCGCTCATCTCTATGTACTACTTGGATTTTTTTGTAAGATATTTAATTCTTTTAATTTATTTTCTGTCTCCATTTTCTGCGCACAATAACCTTTTTATCTTTTCGACCTCACTGTTGGGGGGGTGGGGGGTGGATTTGTTGGGGGATTTAAATGCCGCTGTCAGAATTGACAGCAGCATTTAAAGGATTAACAGCTCCGATCGGCCACTCGACTTGTCGGGGCTGTTGTCCGCAGGTGTCATCTGTAATAAACAGCCTACACCCACGATGTATGGAGGGAGATAGCAGCGCTGCTCTGTAATCACATTGTACATGCAGGTGCTGTGATGCCGTAACAGTGCTGTTAGACGTGTTATAATATGTGTGTTCCTGGTCAAAGGTGTAAATGCCGGAGTGTAACAATACATGATTTCTGTTAAGGGCAGAGTCAGAAACTATAATTGGGGTTAATTCATGCGCCTCATAGTAAGTTGCGATGCAGTAAGTGTACAGCAAATGTTATGTCCGTAATGACTTCATTAGACTGGCTGGAATCTACAAGTGTGAGAATCGCAGTTGGGTTCGGCAAGTGACTTTGCTATGGCCATAGATCCTGAGATGCTATGGATGGTAATTCACTATCCTGTAGTAGATCATGGGCAGGGCAGTTTTAACCATGGTGCATGTGCACAGAGACCCCTGGCAGCGTTATAACGTTCAACTGTATCCACATCCTCTGCATATAGTTAAAGTTGAAAAGCATTCAGGATCTTAAAAAACAATAAACCAACATGTATTCACCTCTTATGTGCCTGCATCACCACTCCTGTGTCCGTAGTCTCCTCTCACTTCTGGGTCCAGCAGTCATGTACACATCTGAGCATCGTGCCAGCTGAGGCCAATCACCAAATTTAGTACCATTGGGGTCATTGATTAGCTGCATGGCATAGCAATAGCGAGTTCATAACTTGTAACTACAATAGGGCCCTAGAGCCTAAGGAGACTCTTCTGCTGCACAAGAAGATACTAGTATTAAAAATGGCACATGGTAGATAGGGGCCCTGTTACAGATTTTGCATTGAGGCCCAGGAGCTTCAAATTACACCTCTGAGCATACGGATTATGTTAATCTTCCTACATTAAGTACTCCAGGAGCCCAATTGCCCTCTGCCTCATAAAAAGACCTACAGCTTTTTCATAGGGGCCCTGGATTTAAAATACATATACAGTATATACACTGAATGGCCATTGTATTAGATACACCGGCCTTTTCATGTTCAGAGCTTCCTTGTATCGAAATTAGAGTCAATGGGGCAGATTTCATTACATGTGAAAACAGCCTCGCATTACTTCAGGGATGCAGGAATCCTCTGCCACAGCTGTCACAGTTGCGGCAGAGGATCGCAGAGTTTCTGCCATTGCTTTTAATGGGGCTGGTGATGCTGCCGCTGGCCCCAGTGAAAACAATGGCTGCTGCAATGCAAGATTACACAGAAAGATAGAACATGCCGCGATTTCTTTTCCGCATTAAATCGCAGTGCCATGCAGGAAAACATCACTCATGTGTATGACTCCATTCGCCCATGTGAAGCCGGACGTAAAAATCACACAGCCATTACCTTCTTATCCTGTCCTGTTTTTTCTGATATTTCCCTGCATCACTATTTTCCAAGATGGCCGCCTCATCCCTGCTGTTGTGCAGCTTGAAACTATATTTTGCACAATTCCTCACTCTGTAATTTCTTACCCACTAAGCTCTACCCTGTTATTGGTCAGCAGTTCTGTCCTGAAGATAAAAAAAAGTACATCCTTGGTGTCTCCTACTGCGCAAGCCCAACCGGAGTAGTACTGTAATGCCTACAGGTTGTATCCAGGGCTGCCTGTGGATAAACACTTCTAAGGTGGTGGGAGAAGGTGTGCTTTTGGAGTAGTGATCATGCTGCAATCTACTGGGTAGTCTATTGGAATGTGAAAACATGTACAGTGCAGCCTAATTTTCCATTTTGTCCTCTGAAGGCAAATAATTGAAAAATGTAAAAATATTAAGCCATCTCATATACAGGACAGACAGAAATGATGACTACATATCTATGGTGATTAGCATGTTATTCTTTGAAAAACAAGTTTTAGTTCTCAGGAAAAAAAGAAAAATCATGAATTTCGTTAGACATCAATCAAGAGACATGAGAAGTGAAATGAACATGCAAAATCATCTTAGCCTCGTAAGGGCCAAGACACGTTTAGTTCTGTACAAAATATCAATGATATTTACTCTTGGCCTTCTGTAACTCATAACTTTATTTTGCATCAATATGAGGCTGACAATTACACCACAGCGCTTCCATGATCACCTTGAGGTACGTGAAGATGCCTCAACCAACGAACACCTTTGGCACACTACTATGGTGTGGAATGGAGTTATTACGCTGAGCAAATGTGACAATTTTCATGAATTATTATGACAATCCACTAACCTAAGATATTTGCTGAAACCACTCCAGAAACCATTGCGAATCAATAGCTCATTGATCTATATAGAAGACGTCATTTTGAAGCTTTGGCCTGCAAACATTCTGAAAACCAAAAAGGTGAATTAAGGTGAATTTGAAGAATTGATTCCCGGTATTATCAGCCGCCTGGGTGCTGGGAGAGCAAATATCATCTTCAGTTCTTGAACTTTTGCAGAAATATCTCCCATAGATTACCTTCTTGGGTTTGGTGATAATTCTTTTAGCATAAGTCCCAATATGTTGTAATAATCGCAGCACAACAGATATATAGGAGAGAAATACTCACTAGAGCTGAATGGGCTCACTGGGTGCCAAGCTGAAAATGGATGCAGACCTCCCATCCACAGTCAATCAAGATATGTAACGGTGTCTTCAGCAGCATCCAGGGTTGTTGAAAAATTTGCAGTAACTTCTTAGAAATTTAAAACTTCACCTTTAATCCATTTCGCATATAAATACAGCAACGTTTCGACTGTATAGTGTACAGTCTTTATCAAGCCAAATGCAGTAAAAACATGGCTGCACATGTTTAAGGGCTGCATGTGCAGCCATGTTTTTACTGCATTTGGCTTGATAAAGACTGTACACTATACAGTCGAAACGTTGCTGTATTTATATGCGAAATGGATTAAAGGTGAAGTTTTAAATTTCTAAGAAGTTACTGCAAATTTTTCAACAACCCTGGATGCTGCTGAAGACACCGTTAGATAATTCTTTTAGCAAGATATGAGCATTATCTTAAAAAAGGACAGTTAAGTGCTGTAAAAGATCTAGATGAAAATGCAAAAATTGTAGGAGCCTTTCATCTCATTCTTGCATTGTATTACATTCATTAGGGTCTGCTGGATGGGACCAACATTTCACCAAGGCTTACAGTCACGACCAAAAGTGTAGAAAGGGACGCAAATTTTGGTTTCCACTTGAAACACGGTTCTACTATTATTTGTTGTATTATTTTTTAGGTGATCCCACTCATGACACTGGCGCACTGGGCCCACTGAAGTGTTAAAATGACCCTGGCAATAATAATAAATGACCCCCACCTGTCTACTGATCCTTGAATAGCAGATTAAAGTCAATGTCTCTATTTTAACACCATGTTATTTTTTTGTGCTATTTCAGTTAGTAAATGACAAACCCGCAGAATAACTGTGCATGCCCAATCCAGGGCCATTTAAAGGTCTCTTCACCACTCGTAATGGTCACAATCACCTTTATTTTGTGCTGGTCAGTTTTTGAATTTTAAGTATACTGTACCTTTTATAGCTCCAAGTCTCATGTAGCACATAGACCTACAGATAATGATAAAATTCTGTTTGTCTACAGCAGCACATAAAGGGAGAAATGAAGCTTACTGTATATTATTCACACACTGAATTATGCAAAACAGTAAATCCCCTTTGATGGTGATTGCACTGAGACTTCTGTGTATTGTAACATAGGCCCAATCAACGGTGATGTGATGCACCTGAATATAACATGCTTTGTTGAGCCTGGTAATGTTAATTTTTCAGGGAATTAGTACAGTTTGCCTATTTATGTGGCCCTAGTGGCCCGAGAGAGCAAGTTCCCACAGACCAAGCATTGATTATGTATTCTATTGAATCATTAAAATATCTCTTTATATTCATCCAGGCTGTTCAGCAACAGCACAACTAGCAGCTAGTCAGGATTCCCAATGCTGAAACTTTAAGAGTCCAGTATCGCTAGATGTATTATATGTACAGAATAGAAGTAGGGATGAGCGAGTATACTCGCTAAGGCACATTACTCGAGCGAGTAGTGCCTTAGCCGAGTGTCTCCCCGCTCGTCTCTAAAGATTTGGGGGCCGTTGGCGGGCGGGGAGCGATGGGGGAGAGCAGGGAGGAACGGAGATCTCTCTCTCCCTCTCTCCCCCCCTGCTCCCCGCCGCAACTCACCTGTCACCCGCGTCGGCCCCCGAATCTTTTAGAGATGAGCGGGGAGATACTCGTCTAAGGCACTACTCGCTTGAGTAATGTGCCTCAGCGAGTATACTTGCTCATCTCAAGTGATAAGCAAACTTTTAAAAAGTTTGGTTCGCCAGCTTGCCAAACTTTTGCAAGAAGTTTGGTTTGGTTCGAATTAGTTCAAAGTGAAACCAAAGATCATCAAAATCCCCGAAAATTATGAATTACACTGTCTTACAGCCATAAAAGGCCTGCATAACACGCTGAGTGTGTTATATAGAGCTTTTATTGCTCTTAGACAGCTTTATACACCAGTTTTCAGAACCTACTCTTTAGTATAACAACATTATGCTCGTTGCTCCTGGTGTTTCAGCCAGGTATTAGGGCATAAAAGTTCGTATGGTGAGGTTCCACTGTATGGGCTGCTATATTATTATAAGGGTTCGTTCAAAGACACTTCGTTACTAGAAGATTCAACACAGTCTGCAAATCCACTTATATAATTGTGCTCATTTACTCGACGCAATTTGAATAGACTCTACTGGACTTGGAAAGTCTTTACTCTTATCTTATCTTGCATAGATCTTTTGGAACAAAATATACAGTGGAGAGTACTCTAATGTAATACTCAATAAGTATGTCAATATATGTTTCTTACTATACTGTTTTATTTATTTGAAAATTAATAAACAGATTAAACTTAATCTTAACAGTTTTATAAATGTATTTATAAACAGTAAATCCTGAATAGGGTAACATACAGTTATAACATACAATCACCTCGTGACAGATGGATAATAGCTAGGGATGAGCGAGTATACGCGCTAAAGCACTACTCGCTCGAGTAATGTGCCTTAGACGAGTATCTCCCTGCTCGTCCCTGAAGATTCAGGGACCGCCGCAGCTGACAGGTGAGTTGCGGCGGGCAGCAGGGGAGAGCGGGTGGTAGAGAGGGAGAGAGAGATCTCCCCTCCGTTCCTCCCTGCTCTCCCCCGCCACTCCCCGCTCCGCGGCGGCCCCCGAATCTTCAGGGACGAGCAGGGAGATACTCGTCTAAAGCATATTACTCGAACGAGTAGTGCTTTAGCGAGTATACTCGCTCATCCCTAATAATAGCATAATATGTAAGGCCAGAAAAAGACACGTCCATCCAGTTCAGCCTATTACCCCAACGTTGATCCGGAGGAAGGCAAAGAACTTCCATAAGTGGCATGAAAATATGGGACATTACTATGAAATTTTGGCATAAATCACATTTCTGTTATGTCCGCCAGTGTTCTCCCTTGGAAATATTCCAGCAGCAATCAGCTGGCATCGCAGGCGTCCACTTCCCTTCATACCGTTTGTATATAATTCTTTATTTAGTTTATGTAATAAAAGCTGCGCAGTGATTGGTTGCTGTGGGCAGCAAAGACAATTTCACTGTTAGTCAGATTTGATAAATGAGGCCCATGCTTTTAGTGGTAAATATACTGTAACAAAATAGTACAATATTGAATATCGTACTTTCTTATGATGACTAAAACTTAATTATCTTGCCTAACAGACAATGTTGCTCGCTGCATTTGGATACAGCACCCTGAATATAATTAGGAACACTGATTTTTACACAGAATATACTCTTGTAACACATTATAAATGCTCATGAGGTCTTCATATACTCTTGTTTTTTTGTATTTTTGTGGTCAAGGTATTTTACTCCAGCTCACATTTCCTGCAGTTTTGACAGTGTCAAAGTCCTGATTGCCATGCACTAAGATCCTGTTACAAAGACTAAGGGGAGTGCCTGGGCAGATACCATTTTTCATGCGTGGCCCATTCTTAATGTCACTTTTTCAGGTTCAGTGACGGGCATCTTCTGTCCCTCCTATTGGACCATATAAATGGTATCCTACCTTCCCTGGTTTTATTTGTAGGCTTAGTCCCAAGAGAGGTGCATTCTTAAAGGTATGTACCCATCTTTCCCAGGTTAAGATTAGACCACCTGGTATTAGCATTAGGACCCATCCTAAAGCTTGGTCACCTAGACGTTGGCAGATGGGCCAATATGATTTGATCAAATTATATACCAAGAAGCTTGCATTATTTAATGTGGTTAGAGTATTATAGGTATGTGTATTTCTGGTAGCAAATGTACTGTATTTTGTGTGCCATTGCCGCTTTTTGGTTTCTGCTTCTATTGTATGTTGCAGCCATGGTTTAAAGTGCACCTATGGATTTCTATTGGGAAGTACTGACCTGTTTTATCTTTTTTGGGCATACTTTCATAAATACCCATATTCAGACCTAAATCCGAAATTCTTAAATGATAACCTGCTCATGTGCCGGATCAGTCAGTGATATACTGGTCCTTTTTCAATTATATTATTTTGGTATTCCTAAAAGTGGTAGATTCTAGTTTTACTTATTTGATATTAGTGTTTTTGAAGATGTACTGTGTATTCAAGAGGTCTGCGGGATATTTATGTAACAATAAAGTATAAGGTGATCATTTTATTCTCCTATATCCATTATTGGTATTACTGGGTCTTTGTCAGCCTGGATTATATATGTTTCACAATTTCATAAAGGGCACTCTCTAATAAATGAGCAGAGTTTTAGTTGCAGCCTCTTGAAGGTTCTACAGGACAGATAAATGCATGTCCTTAAACGACACCTTCTGACACTGATCTACTTAGCAATTTTCCATTTTTTATCTGCCAACAATTACTTATTCTCCTATTCACACCAGCGCCTGGCTTTGGGCATCTTTATGGGTGCAATTTAAATGCACAAATAGGAAAGAATAAATAAAAGGCCCAATCACAGCTACAGATTTAGTAGAGAAAATTACAACAGGCAGGAATGTATTCCAAATATGTGAACTTTTATGTATTATGTCCAAGTGCCCATAAATTATTTATTAATTATCATTATGTTTTACAGGAACACTCCATTGCATCAAAAGGTTATATTATGAAAAATGTTATCAGATCCAGACCAAATTATTATTTATCCTCTTACCATTCTCCTACTGCAAGCACTGGGGCAATATTTATGTCACACTAATGGATTTGTGCAGCATTTTGCGCTTGCAAAATTTGCGCACGCAATATACAGTGAATAAAACCCATTGATTTCTATGGGTGCGACCACATAAGCCGATTTTGTACGCACATTTTATTTGCACAAAGAAATATGCTGCATGCTCTATTTTCTTGCACATTCGCGCAGGGAAAGAGCACATATTAAACTAATTTCACTAATTACCCATTTCAATGAATGGGAACCTGGTTGCATACTTTCGTCCGTGCACAAAAAGTGCAGTAAAATATGGTAATGCATGCACAAATATGCAACGCCCATTGCACAAGTACGCAATGCAAATGCGCACTCGCCCGTGTGACACCAGCCTTAATGTGTACTTGCCATTTAAACAAACTTATGGCACATCATAGACATAAGTTTTGAATGATGGGAGGCCAGTTGCTGTGACCTACACCAAATGTCTTGCTAGAATTGGCTCCAATCAGGACATTCTACCATCATTTTCTGCTTTACAGTGCCCATCAGTGGCAGCTTTCCCCATTGAAGTCAATAGGGAGGTACCTATACTTGGCACAGTGCTGGTAACCCAGTTCTCCCGGTAAGTGTGGGACCCAGAGGTAGCACCAATTAGGTAATCAAGGCTTATCCTGTGGATATGCCATAAATAATGCTAAATATATTCTAATATAGTGTTTCTAAACTGCAGTAAATCCAGTTCTCCTTTCCCATCACAAGTCATGGCAGAAGTTGGGGTCTCATCGCTATAACTGCATTACAGACTACAAGAGGATGAAGAGTTTGAAAGTATCATGGTCAAATAGTTCTCATTTAATGCTTTCTTTCCCTACCATTAGTACCTTTCTTACACTAAGATGTATATGGTGCATGTAATAAGACTGAATATCAGGTTCCTGAATATAAAGGTGCATTAGGCTCCTCAGTAATTAAGTCCACTAGGCCCTACATAATAAGGCCCATTATGTTTTGCTTAATAAGGTTCTTTATGGTCCTGAGTAATAAAGTCTTTAAAAGGTTCACTATGTTCCTCAATAGTAAGGTCCTTTGTGTTTCTCATAAGATCCACTAGGTTTCTAATGGGATGTGGTCTCTAGCTTCCTGAGTAATAAGATCCATTAGATTCCTGAGTAAAAAGGTCCACTTGGTTCCGGAGTAATTGAGCCCAATAAGTTCCTAAACAATAATGTCTACTAGCTTCTCAAGAGCTCTTTCCCACGAGTGTAGGCGTCTTTACGTGCGCCCCCTGTTGCTGTAAAAAAACGTGTGAACGGGCGCACAAATATAATGTTTGTGTGCCCATTCAGACTACATGGGCCCGGCACATATACATTGAGGCTGCAATGCCGTTACCTCCCCTTCCCTCCCTCTCGCTGGCTCACCTCCCTTTTCCTTCCCTGTGGCTGTTTGCAATGGGAGTGGGTGGGATGAGGGTGGAGCTAAGCAACTGCCCCTCCCCTTGTCTGCAGCCTACACCCCCACCCATTGCAAACAGCCGGAGGGAAGGAAAGAGGAGAAGAGATACTGGAGGGAGTTTAGCAGTGGCGCTGCTAAACTCCCTCCCACCTCCCTTCTGTGGCCGCTGTCATTGGCTCCCATAGAAGCCTATGCAGCGGCCAACGTATTCCGGGAACAAAGATAGTTGCAGGACTATCTTTGCTGCCCGGCGTAAAAGCACCCGGCGCTATATTGGCCAGCCGGGCACTTTTATGCAGAGGGAATACGCCTGTGTGATCTGATGCATTGGTATCCAATACATCAGACAGTAGCATATATCATAGTAACATAGTAACATAGTTCGCAAGGCTGAACGAAGACAATGTCCATCTAGTCCAGCCTGTCTAGCCTCCTGTTTTGTTGATCCAGAGGAAGGCAAAAAACCCCAAGAGCAGAAGCCAATAGCCCTTTTGGGGAAAAAATTCCTTCCCGACTCCCTAATGAATAATCCCTGGATCAACCCCTAATAGTTCCTACCTGCCTGTATACCCGGATTAACAAATAATCTTAGATTTATATCCTTCCTCTCCAGAAAGATATCAAGTCCCCTTTTAAACTCCTCTAAGGATTTTGCCATCACTACGTCCTCAGGCAGAGAGTTCCACAGTCTAGCTGCTCTAACAGTAAAGAACCCCTTTCTATGTTGGAAACCTGCTTTCCTCTAAACGTAGCGGATGCCCTCTTGTTACCGTTGCAGTCCTGGGTATAAACAGATCCTGGGAGAGATCCTTGTTAGAGATGAGCGAGCGTACTCGTCCGAGCTTGATGCTCGTTCGAGTATTAGGGTGTTCGAGATGCTCGTTACTAGAGGCGAGTACCACGCGATGTTCGAGTTACTTTCACTTTCATCTCTGAGACGTTAGCGCGCTTTTCTGGCCAATAGAAAGACATGGAAGGCATTACAACTTCCTCCTGTGACGTTCCAGCCCTATACCACCCCCCTGCAGTGAGTGGCTGGCGAGATCAGGTGTCACCCGAGTATTAAAATCTGCTCCGCCCACGGCTCGCCACGCATGCATTCTGACAGAGATCAGGGAAAGTGCTGCTGATGCTGCTGCTGCTATAGGGAGAGCGTTAGGTGTTATTTTAGGCTTGCAGAACCCCAACGGTCCTTTTTAGGGCCACATCTGACCGTGTGCAGTACTGTTGAGGCTGCTTTTAGCAGTGTTGCACAATTGATTTTTTTTATATATCGGGCATGCAGACCATTGCATCCTCAGTCTGCAGTCATTGTACAGAGTATAGGGGCAGTACTGGTGAGGCAGGGAAAGAGGGAAAGGTGAAAGAGATACAGTATACTGTCTATATAGGCAGTGGGCTTTTTCAAAAAAAAATTCAAAAAAATTGGGGAAAAATACTATCTTTGGGCTGCTTGTGACAGTCTTCAGTGTAGTGCGTGTCTGCTGGGGGTAGTAGTCCTACTTAATACACAGCTAAGCGTTACAGCAGGCGTGCGCAAAATTGTTTCCTGGCTCTGCTGTGCCCGTTACATCACCGCCGTCATAGCGCCAGAGGGAAAGAGTATACAATATATACGCTGCATACAGTATCTGTCTGGTGTTTCAGCTCACCATTTAAAAAAAGGGAAGCCAAATACTTAAGGCGTACCACTGCCCTTTGGCCACTTGACTGCTTCTGCGCTGTGAATTCCACTAGCTCAGTCATATGCACCTATGTCTCACTACAGGCGTGCGCAAAATTGTTTCCTGGCTCTGCTGTCTGCGATACATCACCGCCGTCATAGCGCCAGAGGGTAACAGTAAACATAATATACGCTGCATACAGTATCTGCTGTTTCAGCTCACCATTTAAAAAAAGGGAAGCCAAACACTTAAGGCGTACCACTGCCCTTTGGCGACTTGACTGCTTCTGCGCTGTAAATTCCACTAGCTCAGTCCTACGCACCTAGGTCTCACTACAGGCGTGAGCAAAATTGTTTCCTGGCTCTGCTGTCTCCGTTACATCACCGCCGTCATAGCGCCAGAGGGAAACAGTAAACATAATATACGCTGCATACAGTATTTGCTGTTTCAGCTCACCATTTAAAAAAAGGAAAGCCAAATACTTAAGGCGTACCACTGCCCTTTGGCGACTTGACTGCCTCTGCGCTGTGAATTCCACTAGCTCAGTCCTACGCACCTACGTCTCACTACAGGCGTGCGCAAAATTGTTTCCTGGCTCTGCTGTGCGTTCCGTAAGCGAAGTCAGCCTCCAACCACAGGCCAATAAGCGGCACATTTAATTACAGCTTTCTG
The DNA here is from genome assembly GCF_035609145.1 of Eleutherodactylus coqui. Taxonomy (NCBI): domain Eukaryota; kingdom Metazoa; phylum Chordata; class Amphibia; order Anura; family Eleutherodactylidae; genus Eleutherodactylus; species Eleutherodactylus coqui. Next base: position 102,003,463 of record NC_089842.1, on the reverse strand, counting down.
TTTCTGCTCTACTCGTAATACACCATGCTGAGGGGTAGGGGTAGGCCTAGAGGACGTGGACGCGGGCAAGGACGCGGAGGCCCAAGTCAGGGTGTGGGCACAGGCCGAGCGCCTGATCCAGGTGTATCGCAGCCGACTGCTGCGGGATTAGGAGAGAGGCAAGTTTCAGGGGTCCCCAGATTCATCTCACAATTAATGGGTCCATGCAGTAGACCTTTATTAGAAAATGAGCAGTGTGAGCAGGTCCTGTCGTGGATGGCAGAAAGTGCATCCAGCAATCTATCGACCACCCAGACTTCTACGCCGTCCACTGCTGCAACTCTGAATCCTCTGGCTGCTGCTCCTCCTTCCTCCCAGCCTCCTCACTCCATTACAATGACACATTCCGAGGAGCAGGCAGACTCCCAGGAACTGTTCTCGGGCCCCTGCCCAGAATGGGCAGCAATAGTTCCTCTCCCACCGGAGGAGTTTGTCGTGACCGATGCCCAACCTTTGGAAAGTTCCCGGGGTCCGGGGGATGAGGCTGGGGACTTCCGGCAACTGTCTCAAGAGCTTTCAGTGGGTGAGGAGGACGATGGCGATGAGACACAGTTGTCTATCAGTGAGGTAGTAGTAAGGGCAGTAAGTCCAAGGGAGGAGCGCACAGAGGATTCGGAGGAAGAGCAGCAGGACGATGAGGTGACTGACCCCACCTGGTTTGCTAAGCCTACTGAAGAGGTCTTCAGAGGGGGAGGCAAGTGCAGCAGCAGGGCAGGTTGGAAGAGGCAGTGCGGTGGCCAGGGGTAGAGGCAGGGCCAGACCGCGCCATCCCACCCTGCAGAGGCCGAGGTGCTCAAAGGTCTGAGAGTGAAAGGTCTGAGAGTGAAGACAACCGACGAACTGTGGTGTGCAAGGTTTGTCGCGCCAAGATCAGCCGGGAAGCCACCACCACCAGCCTCACCACCACCAGCATGCGCAGGCATATGATGGCCAAGCACCCCACAAGGTGGGACGAAGGCCGTTCACCGCCTCCGGTTTGCACCACTGCCTCTCCCCCTGTGCCCCAACCTGCCACTGAGATCCAACCCACCTCTCAGGACACAGGCACGACCGTCTCCCGGCCTGCACCCACACCCTCACCTCCGCTGTCCTCGGCCCCATCCAGCAATGTCTCTCAGCGCAGCATCCAGCCGTCGCTAGCGCAACTGTTTGAGCGCAAGTATGCCGCCATGCACCCGCACGCTCAAGCGTTAAATGTGCACATAGCTAAATTGATCAGCCTGGAGATGCTGCCGTATAGGCTTGTGGAAACTGAGGCTTTCAAAAACATGATGGCGGCGGCGGCCCCGCGCTACTCGGTTCCCAGTCGCCACTACTTTTCCCTATGTGCTGTCCCAGCCCTGCACGACCACGTCTCCCGCAACATTGTACGCGCCCTCACCAACGCGGTTACTGCCAAGGTCCACTTAACAACGGACACGTGGACAAGCACAGGCGGGCAGGGCCACTATATCTCCCTGACGGCACATTGGGTGAATTTAGTGGAGGCTGGGACCGAGTCAGAGCCTGGGACCGCTCACGTCCTACCCACCCCCAGAATTGCGGGCTCCAGCTCGGTGCTGGTATCTGCGGCTGTGTATGCTTCCTCCACTAAACCACCCTCCTCCTCCTCATCCTCCTCCTCCTACGCAACCTCTGTCTCGCAATCAAGATGTGTCAGCAGCAGCACGTCGCCACCAGTCGGTTTCGCGCGGGGTGGCAGTACAGCGGAGGGCAAGCGCCAGCAGGCCGTGCTGAAACTACTCAGCTTAGGAGAGAAGAGGCACACGGCCCAGGAACTGCTGCAGGGTCTGACAGAGCAGACCGGCCGCTGGCTTTCGCCGCTGAGCCTCCAACCGGGCATGGTCGTGTGTGACAAAGGCCGTAACCTGGTGGCGGCTCTGCAGCTCGGCAGCCTCACGCACGTGCCATGCCTGGCCCACGTCTTTAATTTGGTGGTTCAGCGCTTTCTGAAAAGCTACCCACACTTGTCAGACCTGCTCGGAAAGGTGCGCCGGCTCAGCGCACATTTCCGCAAGTCCAAGACCAGATGGTGAGCGGCGATGCTGCAATCATTAGCGTCACCATTCCTCTGCTATGCTTCTTGAGAAGTTCCCTGCAAAGCATAAAGGCAGACGCTTTGCGCTCGGAAACGGAAGCGGAGGAAGACAGTATGTCGCTGGATAGTCAGAGCACCCTCATGTCTATATCTCAGCGCGTTGAGGAGGAGGATGAGGAGGGGGAGGAGCATGAGGAGGAGGGGGAAGAGACAGCTTGGCCCACTGCTGAGGGTACCCATGCTGCTTGCCTGTCATCCTTTCAGCGTGTATGGCCTGAGGAGGAGGAGGATCCTGAAAGTGATCTTCCTAGTGAGGACAGCCATGTGTTGCGTACAGGTACCCTGGCACACATGGCGGACTTCATGTTAGGATGCCTTTCTCGTGACCCTCGCGGTACACGCATTCTGGCCACTACGGATTACTGGGTGTACACACTGCTCGACCCACGGTATAAGGAGAACCTTTCCACTCTCATACCCGAAAAGGAAAGGGGTTCGAGAGTGATGCTATACCCCAGGACCCTGGCGGACAAACTGATGGTAAAATTCCCATCCGACAGCGCTAGTGGCAGAAGGCGCAGTTCCAAGGGCCAGGTAGCAGGGGATGTGCGGAGATCAGGCAGCATGTACAGCACAGGCAGGGGAACACTCTCCAAGGCCTTTGCCAGCTTTATGGCTCCCCAGCAAGACTGTGTCACTGCTCCCTAGTCAAGGCTGAGTCGGCGGGAGCACTGTAAAAGGATGGTGAGGGAATACGTAGCCAATCGCACGACCGTCCTCCGTGACGCCTCTGCCCCCTACAACTACTGGGTGTCGAAGCTGGACACGTGGCCTGAACTCGCGCTGTATGCCCTGGAGGTGCTTGCTTGTCCTGCGGCTAGTGTCTTGTCAGAGGATATCATCACGGATAAGCGTACCCACCTGTCAACTGACAGTGCCGACAGGCTTACACTCATAAAGATGAACAAAGCCTGGATTTCCCCAGACTTCTCTTCTCCACCAGCGGACAGCAGCGGTACCTAAACAATACGTAGGCTGCACCCGCGGATGGAAGCATCGTTCTCTATCACCATAAAAACAGGGACCTTTTAGCTTCATCAATCTGTGTATTATATTCATCCTCCTCCTCCTGCTCCTCCTCCTGAAACCTCACGTAATCACGCCAAACGGGCAATTTTTCTTAGGCCCACAAGGCTCAGTCATATTACTTTTGTAAACAATTTTTATACGTTTCAATTCTCATTAAAGCGTTGAAACTTGCACCTGAACAAATTTTTATTTTAACTGGGCTGCCTACAGGCCTAGGTACAAATTAAGCCACATTAACCAAAGCGATTAATGGGTTTCACCTGCCCTCTTGGTTGGGCATGGGCAATTTTTCTGAGGTACATTAGTACTGTTGGTACACCAATTTTTTTCGGCCCTCGCCTACAGTGTAATCCTAGTAATTTTTACGGGCTTCGCCTGCACTCATGGTACAGCAAGGTGTGTGGGGTTGGCCTAGACTTTTGCTACAAAAATGTAATTGGGGCCTTGTCTAAACTGCAACTACTTAAATGTGCAAGAGACTGTTATCTCCCTAAACTGCTGCAACGGGAATGTTACTGTGGCCTGTCTTGACTGCTACTACTACTGAAATGGAACTAATACTGTGCTCCCCCTATACTGCTGCTTCGGAATTGTTACTGGGGCCTGTCTAGACTGCTACTACTACTGAAATGGAACTAAGACTGTGCTCCCCCTATACTCCTGCTAGTGATATGTTACTGGGGCCTGTCTAGACTGCTACTACTACTGAAATGGAACTAATACTGTGCTCCCCCTATACTGCTGCTTCAGAATTGTTACTGGGGCCTGTCTTGACTGCTACTACTACTGAAATGAAACTAAGACTGCGCTCCCCCTATACTGCTGCTTCGGAATTGTTACCAGGGCCTGTCTTGAGTGCTACTATTACTGAAATGGAACTAAGACTGTGCTCCCCCTATACTGCTACTTTGGAATTGTTGCTGGGGCCTGTCTAGACTGCTACTACTACTGAAATGGAACTAAGACTGTGCTCCCCCTATACTGCTGCTTCGGAATTGTTACCAGTGCCTGTCTTGAGTGCTACTATTAATGAAATGGAACTAACACTGTGCTCCCCCTATACTGCTGCTTCGGAATTGTTACTGGGGCCTGTCTGGACTGCTACTACTACTGAAATTGAACTAATACTGTGCTCCCCCTATAACGCTGCTAGTGATATGTTACTGGGGCCTGTCCCTAATGCTACCGCTGAAATGTTACTAATTCTGGGCTCTACCTATACCGCTGCTAATGCTATGTCACTGGGGTGTGGAAACGGAGGCTTCCCAAGGACATGATGGTGGCGAGGCCATTTCCCACCAACGCGGTTACTGTTAAGGTGCATATAACCACGGACACGTGGAGAGGACACGTAGTGCCTCAAAAACATCCCCCTCCTCCTCCAACAATGAAAACATTCTTGGCAAATGCCTTTGCATAGGTCCGTCTGGTGGCAGTCCAAGAATTTCACCTTTACCGACACAACAAGAGAGCCCCCCCCCCCCCATCACCCCGCCACGGCCCACATAATCCTGGCCACATTCCGAAAACCAACTAAATAAAACCGCGCTACTAGGTCCGCAGTCGCCACCATATTCCCACCAACACGGTTACTGTTAAGGTACATATTACCACTCTGACTGGGGCATGCACTGTGGGCCGAAGCACACCTGTACTGTATGTGACGTTAGCTTTGCTGAGCAGGGCACTGCAATGGGATAGATTTATGTACCGCCGAAGCCCACCTGCATTTAATCTGACGTTAGCTTTGCTGTCCAGGGCACTGCAATGGGATATATTTATGTACCGCCGGTGGCTTCCTGGGACCCACCCATGCTGTCGGTCCACACGGACTTCACAATAGGGAGTTGTACCTGCCTGTGTCTACTTATAAAAAACCCCAGTCTGACTGGGGCGTGCAGTGTGGGCCGAAGCCCACCTGCATTTAATCTGACGTTAGCTTTGCTGTCCAGGGAACTGCAATGGGATATATTTATGTACCGCCGGTGGCTTCCTGGGACCCACCTATGCTGTCGGTCCACACGGAGTTGTAACTGCATGTGTCTACTTATAAAAAACCCCAGTGTGACTGGGGCATGCAGTGTGGGCCGAAGCCCACCTGCATTAAACCTGACGTTACCTCAGCTTTGATGGGCAATGCAATGGGATATATTTATGTACCGCCGGTGGGTTCCAGGGAGCCACCCATGCCGTAGGTGCACACGGAATTCCCATTGCGGAGTTGTACCTGCCTGTGACTATTTATAAAAAACCCCGGTCTGACTGGGGCATGCAGACACCTTGACAGAATGAATAGTGTGTGGCACATTGGTTCCCCATTGCTATGCCCACGTGTGCAGCTCCTGATGGAGGTGGCACAGGATTGGATTTCTCATTGCTTCTGTACAGCATTGTGGGCTATCGCCCCGCCCCTTTTAAAGAGGGTCGCTGCCTGGCCGTGCCAACCCTCTGCAGTGTGTGCCTGCGGTTCCTCCTCATGGCAGACGCACTTATAAATAGACATGAGGGTGGTGTGGCTATGAGGCCAGCGTGTGGCATGAGTGCAGCTGAAGGCTGCGCAGGGACACTTTGGTGTGCGCTGTGGACACTGGGTCGTGCGGGGGGGGGGGGGGGTTGGGCAGCATGTTACCCAGGAGAAGTGGCAGCGGAGTGTAATGCAGGCAGTTATTGTGCTTTGTTCGAGGTAGTGTGGTGCTTAGCTAAGGTATGCCTTGCTAATGAGGGTTTTTCAGAAGTAAAAATTGTTGGGAGGGGCCCACTCCTGCCGCTATTGTGGCTTAATAGTGGGACCTGGGAACTTGAGATGCAGCCCAACATGTAGCCCCTCGCCTGCCCTATCTGTTTCTGTGTCGTTCCCATCACTTTCTTGAATTGACCAGATTTTCACAAATGAAAACCTTAGCGAGCATTGGCGATATACAAAAATGCTCGGGTCGCCCATTGACTTCAATGGGGTTCGTTACTCGAAACGAACCCTCGAGCATCGCGAAAAGTTCGTCTCGAGTAACGAGAACCCGAGCATTTTGGTGCTCGCTCATCTCTAATCCTGGTATATCAGCCATCCGTGAAAACAGCGGCCGATATACGCTTGTGTGAATAAGCCCTAAGTAAAATAGTTTTTTAGGTTCCAGAATCCTGAGAAATAAGGTTCAAAAATGTTCCTAGGTACTGATGAGTCTTTCTTGACTCTTCTTAACATAACATGATATCACAGTGTGTCATGCTATAGGGTGGTTTGTTTATACATTCAATGACTCTACAATCAGTTTTGTTGTGATAATGTGAACCGAGAGCAAGGCAGGTGGTTTGGTCTCCGCAACCAGAAAGGACGCACACGGGGTGGTCAAGTTAAGAAAAATGTATTTACTACAGGTTAATAAAGGCAAGTTAATGGTAAAAGAACAGGAATAAGGGCAAGCACAATACACAGTATAGTTGGAACAATTCAAGTTAGATTTCACAATATATTCCACGTTAACTATGTCCACCTCCACAGCACGGACACTGAAAGAACAATAGTCCCAAAACTATCCCTAACTGACCCTAACTTCACCTTTGGGTGCGCACCCCTCTTACCAGTGGTCCGGGTGGACTGCTTACAGTGTGTAGAAGCGTGCGTTGGGGCCCAATGTCGTTCTTTCCTTGTACAGCGAAGTGTCCTCTCCTCACGGTTATCACAACATCCGAGGCAATACGATTCTTCTCAGCAGGCAGGAAAACAAAATGGAGGCAATGAAATCCAACAGCAAGTAGCTCAGCACACTGACAGTCCTGCAGAATCCATACACCGCGGTGTGATATAAGCCAGGGGTTGTGCAGTTACCGTCCGGTACTCAACAGCACTGCCAGTCTTTAACTTTGGTGGGAATGTCCACAGCCACAATGTCAGTATTACTGGTTAGCCACTGGGCACAGTCCTTTCAGCATGGCTCCACTGAACATACTGTCTCTTTACACTCTGTCTGCCTCTGGACTGAATTACACACAGGTTAGCTGCACAGGAAAGTCCTCTAAGATCTCCACACACTCTCCATGCAGCACAGACACATGGTTCTCTCTCTGCAAAGATGGCTGCTGCTCTCTGTGTGTCCTCACATCCTGCTTCCTTCTCATACTGGGTCTGCAGACAGGCAGGCTGACCTCATAGGGGTGTGTCCCTCCAACATCACATTCCCATTGCAGGGGCTGCTGTCTTAAAGGACCAGAATCACAGAAACACATATACACTCAACTTTAACACAGTTTAAACAAATGGAACTTGGCACATCATTGGGCTGTATATTAGGACAAGTATATGCACAGAAGCAGCACTCCTATTGCCATAAGGCTGGGACACAGTCTGTATATTACATATCCCCCCCCCACTTTAAGATTGGCAGTCCCTGCCAATGACTGAATATCCAGAGGGTTGTACTTTTATGCGCAAAGTGGTAGTGTACCGTTGTATGGCAGGCCAAACAAACTCATCCTGCAAATACCGAACAAGGGGGTGCCAGCATTTGTCCTAGTGGTCCGTCTGAGGACCTGTGAAATACTCTGGGGCACTTCAGCCATGGGCTGAGAAGTACTAGCAGACTCCGCACCAGTGGGGGCACAGGCTGGAGGCTCAGTAGTCACCGGTGGAACATCCTCAGGAGCAAGGATCGGCCAGCAATCATCCTCATCATCATAGGCCCATTCCACACCACCAGTCTCTGACTGTGGGAGCTCGTTGACGTTGGTAGTTCTGGTACAATTTGTTTCTTCAGAATGACATAGGTGCAGCATATTTCTGTGAAGTACTCGAACACAATCAGCTCCTTCCTTCTGGACTTGGTACACTAGCCCATTGGCATACTTGCGGCAAACAACACGATATGGCACAGCCTCCCATCTGCTTTCCAGTTTCCCTTGGGGCTTCTTGACACGCACCAGAACCAGGTCGCCTGGCTGCAATGGTGCTTCTTGCACTGGGGTCTTGTCAGGATGAGAATGTTCTCGTAGATGCTGCCGCACCAATCGATGGATCGTCTCAAGTCTCTGCCGATGTGCTCGTACCCAGGAGTTTGGATCCCTTGGAGGGAACCCATCCACATCAGTCAGCTGTAATTCTCCCATACTTCGCCCAGAACGCCCAAAGAAGAGAGTATAAGGGGAGTACCCTGTTGTAGAATGGACCTGATTATTATAGGCCCAGACCATCTCAGACAAGAACTGAGGCCATTGTAACTTCTTGTCTTCCTCCAGCGTCCGCAGCATCTGTAGCAGAGTTCTGTTGAATCTTTCACAGGCCCCGTTCCCTTGCGGATGGTATGGAGTTGTGTGCAACTTCTTTATTCCATAGATACGTTGAACTTCCTTCATTACATGGCCCTCAAAGCAGGCTCCCTGATCGGAGTGGATGCGTTGAGGACACCCATACACTCAAATGAAATCTTGACACAGAGCCCGAGCTGCTGACTCAGCTGTCTGGTCCTTGGTGGCAGTTACCACTGCAAATTTGGTGAAGTGGTCCACCATTACGAGGCAATACTGATGCCCGCTGTTGGATGGGCCCACCATTAGATAGTCTATCATGACGATTTCCAAAGGTTCTTGGGTCACTATGGTTTGCAGGGGAGCCCTCTCTTCTATTGCCTTATGGATCTCACAAGTTCGACAGCTGCAGCATACTTCTTCAACCATTTGACGGAGACCATGCCAGTAAATCAGATGCTGTAACCAACTAAAGGTCTTCTCGTGACCAAAGTGACCATTCTTGTTATGAGCCTCCATCGCCAATGAGCGAGCCAGTTCACTAGGCACCACAATTTGGTATTGAACATCGATTTCAGAAGGTAGATAAACCTTTCGGCATAGAACTCCACTTTTCATCTCCAACTTCTCCCACTGATTCAGAACCGATAATATCTCCCGTGTCAGTCGTTCTCTTTCCTCTCTACAGGGCTTCTTGCCTTCCTCAACAAACTTGATCATCCGTGCCAGCCCCTCATGGGCCTGCTGCATCTGTGCCCATTCCTGTCTTGAGGGACCACAGAAAGGAGCCACTTCAGTCCCTTCCATTTCACACTGATTAGCGGTGGCCAGGGCCTGTGAAAATCTGCTGAAGTCAGGCACCTCCACATGCTCTAACTCGTGATCCACATCTCCTGTGGGGGTCTGGGTAGTTACCATAGAAAGTCCATCAGCATTCTGGTTCTCTGTCTTGGACCGATACTTAATGTGATAATTGAACTTAGACATTCGGGCTATCCACCTCTGCTCTAAAGCCCCAAGCTTGGCATTTTCCAGATGAGCTAATGGGTTGTTGTCAGTCAGTACTAAAACTTCAGCCCCAGTCAAGTATTCAGAGAATTTCTCAGTCATGGCCCATACTAGTGCCAACAGCTCCAACTTAAATGAACTATAATTCTCAGGATTTCTTTCAGAATCCCGCAAAGACCGGCTGGCGTATGCTATAACCCACTCCTGGCCATCCTGAACCTGGGAAAGCACTGCTCCAAGACCATACAGGCTTGCATCCGTATATAGCTGGAACGGTAAGTGGTAATCAGCGTACGCCAAGATTGGGGTCGTTGTCAGAGCATCCTTCAATTCCCGGAAGGCTTTTTCCTGTTCAGTTCCCCATTTCACAGGCCGGTTCTTCGGACCACCGGATGTGCCCCGTAGGAGGGCATTTAGTGGTGCTGCTACCCTGGCAAAATCCTTAATAAACCGTCGATAGTAACCGGCTACTCCAAGAAACGCCCTCACTTCTCGCAGGGTAGTTGGTGTCGGCCAATCCTGAATAGCCGCTATCTTGTCCCTCGACGGTCTCACCCCTTCTCCTGATACGCGATGACCCAAGTAATCAATTTCAGATTGGAACAACCGACATTTGCTGGGTTTTAATTTTAGCCTGTGTTCTCGCAATCGTCGAAATACTTGACCCAGTTGGTAGAGATGGTCTTCAAAGGTTGCAGAATACACAATAATGTCATCCAAGTAGATGAAAGTGAACTCAAAGTTGAAGTCACCGAGACATTTCTCCATCAATCTCTGGAACGTTCCGGGTGCATTTGTCAGCCCGAAGGGCATCCGGTTAAATTCATATAGTCCCATGGGCAAGATGAAAGCTGTCTTCTCCTTGTCTTTCTCAGCCATCGGCACCTGCCAATACCCACTAGCCAGATCTAGTGAGGAGAAGTACCGAGCTCTCCCTAGCGCCGAGAGGGACTCCTCAATCCGGGGTAAGGGGTAGGAATCTCTCACGGTGCAGGCATTTAACTTCCGATAGTCTACACAAAACCGAAGAGACCCATCCTTTTTTTTTACTAACACCACTGGAGCTGCCCAGGGACTTTGGCTTTCTCGGATGATCCCACCTTGCAGCATCTTAGTCAACAGTTCTTTCACTTCCTGATACAACCGTGGAGGAATTTGTCAGTAGCGCTCTCTAATTGGAGGCGTGTCTCCTGTGGGAATCTCATGGCAGACCCCAGTTGAACATCCAAAATCTTCAGCGTAACGCGTGAAAGTGGCTCTGTTTTCCCACAACAGCTCATCTATCTTCTGGACCTGTTTTGGAGAACACGAATAAGTCTCCATCTTCATCTGTTCTCGAATTGCACAGCCATTCCATTCAGAGGAGGGACCCTCATCTTCTCCCATAGACATGGCTATGGTCCACTCATCTCTTTCAGCCGGCTTCAGATGCATTGGCGTTACGTTCTTTACTTCTTCCGGAGTTACATAGATGTTAGCCAGCATCCTTCCTGGTGTCAGCTCTACACTCTGGTCCTGGGTGTTTACACATCGGAGTGGTACTCTCCCATTGCGAACTATTGCCAAGGAACGGGCTACTAGCGGATCAACACCTCCTTCGGCTGCCAGCAGTGGTTCTACCACGACAGCTATGCCTTCTAATTTCCGACAGGTGCCTACAGGCATGGACACTATCATCTCCCGACGGGGTGGCAGTGTAACTTTTGTATGCATAGGGACAGAAATTCGTGCCAGAGGACGCTGTGCATCCGAGCTTTCCTGTAAGCCCCATATCCGGATCAGCCGCTGGAACGCTGCTCGAGTAGGCCGATGGGTGGTAGTTTGTTTCCAATAACCATGACCTTTCTTTTCAAAGAGGATCTGATCCAATTCTTTTAGCACATTCATCCCCAAAATGACAGGGGCCTTTACTTCATGTGGCTCCTGTACCACCACAATGCCTTTCTTACCTAGATCTTGACCACATAACCGGACATTCATCCAGGTCACTCCCACTACTGGGACTGGTAACTGGTTGGCTGCGACCACTCGTACGAATGTATGGGGATCATATTTCACATGTTGTCAGAAGTACCGTTCATAACAATCTCTACTCAGAGTCGTTACTTGAGAACCCGTGTCAATCATCCCGATAACCGGAATACCTTCTAATTCCATTTGGATGACAGGACTTGCAGCAATTAGGTCATCATCAGGGCATTTTCCCCACATAATCTCCTTCTCAGTCTCCCCTACTCCGTGCCCTACAGCAGCAGGGGACCTTAGTTTAACGGCAGTCTCTCATAAGCTTGTCGCTGGTCTGGACATCTGGCAGCAACGTGGCCCATCCGTCCACACTCCCAGCAACGTATTTCCCGTCGTTCTGGACATCGATTTGGGCCCCTTCGGTAAGCCCCTTCGGTTTCTCCTGAGCGCTGTACTAAATTATTGGGACCCCTTCGGTAGGTCCTGTTCTCATCCCTCCAGCGGGGTTGTGGGTGGTTCTGACCTTCTTGGTGTGGACGGCCCACTCCTTCATCTCTAGTTCTCTGGAAGTCTGCAATTCTCATAGAGTTTTCATCACAACAGGTTTGCAAGCGTTCCATTTGCTCTTGCAATTTCTTCATTACTGTTAGAATTTCTTTAGCTGGCACTCTTTCTACTGTTTCTAGGCTGGAGCTAGCCCCCTGCGACAAAGTGACTCCAACTGCGGTCTGGGGCTTTGGGACAATACTATTGGCACGTGAGATGGCCTCTACCTGCACGTCATGAAATTTAGCATTAGTCTCTCATCGTATAAAGTCCTGCATAGCAACAGTCAAACTGCCATCGCGGATCCCCAGAACAAACTGGTCACGGAGAGTCCGATCAGGGTTACAGAAGGCCGGTGAGCCTCTTTCCTTTCCTTGAATATCTCGGATCAGTTCTTGTAGGGCATTTGCATATTGGGGGAGACTTTCATTCTCCTGCTGCACTCTCTGGAAGAATCGAGCCTGCAGGGATCCCAGCAATGCTGTTTCTCCATAGATGGTTTCTAGAATCTGTACCACTTGCTCAAATGTCTGCCTTTGATCGAATGGCCTTAATATCACTGTGGTCTTAGCATCACCTTGTAACGTCAATATTGCTAGCTCTACTAGTACTTCTGGTGCGGTCTGGTACATTCGCTGGACCATTCTTATCTGCTCCACCCACATACTCACAGACATATTATTGCCATCAAATTTAACTAACTGACTCACTATAGCCCCTGCTGGCATTCCTCCTCTGGCATCATCCCCTCTAACTGGTGCGTTGCCGTCCATTCTGGAAAGCGGATCCTGCCGACTAACGCCAATTTGTGAACT